>NC_072490.1:53171852-53792236 GCF_027574615.1 Eptesicus fuscus | reverse complement strand
TGAAAGCTGGGGCTGGGTGGATCTTTCTGTGCCTGGCTGAGGCCACAGAACAGATCCAGACTGCAAAGCTGAGGCTTTATTTATAATCAGGGACAAATAAGGCAATTAACAATGTTCTTGTAAGTTTCACTTGTTTTGGCAGCACTTGCTGCCCCTCCCACAGCCCACTAGCTACCCAGGAAAGATCTAGGGATCAGTTACAGGATCAGGCTTAATTATGCTGGGAGGGGTCTGCCCTCCAAACGAACTTGTTTGTGATCCTGCCACAGGTCAGTCCGAGGCTTAACCCTATAACCGCTTCCTACACTCTTTACCATTAACTAAGGCTGGAATTCCTGGGCAATGTGGAGTCTTCCCTTAGCCCCTCGGGGTGGGACCTCAAGCAACTTCACATAATTAAGCTTCAGTTTTGAGAGATGGAATAAACACACAGATCGTGGCCAGACCTTATAGAAAAACAAAACTCTGATCCACATCTGCAGCAACCAGTCAGCCAAACCACAGAGCCATCAGTACTTAATGACTGACAGCTCCTCTAATATCTGCCCCACTTCGCACCTAGGACCAAACAGAGACAGCCAACTATGCCCAAGCCAATCCCACAGGAGCCTGGCTTCTAGTCAGCCCATCTGCCGCCTCCCAGGCCGACAGCCACAACCAGCAGCCTTCCCTGTTTCTCACTCTCCTGACAGCCTTCGAGTCTCTACCAAAGTCTCCTATTTTAATCGACGAGGCTTCCGAATTAGACATAACCCTAAGATCAGAAAAGAAGCAAGTAAAATGAAAAAAGCTACTGATGGTTGCTGCCCTCTCTGCTGTGGGCAGGTGCGGCCTGGTCAGGAGGAGGGCTGGAAACACTTGAAAGTTTATGTCACGCAATGACAGAGAAGTGTTGATAAATAAATGGATTCATACCTCAGCTTCCTTGTCCTTAAGTGGGACATTTCTGAAATATACCCATTTCATTGGCATTCCTCCCTTCCCTGTCTTTATTCCCCATCCCCTCGCCATGTCTCCTAGGATTGCCCCACAAAAAGTTACTTGTACCCAAATCCTTGGCTCATGGTTTGCTTTAGGAGGAATCCAAACCAAGACAGAAAGAAAGCCTGGTTTTAGAGATAATTCAACTCTAAAATAAAAACATCTATCGTCTATAATGATTTGGATGAAATGCAAACATTATACTGAGATAGGAAAATGACAGATGTTGCAGAAAACACAGCTTCTTGGGAAATATTCTTTTTAATAAATGATTTGTCATCAAATTACATAACCATCCTTTATGAGGACTTTGGAGCCAGAATTACAAGTCTCTATGTGTATGTCCAAATCGTTTAATCCTATGTAAATATTCAGAATGTTCAGATTTCCAGATTGGATAAATTTAATTAACCTTGCACATCTTATTCACATTTTGAAAGCAAATATTTTAAAATTTAAAATATGAAAGATAGTAAAATTAAATTTTCAAAAGAGATAGAAAATATCTTGTGAATATTTTAATAGGTGAGACTTCAGAATTAGACATAACCCTAAGATCATAAAGGAAGCAAGTAAAAAGCAGAGATGGAAAAATTTTTAACTACTGAAATTAACACATTGCCAAAACTGTATCTTTAAATAAAATATTGATAATGATGAGTAATATGGATGTATTTGTCTGCATGTGTGTATATCCTAATTACAAAATAAACCCATTCTAGAAAGCACATACAAATAAAAAGAGGAAAAGATCAATGACCCCCATGAATAAACTCTTCAGAAGTAGGGATTAATATTTTAGCACATATAATCCAAATGTATTATATATTTAAATAAAACACACATATATGTAAATGCACATATATTAACAGAATTTGGATAAAAATGTATTAACTATTCACTGTCCTGAGTTTTTCACTTATTATACTGAGTATGTTTCCATGTCATAAAATATTTATTGAAAACAATCTATAGTTGATTTCTTCATATCTCATTTTATTTATATACTAGTATTCCCATTGCAGGAAGTTTCCTGCAATAGGGCTTCCTGCTGCACTCTACCCTGCCCGGCCTGCTTTCCTCCCTTCTCCGCCACCCCGCCTGCTTTCCTCCCTTCTCTGCCAGCCCGCCTGCACTCCTCCCTTCTCCTCCGCCCCGCTGGCTTGCTTCTCCGCAGCTTTGCTCCCTTTTGCAGCTCTTGGCTTCTTTCTACGCTGTCTTGATATGCAAATTAACCGCCATCTTGGTTGGGGTAATTTGCATACTCTCCCTGATTGGCTGGTGGGCGTGGCTTGGGCGTAGCAAAGGTGCGGCCAATTTGCATATTTGTCTATTATTAGGTAGGATATCCTACCATTTATTTAATATTCTATCATTGGACATTTATGGTGTTTACAGATATTTGCCATTATAAATAATGCTTCAGTTAATATCTTTATTTCTTTCCCTTTTTATCTCTTGATTCATTTCTCATGATACATTACTATAGGTAGAATTTTCTGAAACATAATTATTAATACTTTAAAGCTCTTGAGACACATATTCTTGTCAGCAATGTATAACAGTTATTATTTAATGACATTCTTAACTTGGAGTATTAACATTTAAACATTTTTATCATTGTGATACATAAAAACATATCTCAGGGTTTTTTTGTTGTTGTTGTTAATCCTCACTCAAGGATATTTTTTCCATTGATTTTTAGAGAGAGTGGAGGAAGGGGGAGAGAGAGAGAGAGAGAGAGAGAGAGAGAGAGAGAGAGAGAGAGAGAGAAACATCAATGTGAGAGGGAGATATTGATTGCCTCCCTCACATGCCCTGATGGGGACCAGGGACCAAACCTGCAATCCAGGTACAGGCCATTGACCAGGAATTGAATCTACAACCCTTTGGTGCATGGGCCAATGTTCTAACCACTTAGAAACACCAGCCAGGACAACATATCTCAATTTTAAATGAAATATATCTGTTTATGCTAATATATAAAAAGCTAGGGGCTGTCACGACCTAAACTACCAAACGGTCGACCGAACAGGAGGCTGTGTGGGGCGACCAGGCCAGCAGGGGAAGCAGTGAGGGATGACCAAATGACTGGGCCCTGGGCCCCGGCTGGGGTGTGGTGGTGGGAGGGAGCTCTGGGCCCCAGCCTGGGTGCAGTGGAACTCTGGGTCTCCCATGATTGGGGGCATAGCCAATTTTCAAACCAGGGTTCAGAGCTCCCTGAACCCCGCCGTGCTCCATCTGGGGCTCAGAGCTCCCTTCTGCTAGTTAGGGGTTACCAGGCTGGCAGGGGGGGCAGTGAGGTATGACCAGGCTGGTGGGGAGGGGCCAGTTAGGGGCAACCAGGCCAGCAGGGGGGGGCAGTGAGGGGTGACCAGGCCAGCAGGGGGGGCAGTTGGGGGCGACCAGGCCGGTGGGGGGGCAGTTAGGGATGACCAGGTCAGCAGGGGAGCAGTTAGGGGTGACCAGGCCAGCAGGAGGGGGCAGTGAGGGGTGACCAGGCCAGCAGGGGGGGGGCAGTTAGGGGTGACCAGGCCAGCAGGGGGGGCAGTTAGGGGCGACCAGGCTGGCAGAGGGGGGCAGTGAGGGGTGACCAGGCTGGCAGGCAGGTGAGCGGTTAGGAGCCAGCAGTCCAGGATTGTGAGAAGGATGTCGGACATCCCTCAAAGGGTCCCAGATTGGAGAGGGTGCAAGCTGGGCTGAGGGGACCCCTCCCCCTCATACACAAATTTCATGCACCAGGCCTCTAGTTAGTGAATATTTGTTTATGTCACTTGCCCCTTTTTTCCTTATAGTTTTTACAGTTCTATATGCTCTTACATTATTAAACTTTTGTCTTCATTGAGCACCTACTTTATGGTAGGTACAGGAGACAATCTATTGTACAAAACATTTTTCTTTTTTCTCACAAAGTATACCGTCTATGAAAGACAGGAGTTGGACAAGTGGGTTTTAGGAAAAGTTCAAGGTGCTATTAAAATGTGTGGTCAGCACTGTTCAGAAGAGCTAATACTGCAGGCCTGAGACTGTTATCCTTAAACAGGCCTAATTATAAGGTTGGCCCTCGTACTTCACAAAGGTTCAACCATTTCTTGATAAGAATGGCCCCTTGTGCCAAAACTAACCATACAAATAGTATGTTTCCGTTCTGAGAGTCTGGAATGTTGGTACATGCCAGGCACATACTGCCTGTGTGGCCAGCACCCAGTAAAAACCCTGGACACTTAGTAGTAGTGAGTTTCCCTGGTAGATGACACTTCACATGTGCTATCATAACTTGTTAGTGGGAGAATGAAGCATGTCCCATGTGACTCTACTAAGAGAAGGCCCTTTGAAGCTTGTGCCTGGTTTTCTCCAGACTTTACTCTGTGTATCATCCCTTCATGGACATTGACCTACTTTTTTGCTGTAATAAATCATAACTATGGGTAAGGTGTGATGAGTTCAGTGGTTTCTCCTAGCAAATCATAGAATCTTTGGGTGGTTTGGGGACCATGGACACAGGTAGCTAACCCAGTTCTACTACAGCTTTTGTGGAGGGTGTGTGAGGATCTATGAGAAACTAAACACATCAGGTGGAGTGGGAGAATTAACCCAAGACTGAACACTATTCTAGTCCTTCCCACAAAGCTTAAAAGCAAGACCTGAAACATCACAGTTTCAAAGCAATTTAACCATGTCTTAAAACAAATCCCCCACACCCCAAAGCAGCCAAATAACAATTTTAGAGGGGAAAAAAGATCCAACACCTAACAAGCTAAAATACATAATATCTGTCTAATCAAAAATTACCAACCTTTCAAAAAAAGCAAAAAAATGTGAGCCATAATAAAGAGAAAAGATAATCAAAACTCAATTAGAAATATTAGACTAATTAGATATAGATATTAAGACAATTATTTATCTATTCCATACTAGAGGCCCAGTGCACAAAATTCGTGCACTGGAGGGTGGGGGGTCCCTCAACCTGGCCTGTACCCTCTCACAATCTGGGACCCCTCGGGGGACCCCTTGGCTAAGCTGGCAGATGGACATCCCTCTTGCAGTCCGGGACCCCTCTCTCCTTACCGCCCACCTGCTCACTGCTCCTTACCGCTCGGCTCGCTGCTCCTTAGCCCTGCTGCAGAGGTGGTAGAGGCTCCCACCACCACCATTGTGCTCGCCAGCTGTGAGCCTGGCTTCTGGCTGAGCAGTGCTCTCCCTGTGGGAGCACACTGACCACCACAGGGCAGCTCCTACATTTAGCATCTGCCCCCTGGTGGTCAGTGTGCATCATAGCGACCAGTTGTTCAGCCATTCGGTCGATTTGCATATTAAGCTTTTATTATATAGGATATTCAAGAAGTTAAAGGAAAGATTGAATATGTTCAGTGGAGATTTTTTTTAAAAGACAAATCAAACTTCTACAGGTGAAAACTACAATTGCCGAGACAAAAAATATACTGAATAGAAAAATAATTAGATTAGACATTGCAGAAGAAAAGATTAGTGAACTTAAAGACATAACAATAAAAACTATCCTATATAAAATAGACATATATGCAAATTGACCATACCCCCGACACACCCACAAGCCACACCCACCATCCAATCAGAGCGAGTATGCAAATTAACCCAAACCAAGATGGCTACAGCCACAGAGAGCAAGGTTTCCTAGGTAACAGAGGAAGCCAAGCTTTCCGCCTGCCCTAGCCAGGCCTAAGCCTCCACTCAAGCTACAAAGTTTCAATTACAGAAGGTAAACAAATTCAAACAAATGGCGGCAGAATGGAGCTTGAGAGAGCAGGCCAGGGTTGCCGCCGGCAACAGGGGAAACAAAGCTTTCCGCACACCCTGGCCAGGCCCACCCGCTTAAGGCAACAAAGTTTCAATTATAACCCCAACACAAATGGCTGCCGGCCAGCCTCGTAGGGAGCCCCAGGCTTGGCTCCGCTCCAGGATACAAAGTTTCAATTGTAGAAGGAAAATAAATTCCAGATACAAGGGCCTCCGCTTGGGTTGCCAGGGGGCATGGCCTGCCTGCAAACCACCACAGGCCCCTCGCTCAGGCCGCCCCACACCCCAAGGGAAACCCCACCTGATCCGGGACGCCCTTCAGGGCATACCAGCTGGCCCCCACCCCTGCACCAGGCCTCTATCCTATCTAATAAAAGAGTAATATGCAGATTGATCATCACTGCAACACACAATATAGCTGCCCCCATGTGGTCAAAGATCCTGCCCCCATGTGGACACAAGATGGCTGGCACAAGATGGCCAGCAGGAGAGGGCAGTTGGGAAGCACCCGGCCTGCAAGGGAGGGCAGTTGAGAGGGACCAAGCCTGCAAGGGAGGGCAGTTGGAGGTGATCAACCCTGCAGGAGAGGGCAGTTAGGGGTGACCAAGCCGGCAGAGGAGGGAAGTTGGGGGCAAACAGGCTGGCAGCAGAGTGGTTTAGGGGGTGATCAGGCTGTCAGGCAGAAGCGGTTAGGGGCAATCAGGAAGGCAGGCAGGCGAGCAGTTGGGAGCCAGCAGTCCTGGATTGTGAGAGGGATATCCGACTGCCCGTTTAGGCCCAATCCCACCAGGATCGGGCCTAAACGGGCAGTCAGACATCCCTCAAGGAGTCCCAGATTGGAGAGGGTGCATGCTGGGCTGAGGGACAACCCCCCACCCCATGCACAAATTTCGTGCACCGGGCTTCTAGTCCTATATAATAAAAGGGTGATATGCAAATAGACCGAATGACAGAACAACAGAACAACCAATCAAAGTGTAATATGCTAATGATATGCTAAGGCTTCTCAACCACTCGCTATGACGTGCACTGAGCACCAGGGGGCAGACAGTCAACTGGTTGACCACTCACTATGATGATGTGCACTGACCACCAGGGGGCAGACAGTTGACTGGTCAGCCAGTCACTATGATGTGCACTGACCACAGGGGCAGATGCTGTGATTGGTAGGTTAGCTTGCTGCTGGGGTCTGGCCAATTGGAACTGAGCCCTCCCATGGTCCCTCCCTGGCCCAATCATGCACCGGTGGGGTCCCTCAGCCTGGCCTGCACCCTCTAGCAATCCGGGACCCCTTGGGGGATGTCGGAGAGCCAGTTTCAGCCCAATCCCACTCCCTTGGGAGGGAGCCAGACACAGGGCTCATGGCTGGTGAGTGCTGCTGTGGCAGCATGAGCCTCTCCTGATCAGGACTGATTGGGCACAAGCCCGTGGCAGGCACAGTGGGGCCAGGATGAGCGGAAGCAGCAGATAGGGGCTGCAGGTGGCGTTAGACTGCGGGTTTCTGCCTGGTCCCTGTAGGCCACCCAGAGGGACCCCACCCGTGCATGAATTCGTGCACTGGGCCTCTAGTCTAAAATAAATCACAGAGATAAACAGCTATGAAAATTAAAAGGGGTAGAAATTTCAGGCAGCCAAATATATCAGTAAATAGAGTCCAAAAAAAGAGAGGCTAGAAAGCAGATGATAGAAAAACATTTTTTTTCAAAAAAGTGTAAAGAGAAGTATGGAGGAGATAACTACCTATGAGGCCAATTGTGGCCCAGGGTGTGGAACGCAAACACAGCTGTGTAGTAAACCAGATTCGGGGCCGACAGTGCCCCAGCAACAACATAACCCACAGCCGAAGGTGACATCACAACCACGCGAGGAGTCAGGCTCCCTTCCTCTCTTGGTTCGGGGTGTGTCACCTGAGAACCACTGCTGCCACCTCACTGCAGCTCAGCAGCTACTGTCTGAGCGTCTGCCCCCAGGTGGTCAGTGTGCGTCATAGCGACCAGTTGGATGGAGGGAGGGACACAGCATATTAGCCTTTTATATATATAGATATGGGTCAGCAACTCTAAGCCTGACTCAGTGTTCCAGACCCACAAGGACGTGAGACACAAATTTCCTCCCTGCTCTCCTGGTCTGATGCTGTCACCCTGCTGATGTCTCTAGGCAAGTCTGTCGAGATCAGCCATGACTCCTATTGTCAGATCTTCGTTGCACCTACTTTTTCCTTGGACAAGTAGCTCTGACAATGTCATATCCTTCCCTTCAACTATTCAACTGACATATTGCTCAAAATTCTCACCCTGGCCTTAAGATAAAAATTTTGAGGAAGTCAAATCAGACCATGTCCAGCTCAGAGTCGAGGAGTGACTAAGATATGCTTCTGTTCTGAGTGCTCCAATCTGAATGTTGTGATACAAGCCACATGCAGAAATAAATTCTGTTCCTTAAACGAGAAAGAGGGCACACTTGGGTAAGTGACTGGCCATGTCTCTGTCCATTTGTGAAGAAGTAGACAGCTGAGTGAGGTGTCATCTTGTATTTTCTCTTCCCCTGCCCCTGCCTTGCATCCCTTTTTTTCATGCCCACTTCCTTGGGACTGCACATCCCTGTAAAGCATTAGCATTTAAGTATTGCATTTACACGGGCTTTGGTTTTCTGAGGACCCCAACTAAGCGTAATACAGGAACCAAAAGTATCACATAGAATAAGGAGATGATGAGATGGGGAGCTGAAGACTTGACAAGGCTGGTTTGAAAAATGGGCGTGAACTGACTCAGAATAAAAATAGACTGTCGGAGAAAAGGCACAAGCTGTTTCAGGTCAGTGGCCACAAACCTATCGGCCCGTTCCAGGGGTGCCCAGGACGAGGTGGACCCTGGCGCTTGTCCCCATGTGGATGGCATTTTGGTCAGCCAAGTGTAAGAGAAGGATGAGGGAGCAGTCAAGAGGGTTAAAGATATCTGCAAGATGGTAATCGAAGAGAAACAAATTCTAAGCTAGACAGTAAATGTTAACAAAATTAAAAAGAAGGCTGCCAGAGAAAGCAGAGACCAGGTTGTAGTGGGAAAAAGAACTGAATTCCTGAAGAATGGAGAGAATGGAAGAAAATGGGTTGTGACTGAGCACAGATGTCTGAGGTTACAGTGTCCAGAGGGAAGATGTCACTAACAAGTGTAAGTGTGGTTATAAATGGGGCTGAAGTGATGTAAAGCCAATGATTACAAACGTTAGTGTAAGCTACAGAACAAGACTAGCCAAGCAGACTTTCAAAAACTAGAACCAAATCTTTAGGACACTTTATTGATTTCTTTTCCTATGTTAACTAGGCTGCTTATTCAGGGCCAAACCTTAACTGCTTTTCTTCATGACATTATATGTGCTCAACTGAGTTTGGAAGAACAAAAGTATAGTTAATCCATCAAAGGTGGGATGTGAGGGAGAAGGGTTGGGGCACCCTTGTTGTCAGGGTCCGGGAGGCAGGTAAAAGCCGAGTCACTCACCTTGTCTGGGTCTCACTTCTGTTACGGGAAACCCCCTGTTGGGCTCGGGCTGCCTGTCGCTGTGTCCAATAACGAAGGCAGGGTTGGATCATGTGAGGCGTCTATTGAGAAGGCCGGCCAACCAAGAAGACAGGGCGCTTACAAGCATCAAATCCTGTCTTCCAGCGAGGCGCAGGGGACAGGATTATAAAGGGAAGGGGCTGGGGTACAGACTTTAGCTATTGTCATCAGGCGATGAGATGATATTGATGAGATGATGTTGACGAGATGATGTTTTGACTCTTGGTGGATTGGTCTGACCAAGCTTATCGGTTCTGCTTGCTGGATTCCCAGCTGAGTCACCTCCCCAGTCGCTTCGCACAGGCCTTCAAAGGGATACTTAAGAAAAACTTAACCCCCTCTTCACATAAGTATATGTGTTCTAAGATTAAAATAATATGCTTATCTTTTCAGATTAATCAGGTGCTCTATCTATCAGATTGTAGGTCCCCCCTATCACTTCCCTCATATGGCAAAATGAAAGTTATGCTACGAATCTCCTTAAATTAGTTTGAAGATTAAGTTAAACAAATAAAACGAAGGATGTAATGTTTGACATAGAAAAGAACTTATATAAATCCCCAAATGCACTTGGGTTCATACTGAGTTTTATTAGTACTGTCTTATATGAGTGTACATTTTTAATGATAGACGGTAAATGGTATTGCTGAGGCACAAAAAGAATAAGTGTTTTAAATAAAACACAGTAACTATGCTTTCTGGAGGGCAGCCGTGAGAGGTGTCAGGTTTAGCTATTAAATATTTCTTAGACTTATCTGGTCACCCCTGCCTGCAGGTAATGGCACCCAGTTTGAACTTCATACTTTTCAGTCGGTGTGGTAGGTAATGAATTCCTGGAGATTTTCTGGAGACAAAATAATTTACAATAAAATGTACATGATTTTATTTAAATTAAGAGGTCATAGGTTAAAGCTTCTGTTTCCAGTGAAGATGGACTAAGTGATCCACAGACCCAGGAGAGCAATGCAGCCTGGCCGAGGCCCGCCGAGGGGAGCGAGCTGCATCCCTTCTCCTTCCGACCTATGTTTCCACCTGCGTGGAAGGTCTTCCGTGGGACCCCATGATGCTGAACCTTAATTTCTCCACCTCAAAATACACCTACTCTTTGCCACCTACCTCCAAGGTTTGGTAGATGCCCGGGTGAAATGATACACAGTTGGGATTTTGTAATTACTCCACAGAACAAGGATCTGTCGTTCACAGGGCAAGCTGGCCCCCTGGCTTGTGATTTTCAGCTACATTTGGGCTTTTGGCTGTTACTTGGCAGGAGCCATCTCCCTACTACTTTTTTAAATCAGTAAAACATTCTTGTTTGCCAGGTGGTTTACTCTACGTTGAAAAGCCCATTGTTTGCTGTTCACACAGTCATTGTTTTTCCTAAAGTGAGGAAAAAATACATATTGAATATACAAGAGCAGCTTCTTCATTGGTAGGGAGTTGGTTTAATATAAAATGAGCATCTAGCCTGGGTCGTCACTGCCCCATGGAAGACCCGGGCATCTACTTGAAAATGAGCTGAGCGCATTTAGAATGCTCGTCACCAGCAGAGAATGGGCAGTTCGGGGTCACATGCACATTAATCAACAGGGGCTGCTGGGAACCCAGAGGTGCCGGTGTTTTCCTACATACATGTGTGTGTAAAAATATTTGCATATTCAATTTCTCATGGAGACTCAGTGGATCCGCCAGTAGTTCAGTGCTTTCTTGAAAATCTCAACCGGGAGTTTTTATTTATTTAGATGCCTAGAGAAAGGAAAGCAGATCAAACAGTAAAAAAAAATCCTTGGTTTCTTTGAGAGAAACTGGGCCATGCTAATTATACAAAATGTGTGTGCCACATCGCATAACAAAAATAGTCATGATGGTGTGAATATAAATTCAGGAAAAGTTAAGCAGATAATCCCGTTTTATAAGCTCTGGATAAAATATGAATATGAAACACAAGATAAAAATAGTGGCAAGTGACTTTTTCTTAAACAGCTTGGAATTCTCCTTGAACATGGACGGACTAAGAAATTTCAGGATTCTCATTGGAGACCATTTACAAGGCACCTCACACTTAAAAGCTGTGAGGTTGACTGGCCTGAAAGATCATAGCTAATGGATCCTTATGGCACTCTGGCTGTTCGGGGCTCCGGACAACATTCCTCATACTCTGTTCCATAGCGCGTGCGTGTGTGCGTGCGTGCGTGTGTGTGTGTGTGTATGCGCGTGCTTAATGGCCAATAAGATCATGAATTTCTTTTTCAAAAAAGTGAAAAAAGAGCTAATTTGTGGGAAAGAGTTAGCTCTTAGACTTTTTAAAATTTATCTTTATTGTTGGACTCTTAGACGCTTGATCAAGACATCTGTTCCACAGTTTGATTTTCTTGATAAATCCTAGTGTTTGGACTATGAAGTGATGCATTTAGGTACTGAAGATATAAATACCCTACTGAGATCCACTCTTGAGCTTGCCACATGAAATAAATAAAAATAAACCCAACTGCCTTTTCCAAATACTGTTGTATCGTTTTCTTCAGCCCCAAATCCACATATAATTGAGCAGAAGCCAGGCCCCAAGAGTGAACACTACATGACGTTCTAAAAAAAGCAAAACCAGGCTCAGAAAAGAGATCCGTGGTTGTCAGGAACTGGGGTGACAGGGAGACCTGAAGGCAGAGGCACAGGGAACTTTGGGGGGGATGGGTGGCCTAAGGCAGGATTTCAGTGGCAGCTATAGGATGGTGCCAATTATACCGCAATAGACATGACAAAACAATCCACAAAAGCACTTTCTGCCGTGGAAAGCCAGAGTGATTCAATGTGGAGAACAGTGGAACTCATTGCCATTTCTTCCCCTAGGGAACACGCATCCACCCAGGGCCATTCACAGCTGTTACCAGATCGGTGGCCAGGATCCAATCGTGTTCACAATTGTCCTTAGAGCCATGGGTGCCGAGTGGAGGTCGGGAGGCACTCGCTGAATGCCAGTTCTTCCTCTGGAGCCAGCCTGTGCCGCTGGGCACTCTGCTCGCCCCGCCCCCCCCCCCCTCCCACTCCCCTTTTCCCCTCTCCCTGTAGTGCTTTTTGGGGCTCTCACAACCACAGCTGCCCCGCAACGCTGACCACGGCTGCTCCCAGCGCACGCACAGCGAGAAGAGAGCTGGCTCAGTGACGGATCCCTTGTATGACGAGGGGCCCGGTGCACAGCAGGGTGAAGCGTCCCCCACGCCCTCCAGAACACAGGCGCTGAGCGGTGCTCTCCGCGGAGATTCCCACTTTGCCTTTCAGTGTTCGCACCGGGCTTAGCACAAGCCTGTCCCGTCTGAGCGCCCTCCGCACAAAGGAACTGGCCACGGGTTCTCCTTCCACCCCAATGGCACGTCACTGATGCTGCATTTGCAAGCTGCTTGGAAAGACCTTGCCATTCACGCTTTGGCAGGGAGAAAAGCAACAAACACGAAGGCATATACACTGAGTGGCCAGAGTATTATGACCACGCCATCAGTACTTCCGTTGGGCCACCTTTTGCCTTCAATACTGCAGCGATTCTTCTTGGCATCGACTCCACGAGATGTTGAAAGGTGATGCGACGAATCTGACACCATGCCTGATGAAGAGCACTGTCCAGTTCTGTGAGATTTGATGGTTGTGGAACCAGCTGCCTGATGGCTCTTTTAACTTCATCTCACAAATGCTCAATTGGATTGAGATCTGGTGATTGTGGGGGCCATCTAAGCAAGGTAAAGTCTCCCTCATGTTCTTGAAACCACTCCTGCACAACACGAGCACCGTGGCATGGCGCATTGTCTTGTTGGAAGAAGCCATTTCCATTGGGATACGCCATCAACATGAAAGGATGAACTTGATCAGCAACAATACTTAGGTATGTTGTGCTATTCAGACGTTGTTCCACACGAATTAAAGGGCCCAAATCATGCCAGGAAAACATGCCCCAAACCATAACACTGCCCCCACCAGCTTGAAGGGTTGTACTCATGCATGTGGGGTGCATGCTTTCATGCTGTTTCCGTGAAATTCTCACTCTGCCATCTGCATGATGCAACTGGAAACGTGATTCATCGGACCACATGACTTTTTCCCAATGCTCGACTGTCCAATCCTTGTGTTCCTGTGAGAATTGGAGACGTTTTATCTTGGTAACTGCAGACGGCAAAGGTGTTCGAACAGGCCTTCGGCTTCCATATCCCATACGATGCAGTGTACGGCTAATTTGCCTACAAACGTCAGGTGGTCATAATAATCTGGCCACTCAGTGTATATCTTCAATGTTTCTTAACAGACAACATGGTGAAGACTAAGAGAAAATACGTAGATGGTCTTTTCAGTTCATATTCACACGCCTACGGCCTGAGCAAAATCCTTACACTGAAGACTCATTTGTCCTCATTTGATCAGGTTCAAACCCCGCGTTTAGCCCACAATCAGCCCTGTTTATCACACCCACACGGCTATCCTGGGGTAGCACTTACGTGGTTACTACATTGGCACTGTCTGCATCAGGGAGCCACTGCTGAGCCATTTAACCTGTTACAAATTTTGATTATAATATAATTGCAACAAACAAAAATGGTCAATTAACGAATGTAAATGTGAGAAGTAAAGTATGCACAAACACATTAGAAAAATTGTCTGCACCCTGTTGGCTAAAAGTCAGCTGAGATGAACGAATTAGCCTTGTTCACTCCGACCGCCCAGCAGAGGCAGCGACGTTGAGTCACAGGTCTTACACTTCAAAATCATCAAGTGCATTTAAAACAAATACATGTTGCTATTATGTGTGTTATTGATTATGTGTGCTATTATTTCTATCTCTGAAATAACTACACTACAGACAGGGCCCTCAGTAAACCACCTGGACCACTACAAACCACACTTCGAGAACTTTTACTTTAAGGAACTTACAGGTGTTTCTCTTTGAGGCTAAGTCAGCTGGCCACCTCCCTCCCCACGGTCACCCTGTTAATTAGCTGCAGCTGGCAAAAGAGACCCAGCCTCCGTCTCCTGCCTGCCCGTGATTGATGACTCGCCATCTGCCTGTATGGATGCTTATCAAGCACTGGCGAGTCCCAGCATCGCCTGGAAGGCTTGTTAGAACACAGACCACTGTCTTCGCCCCCAGACTTCCTGATGCAGAAGTTCTGGATCAGGCTAAGGATTTGCATTTCTAACAAGTTCCCATATGGCGTAGCTGAGTGCCACTGGGTCTTGCTCTTCTCTCATAGTCCCCTAAAACAGTGCCTCCCAAAGGTTAGCAGCACACAGATCACTTGTTAAAATGCAGCGCCTGCATTTCTAACGAATTCCTGGCAATGCCACTGCTGCCCATCCTCTGAAACATGCTCAGCCACCAGGTAAACACCGAGAGGAGACACTAGAAACATGCAAGTCGGTTCAGAAAAACAGAATTCCTCAAATACTGTGTCTCTTATGAGGGGATGTGCTTGGACACATACCTGAAGCAATCTCTACCCATTTTAAGAGGTCATGTATGTCCAGCCCTTTGTCATCTCAACCACCACTTCCCAGGGTCTCGAAGGTTCTCTAGTTTGGTCTCTTTCTCCTTTCCTCTGAGTAGGGTGGCAGTCTTCAATGTCTCCCAGGGGTATGGGGCCCAAATGCTCACATGAAAGGCTTGGGAAATTAGTGTTTTACTGCAATGGATTTTATTTTAACACTAGAGGCCCAATGCATGAAATTCGTGCAAGGGGCTGGGCCCTGGCAGCCGGGGCGGCTTGTCTCAGCCCTCGCAGCCCTGGCTTCGTCCGGAAGGTCTTCTGCTGTCCGGTCTAATTAGCATATTATGCTTTTATTATTATAGATATGCCTTTGAATTGCAAAAATCACCAACAGACTATACTATTCTACATGTTAACATTAAATTTTTTAAAGCTTTTGTTTTTTATTAATTTTGGAAAGAGAAACATCAATTGGTTGTTCCATTTACTTATGCATTCATTGGTTGATTCTTTTTTCTAATACTTTTGTATTATTTTTAGAGACAGAGGGAGAGAGAGAGAGAGAGAGAGAGAGAGAGAGAGAGAGAGAGAGAGAAACATCTGTGTGAGAGCAAAACATTGATTGGCTGCCTCCTGCACTCAGGGATTGAGCCCAAAACCTAGGCAATCGAACCAGTAACCTTTCGGTTGGGATGACGCCCAACCAACTGAACCACACTGGCCAGGACTCATTGATTGATTCTTGTATGTGTCCTGACCAGGGATTGAACCCACAACCTTGACATATTGGGACAATGTTCTAACCAATCGGCCAGGGCAACATCTAATTTTTTTAAAAAAATGTTATTTTTAAAAAGGGTGAAATTGACCCTTTGAGACAGCATGGATGGACCTGGAGAATATTATGCTAAGCGAAATGAGCCACTCGGAGAAATATAAATATCATATGACCTTTCTTATATGTGGAATCTAAGGAACAAAACACATTGATCAACAAAGACCACAGACATGGAAGCATGAGACAGAGTGACAGATCTCAGAGGGAAGATGGGAAAGAGGATAGGCAGAGATTAACCAAACAACTTACAAGCAGATATGCACAACCCATGGGCGCAGACAATAGACGGGCAGGGGGAGACGGTTGGAGTGGGGCAAAGAGGAGAAAATGGGGGGGGGGAGGGGACATTTATAACACTCTCAACAATGAAATGAATGGTTAAAAAGATGTGAAAATAACTTTTAAAATGTTCTAAGGTGTAAAGTTTTGACATATCCTGGAAATATGTATATCTGCAAAAAAAGAAAAAACCCACCAAAAAACACCCTTATTCCTCAAATAGTTACATATCTCTGAATTTTTTTAGACTGAAAATATAGTTTTTGAATAATAGTTTTTGAACCAACAGAGTTGAAAATCAAAATTTTAGAAATAATATGATTATTAAAAATGTGTTCATGTAAATAGCATTCCATCCTTTATTAGCAAATTTAGTCGGACTGGCTTTCAAGCTTACAGTTCCATGGCCACCTCCTTTGTGAATCATCTCAGGTTTTTTCTCTGAGGCTGGGCACCCTAAGCAGCCACCTGCCTCCTAGCAGACACTTTTCTGACTCAGATTAACTGGTTTTCCAACCGAAAGCTGATGGCAGAGCTTCCAGCCATCAGCATCCCTCAACCAAACCTTGACGTACCAAGAATCACCCTAGTAGTAGTGAGGGAGGTGTGGACACAGCCTGGCTCGGATATCAGACTACATCGGGTCAAATCCCAGTTCTCTCACTTTCTAACGGCATGGCCATGGACAAGTTACCTAAGTTCTTTCTGTCTTTCCTCATGTTTAAAATGGAAATAATAATAGATTGAACGAGTTAATGCATATAAAGCACTGGTAACAGTGAGTGCTCAATCAATGTTAGCCATTGTTATTATTGAGACATTCTTTGATTTTCAGCCTGAAACTGCCTTCTTTCATTAATAAGCCAAAATGTTTCAAGCCCTGAGAATGGCGTGGCAGTCCTTTGACCTGCCAGCCACCCGCAAATGTTTCCATTTACTGAGAGAGGGAATCAGATGTATCTACTTCACTGACAGGTACTTTTGGAAGCAAAGTTTTTCTTTCCATATAAAAGGAACCAAGTCCTAAGGGTTTTCAGTAATCACCAGAGGCTCATCCCGATGACAGCAACCAGCGCCCCGCCTTGGTCCAGGGTGGTGTGTGGGCCCATTTAGCCCCAATATTCCTGCTTTATTTGCTGAGTAAATGTAAGCACTGGATCCTTGAGGGGCAAGCCCTGAACTCCATGCTGAGGCCTCCACTGATCTGGACTCTGCTGTTTCCCAACTTGATCACATTCCACTTGCCCAGCTCACTCTCCCCTTCCACCAGCGTCATACCCTGCACCGTCGTGTACCAGTTCCTGGAATAGTCGGGTGCTCTGGAGCCTCAGGACTTTTGTGCAGCCTGTCGTCCCCCCGCCTTCTCATCTCCCAGGATGCAATGTCAGAGAGGTCTCCCGGGCTGCAGCATTCACAGTGGCTACTTCTCACACCCATTCTGTTTTCTATATCTCAGCCTCTTTCGGTTCCTTTGTAACACTCATCTCACCTTGTACCCATGACCTCTGCTGGCCTTGGGAAGGATGGCGTGGGGAGGAGAGCGGGGTCTTCTACTCTTTTCCATGGAGCCGATGTCTCTCTTTTCCCAGTTACATTGCAAGTGTCAGGTACACAGTTGGCATTAAATAAACTGCTTATTGAATGGATGAGTGACCAAATAAATACCTTGATACAAGTTATTAAAGTATTTCTAAGTGGGGAATTTTTTTGCCCCGATTAACAGATAAATAATAACAATGCAAATTTGTTAAAGATTTATATGTTCTTACATTTTATAGGTTGTTCCTGAGAATTTACTTATTCAATTAACTAGCTCTACAAACATTTTTTTTTTAAATATGAAGAGAGTAAAGAAAAACTTTGGCTCATTCAAAGACATTTTCAATTGAATAATGTGAGAATAATGACATTCTAAATTGCGATGATCTGAATTTAGTTGTTCTATAAAATTAATTTAGACAATTATATCACCTCCTTTTGCTCCAGTTTATACGTAGGAAGCATCTTATGTAATGATGCCTAATATGATACAAAGCATCCATAATCTCCAAACTTTGCCAGCAGACTGGCTTTCTTAAATCACAGAAAATACTACAGTAATCTTCTTTCTATTAAAATATTCCTAAGTTATCATTAGCACATTTGATGTAATTAATTTCCTCGTATCCAGCCTGCTTTAAAAAAATATATTAGTTTGTGTTATGTAAGCGAGCATCAGACCTAAAGTCAGAAACTTAATGTCTTGCCTATTTTCATAAAAAAATGAAAATAGTGAATATTTTAAGAATAAGGGAAAGAGAAAAACACTTACTTTGCCCTTACCCTGACTCATCTGATCTTCCAAAGATTTCTACTTTCCAAAGTAACATAGTATTTCACTCTAAATGCTTTTTGAAGAAAAATGTATTCACCTGCAATGATAACAATAGAACATTTTCATTTTTTGGTTCTGACAAGCAAGCAGTTTTATCCTTCAAGTTTCTGGTTAACTGAAGTAGCATTCATTCTCATGTCCTGACAGAGCTGCCTTCACTTACTCTTGTCGGTAGCCACATTTAAGAAAAAAAGGCATGAGGAGAAATTGAACATCAAGTAATGAGAGCAAAACGCTGCCCCCAAGATGACTGCCAGCAGCTCGTGTGCCAGGGAGGCCTCCCCGTGATGGAAAGAGTTTCAAATGGCAGCGCGTCGGTCCCACCAAACACGTGCCACCAACCACCAGGAGGAGACGTCTGGAATGTGAACTAAGGACCTCCGCAAAGTGCTCTCCCTTAGGGGCTTAATCACAAGGAACAACAACAGCCTGTAATTATTGGAATCCAGAGTCTAGGTCAGTGGTTGGCAAACTCATTAGTCAACAGAGCGGCAAACCATGGCTCGCAAGCCACAGTTTGCCGACCACTGCCTTAAAGCAACGAGACACTGGCAACAAATCATGAAAATCAATGCTTTCAGAACTCTGGATATTAAGCAAAGCCTAGCAACAATCCTTTGGTTATTTACACATTTATACAAGAAAAACAGGTGAATCTCCGTAAGAACTGTAAGCTCCGTGGCTTTCCTCTCCCTGTTCCCATCCCTATTCCCTCAGCTCTACCGAGGCCACAAAGACAACAGCCTCACAAGCACGGCGGCTATGAAACCAGCAGCCCGCAGCCACTGGTGGGGGCGGAACAGGTG
The DNA here is from genome assembly GCF_027574615.1 of Eptesicus fuscus. Taxonomy (NCBI): domain Eukaryota; kingdom Metazoa; phylum Chordata; class Mammalia; order Chiroptera; family Vespertilionidae; genus Eptesicus; species Eptesicus fuscus. Next base: position 53,773,166 of record NC_072490.1, on the reverse strand, counting down.
TGGAGTCCCCTGAAAATCACCAACCCCGGAGAACTGCTACTCTCCGACTTGTTTGAAAACTCCCTGGAGAAGCTCCATTGTCAGGGCTTATCTCTATTTGACCTGATTCAGGGCTCACTCTGTGGGAACAGCCCCATCATTAGGGCATTGGTTACAAAAACAAACAAAAAAACACAAAAAAACAAAAAGTCTGTAGCAACTGTTTTACATCACTTTTGCCTGAGGCAGTGATATCAGTTGGGGCTAATAAGAGATTGACAAAACCCTTAAAGGGAGAACAGGGGACTTAGACATGCTCCTGGGCATCTGTACACAGCATGGCAGGGTGGTGTGCGGCCGGGGGGAGACCTGGCAGGCCCTTTTCTGTTGCCCTTGGCTGACCAGGAGGCTCTTCCAAGGAAGAACTGAAGGTTAAGGCCGGTATTAAACTGGCAGCCTGAGCACTGAAGGCGTGCCCAGTTAGCACAAAGAGCCCTGCCCGTCATTACCTAACTCACCGAGCTCCAGTGACTGTACGTGGCGAAGAATACAGGCTTCACGTCGTTTGACCAGGAAAGTCGCAAAACAAGCAAAGAGCACTAACAACAACAAACAACAAAACAAACCCTAAAAGTGGAGAGAAAAACTGATCTCCAGAGAAGTCACATTACATCATTTAGTAAGCCTTTTTTATTGAAAGTCTGGCATAATACATTAGATACAAAGTGTGTGACTTGATGTCAATCTGACTTGTGAGTTAGGCTGTTTGCTGTTTGCTGTTGCTGTCAGAGCTAAAGGAAGTTTTGTTGACTTCTGGTTTCTGATCTGGCATCTAAGGAGCTTGGAAGTTGCCACTTCATCCTAAAACTAGAAAAAAACTGAACAAACAAAATCAACAAGTCTTCTTAGTTCCATCAGAGAATTGCGATCACAGGGAAAGACAAACGGGTGGACACAGAGAACCACAACCTCCTGGAGCAGAGGCCTCCACAAGAAGCAGCGAAGGCAGGAAGACCTGAGCTGTCACTGAGGACCTTTTGGAAGTTCACTGTGGACAAGTCTGAGAGTAATAAACTCCAGGAGGAACCCGTCTTAGGGAGGCCCCTCACTTTTGTGAGTTCTACCTCCAGGAGCTCCACTGGGTTCTCAGTGAAGATCTGTAAGAGGAAATATGTCAGCATTCTGCTCTTCTGAACAAGGTCTGACCTCAAGAGAAGCTCTTTGATCATAGCCTAACTTGTAAGGTTTTATCAGAGCCTAACTGACCTTGGGGAAGGGAAATACCCATCTTCATCCCCCTCTAGACATTCTGTCCCTCCTAAGGGGGACAAAATACCAAGAAGCACTTATAAAACTAAGGACTGAGAAGCACAAGCTCACTAAAGAACTGAGACCTAATTGTAGAACACTTTCCTCTCCCACACCTACCACCACTTTACTCCACATTGCTAAAGACCTACTTACGAAGTTCCCTTTACTCAGCACATCATGCCAGGCTTTCAACAAAAATTACCAGACATATTAAAGGCAGAAAACAAACAAACAAACATAAAAAGGCACATAGTTTGAAGAGACAGAGCAAGCATCAGAATCAGACCAGCTAGGGCAGAGATGTTAGAATTATCAGAGCATGAGTTTAAAGCAACTATAATTAATATGCTAAGGGCTCTAATGGAAAAAGTAGGCAACAAGCAACAACAGATGGGTAATCAATAGATGAGTGGATAAAAAAAAACACCCTGTGGTATATAATTTTAATCCTCACTCAAGGATATGTTTTTATTGATCTTTAGAGAGAGAGGGAGGGAGAGAGGATCAAACTCAAACCTAGGGTATGTCACCTGACCAGGAATTGAACTCAAAACCTTTTGATGTATGAGACAACACTCCAACCAACTGAGCCATCCAGCCAGGGCACAAGTTTTTATTTTCATGCGGTCAAACGTATCCATCTTTTCCTTTCATAATGTGATCCTTTATGCTTCAATATCATACAACTATTCTAAATTCTATACACAAATTTTTAGAAGTTTGCTTTACGCATTTAGGTCTTTTATCCACCTGAAATACCTTTTGCATATTGTGTGGAGCAAACTGAGAGACAAAGCCTGGATGGGATCACTAGGCCTGTGCGTCACCTGTCAGAGAGGAGCTGCGTGCGGCAGTCTGGGTGCCTCTCCTTGCAGAGTACGTCTGTGAGCCCTGCTAACTCATGCCTTCAACTTGCACTGACAATATCACCTGCCCCACTTACTTTAAGAGTTTCCTAATGTGTATAAATCCGTCTCTTTCTGGAATCTGGAATATATGATAAAGCACTTCATTGTCCCTACGTGGTAGATAAGGTGACCATTAGTAAATGGAAAGAAGGAAACAACACTTTCGAGGCCACCACTTTGCCTGCCAATGGCGTGCTGCCTTGGAACACGGAGACCTGTCAGCAAAGAAAGATGGGAAACAGACAAATTTGTAGGCTCTTGAGTCAGATGCTAGCTTGACTACTATTTTACTCAGTTTAGTGTGGCTTTATTATTGCTATACGTAATGTAACTTTCCAGAATGAAGGACACATTTGAATATGTAGATACATTCCATAAATAAGAATAAATAAATATTCAGTGTTTTACCCACTTAGATTAATAGACCCTCTTCTAATCCCTTACTAGGTCAGCACTAAACAAGAATTAGCTTTATAACAGAGCCTTTTAATTGTGCCTTGGTAAAAAAAAAAAAATGGGGTTTCTATAAGACCAAGAATCTGCTAACACAACTTTTTCTCACATCTGGGGCTGTGGATGGATTTATTTCATGGACATTCCATAAGCTTTTCCTACCAGATAAGATACATCTGAGCCAGGAGGCGAAACTTGACGGCTGCACCTGGCTGTCCAGGTTCCTTCAGCTGCAGACAACTCCAACCCAGTGCAGCCCCTGCTTCTCACAGCGAGTGCTCTGAATGACCCTCCTGGCCTTCTTTTTGCCTCCCCCTGGCACTACCCCCCATGCCAGGTAGTGCCACGCCCCCTTCAGGAGCCCCACCTGGCCACGGACATACAGAGGCAAAGAGAATGCAACATTGTTCCTATAGTCAACAATAATGTATTGTGCACTTCAGAAATTGTTCAGGGGAGAGATCTCACGTTAAGCATTCTTACCACAAAAAAGGATGTGTTTCCCTTACAGGTCAACATAAGCACAAACAGGGAGCAGGTGGGAGAGTGGGAATACAGTTCTCACAACTAACTACGGAGTCAGGGTTGTGATATGAGTTTTCACAGATTGTTTGAAAAATTACCATAATGAGGAAAGTGTGAGTACAAGTCCAGGCTCAAGAATGGCTAAAACCACTAGCATGAGCGCTTTAGAAGAACGTGCCTAGCTTTGCGTTGCCTGCTTACGGAGAGGAGATGCTGACCAGAGTTCATCCCTCTTCTGAAACAGAACAGGAAGGAGAACAAACAGAGATGTGAAGACACTATGTTTTAGTAGGTTTCGTTTGACACAGGAAGTAAAAGCTGTAATCCAGCGATGACCATGGACCCTGGCCATTGCCTCCTTAGTCCAACCAGCCATGTAAAGGAGACACACCCTAATCTTCTCTGCTTCCAACTGGATTACGAGCCTATCGACGAAAGTTAGAGTGCTATCTCGTCATAAGATGTGACAGTTCATGACATCTTAAATCAAAGCCAATCATCGATGTGGGAAAAGGTAAAATTAACTAAAGGCCAAATCCCCCCCCCCAAAAATGTACAGTGAGACAGTCTTATAAAATATTCTCCATTGTTTACTTAATGAAGGGTTAACTTTTTACATTGTTGAGACAAGTAATTCCACCTTTTGTGATAACAATATGAAGACCTGATGCCATAGCACAGCACTCTGAAGAAATGAAGTTAGCGGCTGTTTTATTCAGCACGCGTGAGAGACATTGATTTATGGGAAGTGTCTGAGCCCTGTCCTGGGAAGAGCTCCGCATGCCCTAATTCAGCTCCGGCACCGGCTTTGATAACTCTGCCTTGGGAAAGGAGATGAAAGCTTGCTCTAGGAGTGATTAAGAGATTTATGGGATTTATACACCAACATGAAAGCTCGGGATTTGAGGCTTGCACTAATTGTTTCCAACCCTCGTCCCCAAACTCTGCCTCCACTATTGAGACATCTTCAAAGGTATTTCAGAATGTGCTTCAGGAGTCCCGCAGTTGTTCAAGTCAAACATCGCTTTATGCATATTTAGATATTATTGAAACTGTAACGCACACATGGCCACTTGTTCCAAAGTGCCCCATTCTGAATTTTAACACAGGTGAGAGCATTCGTGCCTACGGTCGGGCCCTTCGGAAAAACCATTCAGGTCCAGATGTCAAAATACTGTTTGCTTTGACACAGTATTGCATAAAGTTGAACTTGTTATAAAGCAATATAATCTAAAAATCTATGTGGCTTTGCTACGGCTTTTTATTAATTATTCAGGACTGTGCATGACACCTTTGGTTATGCATTTGCATCCGTTCTGGTCTTTTTTTTTTTTTTTTTTTTTTTTAATTTCTTTATTGATTAAGGTGTCACATATTTGTCCTCATCCCCCCATTCCCATCCCACCCCTCTCCCCACGCATGCCCCAATCCCCTGTTGAACTTAACCGTTGGATAGGCTTATATGCATGCATACAGGTCCTTTGGTTGAACTCTCCCCCTCCCCCTACCCTCCCCCTACCCTCCCCTATCCTCCCGATAGTCCGATCGATGCCTCCTTGCTTCTGGTTCTGTTCTTGTTCCTCAGTCTATGTTGTTCATCATTTCCTCTAGATGAACGAGATCAAATGTCCCTAGATATATACTAAAAAGAACTGAATGTGAGACGAGCAATAATATTTATGCTGACAGGCAAATGAATCAGTCTGTAGCGAGCTTCCCCCTGGACCAACAGTTCTTTTGAGACCCAATTTCAATGTCCAGTAGTTCCTTATGTGTACATGTCAGCACTGACCCCTCAGCTCTGGATGGTGGACAAATGGTGGTAATGGAGGTCCGACTCCCTCTGGTTTGGTCTCGGCCGAACACAGGGGCACGGCGTCACCTGGACTAAGGGGCACGTGGCCTCACCCATACCCAAGGGGCGCGTGGTCTCACCCGGGCCTGGGACCCAGCCTCACCCGGATGGATCCAGGGGCGCACGGCCTCACCCGGACCCAGGATCTGGCTTCACCCGTACCCAGGGACGCTTGGCCTCTCCCAGATCCAGGGGCACGTGGCCTCACCCGGGCTTAGTTGCACAAGGCCTCACCTGGATCCAGGGACACATGGTCTCTCCCGGACCCAGGGACGCTTGGCCACTCCCAGACCCAGGGCCACTTGGGCTCACCCGGGCCTAGGTGCACGAGGCCTCATCCGGATCCAGGGACACATGGTCTCACCCGGACCCAGGGACGCTTGGCCTCTCCCAGACCCAGGGCCACTTGGGCTCACCTGGGCCTAGGTGCACGAGGCCTCATCTGGATCCAGGGACGCATGGTCTCACCCGGACCCAGGGACGCTTGGCCTCTCCCAGACCCAGGGCCACTTGGGCTCACCCGGGCCTAGGTGCACGAGGCCTCACCCGGATCCTGGGACACATGGTCTCACCCGGACCCAGGGATGCTTGGCCTCTCCCCGACCCAGGGCCACTTGGGCTCACCCGGGCCTAGGTGCACGAGTCCTCACCCGGATCCAGGGACACATGGTCTCACCTGGACCCAGGGATGCTTGGCCTCTCCCAGACCCAGGGCCACTTGGGCTCACCCGGGCCTAGGTGCACGAGGCCTCACCCGGATCCTGGGACACATGGTCTCACCTGGACCCAGGGATGCTTGGCCTCTCCCAGACCCAGGGCCACTTGGGCTCACCCGGGCCTAGGTGCACGAGGCCTCACCCGGATCCAGGGACACATGGTCTCACCCGGACCCTGGGACGCTTGGCCTCTCCCAGACCCAGGGCCACTTGGGCTCACCCGGGCCTAGGTGCACGAGGCCTCATCCGGATCCAGGGACGCATGGTCTCACCCGGACCTAGGGACGCTTGGCCTCTCCCAGACCCAGGGCCACTTGGGCTCAACCGGACCTAGGTGCACGAGGCCTCATCCGGATCCAGGGACACATGGTCTCACCCGGACCCAGGGACGCTTGGCCTCTCCCAGACCCAGGGCCACTTGGGCTCACCCGGGCCTAGGTGCACGAGGCCTCTCCCGGATCCAGGGACACATGGTCTCACCCGGACCCAGGGACGCTTGGCCTCTCCCCGACCCAGGGCCACTTGGGCTCACCCGGGCCTAGGTGCACGAGGCCGCACCCAGATCCTGGGACACATGGTCTCACCCGGACCCAGGGATGCTTGGCCTCTCCCAGACCCAGGGCCACTTGGGCTCACCCGGGCCTAGGTGCACGAGGCCTCATCCGATCCAGGGACGCATGGTCTCATCCGGACCCAGGGACGCTTGGCCTCTCCCAGACCCAGGGCCACTTGGGCTCACCCGGACCTAGGTGCACGAGGCCTCATCCGGATCCAGGGACACATGGTCTCACCCGGACCCAGGGACGCTTGGCCTCTCCCAGACCCAGGGCCACTTGGGCTCACCCGGGCCTAGGTGCACAAGGCCTCTCCCGGATCCAGGGACACATGGTCTCGCCTGGACCCAGGGGTGTGTGGGCTCTCCCAGACCCAGGGGCGCTTGGCCTCGCCCGGGCACGGGATCCAGCGTCATCCGGGTCCAGGGGCACTTGGCCTCACCCGGACCCGGAGTCCGGCCTCACCTGGACCCAGGGGCATGTGGCCTCAGCTAGACCCAGGGACGTGAGGCCTCACTTATACCCAGAGGCGTGTGACCACACCCGAGCCCAGAAGCGCGCAACCCCGCCCGCACCCGGGTCTCAGCGGGGCCCCGTCTTCCCGATCCCAATTCCTGCCGGTCAATCCCCCCTCAGCAATTCCCCTGGCCATCCTTCCAGAGCTCCAGTATGGCTGCTGCAGAACTCGTCGGGCGGCGGCTCGGCGAAGCTCCGGTGCACCCGGTGCATGGCGGTGGGCCAGTCTGGCGTCGCTGCGTCGGCCCTTGGGTCTGCATCGGTGGCCGGTCGCCGAGCATGCGCACCTGGCCGTTTCCGGGGCGTTGAGATTCTTGACGGACTCAGAGGTCAGCAAGCGCGGAGTCTCCCACCCCATGTCTCATAGGGGCTCGTCTGTCCGTGCTTGGCTGCCAGTGGAGCCGTCCCCTCAGCCGGAGACCGCCGGGGGAACTGCGCTGAGCACGTTCCAGGCCGCTGTTGTATCGCCTGAGCCATAGTTCTTTTGTGTCGCCTGAGCCGTAGTTCTTAAAGTGTGGTCTTTGGGTCACCGGCATCAGCATCATCCCACATACCCCTCTTTTATTCTAGTTGTAGAGCATCTACTCAGCCAGCCCTATGGTGGTCTTGGATGGTGTCTGCTCTGCTCTCTTGTCGTAGTCTCAAAGTTGTTGTGGTAGGCAACAATCAGGCTTCCGCCCTATGCCTCCATCTTGGTCCTCCTTTGTATAGTTAAGTCTTGATTGTTGTTGGTGTCACTGGGGGGGCTCTCTTTGTCTATAAAGGAAGAGTTGCTGTGCAGGAGACACGTTTATGGGCCGGGTCTTGGTGCAGCAAAGCTTTGGTGCTCACTGAATATTCCCGTTGAATGTGTCCCTTATGCACGTGGTTGAAATCTGGTGTCATCTCCCACAGACCACTAGATGCCCTCGTTTCTGGGTCTCCAATGGGGTGTAGATCAGCTACTGCCTTAGGCACTCAGCAAGGATTACAGCAAAAACTGTAGTTTCTTCCTCCTGTCTGAGTGGCCCTGGAGCAGTCCGACTAGAACAGCAGATCATCTGGTCCGCTGCCAGAGGGCAGGCCACCCACATGCATAAGCCATTGCTTGGGGCGCAGGTGTGCCTGCAAGACTTGCGGGGCAGGTCTTCAAAACGCGCGGGGCGGGTCCCAGGGCGGGGCGGGGTCTCAGGGCGCCAACAGGCCATGGTGCGGCTAGCCTCGATGGCTGTGAGTCTGGTCCTTCTGCCTTCCATGTATCTAAGTCCCCTCGTTCCACACTCCAGCGCAGCAAACACTGATTGCTGGGCGCACCTCTGCAAGAGTCCCGCCTCTCCCCGCAGGCATCTGGGTCTCCCGGGGTTCGCCAGAAGATGGGTTTCAGGGTGATGGAGAGCTAATCTCCCTTAGGTTTGGAACAAAAGCCCCTTTCCCCCGCCACCAGCCAGACCCACGCACCTCCACACCTCATCCCCTCCGATTTCGCTGGGTGCGAGGCAACAGAACAGCCTTTAACCTCCGCCGCCATCTTTTTCAAACTTCTCAATTTGTACTTCTTAATCCCTTCATTTCAGTCAACTCTACTGAAGTCTAGCGCCGCCGGGAGGTGCACGGAAAGGGCGCCCGGGCCTCCGTCCGGTGCGCGGTGCGCGCGTCCCGCGGAACCAGGCGCGCGAGGGTCGCGCGGCTGGGACAGGCGCTGGGCGGCCGCCGAGCTCCAGGCACCGCCATCGCCGTGTTCCGGATGTCGCCGCCGCGGCGTCCCCCCAATTTATACTTCTTAATCCCTTGAATTCAGTCAACTCTACTGAAGTCTAGCGCCGCCGGGAGGTGCACGGAGAGGGCGCCCGGGCCTCCGTCCGGTGCGCGGTGCGCGCGTCCCGCGGAACCAGGCGCGCGAGGGTCGCGCGGCTGGGACAGGCGCTGGGCGGCCGCCGAGCTCCAGGCACCGCCATCGCCGTGTTCCGGACGTCGCCGCCGCGGGGTCCCCCCAATTTATACTTCTTAATCCCTTGAATTCAGTCAACTCTACTGAAGTCTAGCGCCGCCGGGAGGTGCACGGAGAGGGCGCCCGGGCCTCCGTCCAGTGTGCGGGGCGCGCGGCCTGCGGCACCAGGCGCGCGGGGGCTGCGCGGCGGGGACGGGTGCTGGGAGACCGCCGGGCTCTGGGCGCCGCCGCTGCGGCGGCGTCCCCAGCGTCCCGGGCCGGGCAGCCTGCGGGGGCGGCGGAGTTGCGAAAGTGAGTGAGTTTCCCAGGGTTTCGCCCGGAATGGGGTTCAGTGCAATCGGAGCCGGTGCTCAGCGCACTCCGGAGCCTTTATCTCCTTCCTGCCAGTGAACTCCGGCCAGGTCATCAGCCGCCCCCTCCTCTCCGGTTCCATCCTCCCCGCAGGCGCGTGTGCTCGTGTCTCCGCCCGTTTCTCCATACCTCAGGCTTTTACGGCTTCCCCGACTGTCCCCGTGGCCTTCTCCTTCCCCCCAGCTGTGGGCATTTCAGTCCGCCAGCTCTCCTGTGGTTCTGGACGATGTCCGTTCTGACCTCTAGTTGTATTTTTGAAATTGTTGTGCCCGGCTGCAGGTTAGGTGTTTAACCTATGCCGCCATCTTGGTTTCTATCCCGTTCTGGTCTTGCCAATACTTTGCCAATGTGAGGAAGTTTATTAGGCTGTTCAGGGGGAGTAGTACCATGCTCACAGATGCAGACAATATCAGCAACGAAACCGCACCTTGGACATCACATGCAAAACTGAATTCATTTTACTACTTTGAAATGTTGTGACTCTATTAAATATAGACAAGCAGTGAAGTACACAAAAGATCATTTTTTTAAAAAACTATACCAAACATTCCATTATGTTACAATATAAATTTGTAAAGTACTTTCCACCAAAAAAAAAATTGATTCTTTTTATTAGTCTGATAACGTTAATGAATAAATATAGGAAAACATCTAGCATCTATTGTGATAGTCCAGAATCAGTGGAATTGAATTGTCCAGGATCCTGAGATTGTAAACTGAGGGGTGTGGGAAGTGTGTTATTTGCTACTATTTAATGAATTGAGATTCTCTCCCTATTGTGCAAACAAAACAAAAGACAAAAATGTATTGAATATTGAAGCTGATAAAAGACTACAGCTGTCATAAAACTGTGATAATAACCCTTGCTTTCAAATGATCAGTTAGTCAAAAAAGCCTATTTTCTTTGGTATTATAAATAAATAAAAATTGTTATAAATATGAACTTACAAAATAGGGTTCAAACTACTAAAATTCTACTTTTTATGTATCTAAATTGAGTTTCACTGTTGTTTAAAACTTGAAAATTATTCTGTTAAAACCATACAAAGATCAAAATTACTGGCTTTTCAGTTGCACAAATAAAGGTGGAATGTACTTCAACAATTATCCCGAAGTTTTGTTTGCTTTTCTTGTCATTTAGGTTCTGAAGAACTAAGATCTAATTCTCGTTTTGAAAACAGCGTTTGCCCAAACAACCAATTTCAGTGCTGTCCTCTACGGAACAGACACACACTCTCTGGGGCATTTACCAAGGCTATTCTTAGGTCAGCACGGTCATGCTAGCACTCAGCGGCCTTTAAACTTCCCCCGGTCTTCTGTCCTCTGTTGGAATAAACTGCCATGCAATTCACAGCAATATCAAGGTACAGCTACAGGGTCTGAATAGCTTCCCACTGGCATCAGTAAGTCAGCCCTATGATTTAGCCCAATTCTCTAATCAGGGTTTATCTGAAATAGAATTCTCTATTAAACAAGAAAGCAGAAACATGAAGAAATACTCTTTTTAAATCAGACCTACATTTTTCTAATTCATCCTCAGCTCTATTGATCATTGATTTCACCCTGAGTTTCCCTTCAAAGCTTGAGTCCCTTTTAATACGTTTCTCTCCGTTTTTCTTGGGCTTTTTTAAGGAATTAAAATTCAATCCACCACGGTCAGTTATCTAAGCCGCGTAGCCTTTGTTCTCAATACCATTTATGCCGTAATCTCATCTCAACTTCTGCTAGCCTCTTTCTACTTAAAATTTATAAAGAAAAAAAAAAAATCACCTGGTTTCTCAAGTTACTTGCCTTATTTCTCTGCTCCTTTAAATACCTCTCACCCAGTAGAAAGGAGAGATTAAAACATCCTCAGGCAGGATGGTGATTCTAGCTTGCTTGAGGGGCTTCCAGGAGCCCTTCTTAATTGGAATAGAACTTCATTTACCCCAAGCCTGCTCCCTGCTGCCCTCTGCCCTCTAGATGTGCATAACGGTACTGAGAGTCACAGCTTGCCCTATTTGAAAGGATCCAGAATTTAACTGTTTCAAGAAAGACACACCTAATCACAATATAAAAATGGTCTAAATGAAACTATAAGGCAGTTTCTCCAAAACATCTCACTAACTGAAAATACCGTTTGTACACATAACAGTTGAAAATGGCCATTTCCTCCCTCTCTGTTTTATGTCCTACCTCTCTCCTTCGACTCTGTACTATGCTGGAACTCACGGGGACCTGGGGAAGCAGGCGGGCAGGTACATTCACTGAGGCCAAGGAACAGAGAAGGAGCTCAGAAGGCCCTGGCCCTTATGTTTTCCAACTCTACGTCTTACTCATGAATTGACCTGCTCATTTCCTGGCCCAGAGCCTACCACCTGGCTAACCATTAGATGGACCCAGAGAGCTACCATAATGTGAGCTACCATTTGGCATTGGCAATGAAGCCATAGAAGACCAAAACCCAGAAGGACTTCACCCTTGTCAAACCGAGCATCCTGAGCATTTCTGTGAGGTGGTGCCACCCAGCACTGCACAGGTGGCGGTTTCTTTACATCAGCACCGTGGAATTCTGACTCCTTGAAGAAGTTCTGCTGTTGGTATGTGATCCCCATAATAACATAATAAAACAGGAATTGGTAGAATGAATTAGGGTTGCTTAGAAAAGGAAAAGTATTACTTGATATTTTTATTATTTAAATTTTTGAATCAGTAACACAAAATAAAGATATATAATAAAGGATTCAGAAAAAAATCTTACTCTCACCTGTGACCCTCTTCTCCCAATTTTCCAACTTCTGCACCCTCTCCAATCAGGGACCCCTTGGGAGATTGGGGCCTAAACTGGCAGTCAGACATCCCTCTCACAATCTGGGACCGCTGGCTCCTAATTGCTCACCTGCCTGCCTGCCTGATTGCCCCTAACCTCTCTGCCTGCCTGCCTGCCTAATAGCCCCTAACTGCCTCTGCCTGCCTGTCTGATAGCCCCTAACTGCCCTCCCCTGCTGGCCTGATCTCGCTCCCAACTGCCCTCCCCTTCTGGCCTGATCTCACCCCCAACTGCTCTCCCCTGCAGGCCTGGTTGCCCCCAACTGCCCTCCCCTGCTGGCCTGATCTCATCCCTAACTGCCCTCCCCTTGCCATACTGGTTGCCCCCAACTGCCCTCCCCTGCAAGCCTGATCTCACCCCCAACTGCCCTCCTCTGCTGATCAATTTGGTTCTGATTGGTTGGTTTCTATGCCAGTCAGCGTCAAAAGCTCCGCCTCCTAAGCAGCCATTGGCTCCTCACACTAAACCCAGATTTGGTTCTTATTGGTCAGTTTCTATGCCAGTCAGCGTCAAAAACTCCACCTCCTAGGCAGCCATTGGTTTCTCACAGTTGACCCAGATTTGGTTTTGATTGGTTGGTTTCTATGCCAGTCAGCGTCTCTGGGCCTATCAATGGGGCCTGATCAGAAAGGCGGGGCTGATCAGCAGCCCCAGTGGAGGCCTGGAGAGAAATGGAGGCAAGGCTGCTGGCCAGCCTGGGAGAGAAAGAGAGAGGCAAGTGCTGATCAAAAGCTGCCACAGAGGCAAAGGATCATCTCTGCTTCTCTCTTCAGGCCTCTCTCTGGCCCTTATTTGCAGCCCCCTCAGCAGTCAGTGCTGGGGCACCATGCTTGCAACGGAAGCAGTCAGCGCTGACTACAGGACTGACTTCCAGTTGGTCAAGCCTTGGTCCTTACCTGTTGTTACTACCCAGGGTTTTTATATATTAGAATATATATATATGTGTATGTATGTGTGTGTGTGTGTGTGTGTGTGTGTGTGTGTGTGTACAACTTCTTTTTTGCATTTTTCACTTCATGATGTATCTTGGTGTTCTTTTTTATATCAATACACAGAGAACTCCCTTCTTTTTTACAGCAGCATATGCATCAAACACAATTTGTTAACTGGTCCCTACAGAAGACATTGAAAATGTTTCCAATATTTTTGCTTTTTCAAATACTGCTACAAATACATTTATTACTTAATTAGTGTATGTTGATTTAGCTAACATTGTGTTTAGCTATGAAGACATTTTAATGTAATTAAACATACCTTTTCTTTCATGGCTTCTGAGCATTCAAGATCATACAGGAATTTTCTCATGGATTCTTCTAGTGCTCTTATGATTTCACTTTTTACACTTACATTTTCAATCCACTTGGAATTTACCCTGTAGATACAAACTTTTTCTAGATAGCCATCCAGTACCATTTGGGTCACTGTCCCAGTACTATTTACTGACTAATCCGTATTTCCCCTCTGACCTTAGATGACCTCTTTACCACATGGTGTAGGAAGCGGTTATAGGGTTAAGCCTCGGACTGACCTGCTGGCAAAGTCGCAAACAAGTCCCAGCTTGGAGGGCACAGTCCTCTAAGCATAATTAAGCTTGATCTTGTGACTGCTCCCTAGATCTTTCCTGGGTAGCTAGTGGGCTGTGGGAGGGGCAGCAAGTGCTGCCAAAACAAGTAAAACTTACAACAACATTGTAGATTACCTTGTTTTTCCCTGATTATAAATAAAGCACCAGCTTTGTAGTCTGGATCTGTTCTGTGGCCTCAGCAAGGCACAGAAGATCCACCTAGACCCAGCTTTTTCTCTTTGTCTATCATTTCTCCATCCTTCGTCACCCCCGCTCAGGCTCGCTGAACCTTTGGCTGTGCTGGCACGGCACAACATGGCATGGGTCTCTTTCTGTACTTCCTGTCCTATTTCATTGGTTCTCTGTCTAGTCTTGGACTGCTACCATAGTGTTTACATTATTAAAACATTAGGGTATGATTTACTGTCTGAAATGGCTTGTCTCACTGCTCTCGGGGTTTTTATGGTTTTAGGGGAGTATATTGTTCTTGATTTTGCCATGTGAACGTTATATTCAGTTCATCCAGTAAAAAAGTAAAAATTATTTGGTATTTTTATTGGTATCATAACATTAAATTTTATTTTATTATTATTTTTTTTTATAATTATTACCCAAAGATATTTTTCCATAGATTTTTTTAGAGAGAGTGGAAGGGAAAGGGAGAGAAAGTGAGAAACACTGATGTGAGAGAGACACATCAATTGGTTGCCTCCTGCATGCCCCTGACCAGGGCCAAGAGCCTGCAACTGAGGTATGTGCCCTTGAACAGATCTAATCCAAGATCCTTCAGTCAACAGGCCAATGCTCTATCTACTGAGCATAACCAGCTAGGGCCATAACATTAAATTTTAAATTAAAATAGAAAGAATTGCTATCTTTATGATATTGAGTCTTCATTAGTTCAAGTCATTTGTATTATTTGATAGTGTTTAAAGGAGACTTCATGTAAGTCTTGCATATTTTGGTTAAGTTTGTTCCCTTTTATCTTATCAGTTGCTATAGTAAGGGGGATCTTTTTTCTATCATAATTCTGAAAATCTTTTCATCTCTAGATATTAAAATCATATTACACTTGATTATTTTCATGAATGAAAGGGGAAATTATAACCTCCAAATCATTCACATGTGTGGTGGAAGTGTGCATTTACAGTAATGTTTAAGTATGACCATGTATAAAACCCGAAGCTTTACTTCATAGAGAATATCAAAGCTTTCATGGGAAGCCCTAACATAGGCATTGCTAAGAGGTACCATTTCTATATTTAGCTTAATCAATGCTCAGACCTTTCCCAACTTTCATCATACCAGTAACATTATACTTCCTGCTGACAAATGTACACAACCATTGCAAAATTGATCCTTTCATTCACTTGCAGCAGTTAAGGATTGTTTTTATTTAATTTTTAATACTTTCTAATTCAGTGTCTTCAAGGTTCAGGCTATATTCCTAGTAAGAATAAACTGTTGACCCATAATTTAAGAATCTCGCCCTCTGACTTTAACATATTTTTTCATCCTTCATTCTCCAAATTTGACTATTGTATTATTTTGTCCAAACTCCCATACTTTCCCCATATTCAAATCTCTAAACACTCTATTACCTTCATCTAAAATGGCCATCTTCACCTCCACCAATCAAAATTTAAAAACCTCAAGACCCTGCTAAAATGCTCCCGCCTCTAATAATTCTAATTAGACAGTTCTTCCAGGATTCCTTTTTTATTATTTAGTTTTAGACACTTAATTTATTTTTACTTACTGATTTTTAATTGAGATATAACATTGTATGAGTTTTAGGTGTCACCATGCTCATTGACACACTCATATACTGCAATAGTTACTCCTGCAGCATTGGCCTACATTTCTGCCACCTCTCTTAGCAGCTTTCAAGTATAATACAATATTGTTAGCCATACAGTAGGTCCTCGGGTTACGTTGGAGATCCGTTCCTATGGTGCAACATAATGGGATTTTCACCGTAAGTCAGAACCCACCTACATAAGCACCTACATCACTCACAGGGAGCACAGACACAGCAGTAATGAAGTGAAACAGTAAAAAAAATTTAAAAGAAAGATAACAATTCCTGATCTTTACTTGTGGTAAATAAATAATAAAAAACATAAAGCACATATGTACATACGTCGAAATGACAGAACTTTTTTTTAATAAATAAACTAGGGGCCCAGTGCACAAAATTCGTGCACTGGGGAGGGTTCCCTCAGCCCAGCCTGCCCCCTGTCACATACTGGAGCCATCAGGGGATATCCTATGGATGGCTTAAGCCCACTCCCCATTGGGAGCGGACCTAAGCCACAGTCTGGCTTCCCTTTGCTTGAGGCGACCGGGCTGATCAGGGGAAGGCGCCCACCCCATCACTCCTCTGCTGCAGCCACTGCCAGTCACCGCAGCCGCCCAGGTATTTTCATCAACACGCACCCCAGTCCCTTCACCATGAAAAAATGACAACTGTCTTTAAGCATTTTCAAGATGTGTCTTTCATAGAATATGACATTTCTTTATTTTTCTTTTTATCCTCACCTTAGGATATGTTTCCATTGATTTTTTCCCCT
Source organism: Eptesicus fuscus (assembly GCF_027574615.1). Classification (NCBI taxonomy): domain Eukaryota; kingdom Metazoa; phylum Chordata; class Mammalia; order Chiroptera; family Vespertilionidae; genus Eptesicus; species Eptesicus fuscus. Next base: position 53,757,125 of record NC_072490.1, on the reverse strand, counting down.
TCCCTCTGATCCCAAGCTCAGCCCCTTCCCAAGCCTAAAGCCTCCTCCCCAGGTTTAGGCTTGGGAAGGGGTCCCCCCAGCACTTCCCCAAGCCTAAAGCCTCCGCCCCAGGGTTTATGCTTGGGAAGGAGTCCATCCCCACCCCTCCCCCACCCCGCACCTCCGATAATAAGCTTGGCCCCTTCCTAAGCCTAAAGCCTCCACCCCAGGCTTTAGGCTTGGGAAGGGTTGCCCCCCCCCCCCTCCGGCACCTCTGATCATAGGCTTGGCCCCTTCCCAAGCCTAAAGCCTCTGCCCCAGGTTTAGGCTTGGGAAGGGGTTCCCCCCAGCACTTCCCCAAGCCTAAAGCCTCCGCCCCAGGCTTTATGTTTGGGAAGGGGTCCCCTCCCCACGCACCTCTGATAATAGGCTTGGCCCCTTCCTAAGCCTAAAGCCACTGCCGCAGGTTTAGTCTTGGGAAGGGGTTCCCCCCAGCACCTCCCCAAGCCTAAAGCTTCCACCCCAAGCTTTAGGCTTGGGAAAGGGTTTCCCACCCACACTTCCGATCGAAGGCTCTGCCCCTTCCCAAGCCTAAAGCCTCTGCCCCAGGTTTAGGCTTGGGAAGGGGTCCCCCGTCCCTCCGATCACAGGCTTGGCCCCTTCCCATGCTTAAAGCCTCTGCCTGATGGCCTGCTGGGAGTGACCTGGGTGCAGAGGAGGTTCCCCGGACCCAGGTACGTACGCAAATTAATCACCATCTTGGTTGGGTTAATTTGCATACTTGCCCTGATTGGCTGGTGATCGTGGCTTGGGCGTAGTGGAGGTGCAGTCAATTTGCATATTACTCTTTTATTAGGTAGGATGGGAGATGGCGACGTAACCACGAAATGACGTACATCGAGTCTGATGTAACCCGAGGACTGCCTGTAATCACCATGCTGTACATTAGACCCCCCCGCCCCCCAGAATATTCATCTTATAACTGAAAGTTTGTACTCTGACCATCATCTCCTCATTTCTTACAAATCCTCAGGCCCTGGTAACCACCATTCTAGTTTCTGTTTCTGAATTTGGCTTTTTTAGATTACACATATAAGTGATATTACACAACATTTTTTTCCTCTGACTTATTTCACTTAGCATAATGCCCTCAAGGTCTGTATTATCACAAACGGCAGAATCTCCTTTCTCATGATTGAATAATATTCCATCATGCATATATACCATATCTTTATTATCCATTCATCTCTTGACAGACCCTTAGTTTGTTTCCATATAATGGCTATTATGAATAATGCTTCAATGAACAATGGTGTAGATATCTCTTCAATATCCTGATTTTATTTCCTTTGGATATATGCCCACAGTGGGATTGCTAGATCACATGGCAGTTCTATATCTACTTTTTCAAGAAAACTCCATGGTGTTTTCATAGTGGCTGTACCAGTTTATATTCCCACCAACAGTGCATAGGGTTCCCTTTACTCCACATTCTTGCCAACACTTGTTATCTGTTTTTTGGATGACAGCCATTCTAACAGGTGTGAGGTGATATCTCATTTTGGTTTTGGTTTCTCATGATAGTTCTAATTAGAACTTTCCTCTCTCTCTCTCTCTCTCTCTCTCAATGTCTATAACATTTTACCTTAAAGGTAGTTCTCTTTGGTAGCATAATGGCCCCCAAAGCTGTCTACACCCTAATCCTTAGAAACTAACCTACAAGCATGGAAAAGGGACTTTGTAGAAGAAACTAAGGTTAGGAACCCTGAGATAAAGTATCCTGTGCTATTCAGGTGGACCCAAAATAATCTGTGAGCTCTTCACAGCAGAGAGCTCTCTCCAGGAGGAGTCAGAGAAATGTGGCAGAAAGAGGGAGCAACTGGAAGCATGAGAAGGACTCTCACTGCTATTGCTGGCTTCACAATGGAACTGCACGTGGAAAACATGAGAATGAAATGAGTCCTGCAAACACCAAGGAGCTTGTAGAAACCCTGAGTCCAAGACAGAATCGCAGTCCCAGCTGCCACCTTGATTCTGACTAGAGGTTAACTTTGGAATCCACAAAATCCCAATCTCAAGAGCATTAAGGGACGTTCTGACATTATAATGGAACTAGAGGTTCAGTGCATGAAATTCATGCATGGGTAGGGTCCCTAGGCGTGGCTGGCGATCAGGGCCGATCTGTGGGGCCTGGGGCCTGAGGGCTTGGGACAGCTCCTGCGTTGAGAGTCTGCCCCCTGGTGATCAGTGCATGTCATAGTGACGGGTCATTCTGCTGGTCGTTCTGCTGTTTGGTTGATTTGCATATTAGGCTTTTATTATATAGGATTTTACTCAATCAAATGAACAAATAATTAGAAATTGCAGCTAGAATTAGAGATGAAGCAGACACTCAGTCTCCGTACAGAGTTAGGAAATGTGAAAAGTGATGGGCATAGTGACAATCAAGACGTGGAAATGCATTGAGCTCATGGTAATGGTGTCAGTAGAGATAGAAACATAAACATGTGTTTTCTCTTCAAAAGAACTGAGGAGGGGTATGTGTGATCCAGGCACAGGTCCATTCACCTTTTCTTCCCATTTACAAGACACTGAGCCTATAATCAATCACTATTTTTAGGAGAAGTGATTAAATGGATGGGAATCTGCAGAAAGCACATGGTTTACAGAATTGTTCATCACAGAGGTTATTGTAACCAGAGAAACATATTGTCTTCATTATGGATCATAAGAAAACTTGCTCATTTCCATTGAATTTTTTGGCTGTGATGCAATATTACTTATTTTTTTGAAGATGACACAAATGGTATCTTGGTGAACATTTCTGGAAAGGGTTCCTCACTGGTGAAAAAAGGCAAAGATTTTCTCTGGGTGACTCTAAATTATGCTAGATTTCCTTTCGCAAGGTTTTGTTGCTATCAATTTGGCCTTTAGATATTTCTGGGAACATCAGAGTCACATAAGAATCACTGTATCTCTGTAGGGCATGTGAAAGCCATATTTCTAAAAAGAGAGGTCATAAGTGTCATTGGATGTTCCAAAGGGACTACAACCTTTAAAAATCTCAGAAGCCCTGCGTTGGCGCTTGAAATGACACCTCTTTGCTCAGGATGCACTAGCCTTTTATTTCCAGTTGAAACAGCAGCATGGCCAGTGCTTCATGGTCCTGAGAATGGATGGTCATGCTTGACCTCCTGTGGCAGGAGAGAGTTAATAAAATAAACACACACACTTTTTAAAAATTATATTGTGACTGGTGAAGACCAATGAAATAAGCCATCCTTTCTTTTTGCTCTTAAACTTTTAAACAAACTTTCCACAATGATGCTCCTTTGACCTTTGTAAGGCAGGTAAATGTACTTCACGGTAAGCAGGTAAGCACAATTTTCTGATCATGTGAGACTCAGTATAAAGAAACAAATACATAATTTCAGCCATAATTACCGAATGGCCATCGGGCTGACAAACAACACATGCTTCAATCCTTTAGTGGCACCCAATGACTCCCAGAATAAATCCTAAATTCCTTCCAGTAGCTTTGTGATCTAAACGCAGTTTAAGCCTACATGTTTATCTCTAACAGAGTTTCTTAGCCTAGGCACTTCTGACTTTGGGGCCAGATAAATCTTTGTTGTAGGACTGGCTGGTGCATTGTGGGATGTTTAGCAGCATCCCTGGCCTCTACCCCACACTCAGATGTGGCAACCAGAAATATCTCTAGGCACTGACAATGTTTCCTGGGGGCCCAACTCTCCCCTGGTTGAGAACCACCAATTTATAGTATTTTACAGCTTTCGACTTGACCCGCCCGCCATAATGAACTCTCAATTTCAGAGCACACACTGTTCTTTCTCCTCTGTGCTTTCTTACCTGCCATGCCCTTGATGAGTGCAATACTCTTCCCCCTCCTTTCTGCCCAGTGAGCTCCATCCTTCCTCAGGGCTTGAGGGGTAGGTAAGCTTCCATCAATTCCGCTTTCACAGTGTGACCTGCTGTGTAGAAGAGTTGGACATTTGCTTGTCTGCAGCTCATTAAGACGTAAGTTGCAAGAGGTCAGGGCTCATTACTGAGTTCTTCACCAGTGTGTCCTCATTGCCTGGCATGTATTATGTGCACAATAAACAGTTGTTGAAAAAACTAACGTTTGAGCCCAAGCAAACATTAGTCAAAACTAATCAAGTGTTACTTTAAAAAACCAACAACAACATTTCCTTGTATGGTTACTATGATTTATAAAAAATAACCTTGGAGAAAACCTAGTATAACATGTCAAAACACATCACTGTTTCAACTTAATTCTTCCCATGCTTTTGACCTTTATAAATCTTAGCATAATCCATTTTATATTTAAAACCTATATTTTATCACAGTTTGGCAGATTCTGTTTGCTGCCTATTAGTACAGTAAAGGTCACGTCATCAGATGAAGCCTGGTGGCAGAAAACACAGTAATTTACCAACGGGAAACAGGAAAAGTGGCTTCATTTCTTATGTTGTCCTACAACTTTTACCTTGGGGTTGATTTTTAAGTTATTATTCACACTTGAAAAATTATGTTTGGGATGAATTCTGGAAAGTACACAAAAGAAAAAAATTACTTAGAAGTTCAACTCTAAAACCATTGTCATTTCACACAATTAAATAGTAGAAAGATGCTTAATATATCTTGGTGTCAAGGGATTTAAAAAGCTGCAAAGTAGCCGAAACCGGTTTGGCTCAGTGGATAGAGCGTCGGCCTGCGGACTCAAGGGTCCCGGGTTCGATTCTGGTTAAGGGCATGTACCTTGGTTAAGGGCATGTACCTTGGAGGCAGCTGATCAATGTTTCTAACTCTCTATCCCTCTCTCTTCCTCTCTGTAAAAAATCAATAAAATATATTTTTTAAAAAAAAGCTGCAGAGTAAAAGCTACTATCTAAATAGGTACAAACCCTTAGGCTATCTATGTGTTTTACTTAGTTCCTTATTACTAACATTTTTTCTAATGATAAAAGAAAATTATTTCTAACACTTTTATATCAGATGAATAATTGTTTGATGTGCAGCAAATTGGATATAAACTACAGTCCATTCTTGATAGTGTTGTGTGGGACACAGGGTGTTTACAGTAATTGTCTAGGAGGCACTGATTCTCATTTCAAGGACTTCTCTATTAGAAATAAAGCAAAGTAACCCATCAAGATGATTTACTGAGTGCCCACTATCTGACGCATCCGAGGAGGGAAGCAATGACCGAAACACAGCACTGGCTTGGAGAACTACTAATCTGGCAAAGGATAAAAGATATGTACACAAAGAACTATACTTTAGAAAAAGCAACACAAGCATTAAAAATAAGCAGAATGCCACGTGGACTTGGAGACAATAGAGACAATATCATTCTGTGTGTCTGAGTCTTATGCTGACTCTGTGTGTGTGTGTGTGTGTGTCTGTTTCTCTAGGTGTTTATAGGGTTGTTTCAGAAAGCAGGGCATTCTAGATTAAATAACATGTTTAAAGCAGTATTTATATCAGGAATATTTTGGTAACAGTGAGCAGAGAATATATTTCGAGGTAAGGACTAGAATACTTGGTACCATACATGTCACAGTAAAGAATGTGTCTTCCCCTTGGTTGACAGAAGCCACATTTGAACAATACTTTTCTCTACCACACTAGTATTGAGTCATTCAATAATTGGCGGTAGTGGATGTGGGTGTGTGAGGGGGAGAGAAGGAGGGAGGGGAGAAAAGGAGAAGATGGGGGGCATTTACTAATATGGAGCCACTAGACATGTTTATATCAGAATACTATAACTCCAGCTATATTGAATAAATCACCTGATTCTAAGGAACAACAATATATATTCAAACTTCGGCTCTCAAACGTTTCCCATCTCAAACAATTCAGTTCTTGACTAAGTTGTTCCTGGGGAAAAAATGTCTCAGTCTTTGAACAAAACTTTGGTTCTCAACCTGACAATCCTTTCATGCTAATAAGTCAGCATGACAAAAAGCTTTTCTCAGACCACAAACAAAAGAGAGAATGCACTAAACCTCAGGTTGTTAACATCTCAGGAAATTGTGCTGTGAATATATGTTTAGTGCTTTTTGCTTTTGTTGCTGGTGAAATGGATGATTAGCACAATTTTAAAACATAAAGAGGCCATCACAAGTGCTAATGTTGCTAAGGATGTGAAAAAAAAAAAAACAATGATCACAGGCCATTGAAGAGTTAGAAAAACTGCTATTTATTTGGATAAGCAAAAAGCAGCTAACCAATGATAGCACTTCAGAGGTAGTGATATCTGAAAAAAGCCAAGATGTGCATGCTGACTACCTAAAAAGACACCCTGGAATGAGTGCTGAAAGTGATTCCTTTGGGGTCTGGAACTAATTAACTCAATTTACAGTATTTCTAGTGGAAAACAATGATTTGAGGTTTTTTTGTTTGTTTGTTTTTTTAACAAATCACTTCTCAAACAGCCTTGCAGAACAAAGTAAGTTTGAGAACCAAGGTTCCACTGTACATGTTAGAGTCTCCAAAGATAGGGACCCCAGTAATCTGTAGTAAGGTCTTTGGCCAAATACTAATTTGTATATATGTAGGTGAAACCTAAGAGGGTGAATAAACAATTCCTGGAGCTCACACACAGCTGAGAATCTCAACTGCAACCATATGGTCTTTAGTTGAGCTTTCAGATGAGACCACAGCCCTGGCCAACACATGATTGTAGCTTGAGGACAGAGCTGGAAACAGTGGCACCCAGTTAAATCAGACTCCTGACCGACAAAAACTATAAGAATAAATATTTAATGTTTTCAGCTGTTAAGATTATCACATAGGGGGACATGATACCTATTGGCAATAGATAAGCCCTATTACTCCTATACTATCACATGGTATTTACTTATTTATACAATCATTTCCCTCTCATTATTATTGATTCCCTCAGGCAGGAATCACTGTGTGTCTCAGTGCCTAGTTCATGACTGACACATCACTCACATGATACTGATAGTAGAACTAAACTTAATTGAACTATTTATCAAATGACCATCACAGTGTTGTATAAAGTGGAGATAGGCTGTCTTGGTTAACATTTTCCCACTTCCCTCACCCACTGTGTGATATTTAAAAAGAATCTTAATCTTCCTAGAAGTCTGTTTCCTTATCTGTAATGATAATGGTAATAGTACCTACCCCATGGGGTTGTTGTAAAGCTTAGATGAATTAATGTTTTAAGGCCTTAGAACAGTATCTACCACACAGTTAGTGTTCAATGAATCTTATATATTATTTCTTATATATTTCTGGGATCAATTGAATGAAGGAACTCAGTATGTGTAATTTGTAATGACATCAAATTTATGTGGATTGCAATGCTCTAAAAAGCAGTCATAAGTTTTTAAATTCTAATTCCCTTCCACAAATATTTTAAAACACCCAACTGTGCAACCAGGTACTACACTAGGGGTTGAGAGGAGAGATATGGGTAGGTCACAGCCACTGCCCATAAAAAGGTCTTTTCATTGTCCTCAAAGAGTTTATAGAGATGAACACAGAACCCAACAAGTGGTATGGTGGAGCATTCATAGGGCGCTCTGTGGGGCACAAATGGGTGGCACTTAACTCAAACTGGAGAAAGTTCCTAAATACAGTGACAATTGAGGTTTGCCTTACATGACAAGCAAAAGTGCCCAGTTGAGAAGAGGGGGGAAGGTGCACCAATGCTCGGGGATTAAGGCATGAAAATGTATGGTGGGTTCACAGACACGCAAGCCGTTTGGTAAGGACTGTAACTTGGAGTGCCTGGGTGGGCATGCTGGCAGCACATTTCTCCATCCCCTATACTCTTTCTGATTCATGTGAAATAATGGGTGTCTTTCCTGATATTTCTAATTTCCAAAATAAACTTAAAATTCTACATGTTTTAGAATGGAGCAAAAACTGGTTATTTACAAAAAAATAAGAATAAAACTAGCATCACACTTCTTATCCATGAGACCAAATGCTAGAAGATAATGAAGAAATGCCTACAAAGTCCTTAGAATAAAGATTATGAATTTTCATACTCAAGGGTAATGATAAAACAAAAACATTTTCTTAACCCTACAACTCAAAGAGTTAGAAAGAGAGCAACAAGAAAAGCCCAGTGTAAGCAGAAGGAAGGAAATAATAAAGATCAGAGTGGAGATAAACGACATAGAGACCAAAAAAACAATACAAAAGATCAACAAAACCAAGAGCTGGTTCTTTGAAAGGATAAACAAGATTGATGAACCTCTAGCCAGGTTCACCAAGAAGCAAAGAGAGAGGACCCAAATAAACAAAATCAGAAATGAAAGAGGAGAAATAACAACAGACCCCACAGAAATACAAAGGATTGTTAAAAAATACTATGAACAACTCTATTCCAACAAACTGGACAAGCGGGAGGAAATGGATATATTCCTAGAAAAATACAACCTTCCAAAACTCAATCAGGAAGAATCTAACCATCTCAATAAGCCAATAACTATGGAAGAAATTGAAGCAGTCATCAAAAAGCTTCCAGCAAACAAAAGCCTGGAGCCAGATGGCTTCACAGGGGAGTTTTACCAAACATTCAAGAAAGAACTAAAACCTATCCTCCTCAGACTATTCCAAAAAATTCAAGAGGAAGGAACACTTCCAAGCTCCTTCTATGAAGCCAGCATCAACCTAATACCAAAACCAAATAAAGATAACACAATGAAAGAGAATTACAGGCCAATATCCCTCATGAACATAGATGCCAAAATCCTCGACAAAATTCTAGCAAATCGGATCCAGCAGTACATCAGAAAGATCATACACCATGACCAAGTAGGATTTATCCCAGGGATGCTAGGATGGTACAATATCTGCAAATCAATAAACGTGATACATCACATAAACAAACTGAGAGATAAAAATCACATAGTCATATCAATTGATGCAGAAAAAGCATTTGACAAAATCCAACACCTTTTCCTGATAAAAACTCTCAGCAAGGTAAGAATAGAAGGATCATATCTCAACATAATAAAAGCCATATATGATAAACCCACAGCCAACATCATACTCAATGGGCAAAAACTAAAACCATTTCCCCTAAGAACAGGAACAAGACAGGGATGCCCACTCTCACCACTCCTGTTCGACATAGTACTGGAAATATTAGCCATTGCAATTAGATAAGAAGAAGAAATAAAAGGCATCCAAATTGGAAAAGAACAAGTAAAGCTGTCCTTATTCGCAGATGACATGATATTGTACATAAAAAAACCCGAAAGACTCCATAAAAAAACTATTAGACTTAATAAATGAATTCAGCAATGTAGCAGGATACAAAATTAACGCCAAGAAATCTATGGCATTTCTATACACCAATAGTGAACTTACAGAAAGAGAGATTAAAAAAGCAATCCCATTTACCATCGCACCAAAAAAAATTAAGATACCCAGGAATAAACTTAACTAATGAGGTAAAAGACCTATATGTGGAAAACTACATGACACTGAAAAAAGAGATAGAGGAAGATGTAAACAGATGGAAGAACATACCATGTCAACATCATTAAAATGTCCATACTACCCAAAGCAATCTATAGATTCAATGCACTCCCCTTAAAATACCAACAGCATATTTCACAGACCTAGAAAGAACTCTCCAAAAATTCATCTGGAGTAAAAAAAGGACCCCGAATAGCCATAGCATTCCTGAGAAAGAAGAACAAAGTAGGTGGGATCTCAATAACAGATTTCAAGCTGTATTACAAAGCCACTCTTCTCAAAACAGCCTGGTACTGGCACAAGAAAAGACACATAGACCAATGGAATAGAATAGAAAACCCAGATATTGACCCAAACCACTATGCTCAATTAATATTTGACAAAGGAGGCATGAACATGCAATGGAGTCAAGACAGTCTCTTCAATAAATGGTGTTGGGAAAATTGGACAGATACATGCAAAAAAATGAAACTAGATCACCAACTTATACCATACACAAAAATAAACTCAAAATGGATAAAGGACTTAAACATAAGACAGGGAATCATAAAAATACTAGAGGAATCCACAGGCAGAGAAATCTCAGACATATGCCGAAGCAATTTCTTCACCGATACCACTCCTAGAGCAATGGAAACTAAAGAGAAAATAAACAAATGGGATTACATAAAAATAAAAAGCTTTTGTACAGCAAAAGTAACCATCAACAAAACAATAAGAAAGCCGACTGTATGGGAGAACATATTTGCAAATGTTATCACTGATAAAGGTTTAATCTCCAACATCTACAGGGAACTTATACAACTTAATAAAAGGAAGATAAATGATCCAATAAAAAAATGGGCAACAGACCTAAATAGAATCTTTTCGAAAGAAGACAGAAGGAAGGCCAAGAGACATATGAAAACATGCTCAAAGTCACTAATTATCCGAGAGATGCAAATCAAAACGACAATGCAGTATCATCTCATACCTGTCAGAATGGCAATCATCAACAAATCAACAAACGACAAGTGCTGGCGAGGATGCGGAGAAAAAGGAACCCTCATGCACTGCTGTTGGGAATGCAGACTGGTGCAGCTAATGTGGAGAACAGTATGGAGTTTCCTCAAAAAACTAAAAATGGAACTCCCATTTGACCCAATAATCCCACTTCTAGGAATATATCCCAAGAAACTAGAAACACCAATCAGAAAGGATATATGCACCCCTATGTTCATAGCAGCACAATTTACCATAGCTAAGATTTGGAAACAGCCTAAATGCCCATCAGCAGATGAGTGGATTAGAAAACTATGGCACATCTACACAATGGAACACTATGCTGCTATAAAAAAGAAGGAATTCTTACCATTTGCAGCAGCATGGATGGACCTGGAGAGCATTATGCTAAGTGAAATAAGCCAGTCAATGAAAGAAAAATACCACATGATCTCACTCCTCACTCATTTATGGAAAATAAAGAACATTATAACCTGATGAACAAAAAGATAGATACAGAGACAGTAAAGCATCGAACAGACTGTCAAATTACAGCGGGAAGGTTGGGGAGTGCTGGGAAGGGGGGGAAGAGATCAACCAAAGGACTTGTATGCATGCATATAAGCACAACCAATGGACACAAGACACTGAGGGGGGGCAGTGGGATGAGGGCATGTTACAGGGGTAGGGGAGGCTGGGGGAAGGTCAATGGGGAAAAAAAAAGAGATATATGAACTACTATATGTAATACTTTAAACAATAAAAAAAAAGAAAAAGAAAAAAATTTTCTGATACATGAGGACTGAGAAAGTATACTATCCATGAACCTTTATGAACATCATTTGAGCATACCCTAATATAACATAAAACGACACACACAAAAGAGAAGAGAAAATTTTCTGATAAAAAGAAACAACAGTGTATAAATATAGCCCTGGCTGGTTTGGCTCAAAGGATAGAGCATCTGCCTGCGGACTGAAAGGTCCCAGGTTCGATTCTGTTCAAGGGCACATGCCTGGGTTGCAGGCTCGATCCCCAGTAGGGAGCATGCAGGAGGCAGCCGGTCAATGATTATCTCTCATCATTGATGTTTCTATCTCCCTCACCCTTCCTCTCTGAAATCAATAAAAATATATTTAAAAAAAACCCAGTATATAAACCATGCATACATTTCTCCTGATTATCCTCAGCCATCACTAAAATGATGGTTAAAAAGATTTTATTTATACATGCAAACATAGTATATCTATTGTATATATATGCCAAACTATATAATAATAAAGAAAATGGGATAGGGAACATAAAGACATCTGACCTGTGAGTTACCAATGATAGTGATATCATTGTAATTAGTGCATGAAATTCATGCACGGGGAGGGGGGTGGTGTCCCTCAGCCCCGGCCTGTGCCCTCTCGCAATCCAGGACCCCTTGGGTAGGGTCCCTAGGCCTGGCCAGTGATCAGGGCCTATCAGGGCTTTCCTTCCCTCGGCTGCTGGCAGCTGGCCCTGCCCCCACCGCTGCCACTGCTTGCCATCTGTACAGCACTGTCCTCCCCTCCCCCACCATCGGTCGCCTCCCTCTGCGGGGCACAGGCATGGGGTGCTATAGCTTGGCTGGCCTGGGCCTCCCTCTGTGGAGCAATCACTGGCCGGCCCCACACACCCACCACAGCGTCACTGGCCGGTGGCCTGGGCCTCCCTCTGTGGGGCAATCGCTGGCTGGCCCCGCACACCCACCACAGTGTCACTGGCCAGTGGCCTGGGCCTCCCTCTGTGGGGTGATTGATCTCGGGGCTCCACAATCAATTACCACACAGAGGTAGGCTCCACCCATCTGCTGCAGGCCACCGGCTGGGTAGCCTGGGCCTCCCTCTGTGGGGCGATCGTGGGGCGATGGCAGGGCCCCCGACCAATCGCATCACACCTGCCTTGGGTGGCCTGTCACCAGTGTGTGTCATAGCATGGTCGTCTGGAAGGTCATCTGGACGATCGTTCTGCTGTTCGGTCGTTTGGTCTATTTGCACATTACGCTTTTATTATTATAGAAAGGAAAAGAGTAAAGGGAAGGCCAGACATCAGAGGCATGTCATTTGGACAGCTTCACCAGGAAGCTGCAATTTCACACGCCCCAGGGGACACGGGCTCATCCCCTGCAGATCACTGGGGGGGAAGGGGTCAGCAAAAGGAAGATAGATGCATGCCCATAAAGCTGGGATGACATAGGGAAGGTACGTGTTTGTCAGACACACCTGGGGACAGAAATCATTGGCCAGAATGGGTGTGGTCACTGCAAGCATGCAAACATTTGGGAGCACATAATCCCCTAAGCAAGGAGTTTGCTCTCTTGTTGCTCTTGGTTCTCTTGTTGCTCTTCGCTTGTGGCTTGCACTTTGCTTCCTTGCCTTGGTCCTATGACGTGCGGCCATGTGGACCCCACATGGGGTGGACTGATGGACTGCAGCAGGACACAAGCGAAGCCGGCCTGATGCTGGACTGGACCCGGCTCCAACGTGGAAAGGAAACTCTGGACCCTGGCTCTGATTTTAGCTCTGCTGAAGCCCCAGCTACATTTCTTCTCTGACTGGACTGAGGGAAACCCAGGGGTGTAATTCCATGGACATAAAGCTTTCACCATATCTCATCCTCCCATGGGGGCCTCTGTAAATGCTTATTCCAGTGGTACCCCAAGAATCCCACTTCCACAGTAACCAGGGGAGAGAGCCCCTCTCCTATCCCGTGACAACAGCACTGCCAACTAGACATAGCAGTAGCTTCAATATGACAGGGAAATTATTTTCAACCTAGAATTCTTGTACTCAGTAAAATTATCGATCAAATGCCAAAGTAAAATGAGGACATCTGCAGATAAACAGGGATTTAATAAAATTTACATCCAAGTGTTCTTTTTTTAAGAAAACTATTAGAGAATGCGCTCATATAAAATCAGGCAGAGGTCAAGAAAAATGAAATAGTAAATCCAAAACAGCGGAGTAGAAAAAGAGAACTTTGGGGACAGAATATGGGGAACTCTGGGATGCTTGAAGTCTCCAGGAAAGAAGAGCAGGAGAGGAAGAGAGAGAGGGAGAGGAGAGGAGAGGGAGAGAGAGAGAGAGAGAGAGAGAGAGAGAGAGAGAGAGAGGAGAAGGGCATTTAGAAAAATAACTTAAGTATGTATATTTAAATTGGGGTAATATTTTCTCTTTTTTCATTCAGGAATTTTTCCCTAGCCCCTTAAATTTAACTGTCTCCTACAGGTGATTAGAATTTTTAGAGAAAGAATGCCGAAAAAAAATAGTTTATGGCATGCAAATTAGGGTTATGCAGCAAGAAAATAATCTTGCAAGCCCAGCTTCTCTCTTGAAGGACAGTCCTCCATTCCTGCACGGTCACTTCACCCGACCAGGGGCCAGGCTTCCCCACCCAGAACAGAGGTCTCTGTCGGACAGGACCCCAGGGGGCGGGAGATGTGGTGACAAGTACAGTGGAAGGAAAAGAGCTGAGTGGCCAAGAGGACTGTCAATACTCCCCTCTGGAAGAGGAGGGGCTGTGATAGCCATGTGGCAGCTGAGCCCGGGGCTGCCCCACACCACCGGGCACAGAGGCCTTGACTGGCAGGACAGCCTGGTCCAGCAGAGACAAACCTGGGTGTGTTCACCCAAGAAATGCAAGGCTCCTGAAAGGGAATTGTTGCTCTTATTGGCTCAAACTTCGCTTTAAATGAATGTGAACATTTTATTCATTTCCCCCCAATCCCACCAGCACTTGAAGCTCAGAAGTAAATACTCCCCAAGTATGTAAGTCACGGTACTAAAATTTTGCGACCAGCTTCATGCTGGATACATGTCCTTTAGTTGCCAAGATGGTTTCCTACCTGTGATTCAAATATATTCATTTCCTTCTCCTTCCTCATCTCCGTTAATTTTACCCTCCTCCACGACTACATTAGAAAACAGATGGAATTAGTGCAAGTGTACCTTGCTTGAATTAAATGAAAATTCAAATTTTCCAAAGAGATTTGCTGTTTAGGACAAGTGTATAAAAACTCAACACTAATAAGCATTCCTCCCTCTGCACCCCCTCCCCACCCCACTCCATCCCACCCCACCCCTTCCCGTTTCAGTCAGGGGGCAATGCTTCTGCCCAGGGCCCAGCTCATGCTCCCAAACAAAAGACGACCCTTCAGAAAAGCTGGTGCAACAGGCCGCAAGTGTAGCAGATGAGCAATGACCTCATCATGCAGACTGCACACGTGTAGGAAAACACCAGCTATGTCCATCTGTCCATCTTTATCTGCAGCAAATGGATTTCACAACTTGCACACATGTTAAATGCCAAGCCCCATATAAACATGTTTGCCAATCCTGCTAAGCCTCAAAATATCTTTCCAAACAATGGGAAACCGTGGAGTCAGAAAGTCCCAGGGCGGCAAAACAAGCTGGTGGTGAGGAGGAGGGTCACCCGTGCCTCCTCATGATGCAGTGAAGGCCTCCCGCCTGCCAGGCACCGCCCCGCTCGCTGGCATACCCTCCACAGCACACGCAGACCCAGGCCCTGCCCTCCCAGCTGCCAGCCCAGTTCAGGAGGGCCGGGTGCACGCCAGGGTGCCCAGGAGTAAGCGACTTCAGGCCACATCCATTCACCAACAGAGTCCCTCTGAGCCATCAAGTTGGTTAGAGAATGAGGGGTTCTGATTCCTTGAGTCATCCTGTTATTCTATATGAATAAGCAATGTTTAGAGTCAGAATAGAAGATTTAAGTGAACTGTTCTCAGGATCATTTCAGGGGCACGGGTCATCTGAGCATCAGTTTCCCCTCATGACGTGGCCTCGCTCCTTTCTCGGTTCAGTTCCTGGTTCTCCCAGGACCTCTGTTCTTGGCTCCTTAGAAAGGCGCCCCCTCCCGCGCCTCGCGTGGGCCTCCAGCTTGGCTTCCTCCGCGCCCTCTCTGCACACTCCCTCGTGACACACAGGCCTCGGCTCGGAGCTCTGAGCGCATTGGGGAGGCTGCCAAGCCCACATCGCGCCTGACCCGTCACCTTCATTGCGTTTCCTGCCCCACTGCTTCCCTGCGCCGCAATCCACACCTAGGGATCCCACCGGCCGGAGCTCAGCGCTTCCAACACTGAGCTCACTCTGCGTCCCACGCCGCTTCCTTCCCATCTGCCTGAGTCCTGGCTCCAGCAGGCTCTGCTTCCGCATAAATCACAGGCGTCCTCCGGGGTCCCCACTCGCTCGGGAAGGAATGTAATGTGTCCACTTTCCTTACAGCTACATTTGATCCCAGAAGTTTAACATTCCCTTGCAGTTTGTTTCCTCAGCATAAAAATGGAGATGGTGACAACTGGCTGCAGGACTAAGACTTGGGTCCAAAAACATAGCATGCACAAAAGCATTTTGGAAAGTAGAAAGTCATGCAAAAATCAGATGTTAGCCAGTAGCTCATAAACGTTAATATCTTTTTCATGTACGAGGCTATTGTCATATATACATGCAAATATGATAAACAGGATTTTGTCATGCTGGCCGGCAAATCACATTTGTACAGCTGAGCACTCAGGGAAGGATGGATAGTATTTATTTTTGGAACAGTGGAAAGGGAGGGTGAGAAGATTTTAACCATCTCTCAGAAACCTTCAAGAGACACACACACACATACAGATGCACCTACTAGCTGTATGTCATGTTTATGTACGACTGTAACCATGTACAGCCACATGCCAGAACTGTCTCCGGCTATATTTCTACTGAGTGTTTATAAACTGGGCTACAACCATCCCAGGCCTGAATCCCCGCCACACACTGCACAGCCTGGGGTTGAAATCCAGAGACCACGGATGAAATCCAGGAACCCAGGAATGACGGGGGGAGGCGGGGGGCAGGCCTAGGTGAACGGCACCTCCGCCCCAGCCTCTGCAGCTGCACACACTTGGGGATGGACCGGGTCCTCCCACCTTGTGTATGTGTGCTCTGATTAGCTCAACTGCTCGCTCTGCCTGTGGCTCCTGCCGTCACCACACCCACCACATACTTTAGAGAACACGGGATATTCCAGTCTTTATCACAAACCAGATGCTTTGGGTCAGGGGTGGGAACCAGATCTGGCTCCAAACAGAATTTCTTAAGGCTTGTGGGGCAAAGTAGCAAGAAATTGCAAAAACTGTTAACATTTGCACTCTTGCAAAAACGTGAGGCCACAAAAAGTGTGCCTATTTCTCTCTGGCTCGCTATTTTTCTTTTTTCACTCTGCTCCTATCTGTAGGGGTGTTTTCCCTCAGTCCAGACTCCGCCTGTAGGTTTTGTGTGCCATGTCTTTGTGGTTTTCAAGACTTCGGGTGGGACGGGGGTTCTGCAGAATTCTCAGCTGGGAATAGCCCAGAAATGGGACAGGGTCTATTTGCTGGCTAGTTCTCATTTCCTATTGTTACTGAGAAGGTATTGAGTGCTCTGGGTTTTTTAACTCCGTCTTCAGCACCCCATGCCTTGGAACTTCCCTCCTCCGGGCTTCCTGCACTCTCGCCCACCCACACGCACACACACCTGGCCTGCACCTTATTCACAGCAATTGGATTCCTGCCCCTAGCCCCCTGCCCGTCCCTGTCCTTGTCCTGTCTCCACACTGCCAGGCCAGGAGCCTCTGCAGGCTGCACGCCCCTGCTCTCTCAGCGTCTCCCTGCAGTTCTCTCCTGGCTGCTGCTCTCCATGGCTCCCTTCTTCCCAATAACTGCTCCGTCCCCGTCCCTCTGCCCTTCAACTAGATTTCTCAGATTCTCTTCTTAGCTACTTTTTCTTCTCATTGAGTCCATGTATCCATTCGCTCAAATTCAACCCAAACTCCCAGTTCCGTTGTTAGTTTTGACTAAACTCTCATCAGAGAGCACCTGGGTTCTTGCCATCTGAGATGCTCCGAGATTCCAAAAGCGCCATCCTGCGCACTCCTCCTGGCTCCTGAGCTTCAAAACGCAACTGTGGTGCCTGGTTCACGGTAGGTCTCCACACCCTCATCTAACTGTTGGTATGAGATGTTTTGAACTTATCCTTTTATCCTTAAAGGATCTTTGTAATCACATATTTCAAGAACTGAGCTGTGTGACCTAAACTCTATTAGAACTTTATCTCTAAGTAGAGGACAAGATAAACTCTAAGGGCAGACCCTTTTCAGTCCTTAAAAACAAGCAAAGAAACTCCCCCCCACCCCCAAAACCCTGGTATTCATTTTGCACACAGAGGTTACAAGCTTCATATAAAGGCTTTAAGTACAGTTTCATTTCAATCCTCTAGAAATGCACAATGCAGAAAGGAAAGTGAGAACCGTGTGACTCCAACACTGTGACAATTGCTTTCATGCATGGATTATGAGCACAGTCTCATTAGTAAGAGTTCACATGCTGACTGTCCACTTCAGCATATAGCTTATATTAGCTATTAAGGAAAGATTGTTCCCTAAGACTGTTTTCAGTATATCTAAGACAGCAGTATAGTTAGTAACAATACTAACAAAGAATACTTACAGTGTTCATATTGCCCGGCATGTGATAGTTTTTCATGCTTGATTCTCATGAAAACTCTATAAAGTGGAATTTATTGGTAGTCCTACTTTCTATATGAGAAAACTGAAACTCTGAGAGTTTAAGTAATCTGCTTATAGTCACCAAAAGCTATATAATTCCTGTTCATAAGACCTATATAAAATACTTAGAAAATATATCACACATTTTTTATTTGTTAATATTTATGTCTATTTTTTTCACCAAATCATACAGTTGTGCACTCATTTGTAGAAGAGGAAAGAAAGGAAGAAAATTATCTATTAAATTCCACTTGTTTCTAGCAAAACAAACAATGGAAAACATTCTGATAGACATGGTAAGGACAATTTTAAATGATTACATCCATCATAATGTTCAATATGGTTTTCAGAGTAAGATAAAAATATATATCAAGATGTTGGATTTTAATTAAATTATATGTAATTTTAACTTGGTCCTAGAAAGCTAGGTTATTGGGTCAATAATCATTGAGCTATATGTTAAATAATTCCATCACCATATAAAATTACAAACAAAAATACCTAAATATGATTAAGGTTTGAACATGTTTTATAAAGTGAGACTATTTAACTTATTCTTTATTGTGAAATATATCTTACATATAAAAGAGGGCAAAATATTTACTAATAAGTAAAGAATAATTCATTCACTTAGTAAACAAATATATATTTTTAAAACTTAATATAGGGACTTCCAGATGCAGCACTGAAATGTAAAGAACTCAGAAGTTGTCATTCCAAACCTTGTGTCAACCCAAGAAACATTCAAACCTGTGAAGAATTTTTGTGAGTTTATTTGAGCCAAACTTGGTAATTGCCGGGAAGTAAAATATCAATGGATTAAGACAATGGTCCAGAGAATGGCAATTTTGCACCTTGTTTTATACATTACAATCAAAAGAGAAGACTTAAGTGTGTTACCTGAAATCCATCCGTGACGGATTAGGAGAAAGCAAAGCAGGGAAACCTCTGGGATTGGATAAAAAGTAAAATGATAGACACATACCTTTTACACAGGTGGGTTCAGGGTAGTTAACAGTCAACAATTAACTCAGTAACAATGAGGGGATTTGTGGTCTCTGCAGAGCGGTGCCTGTGCTTTGAGGGGTTCCAAAGGTATGTTATCTTAGATGCACAAAGATGACAGACAGGCTCAGTTACGGTGAAAATTGACCTTTGTCAGGGAAGATTTCTAGCCTAGGACATGACTACACACCATAAACTGCTTTTAGTTTCGAAGTTTTCATTTCAGACCATCCTTTGTGGTTACTTTAGTTCTCTGAGTTTGTAATGCTGCCACGAACACCTTCCCTGAGCTTGTGAGGTTTAATATGTGGCCCCTTTTCATCCACATTTGCAACAAGGAAATGCTGCTCAGACTGAGAATCAGTGACTTTTCTTGGACCCATAAGAGAACTTGGGTTGCAGGTCGATAACCCTGAAAATGAGTCCAGGTGAGTCCAGGCGCTTCCAGTAAAAATCTGCTTACTTGGGCCAGAAGTCCCAAGAGCCATAAATTGGTAAGGACACTTAAATAGTAATTTTGATGAATTTCTGAAGGCTGAGTTTGGACGACATGAGAGTGAGAAATTCCTGGGAACCGCAACCTCAGAGGAGCCCCTCTCTTTGTGTGGGCTTTACCTACAGCAAGCCTGCTCCATTCTCATAGTGAAGATCTGAGAGTGCCTCTGGCAGGGGGCGGGGAGAGGGGGGGAGGAGGTAATAATTGTGAAATATGCCCAGAGCCTTTTGCATAACAAAGTTCTACTGTCCAGGAGAAAATACTTCAACAGAACTTGATAAATGGCTGGAAGAAGAGCTAGCCTTCCTGTCTCACCTAAGAGGAAAAGGAATAAATACAGTCAATAGGGGTCAAGCTTCAAGGAAATGACTTAGGAATGCTACAGCAAGGAGGGGAGATGGGGCAAAGGGAAAAAAGCTATTCCACTGGAGCTCTGTCTGTGACGGTCACAGTCCCTGACACAGGCCCACAGCAACACTGAGACTTAATCAGGACACTGACAGTGCTCTCCCTCACCCGTACCAACCAGCATAATGTCAACGTAAAAACAGTCAAACCTGTAAAGAACTTTTGTGAGTTTATTTGAGCCAAACTGTCGACAATTGCCAGGAAGCAGAATCTCAATGGATTGGGATAATGCTCCAGAGAATGGCGGTTTTTCACCTTATTTTATACACTAGAGGCCCAGTGCATGATTGAATCATGCATGTGTAGGGGGGGAGCTGGGTGCCTGTCCGCTGGTGCACCAGGCCTTTCAGAAGCCTCCGGCATGGTGGAGGCTTCTGAAAGGCCTGGTGCCCAGCGGACAGGCACCCAGCACCCCCGCTTTTGATGGTCTGCAGTGGGACGTGAGCTCGCTGCCCCAGAGGCCCTTTCTGTGCCGCAGCACAGCCATGGCACAGACGCTGAGCTCGAGCCGCCGCTGGCGACGCGAGCTCAGCGTCCTGCCGGCCCCATCGGCCACCCCGGCCACCCCGAGTCCCGCCCTCCCGCGCCTCCTGGCCAATCGCGGGCATAGCGAAGGTACGGTCAATTTGCATATTTGTCTATTATTAGGTAGGATTACAATCAAAGGAGGAGACGTAAGTAGGTTACATGAAATCCATTGGTGATGGATTAGGAAGGTGGGAGAAAGCAAAGGGGGGGGTGTGTGACCTCTGGGATTGGATAAAAAGTAAAATGATAGACATACTTCTTTTACTTAGGTGGGTGCAGAATAGTTAACAGTCAACGATTAACATAACAACAATGACAATGAAGGAATTTATGGTCTCTGTTCTGGTGCCCAGGTGCATTTGCTTGTGCCCCGAGGGGTCCAAAAAAAGGAAAGTTACAAGTTACCCTGACATTTCAGAGGTACTAGTATGTTATCTTAGATGCAAAGAGGCTCAGTTAAGGTAAAAATTGACCTTGTCAATGAAGATACAGGCCTAGGACATAACTACCACTGTAAGCTGCTTTTAGTTAAAGTTTAATTTCAGACCATCCTTTGTGGTTACTTTAGGTCTTTGAGTCTGCAAGACTGCCACGCAGGCCTTCCATGAGCTTGTCAGGTTAGCATATGGCTCCTTTTGTCCATAATACCAATAGGGCTGACGTAAGATTATGATAGCTGAAGAAGCTGTAAGACACAGACTCAGAATCTCCGAGAAGTACTTACACATGAAGGTGAACTTAGAGAAGCCCAAAGGAAAGAGGGGAGAAAAACAAGGGTGACAGAGGACTCTGACACCTCTGGTACCAATAAGCACAGCCATCAGTAAATATAGCCCAGACTCCCAGCCATATTAACATCGCTCCTCGCACGGAGGGTCTACTCACCTCAGTTCTTAGATGCACCATGTCTGGTGTTCAACAAAAGTCATGGCACTCTAAAAGGCAAAGAAAACACAGTCTGAAGAGAAAATTCAAGCATCAGAGTAAGACTCAGATATGTCAGAGATCTTGGAATTGTCTGAGTGGGAATTTTAAACAAATTCTGGTTAACATGTAAGGGCTCTAATGGAAAGGGCAGACAAATGGAAGAACAGATGGGTGATTAAGCAGATAGATAGAAATTCCAAGTAAGAATCAAAAGGAAATACTAGAAGTCAAAAACACAGTAAAAGAAATGAAAAATGTCTTCAATGGACTCATCAGTAGACTAGACACGCCTGAGGAAAGAATATGTCAATAGAAACTTTGAAAACTGACATGAAAAGATAAAAATATAATGCAAACAATGGAACAAAATATCCAAGAACTGTGGAAAATTACAAAAGGTTTAATATATGCAGAAGGAGAAAAAAAAGAGAGAGAGAGAGAGAAGGAAGCAGAAGAAATATTGACTGGTAATTTTTCAAAATTAATGACAGACACCAAACTGCAGACCTAGGAAGCTCAGAGAACACCAAGCAGTATAAATAACAACAAACTTTACATAGGCATATCATATTTGAGCTGAACAAAACCAAAGAGAGAAAGAAAATTAAAAATAAGCCTTACAGAGGAGCAAGAATAAGAATTACATCATACTTCTCTGTGGAAGCTATGCAAACAACAAGAAAGTGGAATAAAATATTTAAAAGGTTAAAACAAAAGCCCCACCAACCTAGAATTCCAAATCCAGTAAAATTATCCTTAAAAATGAAGCAGAAATCTGAAGAAATTCATCACTGCAGATCTACCCTGTAAGTAATATTAAAAGAAGTTCTTCAGGAACTAGCAAAATGATATAGGACAGTAACTTAGAGCTACATAAAGAAATAGTGTCAGAAAGGGAACAGCTGAAAGCAAAACAAAATATTTTAATTTTTTATATTGATCCAAAAGAATGACTTTAAAAATAGTAAAAATATAGAGTGGTTATAGCATAAGGATAAGTCAAATGAGTAACAATGTTGTAAGGGATGAAAAGAAAGGATTGGAAGCTCTGTTGTAAGATCCCTGCACTACACATGAAGGTGAACTTAGTTTAAAATATACTGTATATATTGTAGGCAGAACAACATGCCAGAGTTTTATTGTGACTACTGCAATGCATACCTCACTCGTGACTCTCGATCTATGAGAAAGACACACTGCAGTGGTAGGAAACAAAGAGAATGTAAAAGACTACCATCAGAAATGGGTGGAAGAGCAGGCTCGGAGCCTGACAAAACAATTGTAGCAGGAAAGATACCTTCCACTCCACTCTTCCTGCTGCAGGAGCACTCATCCCACCTCCCCCAGTTTTCTGGGTCCTCCTCACCCTGGTATAATGCCAGCATTCCGTGGGGGCGGGGGGGTGAGGGCTCCCATGATGCCAATGAATGGCCCTCCTCCTCCTGGAATGATGCCAGTGGGACTTGCTCCTGGAATGAGGCTGCACATGCCATTATGATACCTACTACTGGCCTTAGGAAGGTGCCCACTCGGCCAGGAATAGCTCGACCAGGCAGATAGGGAGAGGGAAGCCTCTTTCTACAAGGATTCTATTACTTGTTCTACTTCACAGGAGTCCATGGTGCTGTGATTCGGGGAGGGGCAGGGGGCAGTTCTAACAGCAAGAAGTTTCCAGGTACAGGAAACAGCATGAGCAAAGTTCATAATATAGGAGCCTTGAGCATGGGTAGCATATACAGCATGGATTCACTGGACAAAGGGATGATTCGTGTCCCAGGTGGGATGAAGCAGGATGACGAGAGATTTCATCATGTTACTCAGAATAGCACACAATGTAAAACATACGAATTGTTTATTTCTGGAATTTTCCATTTAATATTTTCAGACCACAGGTGAGTGTGAGTAACTGAAACTGCAGAAAGCAAAACTGCAAGTCCGAGGAACTGCTATAGATGGAGGCGGAGGATGTGGAGGAGAGGAGTGGGCAGAACAAGTGGCCTTTTGCAGGTAGAGCTTTTGGGGAATGATGGAAAGGAGAATTCAAGGATGTCACGTTTGAGATGTCTCCACCAACCAAACAAGAGTTGGATATGAGCCTGGAGCCAATAATAGAGGTCTGGTTTGAAAATACAAATTTGGAAGTCATTGGTATGCAAAATGATATTTAATGCCATAGGCATAGATGAGGTCTGAAGAGAAGATACAGATGAGAACAGCAAAGAGAAGCAGACCTGGGGAGAGAAGGAGCCCAGAAAGGAGGGTAAGGAGAGGACAGTACAAAGGGCATCTTCATTCACAAAGTGGGGTTCCAGAAACCCAGTAAGTAAAGGGCTTCAGAAAGGAGAGGGTGGTCAATGGTGCCAAACACTTCTGTGAATTAAGAGGAGGATAGAAAAATGAAGAGTGAATTTACAGCATCCATTTTGTTGACCTTGATAAAAGCAGTTTTGCTTATGAGGAGAATGTATGGACCAGAGTGGCATAGCCTACTACACACCTTGGCTAAAGGTATAGTCTGTTGTTCCTAGGCTATAAGCCTATGCAGCAATGTAACTTAACAAAACAGTATCAGGTTAAATCAAGCATAAGAGAAAATAATACCACCCAGAGACAAGCTAACCAGGAGATTCATGAGGCTGCTATTGGTGTAATGGCATACTGTTTTACAGCAAAACTTTTTTATAAGTTAAAAGAGTACATTCTAGAATAAAAATACTAGTATAGCAAATGTATAAACCAGTAACATAATCTTTTATCATTATCAAGTATTAAGTACTGTACATTATTGTATGTGCTATACTTTTATATGCCTGGCACCACAGGCTTACACCAGCATCACCATAAACATGAGAGTGATATGTTGTAATGTGATATTAAATGGCTCCGTCACTAGGTGGTAGGAATTGTTTTAAGCTCCATTATAATCTTACTAGAGGCTGGGCCTGCACCCTCTCACGGTTGGGGAGCCCTCGGGGGATGTCCGATAGTCGAACATCCTTAGCACTGCCATAGAGGAGGGAGAGGCTCCCGCCACCATCACTGCACTCGCCAGCCTGTGAGCCCAGCTTCTGGCTGAGCAGTACTCCCCCTGTGGGAGCACACTGACCACCAGGGGGCAGCTCTTGTGTTGAGCATCTGCACCCTGGGAGTCAGTGCATGTCATAGCGACGGGTCATTCCACAGTCCGGTTGATTTATATATTAGCCTTTTATTATATAGGAAGGGAATACCATTGAATAATCAGCTCATTATTGATTGAAAACTCATTATGTGGTGCATGACTACAGTCTAAATTAGTATTTCTCAAGCCTTTTCTTTTTGTTTCTCTTCAACTTACTTGAGACAGAACTCATAATTAGCATGATGGTGGGGTGTAAGTGGGTCAACAAAGAGCAAGTATTTTCCTACCTCATCTACTCCCTCATTGAGAATTAACCACAGTTAAACTACAGTAAATATCCTATCTAATAAAGAGGGAATATGCTAATTGACCCTCACGCCATCGCAAAGATGGCAGCGCCCACAGCCAATAAGGAGGGAATATGCTAATTGACTGCCCCGCCCTCAAAGATGGCAGCACCCAGTCCCCTCAGCCCCCCAGGGTCAGCCCGAGGCACAGGCAAGCCTCTGATGGCGGCTGCCCAGTCACCCAGGGCCGCCTGAGGCTCAGGTAACCAGGGCCGGCTGAGGCTTGCGCTGATGGCAGTGGCAGCAGCAGAGGTGTGATAGGGCGTCGCTTTCCCCTGATCACTGGGTTGCCTCCCACCCCTGAGGGCTCCTAAACTGTGAGAGGGCCAGGCCGGCCTGAGGGACCCCCCTCCAGTGCATGAATTTTCATTCACCGGGCCTCTAGTCTATATATATAAAAGCCTAAGTGTCCATCCGACCATCCTACTGGTAGCTATGATGTACACTGACTACCAGGGGGCAGCCGCTTAACTCAGGGGCTGCCATGATGCACACTGGCCATTTAAATAGAAACGGCACTGCAGATCTGGCATGGACAAACCAACACTCAGCTTCCCCCAAGTGGGACGCAGGCCCTGCCACCACCCCGGAGCGACAGCCCACCAAATTGCAGCCAATGCTGCCAAGAGCCCATGGCGCAAAATGTGGCCCACAGCCCAGCCCAGAAATGGTTGTTGTGGGCGCCAGGTAATGACATCACATAGCAACGCCCGGCTTCATCTCCCTAGTGACTAGCCTCCTTGGAGTTTCTTCAGCCCAGGAACAAGACTTGCTTTATAGCCAGGTGCAAACATTTTACACTTTAACCAAATGTCTGTGAAGCATTTTCACGTGCTTCATCTCATTTGATCCTCACAGAATTCCTGGAGTAGGTAGATAGGAGACCTGGTAGAATTCTATTTTCTTTTTATTAGCTGGAAATGGAGATTTAGAAAGTTTAGAAACTTGACCCAACCAAAAAGAAGTAAAAAATGGTGGAACTTGAAAATGACTTCAGGTTTTCTCACTGCACAGAATATAGTCAAACACTACTACAGTTAAATATTTCACACTTTGTTTTCCCTGTGTGATCTACAATAACAATCTGCTTCATGTTGATATTTACTGCTGTGTTGCTGACAATTACCTAAAAGAGAAGTTGGGGTGCTTCACTGGGCTAGAAAAAGTTTAGCTAAATCAGAAAGCAGGTCTAATTAAGCAAGTTTATTCTATATGTATAAAAGGCTATGTTGACTCGCACTTGTGAGATACATATAGAGCTCTCGCTGGCACCAATAACACGTGTGTGTTTCATCTGTCATTGTCGATCGTAAATTTATTTGACACTTCTATTTTAGAGAAAGGGTGAATAGCAATAAAATATTTTTTCTAAGTAATTTCCTTTCAATGTGCATGAATTTGTGTACTGAGACACTAGTTTTAAATAATAGTGTAGGAGAAAAGTTGGGACTCACAAAAAGTAATCATTAAACACAAGATGCAACCCATCTACCTTTCCTATCAATTTTGTTTGGAACTAATGTAGCATGTAGGAACTAGGTTAAGGTGAAAGTGGAAATCCTGATTCTCATCCCAGGTGAGCCCCTTTGGAAATTCACTTTGTCTTTGTGTTTCCTGTCCGATAAAATAGAGATATTATCAATCCTACCACTTTTCAGGTTGCTTTAAGACTTACCTGAAAATTCATTTCTTGTTATAAACATGTATTGACTACCTCGTATACCATAGGCATTGATCTGAGGTACATAATGAACAAAACCAATTCCTAGCCTTCATGGAGCTTCCACCTCAGTGGGGGAAGATATATGAAAAAGAAAGCAATAAAAAACAGGTGGTAACGGTGGGGGGTTGAGTCTGAAGAAAGGTGTTATTTTACATAAAGTGGTCAGGGAAGCCTCTATGGAATTTCAATAGACTTGAATAAATGAGTTGGAAAGGCTTGGTATGCGGGAGGAACAGCAGTGTGAGCTGATGGAATGGCAATGAGGTCCAAGAGGTGGGGCTGGAGGTGTAAATCATGTAAGAAAAGAGTCCGGCTCTCATACAAAGGCAGATGAGAAGCCATTGGACGGGTTTGAGCAGGAGGAATATAACTGATTTACATTTCAACAGGATCACTCTGGCTACTGTGTGGAGAACAGAATAGATTACTGGGGCTCAAAGGTGATCAACGGGAGACTAGCCAATGTATTCAAGTAGACAAGGTAGGCTAGTTTAGGCTACTGTGACAGTGGTGCAAGTGGTAACTGGTCAGAATCTGGGTGTATTTTAAAGGAAGAGGCAAGAGGGTTTTCTCATGGATTGGATATGAAATGTGAGAGAGAGGAGTGGAATAATAAGAGGTCAGGCCAGAACAAATGGAACAAAGGTGTTACCAATATAAGTGAGCTTGCTTTAGAATTTAACGAGCATTATGTAAGGTGATATTAACTAGCTCATTATGCACCAGAAGCCAAATATTTGGTAGATTAAAATCTCATTTTAGTCCACCATGACATAAGATATTTCTTGATTTTCACCAAATATTCATTCTGCAAATTCACTAGTCAGAGGTCAGTTTACAATGGAAGTTTTCAATCAGAAAAAAGTTTTATTATAAGAAACAATGCCATCATGTAAAAATGCAAAAAACTGTGCAATTATGGCAAAATGTTTAAAAATATCTACACATTTGCCCTCAAAGGACTACAGTACTTACTACATACCTGAGCACTGAACATTGAATGACATTTAAACTGCTTCACACAGGGAATCTGATTCCTTGCGGATCACTTCCACTTTTTCTCATGCACCAATGAGATGAGCTTGATACTTATGCATCAACTTTGCAGGATAACAGAAAACAAAGATGGGAAACTAAAGAATACAATTAAAACTTTCCTATAATATAGTTATACCAAGTCCAGTTTTCAATGTCTAAAAATATATATAGGAAAGTGCTACATACATTCTTCAAATGCAAAAACAAAGTTAAAGTGGG
This sequence comes from Eptesicus fuscus, assembly GCF_027574615.1. Lineage (NCBI taxonomy): Eukaryota > Metazoa > Chordata > Mammalia > Chiroptera > Vespertilionidae > Eptesicus > Eptesicus fuscus. The sequence goes on along the minus strand of NC_072490.1, from coordinate 53,729,295 downwards.
ACAGGCATATTTTAGACTTTTATTTTATTTAATTCTTCGGTCCCATTGTGCATTTTACTTATATTCTCAACATACTCTGCAAATGTACCTTCACTATCTAAACATATATCCACACATATTAGTCATCTTAGTTTCATATCCAAATCATTTAAAAAGTGGCAAAGTATCCTAGTTATATCATTTAAACAAATAGTTATTCATACAAAATTCAACATATCTTCTATTCCCATAGCAAATTCTAAACCTTGGCTTTGACACACTATACTTAGATCACACTCTCAACATAAATTTTTATAGTAAAAGGATCAACTGTTGTGCAGATCAATAGAAAAAAAACCTACTGTGGGACCACAGCATGTTGTACTCCTACTAGTATTGGTCACACGGCACATGTAAATTACTAACTCAGCGTTCTATGTCATATTTTCAAGTAACTTATTTTTCCTAAATAAATACAGAAGATTGTCAAAAAGCATCAGGAAATCTTAGATACTCAATAAAGCTTTCAAAAAATAAATTACATGAACATCTTTTGCAAAAGTTAATTACTTTTGTCTTTTTTCCTCTCCTTTGCAATGCAACACTTTAAAGATGCTTGAAAAAAATCATAGAAATATCTCCCAAACAGCATGAAGATGAAGGAAAAACGGGGAAGAAAAAAAGGTTATTGGTTGACAAAGTTTATAAAGAGATTATATATTCTCAAGGCCAGTAAGAAAAAGAACCACATATCTAGCTTCACAAGGCTAGATTTTAGAATGTTAATTCTATAAATCCTGTCTACTTTGAATTCTTCAGAAAACATTTCCTACTGTAGAGGTCTAAGTTTGGAAAGTTTCTGAAAAACGAGGTATGTGATGCAAAGAGGCAATGTTTTAAAATTGTTTCACAGTACCACATCACAATTTATACAAGAGTTTCTAATACAAACCATGCCAATTTGTTTTCTTTAAGAAAATCAAAATGTTCTAGTTGAGGACAGACTCTGCACTATACCTGTAACCTTTACTGATGATTCTAGGCATAGTAAAAAATAAGTTACTGATTCAAATATCTTCCTAAGGTATTATGAATGAGTTGGTTTATCCTTTATGTGAATGTTCCTAACTGATTGTTAGAAATTCATCAGTTAAATATGAGATGTGATTTAGTACCTATAATGCTATGGTCCTACTCACTCACTCTTTTCCTTCTCAGTCACCTTCAGCTAGAGCAAAGTTTTCAACGTAAAAATATTTATCACTGTTAAGTGCAAAATTTAAAAAGAAAATGAGGTTTTAATTGTCACATGTAACTTAAAAGCCATTAAATTCAACCACTGCAGGAGTTTTGTTTCTGTAAAACAGAATTTTAAAAGTAGGTATAAAACTTCACATTATGCTCTGTGCAGAACAGAAATAAGTTACCTTTCATTGTACCGATTAAGACTAGACAAGTAGAGGATGGAAAAGGAGGTCAGGTAACAAAATGGCCCGTGTTAGTGCAAACTATGTTCAATCTTCTCACTATTCTAAGACTGAGTTAGACCAATGACTGGCCATATCTTGCTATCATGTAAGTAGAGAATCTTGTGAAATCACAAGAGTTCAACAGTAAAGTATGATGGCCACAGAACTCACGTACCAACTTGAAAGGTAAGCAGAGGCTCAGACAATTTAAATCCACTTAGCTATATACATGAATGAACTTATACTAGCACCAGCCACCTGTGAATTTGAACCCTTTTCAGGATTTTTTAAATAAGACAGTGTTAGCACTTGAGAAAGTTATCAACAAAAAACAGCTACTTTAAAACTTCAGCTTAATTTAAAGCTATATGGGAAATATGAAATAATTAGACTGAAAGTTCTTTCTGAGATGATTTGTTTTTCCCTTCGATCTACTCTAATAACAGAACACAATTAAATCTCCGTACACTTGGAAGCAGTATATATATACATATACATATATATATACATATACATATATATATATATATACATATACATATACATATACACACATACACACACACACATATATAAAATGAGAATCTAAGTTAGTGCTTCTCTGTGTTGGATAGGTCACAGCTAAAGTTCTAGTGATATTGCCTCAGAGTTTTACCCGTATTTAAAATAAAAAGTCACATCAAACTATTTTGGATAACTCTAACCAATAATACCTAATTGTTCTTATAAGACTGCATAGTTATTAATTCATCTGGTATCTCAGAGACTATCACAAAATCCTAGAATGAAAATGATTGTTTTTATACCAGAAAAAAAAGCTGATAATTGCACTTTGTTACCTTTTGCTACTGAAATGAAAACATCATAAGGATGAAAAGACATCCCTCCCTACACTGTAATCTTTCAGAGCGCTCACTCCGTGCACAAGCTCTCAGCCTTCTTAAATACTGACAGCACGTCTTGTATCACTGAAAGACAAGTTTCCGCAAGCAGTAGATGTCAGTGAGCTCACTAGGCCGGCTACTCAAAGTACTTTCTGAAGACACTGAGGATAGAGTTTAGCAACCGCACATTCAAAATGCCGCCCGAGGTCCCAGAGCCGATCTGGGGTCTCATATACTTTCATCCACTGGTCAGTGATGTCATCATACTGATAAAGAGAATTTTTTCTGCTGGTTCTGAAGACATGTTCTTCAACAGTCACTTGAGTAGCTCGGACAAATAAATGAAGTTTATTCTGGAAAAGTACCAGTTTAAGGTATGGATTGATGGATTCATCACATGGAAAGTCCTTCTTACGAGTCCATTTGTTTAGCTCAATGTCATAGGCTTCTACAGTAAACATGCGTTGATGATTTCCACAGGTTCCAGCTATGTAGTAGATAGAGTCTTTGTATACAGCGGCTAAGCCCTGGATTCTAGGCACAGTCATAGGGGTTAAAAAACCCCAGTAGTCTTTTTGAGGCTCATAGAAGAGGAAAAATTCTCCTAAAAAAAAAAAAAGAGAGAGAGAGAAAACAAGAATATGTACATTTACATGTCTCTTTTTGGTTGTATGTTGAAGACTAAAGAACATAATTTTTCAAATATTTCACTTTCTAAAATATTGCTTTTATAATCTCCAGAGATACATTATTTATAAAATAGCCTAAAACTTATTTGTTCCATGGCACAACATAACACAGAATATTATAGTCAACCTGAACTGGGAGTGTTCATAATGGGGAGAGGTGAGGAGTTATTTTGGCTGGATGGCAGAACAATAGTTAAGACCCTGGTTTGGACCTGGCCAAGTAGCAAAGTTGGTTAGAGTGTTGTCCCCATACACCAAGGTTGTGGGTTCAATCTCCAGTCAGGGCACATACAAGAAGCAACCAATGAATACATAAATGAGTGGAACAACAAATTTCTCTTTTTCTTTCTCTCTCTCACCCTTCCTCTCACTCCCTTTCTCCTTTCCTCTCTTCCTTCCTCTATATAAAATTAATAAATAAAAACTTTGAAATTAACTAAAAAACTTAAAAAAAGATCTTGTTTCCATTTATTCTATCCAATTATATATTTCAGAAAATTTATTTTAAGCCAGCTCTACAAAATCATTATTACTAACTAGAGGCCCGATGCACGAAATTTGTGCAAGAGTAGGCCTTCCTTCCCCTGGCTGCCAGCACCAGCTTCCCTCTGGTACCCGGGACCTGGGCTTCCCTCGCAGCCCTGGCTTCATCAGGAAGGACATCCGGTCTAATTAGCATATTATGCTTTTATTATTATAGATGGTTAGCCAGTGAGGTCAAAGTATATATATAGCTTGATCATGAATAAGCCACTATAAATTTATTTGCTCATTATTTAATTAGAAGATAGTACATGGAATTGTTGAGATTTGTGTCTATGGTGCACTTATGTGTTCATTTTAATGTTGCCATAATGCAAAGACAAATATTCAAGAGGTGAAAACATGCTTTACATGATAGAAAACACACACAGAGTTTATAGAGGTGACTTTGAATTTGTTTCAATTCTATTTTAACAATAAAAGGGTGTGCTGAGTCAGACTGCTAATATTAAAATGTCTGAAAGAATTCAACTACTGAAGATTTATAAGTTTAGCTAATTATAACATTTCTATAAAATCCTTCATATAAAAATCTGAACCCGTTATGAACAGATTAAATGAAGCAACAATAACTACAGATAGTACCTACATAAGCTTCTGACTACTCATATCAAGTTTATTTATATAAAGAGGCTTTGTTTAGATTAGAAATACCTACTTCTAAGTTGAGCTTCTCCTTGAAAACTGTTTTGAACTAGGTTTACTCTGATCTACAAATTTAACTGTCTACTTAATAATGATGCTGTGATTTCAGTTTTTCTTAAAATAGCTTGTTAAACTCCCTGCTTTCACTTGCACATCACCTGCCCTTAAATAATGAACTTCTAACAGGATTCTTAGTAAAGAATATAGGAATTAAAACTTTCTAACATGTACTACCTTTCTACAAATTTCTTGTGGAAAGCAAAGATGATACATAAAAGAAAGTTGACTTTTATAATCTAAAATCCACTTTAATCAATTAAAAGCAATGATGGGCAGTTAAGAAAATCCTCAGATTCCTCTTATATAAAATATAATCTTGGATCAAACAATGTTCATTCCAGCCCTGAAATTCCATTAATTCAATGCTACTTTGCTTTAGTATTTATATTAATATACAACCTTTACCTTCCAATTGAGTGTCTTACAATTAATTCTATCTTGATCGACTAACTGGTTAGCCAGTAAGACCAAAATACATGTAAAGAGAGCTTCATCATATTGGATGCTACAACCTATACAACCACACTCAATAGATTACACATCCATTCTTATATTCCAGTTTTCAGCAAGACCAACAAACCTAAACCATGCCTGTGTTTCTCACCTAAAATAAGGCACTAGAGAGTACTATTCCTGGAGAATTAACTTTTACTGAACTTTAAATATATAAGTTCAAGCTTTGCTAGGAAAATGTAAGTCAAATAAAGGATTAGAGCAAAGAACATAACTTAAAGAAAACAATAGGATAAGAACTTAAAACTCATGTGTATCTACAAAAAAGTTGCCCCTTTTTTCTTGTTTTATTAAAGTCGTAAGTACAGAAAACATTCATATGTAAACAATTAAGAAACACAGAGGAGAGATAAGGATGAGGGTATTATTGACATTGCATTCAACATTCAAACAACTAAAATGTGTAAACCCAAACACAAGGAAAACATTAGTTTTCTCAAATCAGAACCTTGGAACAAATGTCTTATTTATTCTCACCTAGTCACTTTTTCTACCTCTCCGATATCACTTAAAATCTTTTAAAAAGCTAAGTATATTGAATATTCCCTTATTTATAATGTTAAAAGTAAGAAAAAGATGACATCTCAAAGTTTCCAGTGAAAAAAACGTATCAGGGAAGGTAAAATAAACTGCACTGAAATTAAAATTGGAAGGCTATAATTTAAAACTCTTCATAACCTTTGCAATCATAAAGCTTATACAAAATTCTTGGGTAATTGATTAATATAACCTTAGTTAATGCTTTGTTCTTTCTCTTTTAAACTAATCTTTAAGTTCCATAAGAAAGAATAGTTGCTACATCTCCTGATTATATGTTATTGAAGAGCAAAAAAAGGTCATGTATCAACCTTGCTTTCTTGTTTCAAGTCTTAAAAACAGCTCTGAAATAGTCCTCCAAAAATACTAAACTACTACTTATTAAAGAATGCTTTCAAAAATACTTATTCCACATGATGTCAAAACACAGTAAGAACATAAGTAAAACACAATTTGACAACTTTACCTGCTACCCTTTCATGAAGAACTAAGCCACTTAGGCACCTACCCTGTAAAACATAGATCTTCTCTTTGTATTCCACAGCATTATGGAACTCCATTGCAACAGGCATTGCGCAAACAGTTGTCCAACAATTTTCTCTGCTGTCATAGCACTCCACAGATTTTAGTGAGTTTCTCCCATCACCTTCATAAACACGCCCTCCAATGGCATACATCTTACCACAGCAATACACCAGCTTGCAGCCTATTCTGGCTCGAAGCAAGGATGGTTTGGATAGCCACCTATTGGTGGAATGGTCATACATCCAGAAATCGTTTTCTGCCTTATGGTCAATGGATACTTCACTGCTGCTGGGCCTGTATCCTCCTGCAATGTAAATGTCATTATCTGGTGATATAAGAATCCCCACTTCTCTCAGGTCATTTGGCGGCTTGCATAATTTAAACACTCTTCCTGTGACTATATCTAGACAAGGCACTGTTTGCTTCTTTCCTGAGTGTTTGTGGGCAGCATCAAAACATATGATCATCTCCGATGCAGTCATTCCCAGTCTTTGCGTACAGCCATTAGTATTGGATGGTCCCTTCTCTACATAGCTTTTGGCTATAGCCTGTGCAAACTGAGGGGGGATTTTCTCTATAAAGGTATCTTCCATTAGAGGAAAACGTATGCATTTGGCAAAAATTTCTGGAAGGTGCACTTGTCTTTCATTCTGTTCATATTCAAACCACCTCACAATGCTTTCATAAACATGCTCCTCTCGGTCCACGTTTAAATCATCACTGTCCAGTATACTTATCAGCTGGTCTTTTGTCAAGTGGAGAAACTCCTGTTCTTTGGTGACACACAGAAACTTTTTACGAATGTATTCTTTTGATCGATATCCGAGTTCCTGATGACCATAATGATCGGCAAAGATGAAGACCCCAATAGAGTTTTGTGGGTCCAAGTGACTGATCATGTACTTAGCACACTGGTCTTGGATGGAAGGAATCTGGAAGATGCTAGCTGCAGTAAACAAGGCTTGAACATTGGCCTCTGTCAGAACAACTCTGGAGGTGTAGGCATACTTCAACACTAACTCCATTGATTCCGCTTCAACACCGACTATTCGAACTTCTTTTTGAGAACTTTCTGTAAGGCCACTAGTGAACATGGATCTATGAAGGAAAAAGTACTTAATATTATATGTGCGCTATAAATAAAAATTATGGTGGCAAATATTTAGCAGTATAAATTTACCACAAACATAACCCTTGAAACTGAAAAATATCTCCTAATGTGTTTCCTGATATTCTGAATGGGGATTAAAGTTGCTCATCGAGCAGAAGAATGCAGTCTGACTAAACTCGAAAATCTTATCGGGATCAGTCCACTCTATGCCAGCTCCGAGACAACATATTTCAGGACACCTTCTATTCCTTAGAGCTCCTACCCAGGCTTCTGGTCAAGTTGCATTAGGGACTTGAGATCTTAAATCCCCAGGCTAGTCAGAAAGTTTAACACTTACAGGGTGTTAATGTGATGCATTAGCATACAGAGACTGTCTAGCAAAACTTCTCATGTCCCAGGAAAAATTTACAAGGCAACTCATGCCCAAAATATATCTTTAAAATTTTCAGCTTAGAAAAAAACAAATCGCTCTTCATAAGTTCTTTATTTTCTACCTACTTGTATTTATTCATAAGGAATATACAGAGCTTCACTTATCCTTGGACATTTTGAAAACCTTTTCTTAAAAAAATATACTTAATATTCTCATAGTTACCATATTTTACCTATTTATATCTGTGTATCAATAAAGATTATGGTAGGCTGATAATAATGTCTACTTCTAAAGAGAATTTAGGAATTAACTGATTCTTGGAGATAATGGTTTTTAAACCCCAAACTTTTGCCTTTGAGGTCAAGCTTTTTTTTTTTTTTAAACTGTGCATTTATAGGCCTTTCTTGGCCAAAAAATTAAATAGCCAAAGCTTGGCTCTTTAAGTATTAGCTATTTACAAACATTATTTGTATTTCTTTTCTTCCTTTAAGGTTTCTTTCAAAGCTGCTCTTAAAATTAAAATATAAAAATCAAATCAAAAGCTCTTTTAAAGCCTTTTCACAAAGAGGCTGCATGCCTAGATGCTGACTAGATGCCTATTGAAAAAAACTGACCTAACATTGGGGATAAAGTGAACTACACAGACCCAGACACCTCCCAGGTTAATTTGAGTGTCATGCTAAGGAAGATTTCCAGTCCTTTGGAAATCAAATGAATTTAAAAATGCAATCTGAGAAATACTGGAGGTACACAAGGTATCACAAGGACCCAGCTTGCTGCCTGGGTTAACCATCTTTGAGTCTATTTTCACTTCTACAATGTAAATTTTAGGCTTTTTTTGATGACTGAGAACTAGATGTTCCAATGTATGAGCTGGTTTTCAATTCAGGTGCTGAAAAACTCAGCGATACAGTTACCAATTAAGATAAAAATAAAGCCCTTCATTAGGCACAGATTAGCTCCCAAAGGAGAGCTCTGGTCCAGGTCCCTTTATCATGGGAACCGCTGCTGACCTGAGCAGGCTGGGCTCCCAACAGGAGCGTGTGACACCTGACGAGCTCCTGGGTTCTAACAGGTGCTTTATGTAAACGCTATGTAAAGCAGGAGCGCTTGGTCACACAAACCCTGAGCAGCAAAGCCTTTGTGATAATAGAAATTTTAATTCTGAGAAGTCACTGGGACCATGAAACAGCCATGCCAGATTCCAAGCTATTCTAATTCTCCCACCAGTGATGCAAGACTTAGAAACCATTAAGTACGACTTTCCAGATTTCACAGCGGCAACTGCACTGTGCCAGAAACTTCTGTACAAAAACGACCAGCAAGAGAAAAAACCTCATCCTTAAGTGTTCTAGCCAAATATCTTCATTTGAATTCGGATATCTAATTTCTTAGAAATTATATTGAAGCATACTTCTTTTAAAGTGATTTGTCTAGGTCTTCAAAACTAATTTTAAAACTATGACATTCAATGATATAAGACAGTATAATATTTCAGTAAGGCATAGACATTTTCACTTTGAAGTTCAATGTTTTGGGTTTTTAAAAACTATTTAAATCTTATACAGTAAAAATTCCTGAAAGGCAGCTTTAAAGAGAACCCACATTCTTGTTCCTTAAAAGCCATACAGTGACTAAGAAGCCTGGCTCTGGAATCAAATCCAACCTCTGCCACTTCCTAGACAATTTAGACAGGCCACTTAACCTCCACCCTCGCCTCAGTTTTATCAAATGTAGAATGGGAATAACAACTATGCAGAGACAGAGTTTTAAATATGATATAAAGCAATATATGCAAAGTAAGCTTAGCCCAGAGCTTGATGAGTATTTAATTATGACATTTATTTCAATATTTTTATGCATAAAGATCCTAACCATATCTAATGGATAGTCTGGATAAGTGAATCTCACCAGTAGTTTCCATTACCAGCCCAAACTTCATAATTTTTGTGTATGAGTGTCTTTTTTTTCCTTTCCAGCTCACTGCCTCGTGACGGTTAATACTTAATAGTCCAATGACCTACCCTAGCAAGTCTAAATGGTTACATCACAAGCATGAGGGGGAAGTGACTATATTTAACTGTGTTCTGAGAAACAGGAACCAGAAACTACCACGTGGAACACGACACTGCCATATGCCCTATAAAGGTAAGCACCTTCAAAAGGAAAAAGCACTTACAGTGTGGTTGAGAAAATTACTTCCTGTTCATTCATGCACATTATTGGACATTGAATGGCTTTAAAAAAAAAAAAGCATTTGAAACAAAAGGAGAATTTAAACTCAAGCAGGAAGCTGCCTTTATCACTGGTCTTTTCTTAGAATGTGAAATTATATTTTAGACTCCAGTTTTAAAATTTAACTTTTTGCCCACCATCCAGATATCATTGCTGACATGTACACATAAGGAACTGTTTGACATTGAAACAGGGACTCAGAAATGTTGGACATTGGGAAAAAAAATAACTTTTCAAAGTTTTATACAAAGATGGATATAAATGCAAATGAGAACTTAGCTTCAAAATGCTTTGAAATCTTGGAAATAATTATTAGTCTTGGGCATAAGGTACACAGAAAACTACGTTTCACTTATTTTTATTTCACTGCTTTTATACACAAGGCATTAAAACAATCTATTAATAGTAGTTTCTTTTCAAAAGAACAGGTTATTATGTTTTAAACCCTAAAAGAGTTACATGCACTAAAGACATATGCATCATGGATAAATGTTTGGAACCAATTCTAGCCCGGCACTGCCCAATACCATTTCAGGGATGGAAGTGCCCTCTCTGGGCTGTGCATGTGGCAGCCACTGCCTCATGTGGCTACTGTGCACTTTAACTGTGGATAGTGTGCCGGAGGAACTGAAGTTATTAATTGTGTTTAATTTTAAATAAGGCTTCGATGCCACATGTGGCTAATGGCTGCCATATTGGGCAGCACAATTCAGACTTTCTGGTCATTTATCTGAAACAGACAGACAGAAACATACTAACTTAAAACACACACACACACACACACAACACACACACACACACACACACACAAACACCTGAATGCTAGAAGAATCCGACAAGTCAAAAACAAGAAGACAAAAATAGGGCCTGTTATCCTTTCTCAGGAAACAAACGCATGGGTTTCATTTCCTTGCGGCGCGTCAGTACAGGAATCAAGTGGCCAGTGCGAGGGGAGGGGAGCTCGGCGGGGCGCGGACCGAGGGCCCCCCATCGTCATACCTGAAGTAGGGGCTGATTGCAGCAAGAACGTTTCTATGACAGGAAAATGCTTTCCCGTGATCCACTTCCACTACAATGTCTGTCAACTGTCCTTCATCGAACATTGTTTTGAGTTGCTTAAGAATACTGCAAGCGTGAAAGGGGTCCATGGCATCGCTGGCTGTGTCTGCAGATGGAATCCCGTGCGGTGTTGGGGAAGACTTATTTAAATCTAGGAGAAAAATCGTACAACCACAAGGAGTTCGGGGCCACTTACGGCGTCGTGGGTTTGTGTGTGTGTGTGTGTGTGTGTGTGTGTGATGGTGTGTTCGCTTGCTTGGCGTCTTTTATTCCCGTACGGAAACACATGTGTGCATATGTGTACACCACCAAACGGGGCCGCGAGGCTGCACCTGGGGGAGGCGAGCTGCGAGGCGAGTTCACGCGCCGGCCCGCGCGCGCCTCGGAGCCCGGCGAGCCCGCAGCCCGCGCTCGCGGCGGGGCCGCGCGGACCGAACGGCCGGACCGTCCCGGCCGAGCGCCGCGGGCACGCGCCTCCCCAGAGACGCGCGAGGCGGCGGCCGCCAGTACCGCTTCAACCGCCGCCCGAAAGGTCGGACCGGCGTCGGGTACCCGGCCTCCCCATCCTCGTCCGACCGAACCGCCCACCGCCCTCCACGCCATCCATCTCCTCCCCTCATCCCTCTTCACCTCTCCATCTTTCTCTCCTGCGCCGCATCGCCACCTGCACAGCTCCCAGCCCGAGCCTGGCCCCGGCCCACCTCCCCCGCAACACACCTCGCTAGCCACGATACGACCCACCTGCCGACGCGGCCATTTCTCCACGGGGCCCCGCTCCAGCTATTTAAAGAGGAAATGTCATTTCGCTTCTCTTGCTCCCGGGTTCCGGCTCTTCTATGCTTCCCCTAGCCAATGGGGTGGTCTATGCATCCGGCTCCGCCCCTAGCTTCCGAATTCCGGGCGTTGATTGGTCAGAACATGCGCAAGGCGTCTCGGGAAATGTAGTTTTATCGCCCCCGCTCCCGCGTGGTCCGGATCGGGTGGAGACCAAAGCCGGGGATTCCTATTGGTTGGTTCTGGAGGAGGTGGAGAGCGAAGCGGCAGCCAGCCTGTGTCCTTGGGGCGCGCGGCGCCTGCCAGGAGAGGTAGTCCTCTAGCCTAGAGAGCTGTCATTCTGAGGGGCTAGGGTAGGGGAAGCTCTTAAAGGGCAAATTTCCCCACTTTAGGCCTCTCCCAGGGCCCCGACTCATTTTTTGTCTTTTTAATCGTGTTCTTCATTCCCTAAATCTCCTGCCAATGACTAGCTTCCGGTATGAAAGCAGGCTGTGAAACCAGAAAAATGTGGAAATGGACAAGAGCGATGTTGTCCAAAAGGTGCGAAGGAAATCTGACACCTCACCCTGCAGAAAAATATCAGGAGGCCCAAAAGCACCCACCTCTGATGAGTCACCTGTGACACCCAATTGCAATGGCATCGCCTTGGCCCAGTGCTCTGGTTTCCTCAGATCAGCTTAGTCTGCTTACCAGGCTGCTTGGGATCCTAACTCCCACTCACACCTTGCTTTCCTGGGACGCTCAGAGAACACCTGTTCCACTTAAAGAGCACGTGGACTGCCAGGTACCTGGAGGAGTTAGGGTACTAGTGTGGGATTTCCTTTGAAGACATGTTGGAGCTTGCCTTGAGCCTGGAGCCAGGGAGGATTACTGAATATGGGGCCTTAGAGGGGACCCTTTAATTCTTGAGTACTTAGCTTCTTCACCTCTACATTGGGAATAATACTTCCTGTTCTTTCTGCTTCCTAGGCGCCAAGCTTTTTTCTTTTTTTGTGTGTGTTTTTTTAAATATATTTTATTGATTTTTTTAATTTTTTTTTTTTACAGAGAGGACAGGAGAGGGATAGAGAGTTAGAAACATCGATGAGAGAAACATCAACCAGCTGCCTCCTGCACAACCCCTACTGGGGATGTGCCCGCAACCAAGGTACATGCCCTTGACCAGAATCGAACCTGGGACCCTTCAGTCTGCAGGCCACTGAGCCAAACCGGTTAGGGCAGCTGCAAGCCTTTTGAAAGGAAGTAGAAATTTTACTGTTGACATGTTTTGATTTACTTGTTTTGTGTTTCTAGTATCTAAAAGGGTGTCTGGTACCTTACAGGTACTTAATATTTTAAAAAATAAATGTCAGGCACAAATGAGCTAACATTGGAAATGCTATTTCTAGCCCTTTGAAATCTAACAAAGTATTATCAGTGAATTGGGAAGAAATTTCTAGTAGAGATGTAATTAGTCCATGCTCGTAGTTTTTCTTACACAGAAAAGATTAAACCGTTGAACTTGAAGCATTTTGGAATTTAAGTTGTCATGAAGAAAGAGATAAAATGATGAAAAACAATCCAGTTCTCTCCCTTTGATCTGCTAAAAAATGTAGCGTTACATTTAGAAAAATGTAATTCCCTGTGAGTTAAGAATTGGTGTTTCCTGGGGCTGGGATGTATGGCTGTTGATAAGCACTTATAACCCTCCTTAATGAGCACTCTGCTTGCACAGTGCTGCATGGGTGGAATCAAAAAATTGATTTAGCTTTTGTTACTCATAACTCTAAGTTCCCTTTTCTACGAGTTGCTCTCTAACTTATGGAAATAGTAGGGTTTCACTTACAATATTGATGGTATTAAGAAAAAAAAATGGCATTAGTCATTATGGTTGCCAGATTTAGCAAATAAAAATAAAGGACATGCTTGTTAACATAGGAAATATTCAGTCTTGTGAAGAATTTTTGTGCGTTTATTTGAGCAAAACTGTTGACAGTTGCTGGGAAGCAAAATCTCAGCGGATTGAAGTAATGCTCCAGAGAGTGGCAGTTGTGCACCTTGTTTTATACACTGTAATCAAAAGAGGAGACTAAGTGGGTTCCGTGAAATCCATTGGCGATAGATTAGGGAGGTGGGAGACAGCAAAGCAGGGAAACCTCTGCGATTGGATAAAAAGTAAGATGATAGACACATACTTCTTTTAGTTAGGTGGATGCGTGATAACTAACAGTCAACAATTAATAACAATAAGGAGATTTGTGGTATCTGCAGTGTGCCTCTGCTTTGAGGGGTCCAGAAAAAGGGAAATTACTTTGACATCAACGATATGTTATCATCTACACTAATAAAAGAGAAAGATGCAAACTGACCATACCTTCTCAATGCCCACCAGCCAATCAGGAGTGAGTATGCATATTAACCCCCCAAAAAGATGGGCTAATTTGCATACACAGGCGCTGAGTGGCCAGGAGCAGGGGACGAGGGGTGGTGGGGTGGTGGGGAGGGTGTGTGTGGGAGGAGACACAGGCGTTCTGCACCACTCCAGCAGCTCCAGGGCTCTGGGCAGCATGGGAAGGCTGAAAGGCAGCTCCGGGCCGGAGTGAAGGCGGAAAGGCAGCTCTGGTCAGAGCGAAGGCGGTGCTGGCAGCCAGGGGAAGGAAGGCCCATTCTTGCACGAATCTTCGTGCACCGGGCCTCTAGTAGATACAAAAAGACAATATACAGGCTCAGTTAAGGTAGATACTGACCTTTGTCAGGGAAGATACTGGCCTAGGACATGACTACCCACCATAAACTGCTTTTTAGTTTTAAAAAATTTTAATTTCAGTGCATTCTTTGTGGTTACTTTAGGTCTCTCAGTTTGCAAGGCTGCCAGGCAGGCCTTCCCTGAGCTAGTGGGCCTCCACACTTATTTGGGACATACTTAAAGTAAAATATCATTTGTTATTGAAGTTAAAATTTAATGGGTGTTCTGTATTTTATCTAGCAACCTATTCAAACCTGTAAAAATAGAGATTTTTCTTTTGTGTTTTGATTTTGTTGTAGCTGTGTATCTCAACCTAAGAAACTTGGCCAATTTTCTTTTTAATTCTCCCCTAGTTAATAAAGAGACTTGAAATATTGTTTAATTAACTAAAAGTTTTCTGATGTTTTTGACTGACAAAAATTTCTGAAGTTGGGGTGGACAGAATACAAAAAATCAAAGACCAATTTAAATATAAATAGAAAAAAGCAAAGTTGAAATTGCAAGGCTGCCGTTAATGTGGCACTGTAAATGACTCATTCTATCATCAGATTGCATTGCATAATAAAGACTTCTTCATTATTAGAAATGCATTTTTAAAAAACAGAATAAGTAGAAGAATGTGGAAATTGCACCAGTGGTTTCAGGGTTAATACTAAATAGCCAAAGGCTACAGCTTTGTTTTTTAAAAGATCTAATTTGAAATTTAATAAAAACCTGTCATTCAAGGAAGGCAGCAACAAAAGTAAACCAGTTTTCTTCTTCTTAAAGTATTAAGTACTATATTGTCCTCTGAAGTAACTTCCTCAAATATTCACAGTTTAAAGTAAAATTTAGTAAGGATGAAAATTGAAAAAGCAAACCAGAACATTTAAGGATTATATTTATCTCAAATTAGACATTTAGAGTTTTATTCTTTTAACATTTATTATCTAGGAACCAGAAGCAAAGAAGGTTGCTATAATCATGGTTGTTTAAGAGTAAAAAGGTCTTTACATTTGAATTCTAGCACAGATGAAGGATTATGAAAGCAGCAACTTTGGAAAATGAGAAAATTGCCCAGTGGCCTTTTTGGATTATTTTTTCTGCTTCCACTTTAAGATAATCATTTTTAGTAATTATCAGTTGTGCCCAGGCTACTGTGGGAAATAATACCACACAACACAAGAATGATAACAGCTCTGATGAAGAAGGTGTGAAAGAAAATAGGACTTCACTTCTGCAAATTGATTTTGTCGTTTTCCACTTTCCCTGTTCAGTCCCGGCATAGGCTGTGAAGTTGACTAGAGCTATAGAAAATGAAAGTAAAGAGAGAATACCTGTGCCTCTTCCCTTTTAGCAAGTGACATCCTTATATGTTTATTTTTCTCAGGCTACAGCTACAACAAAATCTGACACTTTTCCTTGCTGAAGACTTTTGTATTGCCTGGGTTAATGCCTAAAATAAAGCAAAAAATTTGTATTAATATACATTTAATATAACACCACATACTTAAAAAATGTTGTTTTAATTTCTAGAACCTTGTATAGTTCACATGATTTAGTTTCTTTTAAATACAAAACTCTAAATAGATGTTAACATCAGGCTTACTGATTAGACATTACTGACCTTTGTTGTATTTTCATTTTTATTCCCTTTGAGGTGATGTAAAGATTCAACATGGAAATAACTAGAAGATTGCACTTTGGGAATAACTGAATTTGATCATACTGGATATTAAAACACATTAATTTGTCTTTTAAGTATTTGAAAATTACCATATATGTGAAAAAAGAGACTGTAAAACTAGTGGCGGGGATATTAGATTTCTCAAAAATATGTACGTATTACCCTACACCCAACCTGTATTTTGGGCAGGCATTGTACAAAGCTATATTTTTAATACTAAAAACAATAGGTGTGGATGATAGATAGGTAGATATAAATAGAGACTGAATGTTTGTATCTCTTCAAAATTCATGTTGAAACCTTATCTCCATTGGTTTTAAGAGGGAAGTGGTCAGGTTTGAGAGTGGAGCCCTCACAAGTGGAATTAGTGCCCTTATAAAAGAGACTCCAGAGAGCTTCCACCTGTGAGGACGCAGTGAGACAACCAGCAAGTGGCCCTCCCTGGAGACTATGTAAATCTCCCAATGCCTTGAGCTTGGACTCCCTCATCCCCGGAACTGTAAGAAATAAATTTCTGTTGTGTATAAGCCGCCCGGTGTATAGTAGTCTGATAGAGCAGAAGAGACTTTGCAGATGTGGTTAAGTTAGGGACTGTGAGATGGGGACAGTATCTTGGATTATCTAGGTGGATAGTGCAATCACAAGGGCCCTTATAAGAGGAGGAAAAAAGGTCAAAGTCAGTAAAAGGAGACGTGATCATGGAGTGGAGTGTGCCAACACTTTTGGTTTTAGAATTTCTAACACCCAGTATTATAAGATAATTTGTGTTGTTTAAAACCACAAAGCTTGTGGCAATTTGTGAATTAATAATGTTAGCATCACTGAAGGAGGAACACACGAGGCCAAAAGTGATAAGGGATTATAAATTTACTAGAGGTCTTGTGAGGGGGTCCCCTCAGCCCAGCCTACACCCTATCGCAATCTGGGACCACTGGCTCCTAACCGCTCTCCTGCCTGCTTGTCTCATTGCCCCAAACACTCACCTGCCTGCCTGCCTGATTGCCCCTAACCACCTCTGCCTGATTGCCTGATTGCCCCCTAACCACTCTGCATGCCTGCCTGATCGCCTGTAACTACTTGCCTGCCTGCCTGATCACCCCTAACCGCCTCTGCCTTGGCCACCCCCACTGTGGCTTCGTCCAGAAGGATGTCCGGAATGACGTCTGGAAGGTCACTGGGCTGTCCAGTCTAATTAGCATATTATGCTTTTATTATTATAGATTAATAATAACAATCTATAATGGCTGCAGGCCATTGTGTGTGGGGTCCCAGTGGCCATGGGCCATGAGGCTGCTAAGGCCACACGGTGGGCTAGTGTACGGGCCAGTGTGGGCTCCAGAGCCAGTGAGAAACAGGAGCGCAAAAGCAAACAAGCAAGAGAGAGAACTCCTTTGCCTGCAGATTTTAACTTCTCAAAATTTTGCACATCTGAAGTAGCTCTACCCCTAGCCAATTACCTTTTTCCCAGGCGAGGCTGACAGACAGGCACCTTCCCTACGTCACCCCAACTTCACTGTGCATGCGCCATCTTCCCCATTGTTTGATCCCTTTCCCCTAGTGATTTGCAAGGAATGGACCTGTGGTTCCATGTGATGACCATGCTCTCAACGTCTGGCTTCCCCTTTGCTCTCTTCCTATTATTAATATCAGCTAGCTGATCCTGACGATAGCACACAGAGTTAAGTCTACAGGGTTTGGGAAAGCATCCTCAGTACCTGAAGAGATGTAAGAATGAGTATGGTTTCCTTCTCCTTAATGTAACCTGCAAGATCAAGTGTTCAGCTTAATGCCTTAAAAATATAGTTAAATAAAACCCTGGAGAATATTTAATATACATGAACAGTTCTATTAAAGATTAATATTTTATTTTACCCAACAACCCTGAAACAAAAAAAAGCTATTGTTATAAATTACTGATAATTGCATTAAATGCATTTTGTTCAAATTTATATTGACTGCATAGACCTAAATAATTTTAATTCTACTAGTATAAACTTTGGTTTTCTTAAAGCTAAGAAGAAATAGTACAGGGTACATGTACTTTATTCTTTGTTTTCTGTGAGTTTTGTTATGTTGAATATAAAATCTAGTTTTCCCTAAGGCAACAAAAATGTTATTCTTTTTAAGAGTTTTCCATTTTAAGGAAATTGAATGAGCAATGAGAATAGACAAGGCAGTTGATAACGAAGTTCAATATGCACTTATTCTCAATATAGATAACTTCTTCATTAACTAAGAAAATGTTTTTAACCTTTGTTTTGAAGTGGTTTTGTGTGTGTGTGTGTGTGTGTGTGTGTGTGTGTGTGTGTGTGTATTTTAATATATTTTTTATTGGTCTCAGAGAGGATGGAAGAAGAACAGAGAGACAGAAACATCAATGATGAGAATTATTGATCGGCTGCCTCTTGCATGTCCCACATTGGAGATCAAGCCTGCAACCTGGGCATATGCCTTAAATGGAAATCGAACCCTGACCTCCTGCTTCATAGGTGAATGCACAACCACTGTTTGTTTGCTTGCTTGCTTGTTTTATTAAATGGCTTCTTAACTTTGATAGAGGAAAAGGTTTTTCACTGTCAAATTTTTGTTATTCAGTATTATGCAGATGGAAAATTAAGGAGAGGGAATGAAAATAAGGGAGTAAGAGGGAGTGATTGGAATACCTATGAATTGCCAGGCCTTTCCCAGGCATTAACAGGATTAGTCTCTAGAAGACTTCTCTGTGGTGGGTCACAATCCCTATTTTACTAACAACAAGGAGACAAATGTGGTAACAAGCTTATTGCTAGGCAGGATCTTCTTTCAGGTTTGCCTGGTTCCAGAGCTTGAGAGCTTCCTATTGTACTGTCCTGCACCTGGGAATTAGTTTTTCATGAAAATATCATTTCCCTCTGTCCTTGCCATTAGACTGTGCGGTCTGGAGAGCAGAGGTGAGTGTGTGTTCTCTGCCCCAGCACACTCCCCGCATCCTCAGCAAGTGCTCAAGAAATAGGAATTAGCCAAAACCGGTTTGGCTCAGTGGATAGAGCCGTGGCCTGTAGACTGAAAGGTCCCAGGTTCGATTCCGGTCAAGGGCATGTACATTGGTTGCAGGCACATCCCCGGTAGTGGGTGTGCAGGAGGCAGCTGGTAGATGTTTCTCTCTCATCGATGTTTCTAGCTCTCTGTCCCTCTCCCTTCCTCTCTGTAAAAAAAATCAATAAAATATATTTTTAAAAAAAGAAAGAAATAGGAATTAATGAAAAAACAGGGAAACAAAGAAGTAGAAACATAAATAAACATTTCACTTTTATTTCAAAACACACATTTTTAGGCTGTCAGTCTTTCTTTGCTAAAGAGAATGGTTGTAGAAGTTTGGTGTCAAGCTCAAGACTGATTTTATGAATGTACTAGAGGCCCGGTGTACGAATTCATGCACAGGTGGGGTACCTCAGAGTGACCTGCAGGGAGCAGGCCCCAGCTTGCATCCCCAGGCTCACAGCCCCACAGCCCCTCCTGGCACCCCACCTAGGCCTGGCGCCACCCCCTCACCTCCACCATCCCACCTCCTGGGCGATCAATCAGGGCCAAGCCCCCTGACTGGCTCCCTCAGTGCCTGGGAGCCAGGTGGTGGCCCCACCCCCTGCCACCGCCACTGGTCACTGTCCCTGGGATGATCAGTGGGGCAATCGGGCCCCCACTAGCACCCACCTTGGCCTGGCACCGCCCATTCACCTGCTCCACCATCCCACCGTGGTCCTGCTCTCGTCGGGGCCCATCAGGGCCAGCAGCACCTCTACTGCTGCCAGCTGCCAGGACTGCATTGCCGATGCCCACCATGTTCTGTGCTGCCCCCTGGTGGTCAGTGTGCATCCTAGCAAGCAGTTGAACTCCTAGTCCAGTGATGGGCAACCTTTTGAGCTTGGTGTGTCAAACTTCGCCAAAAAACTGAGCATAACTCGGGTAGTGTGTCACTTTGAGGAAAAAACATTATTTTGCAAATGTTTCATCCTCAGGAGCAGCAAATGTTTCATCCTCAGCATGCAGCCGCCTCAGCGGCCGCGTGTCATCAGAAATGGCTACGTGTGTCAGTGCTGACACGCGTGTAATAGGTTCGCCATCACTGTCCTAGTCCAACTCCGAGGGGACAATTTGCATATTAGGCCTTTATTATATACTAGAGGCCCAGCGCATGAAGACTCGTGCACTCGGGGGCATCCCTCAGCCCAACCACCCTCCCACAATCCGGGACTCCTCAGGTAGGGTCCCTAGGCCTGGCCTGAGATCAGGGCCTATCAGGTCTTTCTTTCCCCGGTCTGCAGGAAGCCGGCCCTACCCCCGCCGCGGCCACTGTTTGCCATCTGTGCAGCACTCCCCTGCCACCGGTGGCCTCCCTCTGCAGGCGACAGGCTGGGTGCAATGGCTTGGCTGGCCTGGGCCTCCCTCTTTCTTTTCTGGGAGGTGGGGCCAGCCATGCAAGGGGCTGTCTGCCTACCTGATTGCCCCTAAGCGCTCGCCTACCTGCCTGATCACCCCTAACCACTGGTCTGCCTACCTGATCACCCCTATCCACTCTGCCTGCCTGCCTGCCTGATTGCCTCTAACAGCTTGCTTGGGGGCGGGGCCAGCCCAGTGAGGGTCTGTCTGCCTACCAGATCTCCCCTACCACTGGTCTGCCTACCTGATCTCCCCTAACCACTTGCCTGCCTACCTGATCACCCCTAACCACTGGTCTTCCTACCTGATCACCCCTAACCCCTCTGCCTGAGTGCCTGATTGCCCCTAACCGCTTGCTTGGGGGAGGGGCCAGCACTGACTTCCAGTTGGTCAGCCTCTGGTTGTCCCAGGAGCCGACCGCCAGTTGCCTGCCATCCGTTGCAGGCTTCCCAATGGTGCCGAAGGCTGCACCCCAGCGTCCCAGCAACGGATCGCAGGAGCCAACCGCCAGTTGCCTGCCATCTGTCGCAGGGTGCCCAAGGCCGGAAAAGCCTTCTGCTGAGGCTTTACCGGCCTTGGGCTCAGCCACACCCCAGCGTCTGGCGATGGATCTCCTGGTGCCCAAGGCCGAAAAAGCCTCCAGCAGGATGGTTTCCTGGTAGGCGTGGCTGGTGGGTGTAGCAAAGGTATGGTCAATTTGCATATTACTCTATTATTAGGTAGGACTAAAGGCCCGGTGCACAAAATTCATGCACTGGGGAGGGTGTCCCTCAGCCAGCCTGCACCCTCTCCAATCTGGGACCCCTCGGGGGATGTCTGACTTCAGGTTTAGGCCCGATCCCTGTGTGGGAGTTCTGTTAGTCAAATGGGGTCCAGTGCCACCCCTCTACTGTCTCAGTGTGAGAGCATGAGTGGTGGAGCCGTGGCTGAGGGGGGCCCATCTTTCTGACACAGCGTGGCCACCAAGGCGCAGAGCCACCCCTGCAGACGCCCTTCTGACCCCAGTGACCTGCCCCACCTCCTCCACCTGGCAGAGCCCTCTGCTGCCTCAGAGCCGAGCCCGATTCCCACCTCCCAGAATTCTTCCATGGCTACACAGACAGGTGGGGCCCTCCTCTCCCTCAGACCCCATACTGTTCAATGCCTTCCTATCACAGTTTATCGCATGGCAACCTTGTTACCTGCATTTGCATCAGTCTGTAATTTCTAATTGCTGGGGGGTTAGGTCAATCAGCACTGAGAGCATAGTATTCCTTTTGTATCCTCAGCTCTTGCACAGGGTGATAAGTATAAGATGCTCTATCAGTATTTGATAAGGGAAGAAGAAAAGAGATGGAGAAAACATGTTTTGCCCGGTAGGAAAAGTTTCTAACCATAAATGACATAATCATGCCAAGTAACGGGATGTCCCGGATGTACATGATACTGGGAATAAACGATTTATTAAAATGTCAGTGAAGCCTGGCCAGCATGGCTCAGTGGTTGAGCATTGACCTATGAACCAGGAGGTCACAGTTTGATTCCCAGACAGGGTTCTGGGCTCAATCCCCAGTGTGGGGCGTGCAGAAGGCAGCCGATCAATGATTTTCTCTCATCATTGATGTTTCTCTCTCTCTCTCCCTCTCCCTTCCTCTCTGAAATCAATAACAAAATATATATTTTTTAAAAAGTCAGTGAAAAAATAACATTTAATGAAAATAGTATTAAAAATAGTGACAGAAGTACATCATGCCTTATGGTTCTGAGATAAACTCTATTTATTGCTTCAATAAAATTTTGTAGTTGAAATTCATCTAACCACATCCTTAAAGGAAAGAATGCATAATGATAACATCTTGCTTAACATCATATTCTGCAAAATTGTTGTTTTTTCACTTAAATGGTAGCTAGAATATTTATGCAAGCCTTATCTCACAGGTCCGCCCACCATGGAAACATCTTACGATCACCCTGGGATCAACCACCACCAGAGGACGATGGTGGGGCAACAGACCTCACCCTCATCCCCAAGCCCAGCTCTCCCAGGGCCTCTGTGAGCCATCCCTGGCCAACCCTCTTGTGCACAAGCTCTTTCCAGGAAACTTGATCTGCCTGATCTTGTACTGAGTTTGGTGCTCATCTCTACGACTCCAGAACCTGGTATTCAAGGTCTGTTAACAAAACCTTGGGTAAACCACGTCATGTGTCTGAACCTCTATCTCCTTATCAGTGGTGCATTAAGTGAGAGATATGCCAAACTCAGGGCACACTGAGTAAACATCCTCGATGCTCCTTCATTTTAGTTTCTCCTGTTACTCGGGAGTTCAGGGATGAGCAGTAGCTCCGTGAAGCCGAAATGTAGACAGTTGTTGGTGAGGAAGGACCCAAGGTAAGGCACGAAAGAGAGGCTGCAAACAGTTTTTTATTTGATGTTTGTGTTTTGAAGTCAGTGTGAGTTAATGAAGGGGATCTCCAGGTTCTCTGGAAGATGCTTGGAAAGAAAATACTGTGTGCCTTTCCCATCCATCTGGAATCCATCGAGAATCCGTTGGGCTGTGGGCCAGGGCCAGTGAGAAGAGGAGCAAGGCTGCCTGTGTGGGGGTGGCGGTCACCTGAGGCACGGTCATGCCAAGACAGCAGAGTTTGGGCGGAGAAGGTCTGGGGAAGAGACAGCTGCTGAGAATGCGCAGGGACAGCAATGCCAGGCTTGCCCCGTTCTCCTGGACCTTGCAAGCCCAGTAGCTCTAAAGAGCTACTCCTAGCCTCGGCAAGGAAAGCCGGAGCCAGATTCATTTTAAGAATTTTAAAAAACATGGCTTTATGTTTTTTCACTCTACATAACATAATATGATGCACACATGTTCTAACAGAATGAAAAAAAAAAAAAAAAAGATGATTTCACCCATTGGCTCCCTCTACTCGTACCTACCACAGCCTGTCCCTGTCTGAGAGGTCATTCCACACACACATCCTGCATCAGCCAGGACCTAGCAGGAAGCAGGTGGCACACTGGGATTGGGCTAACACAAAGAGGGTTTAATAAAGGGACTATTTATAAACATGTGGGCAGCGTGGAAGGAAATCACAAGGAACAGTGCAAGTGCAGGCCCCTGAGGCTGTTACCACTTTAAGAAATGTAAAAAACTTGACTCGGTGTATTTCAGAGCTGTAAAAGAATGTCCTGAAAAATTCCTGCAGGTTCTATTTCTATGATATGAGACATGAAGGATTAACTTCAGATGTGTATTAAAAATGTTTTAAAAATGGGTATATCTCCTTTTGCATAAGTGAGGTGGAGGCCATGGTAACTGAGTTCAATTTATTAATTAGCATTGTTTCACTGTGATGGGCATTTCCCCTGTGAGGTAGACCTGGTGTTTTCTCCTGTGTTAATGGTTTCTCTAGTTTTGGTCGAGGAGCATATAATGAAGAGCGATTTAAGATAAGGGTTAATGAATGTGACCTAAATGTAGCTGCTCAGTTTGAGATTTAAGATTTCATGGGAAATGACGACACATTGGTGAAACATTTAAGGGGAAGGGGGAGGAGAAGCCAAAGCATTTATTTTTTCCTTCTTCCTTGCTATTTCTGTTTTCCTTATTCCAAACCCTACCTAAGAAATGAATATCTCTCCGAAATCCCTTTTTTGCCTTTATATCTCCTGTACCCCAGTGGACTTTCCTCTCATTTTTATGAGGTAATTTGCCCTTTAGAACTACTTTTTCCTCATTTTGTTTTGTTTTATTTTTATAGTCTTCCCTGGATGGCTTCATCTCTAAGGTACTGTCTTCAGTTCTATCTCTATCGATCTTTCTCTTTCATATGGATCTGGCCTTCCATTACATGTGATATATTTGGGGATGATCATGATAATTAAGTGCTGAAACAGCCATTGATTTAGCCCTGGAAGGCAAAGAGAACAGGAGCAAAATGCTTAACTTGATTTCAACTCCCGGGTCTCTGTGTGGATGAGTAAGTGCAGGCATGGCGTTTCAGGGGCCTGTGAGTGTGAGTACTGCCCTGCCAGGCAGAGCACTGGGCACGAGAGAGCGAGACCAACCCTCCGAGGTGCGCAGTGTGCTCCTGGGGCACTCACTCCTGAGTGCAGCCCTCTGGCCTCGTGGGTGCCAGGCCCAGCTTCGTCAATAAATTGCTTTGACCTTTCCCCTGGGACTTCCTTCATCTGTTATAAGAGAGACGTTTGCAGAATCTGGTGTTTGGACAAAATGATATTTCATGCCCTTTTAAAGATCACAAAAATGAATTCACAGTTAGCATAGCATATAATAGCTTTTAAGTAGCCTGCATTTCACATTCTTGTTTACTTAAACTACTTGACTTTAAGATTAAGCTTTTAAAACATGAAAAAGTGAATAGACACATGCTCAAAGGTACTTCCACATGGATGTACAATGCAGCATTGTTTATATGAAGAAAGAATAGAAAACAGCCGAAGTATACATCAGTAGAAGACTGATATTCATTCATAATTCAAACAGAAAAATGTTATGCAAGTATTAAAATACATGTTATGCTGTCATATAAATATATCCAAGATTATATACATATATATATATATACACATATATATATATGTATATGTACACACACACACACACACACACACACACACACATACACACACACATATACATACACTGAGTGGCCAGATTATATGGTCTCTGAACACATAATAATCTGACCACTCAGTGTATGTATATATATACATATATACATATATACATGTACATGTATATATACATATACATGTACATATATATATACACATATATATATATATTAGAGGCCCGGTGCATGAATTTGTGCATGGGTGGGGTCTGGCCAGCCTGGCCAGGGGGAGGGGACATGGGCGGTTGGCCAGCCTGCCTGCTGGTCAAACTCCTGGTCAAGGGGACAATTTGCATATTAGCCTTTTATTATATAGGATATACACTGAGTGGCCAGATTATGATCTGTTCAGAGATCATAATAATCTGGCCACTCAGTGTATATATGTGTATATAATGAGAAAAGAAAAAGTGGTAGACCAGTTAACCCTGTATAATAAAAGACTAATATGCAAATTGACTGAATGGCGGAATGGCCGGTCGTTATGATGCACACTGACCACCAAGGGGCACACACTCAATGCAGTAGCTGCCCCCTGGTAGTCAGTGCGCTCCCACAGGAGTAGCACAGCAGTAGTGGTGGGAGCCTCTCCCGCCTCTGCAGCAGTGTTAAGGATGTCCGACTGAGAGCTTAGACCCATTCCTCACGCGGGCCTAAGCTGTCAGTCGGACATCCTCCAAGGGCTCCTGGACTGCAAGAGAGCACAGGTCAGGTGAGGGACCCCCGCCCCCCCCACCCCAAGTGCAAGAATTTTGGGCACTGGGCCTCTAGTATAGTATAAAAAAGAAAACGCCTGTGCTTATAAATGTTTGTGTATGCTTACAGGTGAGACTAGGGGGGGGTGGGGACATTGAGGTCCCTAGAGATGCCTGAATTTTCATTATATGCATGTATTACTTTATTGTTTGCAAGTGTGTAATGAAGGCTTCTTTGCTAGTTCCTTCATTACAAATGAAATTTTAATTTAAAAAAAATTTAAGAATCTAGTAGCTCTATGTTTTCCCTTTCTTTCCATTTTCTTCCCTCCCCTATCAGTCCAGGCTGCAGGCAAGCAGGTCGGGCACGGCAAGGTAGGCCTTGCATAGAGCAAAGGCCTGGTGGGTGGTAGAGACCTGCAAGGTGAAGAAGCTGCCAGGTGGGTGTGGGCAGGCTTGGGGAGTCAGGGCCCGGGCAGTGTGAAGGTGGCATCCATGGATTGGCAAGGCCTGCACAGGGTATGAAGCCCAGGTGGGGTGAGGATGGATTCTGGCCAAGAGCCAGCCTGAGGGGTGAGCCGACACAGAAGAGGACATGGTCCCATGGGAATGGGGCGGCTTGTTGGTGCGGTTGAGGAAGGTATGGCACCTGGGGTGATCTGGCATGGCTGGTGAAAAGGTTTCCAGGCAAGAGTGTGGCCTGAAGGGAAGGTCAGAGCCCACATTGGCTGAGGAGACGACACAGGGAGAGAGTGGGTGGCCATGGAAATTAGGGGTGCAGAGGGGCATTGCCCAAATGAGTATATGGAAACCTGGTTTCTCACTCTCTGAAAACAAAAATACAAATCTGGAAATGGAGAAGACTAGAATGAATCCTATGATGTTGAAGTAAAATTCAATATATTGGTATGGATATATAGATTTCAACATATCTCTATATATAAAAAGCCAGCTACCATAATGCCGTAATGACCGGAACGACCAGAGACCAGAACACCACGGCCCCTCACCCAGGCTGGCCTGCCCCCCAGGGAGCGTTTAGGGCAGTAATAGGCAACCTTTTGAGCTTGGTGTGTCAAACTTCGCCAAAAAACTGAGCATAACTCGGGTAGTGTGTCACTTTGAGGAAAAAACTAACTCCAAGACTCTAGTCGCAAATGTTTCATCCTCAGGAGCAGCAAATGTTTCATCCTCGGCATGCGGCCGCATGTCATCAGAAATGGCTACGCATGTCAGTGCTGACACGCGTGTCATAGGTTCGCCATCACTGGTTTAGGGGCATCCCTAGGCAACACGATAGGGTGCAAGTTTAATGGGGGAAAGTCGAAGAAATAGGGGGGAAGGTCTTAAGGGTCTGCGGGGGTGGGGTGGTCAGCCCGGAGTAGGTTTGGAGGTTGTTGGAGAAGAAAGAGGGAGATCCGATTGGAAAATGGCTCAGCACCTACCTTTCTCATTGCGGCACCAGCCGTGGACTGAATGGGCAGTTGTTTCATGAGTGCGCTTGGGACCAACATGTTCATGGCAGCGGCAGTGCTCCCAAAACTTCACTGATTCCAATAGTTCCAACCTCATAGAACAGAAAATTCCTCTCCAACTAGAGGCCCTGGACGTTGTAATGTGAATGAAGGAAACACCACTTAAGGAGGAGCTAGAAAAACCGGAAGTATGCGACCAGAGGATTGTGGGATTGTGGAGGACACCTGGGCGCCTAGTGCTAGAATGTGAACCTGTTATTGTGCATGTACATACACAGCCCTATAGTCCTCAGTCTTCAGTATTTGGACATGACTCTGGCGGGAAATTATTTGGATTGAGGTTTGCTGTTCCCTTGTTCGAGGAAGATCAGCATTAAAGGTTGCATTTGTTACCTTGGTTTGAAGCAGAGGAAAATGGGATAGTGATGGATAAGAAACTTGGGAGACAGTGAAGGGCAGTTTGTCCAGACTGTTGAGAGCTCAGAATTAGAGTTTAATTGGGATAGAAATCCTGCTCATAGCACCTGCTGCCTGAAATCTGAGCGCTCTGCTTTTAGGTTTTTTAGTTCAAGTTTTTGGAGCCTGCCTATTAAAACATTCCTGGTTGGGGAGCACTTCGGGTGCCAGATGGTCACCATGAAGTTCAACCCCTTCGGACCACAGCAAAAACCACAAAGGCCACTTCAACGCCCCCCCTTGCATGTGTGCCGCAAGGTCATGTCTTCCCCGCTCTCCAAGGAGCTGCAGCAGAAGTACACTGTCCGCTCCATGCCCATCTGCAAGGGCGACAAGGTCCGGGTGGTTCGAGGACACTACAAAGGTCAGCAAGTCGGCAAGGTGGTGCAGGTGTACAGAAAGAAACATGTCATCTACATCGAGCGGGTGCAGTATGAGAAGGCTAATGGCACAACTGTCCACATAGGCATTCACCCCAGCAAGGTGGTTATCACCAGGCTAAAACTGGACAAAGATCAGAAAAAAAATTCTTGAACACAAAGCCAAATCTTGACAAGTTGGAAAAGAGAAAGGCAAATATGAGGAAGAACTTGTTGAGAAAATGCAGGAATAAATGTAACCTGTTATGTAACCATGGTTTAGCTATAGGTTTTTAGCCTGGTGTGTATTCCTTTAAAATTGTTCAAGATGTCTCTGGAATATTTTGTTTCCTTCCTGGTTTGTTATTGTATATCTATTGTTGCTGTTTAGATTAATTTTATGGATAAAAATTGGAAATGTTTCTTAATTAAAAAATAAATAAAATAAAATAAATAAAAATAAAACATTCCTGATTGGAAAGTGTTTGTATGGAAGCCCATAAGTATTAAGTATTTTATGTGTTTACCATGCTTAGCTCTCTGTAAGAAATACTGTTAAACATCTCATGTTCTCAAGAAGCTTGAATTTTAAAATAAAAATAAAGAAGAAATATAGATATTAAAAAAGAAGCAGCTTGAGTTTTAGGGGTGAAATCAGGCAGATAGGTGAGCAGTTAGGGGAGATTAGGCAGGCAGGCAGAGCAGTTAGGGGTGATCAGGCAGGCAGGTAAGCAGTTAGGAGCCAGCAGTCCTGGATTATGAGAAGAATGTTCAAAAGGTCCCAGATTGCAAGAGGGTGCAGGCTGGGCTGAAGGAACCCCTCCCTCCCATGCAGGAATTTTGTGTACCAGGCCTCCAGTTCTATCTAATAAAAGGGTAATATGCAAATTAACCATCACTCCATCACAAAGATGGCGGCGCCCATAGCCACAAGATGGTGGCGCCCAGTCCCTTCAGCCCCGCCAGAGTCCCCCAGTCCTGGGGGGCGGCTGCTGAGAGCGGGCAGCGTGAGCAGCCTGGCAGAATGCTTGCTTTGTCGCCGCAGCGATGAGGCAGGCGTCCCGCCCAGGCTGCGGAGGGCCTTGGCCGTGGAGGGCCTCTGGGCAGTGCACACACATGGAGTGGCCAGGGCAGGACGCTTGCATTGTTGCCACGGTGATGAGGCAAGCGTCCCTCCCAAGCCACAGAGAGCCTCTGGGCCGCAGAGAGCCTCTGGGCCGCGGAGAGCCTCTGGGCAGCCGGTGTGGAGCGGCCAGGCCCCACAGAGAACAGAGAACCACGGGGAGTGGGCCTAAGCCATAAGGGCTCCCAGATTGGAGAGGGCTCCTCTGAGGGCTCCCAGATTGAAGAGGGTGCAGGTTGGGATGAGGGACCCACCCCCCTGCACGAATTTTGTGCACTGGGCCTCTAATAGATATAAAATCCATCTATAGAGAGAAATCTATCTATATAGTTAGATGTAAATATACACATCCTTTTATATAGATGGATGCAAATGTATGTACATATATGTATCCACACTTATATTGAGACACCTATGATTTATGTTTGTGTTCATGTTCATGCTTCCTGGCTCTGTCCACTGAGAAGTCTGGCAAGCAGCAACGCCCCCAGTACAGTGAGCACAGCCAGCACCCAAATCCTGGCTTCTTTAAACCAATTTCCACTGAAACCAACCAGGGCTTCTTACAGAAGGCTGACTCCAAGGCTGGGCCGGCAAAGTGGACGGTGAGCCTGGCATCACTTGTGCCTGAAACAAGGAAGTGCTCAACGGGTGATGGGGCCTGTTGGTTCGAAGGGGCTCTGATGGCCAAATCTGGGGTAAAGCGAACCTCAAAGTAAAAAGGACAGTGACAGATTATAACCCATTGTCTAAAACAGGAAACACTATATCATGCTGATTTAAGTAAATGAATGCATACATTGAAAGTTTAATGAAGAATCAGATATTTAACCCTTTGCACTCACTTGCTTTTTTCTCGATTCCTTTATTCTACTCGGGATTTAATTTTTTAAAAACCCCAGATTTTACAAAGCGCGGCAGTAGAATAAAAAACTGGAGTTTCTTTTCATACAAACTTATTTATTTGGATTTTTTTATATTTCAAATTATTGATACATTCAATACAATTCGACATATAAGCTGCTACCGATGTTAACCGTGTCGAGTCACACTCGACATCCGAGTGCAAAAGGTTAATGACTTCATAGTGCCTCCTCCAAATAGTTATGTTACAAAGAAAAGAAGAGCAACTTTACAGTGGAGCAATCCAGCAGCGGCTACCTTATCCAAGTGGCCAAGGTCGACATCATCGGTAATGGGGTGAACAGACAGCTGATGTGAGTAATGGAAACAGCACAACATCCCGGATCCGGCCTGAGCTCAGAGCCGGAGTCCACCCGCGAGGAAACGTCAGACAAACACAAAGCAAGGGAGAGCCAGCAAAACAGCTGCTGTCATCTTCAGAAGTGGCCAAGTCAAGCAAGGTGTTTAAAGTGTGGGGAACTGTTCCAGACTGAGAGAAACTAAAGCGTCATTGTGGCTAGACAGAACATTTCACTCTTAACCGATCGTTTTGCTATAATGGTCATTAGTAGGGTAACTGGAGGAACTTGAATAGGGTTTGAGGATTAGATGGTAGTAGTATGTCAATATTAATTTTCCAATTCTGTGTGTGTATTATGATCATATAGGAGAATGTCCTATGTCCTTATTTGTGGGAAATGCACTCGGAGGCCTTGGGTATGGGGCCAGCGATTTAGCCTCAAATGGCTCAAGAGAATAAAGTTCCTTACACTGTATTTGCAGCTCCTGTAAGTTTGGGATAGTTTTAAAATAAAAATGCATAATGTGTAATATTGGATCACAATGTATTTCTTACACAAATAATGCATGATATCACTTATATTTGTATATATTAAAAAAGGCCAAAATAATAGAAATAGAGACTCAAATGGTGGTTTTAACAGCTGGGAGGTGGGGAAATGAGATGTTGGTCAAAAAATACAAACTTTCAGTTAAAAGATGAATAGTTTTGGGATCTAATATACAGCATGGTGATTATAGTTAATGATACCCTAGAATGTATTTGAAAATTGCTGAGATAGTAGGTCTTAAATGTTCTCACCATGAAAAAAAAAATCCTAGTTATGTGGTGTGATGCAGGTGTTAGCTAATACTATGGTGGTCATCATTTTGCAATATACATGAATATCAAGACATGTGGTACACCTTAATATGCACAATGTCATATCAAGTATATTTCAATAAAGCTGGGGACATGTATTTCTTATTCTTGTAAGCTTTGGAATTATT
This sequence comes from Eptesicus fuscus, assembly GCF_027574615.1. NCBI lineage: Eukaryota > Metazoa > Chordata > Mammalia > Chiroptera > Vespertilionidae > Eptesicus > Eptesicus fuscus. The sequence goes on along the minus strand of NC_072490.1, from coordinate 53,698,183 downwards.
CATTAAATTGTACTTTATGTAAGTCTTAATAAGTGAAAACATAGGCCAAAAGAAATATTCTGTTAATTAAGTGTCTTTTGTTATTTTAATTATAGTACTGATTGAAGCCTGGAAAAATAAATGCTAAATGTTGACTTCACACATAAAAATTGCCCAAGACTGTTAGTTGGTATTAAAACAAGACTGTAATAGACTTAACTCAGCTTGGGAAAATGCTCCAGATAAGTGGTTTACCTGTATGCACAGTACTGCATTCTTTTATAGAACAACTGCCTGTATAACTAAATACCTTAGGATCAAATACACCTCCAGATGTGAGGCTGGGCAATTTCCAGCGAGCTTCCTTCCTGACCACATCTGCTAAGGCTGCTGCCTGGTCTTTTCCCACCTCTACCTGACACTCTGTCTTGTGTCCCCACCCCACCCAGACTGATACAATTGAGATGATAGAATTGTTCCTGCTACACATGAGAGCAGGCAGAATATTTTCCTTGTGTTGAATTTAACTAGGTCATTGAGTAGCTTTAGAATAAAAATGAATAGGACACAATCTCATCCTAAATTGTGCCCAGTCTTTGCTGACAATGTCAGCTAGAGATTTGCCTTGAGTAAAGAGTCACATAAATATAAATATCTTCCGTGATCCACAGGCAAGCCAAGGCTACCCAGACCCTTAGGTGCTGCGCCCTGTGGAATGCGCTTCCTGGCTTGCCTCCCACAACTTTCCCCTCAGCTGCAGCACAGTTTGCTGGACGTGTTTGCAGTTTCAGATGTCACTGAAGGCAGAGTTTGTAGAAAGTCTCTTTATAGAATTATTGGAGCCCCTGGGTGGGAGTCCATTAATGCCAGGGTTCTTGCCCAGCATTACAAAGGGTTTCAGCAATCTGGAGAAAGGCTGTGTGTAGATAATTAAGAAGTTCAAGGATGAAAGATAATTTTGAAAGGCATTGGGGGTCAGAGGAGCTTCAGCTAAAGGAGCTAAAGACTACCCCTTGTCTAAGGACCCTGTGTTATTAATTAACACAATTTGTCCTAAGGCAAGGTGGAGATAATACACTTCAAAGGGTAGGGTTTACAGAAGCATTGCCAGATTGGGGAATAACCTGCAGCTGTTCAGGTGTTTGGCCAACAGGAGGCAATAACATGTAGATTTAAGATGCCCTGAGCTGTCTGGCAGTAAACAATCCTATTCAGGTTTGGGGGAGATGCTTTTTAGCTGTCCCAGATGATTCGGCCCTGCTGACATGTTGGAATTGGCTTCTGGCATAGAATCATGAGCTAATTACTTACAATTAGCAAATCACTTGCTAAAATTGTAATTTTACATGTATCTGAGTGAGACATAGATCAGAAGAAACGAAAATAAACCACTATATTGATATCACTTAAGTCTTAAAATCTAATCAGACAACACTTACATTTTGCAGTGTAGAGATTAGTTTAGGTCCAACACAAAACGTGCTCTAGAACAGCGAGAGCTGTAAACAGTGCCCCTCAGAGGCCGGCGGGGCTGACCTTACCGAGCACACACTGTAGCTTCTAACCAGAGGTCGCCCCCTGTGAGCAGGGGCAGGGAAGCCGCCCCAGGCCATGCTGGAGGACAGATTCCCGAGGACAGTCTGTGCTCATTGAAATTATCTCCAGCATCAGTGAGGAGGAGGCTTGTTTTAAAATAAAACAGAAGAATGCAAATCAGACGAGAACATGGTGCTTGAAGCTTTAAATATACATTTCACACTTTTGTTTCAATTTAAGGAAAGCAGAATTTTACTTCAAGTGTGTGCATGTCTGTGTGTGCTCACATACAGAATTAGAGAGTGGTTTCATGCATGCATACATACTCATCTAGAGGAGGCATGGAATCACTTCATTATTCTCCATCTTTTTAAATGTTTTTTTAACAGCTTAACATCCTCAGTAGATTTTTAGAAATTCACACCGTGATTTTAGTTCCTATTTTAGACATTTACACACACCATCACCATGCATTTCCATACCCTTAACATTTTATTTTTAATATTTTGATAAACGTTATTAATCCTTGCTTCCTGCTAGAGGGACAGGAAATCTGAGGAGGCAGGAATGCCCCTGTTCTGTGTGGCAATCTTTAACATCACGGCCTCCGTCAGCAGCTGCCATCGGAGGTTCTGGCAAGTCTGCTTCTGCAGGTTCTCCCTTAGCGACGTGTATCAGCTGCAGATAATGAGTCCATTTCTACGTAAATATAGTCAGTATTTGATGGCGGTGAGGAAACCCGCTAGATTCAGTGATTTTGGGGGTTCCTTGATTAACACTATGAAACCATGACCATGTGCACTAACCTCGTACATTTGGAAATCGTGCAGATTCCGTCTCAGGCCTTTCTAAAGGATGCCCCTGTGCCCACGACACTCAGGACGTGTGTTTTGATACACATGTATGTGTCCACTTAACACCCACAGTCAGTTCCTGCGTATCTGCTGTGCTCCTGACACTGCTCCGGGCCTGCCTGCCACCGCAGCAGCGATCCGAGAAGACAAGGTCCCCTGGCCTCACCCTAACAGGGAGAGAAGGACAGCCATGCCAACCAAGGCTGCCATTCCCTCTGGGGACAGAAGAAGGGAAGGAAGAGGGCTTCTTTTGCTGGGAGCGTGGAGGTCTTTCTGAACGGGCATCTGCTGAAACAGTTGATCTGAAGGAGACAGCTGAGTGAAGACAAGAAGGAGAGTGACACAAGGACATCAAAGGGCAGGTGCAGGTCTGAAGGAGGGAGTGAGTCCCAATGTTCAAGGTATGTGAGGACGGGGGAGGGCGGGCTGCAGCGGAGGGGGGCTAGAAGCAGTGACAACAGCGTGGTAGACCCTTGTGCCATTGCATAGGGTTCATAAGGTTGCCAGATTTAGCAAATAAAAATACAGGACACTTGCCCTGACAGGTTTGGCTCAGTGGATAGAGCGTCAGCCTGTGGACTGAAGGGTCCCAGGTTCGATTCCAGTCAAGGGCATGTACCTTGGTTGCGGGCACATCCCCAGTAGGGGGTGTGCAGGAGGCAGCTGATCAATGTTTCTCTCTCATTGATGTCTATAACTCTCTATCCCTCTCCCTTCCTCTCTGTAAAAAATTAATAAAATATATATTTTTAAAAATACAGGACACTAACTTAAACTTGAATTTCAAAGAAACTATGAAAAAAATTCAGTAGGGGTATGTCCCATGTAATATTTGGTATTTTCTAGTTTATCTGGCAGCCCTGTCCTTGTCGTCCAAACCAGAACCCTTTTGCTGTTGACTGCTAATCCAGGGCAACAGGTGGAACGGGTCTGCCTCAGGCGAACCAGGGCGTGGTCATCGGACTTACAGAGTCTGATGCCACCACTGTGGAAGCGATTGCTTAGAACCCCACTCTGTTAGGTTATTTTAGTACCGGTTCTCTCAGGCAGCTTCTCCATTGACCTTAACTGTGCCTGAATTTGGGGATAACTGACCTAAGAGATCAGGGATGGGTAAACTTTTCACTGCGCACGGGAGCTCAAGATCGGCCTCGGCCTCCTGGCGGGCTGTGCTGAGAAGGACTCCGAGCTGCCTCTGAGCTCAGCGTGGAGGAGCTGGTTTGGAGCAGAAAGGCTCCTGGGTGGAGAGGGGCTGCTGAGACGGGCCTTCTACACGTTTGCCCTCTGCGATTCCCACTTTAATCTTTCTGCCTTCCAAGTAGAAAGGATGCTTCCTTGCCACACTTTAGGTGACATATTAATTTAACGTCTTTGTTCCTGTCTTCGATGCACTGCACATTAATATGCCTACTGTGCCTGTAACACACAGAACATAATAGGGTTTTCAAGACAAAGAATAGATTGCTTTGTTTCTTAGCTCTTTCAAATCTTTTCTTCTCTTGCAATGAGGCAAATCCTGAGACACCACCCAGAATCTTATCAAGATGGCTGAGAAACGGTCTTGCCCGCCGTGAGACTGGTATGATGAAAGGGAAGCCAATTTCAAACAAACAAAATTATTAAATTTGTGGCCCACATCGCTTAGCTTCCCCAGGCTGACATTCATTGTCTGTAGAATCATAGCAAGCTACACCACCACCGAAGTTGATTGGGCTTACTTAGTAAATAACACTTGATGAAAAGAAAATTAGGTGGTAATCAGACCCTTGAGAAATTAGAAATAGCCTCCTAGGCTTCCACCTACTACTCATCAGGTAGGGAGGCGCTGCATACTATAAGCTTCCAAAGCCCCCAGATACTGAATCAAATAGTGGAACAGTCCAGCTTGAGGGATGTTAAAACCCCAGTCATAATAAACTTTGATTAAGGAAGAAAAAGCTTGTCTCCAAATTTAATAGAAAGGCTTACCAGAGCCATTATAAACAATACTCATTATCCAGGCTAGGGGCACTGTGCCTTGCCCTTTGTACACATAAGACTCAAGTGTCTGATCTCTAACCCAGTGCACATAAACGGATTCATTTCCGTGGAGCCTGGTGAGGATGCACTAGCCTACCCTCCTTAGTGCCCTGGCTTTGTTTCCTGTAACAATAGGTAGTGAACTTTGGGCCCCCAGCTTTTTGTTATTGTGTTAGGATAAAAGAGAAGAGGTCTCAAGCAACAGACTTTTGTTGAGGTGAATAAATTCTGGAAATGTCACCCCCAAGTCACTTCTACAGACAGCCTCAGGTTCCCAAATGCAGCAGAACAGCAAAAGGGCACCTCTGCGCCCTTCCAGTGTGTGGTAGGGCTGCTGAAGAATATTCTGCCAGGAGGTCAGGGTATGAAAATGTCTCCATTGGGGCAGCTCCCCAGGAAGGCCTCCCTGACTCTCCCCCTCATTCCGCCTTTAAGTTCCATAACACGCTGTACCTCCTTCTCTTTACTGTTGGTGAGAGGCATTGTATAGGAAACAGCATAAGCTCTGGAACCAGCCCCACCTCCAGTAGGTCAAGTTACCTCTCCTCTCTGAATCTTAGTTCCTTTGTCTGTAGAAAGGCTTTATGTGAGGGTCCGGGGTTTAAGGACAGTTGCCACATAAAGAGTATTTGACTATTAATTAGACTAAGAGGTCTTAGTCAGGTCCCGACTGAGTGGACATCCCACTCAGGATACCTCCAGCCTCATCAGAGGCACAGAGGAGATGATATTTTTTGAATGAATGCTCTGTGTGGCTCAGATGTCATTCCACGTAAGCTAGCTGCTCTTCTCAGTGTGTTTCCGTTTACTTTAGGCATTTTTCTCTTTGCGACACACTTCAGAGTTTCTGATCCCCCCAGGCAGCTTCTTGAGTTCTTACTCTTTGGTATCCATTGCATCTGATGCACTGCAAGCACACAGAACTGGCCGCCCAGCGAGAGGGAGGAGTGTGGGTCAGGGGAGCTGGAGCGCTGGAGGAGGAGTCTGAGAGCTTAAAACGCCCAAGCGCTGAAGGGAAGCTATTTTTGCAGTAGTTTACTGTCTGTGCTCATTGTACCTTTAGTTTATTGTCTGTGCTTGCTGTACCTTTACACTTGCATGACTCGTTTATACGTTTATCAAACGTTTTCTGAAATTCGGCATGTAGGGTAGCATGCTGAGGATGCAGAGGAGAACCAGAGAAAGAGGGAGGGATGAACAGATTACCCAAGGACATAACGTGTCCCTGGGAAGGTAAAACAGGGGTACCATGGAATAGATCATACATTCAAATGATGTTACTCCTACTAGGAAACCTTTACTGGGTTCTGGGGGCTTCTCACTTCAAGTCAGCTCCTTACTCTGAACTCCTGGCTCTCCATGGTTTCTGCCTTATACTCCTCTTCCTCTCTGCAGTCCATTGTAGCCAGTTCATCTCCCTCTGCTCCTGAAACATGGCCTCTTTGCCTCTTTCATCTTCTGTCTGGAAACTGGCTTCCCCCCTTCATCTCTCGCTCACATATTCTTCTCCAGATCCTTTAAAAGTCAGACCACAGCCACTTCTCTCTTGGAGCCTTCCCTAGGTTCTCCAGCCCCAAACAAGTTTTCTCTCCTTTAAATGCTTTAAGCACTATCTCGTTGTGTTGATAATGAAAATGAAAGTAGAAAAGACATTAACTTTTATCAAATGAGCCCTAGCCAGTTTTGCTCAATGGTTAAAGCGTTGGCCCATGGATTGAAGGGTTGCAAGTTCCATTCCAATCAAGGGCACATACCTCAATTGCAGACTCTAGCCAGGCCCCAGTTGGGCGCATGCATGAGGCAATCAATTTATGTGTCTCTCTCACATTGATGTTTTTCTCTCTGTGTCTCTCCCTCTCCCTTCTACTCTCTCTAAAAAATCAATGGAGAAAATATCCTTGGGAGAGGATTGACCAAAAAGATTTTTTTTTATAAACTGAAATTGATGGGAAGCTTAAGTCAATAATCAAAAAGAAAGTAGAACTGGGTTTAGGGTGCTGTGGTGGCTTTGACAAGGTGCCTAGCGAGGACTCTGTGTCTGGAGTTCAGGAAAGGTCTTGCGAGGGGTGTGGATTTGGGTCTCATACGGAGAGGTGAAAATGGAAATGTGAATGGGCTGATAAGAAAGAGAAAAATCAGGAGACTGAGCAAAGAGACTTGAGGAGCACCTGCGTCTACAGGCTAAAAAAGGAGAGGAACCGTGAAGGGAACTGAGCAGAGCTCTTGGAGGCAGAAGAGAAAACCGCAGCATGTGGAGAAGTCAAAGGAGGAATCAAGGAGAAGTCAGGAGAAGAGGATGACAGTGAACAGGAAAGATGACATACCATCTACTCTCTGGGCAGTCAATCATCTGGCATCTTCAAGGCTGAGCAATATGCAAATTTATATTATCATATGACAGTACAATTACCCTTGGATCGTGGTGCCAACACCACCTTCAGCCATAGTGAAGGAAGAGCAAGTGTTGGTTGGAATGAGTGCTTAAAGGCAGATCACTCTAGAATTTTATAGCTACAAATTAATATTTCTTGGAGGAAACATTTTGGAGTTTCTTAAAGGAAGTCATCAATGCTAAATAGGAGAAAATTAACATGACATGAGATTCATTCATGAATTCTTTATCTATGCTAGGTGTCTAGCGAGCACAGGTCAACACGTTCCAGATTTAGTGGAGAGGATGTTACTAATTTATATGGGTAGTGTGTACAAGATATAGTTAAAGTTGACTGCAAATAACTGTTCAAAGTCAAGATGTCACAAGATTGAAACGAAGAAAATGTTGATAGAGGGGAAAGAAACCCTGTTCCCAGATTAAATATCTGATTGACGACTGTTACATTGGAATTATATGAGTCAACTGAATGAGTCATCCATTCAGAAAGCTTCTGAAAGTCCTGCCAATAACAGTCCTGATCTGAACATTTAATTGTTTACTCTTGTAACTTTGCTGTGAGATAATTGTCTGTAGAAGCATAAAGACTGACATCAGGACAAGTCAAAACTGAGCTTTATCCAGAGGTTTATAGTTTCTCAGATGAGAGAGGGCAGCCTCCTTCCTGACTAACTAGCAGAGCCTGCTGAGGTGAGACTGAGACAGATGCAAAGTCCAGAGGCACATGGAACAGAACAGGCACTGGAGTGGGAGATGGAGATTTACAGGGTGCTGCCTGGGCCAGCCACTGACCAGCACAAAGAAGAGGGACCGGATGCTAAAAACAGTGGTGATACACATGAAAAAGTGGTCAATATCCCTAATTATTAGGGAAATGCAAACCAAACCTACAAGGAGATACCAGCTCTCAATACGATGGCTACTACAAAAAATAATTAATTAAAAAACAACAGAAAATGACAAGTGTTGGTGAGGGTGTGAAGTGTGAACCCTTGTGCACTGTTGGTGGGAATATGAAATGGTGCAGCCACTGTGGAAAGCAATGTAGGGGTTCCTTCTCAAAAGATCTAAGATAGAAGGACCACAGGATCCAGGAATTTCACTTCTGTCTATTGGCAAGTGAATGGATAAAAATATGCATAGAATGGAATATAATCACCATGAGAAGAAAGGAAATTCGGATACGTTGGTGAACCTGAGGACATTATGTTAAGTGAAATAAGCCAGTTACAAAAACACAAGTACTGCTGTGATTCCACTTACATGAGGTGCATAGTGTAGTCACATTCACACAGATGGAAAGTAGAGTGCTGGTTGCCAGAGGGGGGAATGGGAAGGCAGTTGTTTAACCGGTATAAAGTTTCAGTTTTTCAAGACCAAAAGAGTTCTGGCGATGATTGCACAGCAATGTGAATGTACTTAATCCTTCTGAACTGTACAGTTAAAACAGTGAAGGTGGTGATTTTATAGGATGTCTACTCTACCATGATTTTAAAAATTAAATGACGATTACTTGTATTCATTCATTTGATAAATACTTGAGTGCCCCCTGAGGGCCAGGAACACAATAACCAATGTCGGGGAGCACAGTAACTCAGCATACAAAAATTCCTACCCTCATGGGGTTGACCGCCTAGTGAAGGACCACAAACAAAATAAAACATGTTAGATGGAAAAAGTGCTCGGGGACAGTGTCAGACTGCCAGAATTTGGGGTCTACTGGGAAGACTTTACCTCAAAGGTAACATCTCAGTAGTGACCTGACAGTGAAGGGGGAGGAGCCTGGGGAGGAAGGATGGCTCCCACAGAAGGAAAGGCACAGTGGGAGCCTGTCATTGGGTTTAGGGAGCAGCCAGGAGGCCAGTGTGGCTGGAACTGAGTAAGAGTGGAGGGGCAGGCTAGAGGGTGAGCAGACCAGCAGGAGACCAGGCAGTAACGCGGAGGAGATATGTCAGTGGCTTGGACTAAGGTGGGAACAGTGGCGAGAGCAGGAGAAGGGTCATTTTCAACGTAGAGCTAACAGGGTTTGTTGAGGGATTAGGTGAAAGAGTGTGCAAAAAGGGGGGAATCAAGTATGACTCCAACACAGTGGTTCTCAACCAGGGGTTACTTTGCCCCACAGGATGTGTGTCAATGTCTAGAGACAGGTTTGTTGTCACAGTGGGGGAGGGAGAATGATTGCTACTGGCATCTAGTGGGTAGACGCTAGGGATGCTGCTAAAGATACTACAAGGCACAGCACAGCCCCACAATTAAGAATTATCTGGTCCAAAATGTCAAGGCTGAGAAATCCTGCTAAGGTTTTTGGCCTAATTAGGATAAACAACATAGAAAGCCAGTCTAAGGTGATTTATTATTTTTTATTTTTTAAAATATATTTTATTGATTTTTTACAAAGAGGAAGGGAGAGGGATAGAGAGTTAGAAACATCGATCAGCTGACTCCTGCACACTCCCCACTGGGTATGTGCCCGCAACCAAGGCACATGCCCTTGACCGGAATCGAACCTGGGACCCTTCAGTCTGCAGGCCGACTATCCACTGAGCCAAACTGGTTAGGGCTAAGGTGATTTATTTGAGGTCAGGCTCAAAACTGGAAACACAAGACACCAATCATAACACTAGCCAACCTTTGTTAACACACGCACCACCTTGGGACTGGGAGCAGCACACTGGGTGGTCCCTTCAGGTCTTCACAACAGTGTTCTGAGGGCTGTGTCCACATGCCCTATATATAGATGGGAACATCGGTGGTTTGATCACTTGTAGAACTCAGAGGGACTTGTGTTAAACCAAGACCTGTTGGATCCTTCGCATCTTCTGGGAATTTGTCCATTTTGTCCAGGTTGTCCAGATTGTTGGAATATAGTTGTTTATAGTATTTTCTTATAATCCTTTGTATTTCTCTGGTGTCAGTGGTTACTTCCCCTCTTTGATTTCTGATTTTTTTTTTATTTGGGTCCTCTCTCTTTTTTTTCTTGATGAGTCTGGCTAGGTTCATCAATATTGTTTATCTTCTCAAAGAACCAGCTCTTGGTTTTATTAATTTTATATATATATATATTTAGTATCTATGTCACTTATTTCCACTCTGATGTTTATTATTTCCCTCCTTTTATTTACTCTGGGCTTTTCTTATTGTTCTCTTTCTGTTCTTTAAGTTGTAGAATTAGATCATTTTTCTTGTTCTTTGAGGTAGGCCTATAGTGCTACAAACTTCCCTCTCAGAACTGCTTTTGCTGTGTCCCAGAGATTTTGGATTGCTGTGTGTTCATTTTCATTAGTTTCCATGAAGTTTTTTATGTCTTCCTTGATCTCATTGATAACCCATTCATTGTGTAATAATGTTCTATTTAGCCTCAATGTTTTTTAAGGTTTTTGAGTGTTTTTATTGTAGTTGATTTCTAGTTTCATGCCATTGTGATCCAAGAAGATGCTTGACATGAATTCAATTTTCTTCTTCTTGAACTTGTAAAGATTTAATTTGTGTCCTAACATATGGCCTATCTTTGAGAATGACCTCTGTGCACTTGAGAAGAATGTATATTCTGTAGCTTTGGGGTGAAATATTCTGCAAATATCAATTAATTCCATCTGGTCTAATGTGTTGTTTAGGATCACCGTTTCCATGTTGATTTTTTGTCTTAAAGATTTATCCAATGATGTCAGTGGGATGTTAAAATCTCCTACTATGATTGTTTTGATGTTGATCTCTCCCTTAAAGTCCTCTAGAAGTTGTTTTTTTAAAAAAATATATATTTAGGTGCTCCTAGATTGGGTGCATATATGTTTACCAGGTTTATATCTTCTCATTGTATCAATCCCTGTAGTAACCTTCTTTGTCTCTTGTTATGGCTTTCATTTTAAGCCTATTTTGTCAGATATGGTATTGCTACCCCAGTTTTGTGTGTTTTTTTTTCATTACCATTTGCATGGGAAATTTTTTTCCATCCCTTCACTTCATCCTGTGTTAATCTTTTGTTCTGAGGTGAGTCTCTTGTAGACAGCATCTATACGGGTCATGTTTTCTTATCTATTCAGCTACCCTGTGTCTTTTGATTAAAGTATTTAATCCATTAACATTTAAGGTTAGTGTTGGTAGGTACTTATTTATTAGCATTTTTGTTCTTTATGCTTATGTATCTCTCGATTTCTTCTTCTTTTTATCCACTCTCTTTAGCATTTCTTGATGTCCTGGTTTGGTGGTGATAAACTCTTTTAGATTTTTTTTTCCTGTGAAGCTTCTGATTTCACCTTCAATTTTGAATGATAGCCTTGCTGTTAGAGTAATCTTGGATTCAGACCCTTGCTTTCCAGTACTTTATATACTTCATGCTACATCCTTCTGGCCTGAAGTGTTTCTATTGAGAAATCAGCTGACATTCTAGTGGGAGCTCCCTTGTAGATAACTTTCTGTCTCTCTCTTGCTGCCTTTAAGATCCTCTCTTTGTTTAATGCTTGCCATTTTAATTAGGTGTGAATCTTTTTTGGATTCATCTTGCTTGGGACTCTCTGAGTTTCCTGAACTTGAATTACTTTTTCCTTACATACATGCATACATACATACACAAATACTGTACATATATGCTTATTTATATATTTTAAAATACATTTTCACCCTAGCTGGTTTGGCTCAATGGATAGAGCGTTGGCCTGCAGACTGAAGGGTCCCAAGTTCGATTCCGGCCAAGGGCACATGCTTGGGTTGCGGGCTTCATCCCCAATAGGGAGTGTGCAGGAGGCAACCAATCAATGATTCTCTCTCATCATTGATGTTTCTATCTCTCTCTCCCTCTCCCTTTCTCTCTAAAGTCAATAAAATATATATTTAAAAATATATATTTTTTCAAAGCATGAGTCTAGCAACATATAAAAACAATCTGTTTCCCTGGCCATCATTCCTCAGTGGTTAGAGTGTCAGCCTGCACACCAAAGGGTCTCGGCTTCAATTGTTCAAGGCCAGATACCTCGGTTGCAGGTTTGATCCCTGGCCCCAGTCAGGGCACATGCTGGGAGTAACCAATTAATGTGTCCCTCTCACATTAATGTCTCTCTCTCTCTCTCTCTCTCTCTCTCTCTCTCTCTCTCTCTCTCTTCCCCTCCCCCTTTCCTCTCCCCCTCACCTCTTTCCACTCTGTCTAAAAAAATCAATGGAAAAAACATCCTTGGGTGAGGATTAACATAAATAAATAAGTAAGTAAATAACTAACTAACTAAATAAATAAATAAACAAAGCAGTTTGCACCAATTTTCCACAGCCAAGATGCCAGATAGCATGTTTAGCTGTCTAGAACAGTAAGAATGGTGAGAGATTCCTTCCATAAAAATCTGGCACCTTGAAACTGGCTTTCCTATTTAGAAAACTGGTGGTGGCGAGATTTCAGACTTCCTCTCAGTATCTGTGTTTTTCTGACCTCCCAGTTACCGCCTAACTCACCAAAGCCCATAGCCACCTGGGTAATTTTTAGATTTGCAAGGCATATGACTAAGAACAAACACAAGCTGATTTTGCAGGGACTCAAACAGCCAGTGCATGTGTGTGTGTTGCTATTCATTGACTTTGGGCTGGGGGCAGGGGATGGGTGAGGAGCAGGAGACAGCCAACTGAACAACCATGCTAATGTGGGGCCAGCCTGCGGCTGCAAGACAAAGCAGAGAGGCCCTTCGCCATGTAGTGACAAAGACTTGGCTGTCCCTCTGAGTTCCCACTCCTTCCCGGGACTCTGGAATCGAGTTTAGAAAGCAATGAGAGGACATGGCAGGCAAGGCCGGAACTTTGCTTGGTCTCCTCTTCTGCAGCCACACTTCTGCTTGCAGACAAGCAACTGTGTGTTCATTATTTCACTCCAGTTTTGCTTTTCTATGCATAGTTTGAATTATAGGAACTATGAGCAACACAGGACAGGATTTTAGACTATGAGATTTGCTTTTTGCTCTGCCCTCCTACCAGTACCTGGCGTGTAGGCGACATTGAAAAAATAAGGCACTACATTCAATAAGCCCACCTTTTACACTCTATGTACTTGAGGGCCCAGCTCAAATCTCCCCTCTGCCATAGTGCCTTTGAGGACGCCTCTCTCCAGGCAGGTCTCTCCCTGTGCACCCCATCACCCCTTATAGCCTGTGCTGCTCATTCATTCAGAACATTTTTTTCCTGGAGCATTAACTCTGTGCTGTTACTGTTCTAGTAGCTGAGGATAGGCAGTGACAGACAGACAAAACACCCTGCTCTCCAAAGCTGATGGTCACATCTGTCATCAGTTCTTGTGAAATATGCCCCAAAAGACTGGTTAACTTTTTCTGTGTATAATTAGTCTCTGCAAGTAATTGCAAGTTTTCTTAAAGAAGATTATAAATTTATATATAATATATATTTATATAGTAAATATATAAATATATACTGCCTTGTATATATATGATATATATTTATATAGTAACATATATAAATATATATTGCCTTGTACTTTTAGTACTACATCTTTAGGGAAGTAGGTGCTCATTAAATGTTTGTTTCGGAATTCAGGATCAGAACATTCTCAAATCCTGTCTGTAATATGCCCCCAGGAAATCAGTGCTTAGTGGTGCCCAGTCTGCATGTGTGATGGTTATCACTAGAGTTAGCAGTTTCAAGTACCCACAAAGGGTAGGTCCATGAAATAGACAGCATCTTCTTCAGCTTTAGAAAGCATCGGGCCTGGAGCGGAAAAGTTACCCAGTGAGACCAGTATCACTAGTGAATGGAAGAGCTACGTTTGTGCCCATCGTGTATGTTTTTCATCTCTTGTAACCTCTGTAAGCTGGTTCTGCATCTGCGAGTGGAGGCCCAGCATGTGGGCGGTGTGTTTCTCAGCTCACACGGGGCACTGTAAGGGGAGAGCGCCGGGTGCCGGGACTCCCATGGCTGTCACAGGGGCTTTCGGCAAAGTGGAGCCAGTGGTTCTGTGGTGGTTTGGGCAGCTGCTTGCACGGCGGACAGTTAATTTAAGAGCTGTTGTTTTAGAAAAACAGAAAACCACTTGGAAAGCCCAAATCTCAATTGGATCTGGTTGGCAGGCATCTATGAGAGGTCATTTGAGAGAAGGGTTTCGAGGGAGAGCTACCACGACCCCGCAAATGATTCCCCAGCCTCTTGCAGAGGCTTTAGGCAGGGCGTCTTTACCCTAATGAAGCAAAGCTTAAAATGCAACGATGAAAAGTCATGTATTTATAACAAGGGGAAAATAACTCATTGCTGAAATATTGTAAGGCTTCATTCCTATCTAAGACCAGACCACTCTAAACCCATGCTGTGTAATCAGTCCCATTTGGATAAAGGAGAACATAACTTGGACAAATGACAAAGTCATCTCTGTGTCAGCGTTTTCTACTCTTTAGTTACTAGATATATATTTTCTGCCAAAAATACAATAACTCTGCATCAAATGGTGGAAATTGTAAGGTTATCTTTTTTCAGTCCTACATACTGTACACTGAGTGGCCAGATTATTATGATCTCTGAACGCATAATAATCTGGCCACTCAGTGTGTGTGTGTGTGTGTGTGTGTGTGTGTGTGTGTGTGTGTATTAGAGGCCCAGTGCATTAATTCGTGCATGGGTGGGGTCTGGCCAACCTGGCCAGGAGGAGGGGACATGGGTGGTTGGCCAGCCTGCCTGCTGGTCGAACTCCTGGTCAAGGGGACAATTTGCATATTAGCCTTTTATTATATAGGACTAGAGGCCTGGTGCACGAAATTCGTGCACGGCAGGGGAGGGAGGGGTGTCTCTCAGCCCAACCTGCACCCTCTCCAATCTGGGACCCCTTGGGGGATGTCTGACTGCCTGTTTAAGCAGGCAGTCAGACATCCCTTTCACAATCTAGAACTGCTGGTTCCCAACTACTCGCCTGCCTGCCTTCCTGATTGCTCCTAACCGCTCTGCCTGCCAGCCTGATCACCCCCTAACCACTCCCCTGCCAGCCCGATCGATGCCTAACTGCCCTCCCCTGACACCCCAGTCACCCCCAAATGCCCTCCCTTGCATATTCCCTCTTTATTAGATAGGGTTTTTTCTTTAGCATATTGGGCAGTCCTAACTGGTTTGGCTCAGTGGATGGAGCACTGGCCTGCAGATTCAAAGGTCTTAGGTTCGATTCTGGTCAAGGGCATGTACCTTGGTTGGGGGCACATACCCAGTCGGGAGTTTGCAGGAGGCAATTGATCAATGTTTCTTTCTCATAGATGTTTCTAGCTCTCTATCCTTTTCCCTTCCTCTCTGTAAAAAATCAATAAAATATATATTATAAAAAAAGAAACATTTAAGATTCCTCCATATCTGCCTGGCTGGTGTGACTCAATGGTTGAGACCCCAGGCTGCCACCGCTGGAGGGGTTCTGGCCCTGGCCAGGCTGAGACCCCAGCCCAAGGCTGCAGCCTTAGCCCAGCCAGATGACACCCCATCTCAGCCTGGCTGCGGATAGCCCGGTGGGTGCCTTTCCTGGCCTGAAGATCGCACATTGGGGGTGCACTGCGCTGCCGGCCTGACACCCCAGCCCCAAGCCCCACGGCCCACTTCACCCTGGATCATGCGCGGCTCGGGGGCAGGTCGCTGCCGGCCTGACACCCCGGCCAAAAGCCCCATGGCCCACTTCGCCCCAGATGGTGCGCGGCTCGGGGCGGGTCGCTGCCGGCCTGACACCCCAGCCCCAGGCCCCGTGGCCCGCTTTGCCCCAGGTCGCGCATGGCTCGGGGGCAGTTCGCTGCCGGCCTGACATCCCAGCCAAAAGCCCTGCGGCCCGCTTTGCCCTGGTGGGTGCCTTCCCTGGCCTGAAGATCTCGCATTGGGGGTGCACTGCGCTGCCAGCCTGATACCCCGGCCAAAAGCCCCACAGCCCGCTTTGCCCTGGATGGTGCGCGGCTTGGGGGCGACCAGCCGGACACCCTGGACTGCCGCCACTGGGCAGGAATTGCTGTGTGGGGGGCGGGCGCCTCCCAGCTAGACACCCTGGACTGCCACTGCTGGGCAGACTTGGGGACTCTGCCGGGGCTTGGGGCTAAGAGGACTGGGCGCTGCCATCTTGTGGCCATGGGCGCCACCATTTTTGTCGCAGAGTGATGGTTAATTTGCATATTACCCTTTTATTAGATAGGATATACACTGAGTGGCCAGATTATTATGCGTTCAGAGATCATAATAATCTGGCCACTCAGTGTATTTAATGTAGAGTTTTGGCACATGACCATATACAGGGGACATAAGCAATTTTCCTTTTTATTAGTACCTTATCCAGTTTTGCTTCAAATATTACCAATGACTAACCTTTTCCCACTTCATCTGACTATAAGGACATATTTAAATTTAATTTAGTTCCAAAACGTTTGCCGAATGCTGACCCAGTGTTAGGTGCTGTGAAGGAACCAAAAACAAGTCAGATGAGAACTGTGTTTTCTGGGAGAGAAATTATATACTGACTCATATACTGACTTCATAAAACTGGAGCCCCAAATAGCCATAGAAACTAAATTATTGGGACTGTCATTCAAAAGAAATAATTGTGCTCTAAAGTGATGGAAGTTACAGCGCCTAACCTTTGCGTGTGTGTCTATGCTGATTGACTTTCAGGTCCTATTGTTTTGAATGGGTGTGTATGCAGGATGTTTTCCAGAAGTTGTCTCCTCTTTGCTCCTGTTCCTGCACCGGTTTGCCCATATTTTGATTCTTGCACTTACCGTATTGTACTGTGATTATTGGTTAAGTAAATGTGTTAATTTATTTGCTCAGTCTTCCGGACCAGAATTGAACTCCGCCGGCCGGAGCCGCTCTTTCTCCGTTGTGCTCATTTTTGTGCCCACGGTACCTAGTGCACACCAGCCCTGGGATGAAGGAGGGCTCGTTGCATTTTTATTGAATACAGACCTCAAGTGTCCTGAGTTCTCTTCCTTAAGGGTTCACACCGTGATTCATGGATGGATTCAGGATGCACAGGTCTTTTTCTTACCTCTTAAACCAGGATTAGGTTATTTAATAAGAGCTGGTTGGCTTAAGTGTGTGGCATGGAATTATTATAAGTGAAAATAGAGTTGTTCCCTGACAGGATCTTCATCAACTCAAACGGAACGTTTATCTCACAACCATTTTATGTTTGCCGTGTAGGTTTTCCCCTCTCGGGCTCTCATGTGTATAATAATAGAAATCTTTTTGTATTCTCCTTCCTTTGGCCGCCTTAAGCTTTACTGCCTTTAGGAGTGCGTTTATATTCAGAGGCTCCAATGACAAATAACTTCAACAACTCTAATCCCATTTTATATCTAAAAGGCATGCTCAACACTATCTATAGCTATCTCTTGAGAATCCAATTTCCTGAAGTTATGTTCCTGAGACTGAGTGGAAATTTTCAAAACCTAGAGTTCAAAGGTAAGTATCAAATTCAAACAAAGCCCAAACTATCCAGGCTGAGACTGATTTGTGTGGCCATAGGAGCAACAAAATCTCCCAGTGGCGATGGGCGTACTCACCATGATTATGGCTTAGCAAAGTCAAGCCTCTCTCTTCTGGCCCTAGGCATGTGGGATCTGCTTTTCCTAAACAGAATTTTTAGAGAACGTAACATTCATAATAAACGCAACCAGAACATAACAGGTATCCACGTAAGCACCAGGTATCAAAACAGTGGGGCACAATATCTGAATGAATTCAGTTGAGCCAAATTCTGTTACTGAGATGCAGAAACTAGCATCCAGGTGGCGTCCGAAGGAGCCCAGCCAGTGGAGGGCGCTCTAGGTCCCTTCTCGCTGCTGACATGCACAACTAACATGGCAAGGTCAGGTGACATTTTCTAGACTGTTTTTTTGTTGTTGTTGTTTTGTCCATGCAATACAGAGATAAAGAAATAATTGTGGGTTTTTTGTAAATATAACCAAAGTTAAAAAATAAAGATTAAAAATATTGAGCAGGTAAAATACACATAAGCTGCTGGTTTATGGAAGTTTCTAGCTGAGAGTTCATTCTAAAATCACTGATCGTCCAAGACACTTTGTAATGCCTTACTAGCACCTTCACCACGTATTGGGTTTTAAAAACACGGTTTGGGAAGTTGGATCTTTCTTCTTACGTTCTTAAGAAGCATATCTGAGCAGCTGACTAGCATAACCAACACATCTACCAGCATTGCATCTGCCTCACTCCCGGTGTGTTATTAATCACTTGTCTGACATATCTGATTTGTATTGAAAAATTTTGATGCTATAATAACCGGTGAGTGAAGACACTTATTTGTGGATCATGTGGAAAGTCAGAGTTAAAACCTTCTGCCCTTCAGAGTGCTCATGACAGGTAAATACGGGAATTACATGCCACGAGGAGCCAGAACTGTCATGACAGGTAAATACAGGAATTGCATGCCACAAGGAGCCAGCTTTAATTCTTGAAGGGAAGTCTAGGATGAGATGGGGACCAAATAAATGTGAGTCCAGCAAAATCAACTTGCTCCAGTTCCACAAACCCTTAGCCAACAAGCTATAAATAACGTGGAAAGGAGGAAATAAAAAGCCAGATAAAATAAATGTTTAATAAGGAGGTTGGAGAACAGAAAATAGTGACTACAGCTTTTTTCAGACAAGGTTGTTATAATAGTCTAACTCCCAGATATGCAAACCCCGTGTCTTCCGAAGCCTCATCATCTGTATGATAGAGACGGGAGGAAATGCCACAGCGTGGGTCCCATGCTCCACGTGCCAGGTGCCATGGCTGTTGGCACTTTCTCTCTGAAAGGGGCTTCCCTTACCTGCACGCAGCTCAAACCTCAGCTGGTCTTTGCTCAAAGGCCCCGGTGGGAAAGGACTCTGCTGCCCTCTGCTGTCCCTTCGAGCAGAGGGCGCGGGTGGACAGGAAACCAGCGCCTGAGAACTGAGGACCGGAATCCCCAGGCACTGGGGACGGGAGGGTCCGCACCCCTTTGAGGGAGCAGACCTGCTAATGAGGCTTAACCTACAAGCTGGTCCTTCCTCCTAACGGAAAGGAGGGAGCTCAGCAGGTTTGAAGTGTCTAGGTGGGCAAACTTTCTTTTAAAAATGGAGCATTATTCTTTTTTTTTTTTTTTACTACGAAGATGGCACCGAAAGCTAAGAAGGCAGCCCTGCCCCTCCCTCCCAAAGCCGAGACCAAAGCAAAGGCTTTGGAGTCGAAGAGAGCAGCGCTGAAAGGCGTCCGCAGCCCCAAGTGAAAGAAGATCCGCACGTCACCCCCTTCCACCGGCCAAAGACACGGAGGCCCCGAAGGCCACCTCAGCATCCTCGGCAGAGCGCCCCCAGGAGAAACGAGCCCGCCCACTGTGCCACCATCGAGGTCCCCCACCACCGAGTGAGTCAGCCACGGAGAAGAGAGGACAAGACCCTGTGTCCCTTATGGACGTCAAGGCCAACAAGCACCAGGTCAGACAGGCTGTGAAGAAGCTCCGTGACATTCATGAGGCCAGGTCAGCACCCTGATCAGGCCTGATGGCGAGAAGAAGGCATATGTTCGACTGGCTCCTGACTGTGATGCTTTGAATGTTGCCAACAAAATTGGGATCATCTAAACTGAGTCCAGCTGCCCAATTCTAAATACAAAAATGTTATACTGTAAAAAAAAAAAAAAAAAAAAAGTTGGTTACAAAAAAAACACAAAAACCTATTTCACCCAGCAATCCACTTACTTCACTTTAATATAAACATAGCAGTGACAGAGGAGCCAGCACCAATCGAGTTGCTATAAAGACAATAAAGCGAGGTCAGGGCAGGCAGAGCGCTGGAGACCCTGCACGGAGGGCCAGGAACGGCCAGGAGGCATGACTGACCGGAGGAACAAGCCTGGGGAAGCTGGGGAAGAGCATTCCTGGCCGGGGAAACAAACTGCAAAGGCCCCGTGGTAGGAACATTGGGGGGGTTTTAGGAAGAACGAGGCTGATGACTGAAGTGCAGTGACTGGGGAGTGAGAATGGGAGTCTGGGGAAGGTGACGGGTCAGAGTATCTGGGGACATATAACGTCAGCCACATCCACAATGTTAACTTTCCTAGGAGCCACATTTTTTTAAAAAAAGAAAAAGAAATAGGTGAAAACCATTGTAATAACACATTTTATTTAACCCTGTGTATCTAAAATAGTATCATTTGATAAACCAAAGAACTTGTATGCATATATGCATAACCCATGGACACAGACAACAGGGTGGTGAGGGCCTGGGGCCGGGGGTGGGGGGCGGGCTTGAAGGGGTCAAAGGGAAAAAAAGGACATGTGGAATACTTCCAACAATAAAGATTAAAAAAAAATCTTTTAACCTAGCAATCCATAAAAAACACACAAAATAAAATAGCATCATTGAACATATAATCAATATAAGAAATACTAATGAGATTTTTCCTACATGAAATCTTTTAAATTCCACATGTATGTTACACGTACAGCACACCTATCTGAGCGAGCCACATCTTATTCTCTCCTCCACCCGCTGTGGCCTGGCATCGTCTCCTTCCGTACTTACTCTAAAGCCATTCTTGCAGTTGACCTGTTAAATGACAACTCTAGTCACCTCACAAGGGGAAAGTGAAATTGTTAAGCTGTGGCAGGTTGAGTTATTATGTAAACTGCTGGAATCCATTCTGCAGAGTTCTGTGAACAATAAGAATAAGTACAATAATATTAACATGTACTGAATGGGCACTTAAAAAATTCCAGGAACGCTGCTTAGTCAGGGGGTCTAAACCGCATGCCCAGGGATATGCGAGGGGGGGAAAGGTCACCCTGGGGGCGAGGTCCCAGCCTACAGTGCTGGTGTTCCCACTTTTGCCCCTTGCTAGGCACCCAGGCCTTTCTGCCCTGGTGACCTTCTGCACCTGGCCTATGGTTCCTACTCTGCTCCTGTCTGTCTAACTGCCTACTGTTGTATCGTAAATCAGCAAATGAGATACAAGACGCCTTAATGAGCCAATTAATTAGGAGTCATTTATTGCGCGCGGCCCAGAGGTAGGTGTCTTTTCCAAATCTCTGAGCACCACATAAAGGAAGTCTCCCATATTTATACTTTCCAAGCCTCTTTGTTTGCAGATATTACAAAGGGCTCTGTGTGAGTTATTGTTACAGACAGTTGTAACCTTGAATGCATAATGAGTTTGTACTTGGCATAAGAATATGGGAATTATTATCAGTATTGGTCTATTACATTGAATGGCTAGCTGGCAAGGTCAGACAGTTAAGTTTATCTTTTTCTATTATTTGAACTAAAAATAAAGTCATTTTATAGAATAAGAGACTGTCTTAAAGTGACGGAGTTTACAATGACAGAGTTTACAGGACTAGGGACTATCTAACAATAGCAGAGAATTCAAACAGCAGTTTTATACAAGATAGAGGTTACTATGCTTCACTACCATATCAGTTCAGTAAGTTAAGCAGGACTCAAAACTGCCGATAAAAAAAAAAATCGGTGATTATCATCAGTTGCTGGGTCTTATCTACCAGCAACTCAACCTCAGTAAACAAGCAAAGATTCCTTCCACAGCTAACTATGTATCCCATTAAAAGGTGAAAACATATTCAAAGTAAAACACCCACCAGGTTTAAAAGAAAAAGGAGGGAGGTGGAAAAACTTGAAAGGGAAGCAGGAAGAAACGCATCAATAATTTCCCTGTCAGGTACTTTCTCAAACTGGCCGGAAAGCCAAAGATGAAATGGAAATTTCTTTACTAAACAGGAATATGAAGGAGGGCTGGCCTTTGATCAAATGTCCATTTGTAATTTTGACAAGGAAATTTGCATGAAAAAAAAAAAAAAAAGCGTGTGCGGGACACACTGCGTGAGGGGTGAAGTTGGGTGATGTAAAGGAAGCCGGGGTCACACTTCTTAAACAGCCTCGTCGGATAAAAGCTGATTCCTTCCACGGTGGGAAGGTTTTCAAGCTGCAGAGGATGTTTAAGGACAAGCAAACCAAAGTATTTGTGTTCTGTGCTTCCACACAAAGAGCTTACCACCTTTTCAGGCCTGAGCGTGGGCTGACAATGTTTCATCTTACACATGTCAGAGGTTGGGATGGAGAAAAGCAAAAATGGCATCAGGAACATCATCGGCCATCTATTCTGTTTTTATCGTCATTCTCTGGTAGGATTAGTTAAAAACTTAGCCATCTCTGTTTAGTTTCCCCTTTAAAATGCTATCAGAAGACCAATAGCTGTCTTCTAAGAGTTAACTAAAAAAAATCTGTGTATCATATAATAATCCAAGTGGACATGAGTATTTATATGTAAAAGCATTGTAGTACACTAATATGACTATTTTTTATCATTTAGAGTATGTGTGTGCTACTGGTAAGAAGCCTGTTTGTAGAGAGAACCTTCGGGTGACGTGTGGCTACAGCACTAACTCAGGGAGTGAAAACGACTTAGCACAACTCTCCCGCCTCGTCTCCCCACTCGTTTTCCATGTAAGCATGCATAGCATCTTAAAGACTGTGCACACTGTAAGACTCAGTAGATATTTGTGGGAGGAAAGACTACTCTACACAGCACTAGCAGATATCTGGAAAAGGGAAACAAATGAGGAGTAATCTGCTTTTAGTTTGGGGAGGCAGCATGGGACTATGGTCCAGCGCTTGAGCTTTTGAATCTCACATCTTGGTGCATTATCCCAGGTATACCTGACCAACTTGGTCACCTTGTGTTTAGTTAGTAAATCTCTCTAAACTTCCGTTTCCTTATCTTTAAAACAGAGATATTGGCATCTACCACATAAGATAATGCATGTAAACAGCTTGGATGTAGAAAATGTTCAGTAGGTAACTTTTCAGCTTTATAAATGACTCCTCACGAGTTTTCCACAAAACTCCCATCCTTAGCTCCACCATCGCTGGGACACGCCTGTAAGTATGTGCATTTGTTTGTACAGATCCCTTCCACAGTCTTCCTTCAGTTGTCCTCACTGCTGGCATGTACACAGCACTCACCAAGCTGATGTAAGGGTGTGCCTGATGGACAAGCTTATGTCTTAGGAGGTGGCCTCTCTGTGAAGGCACTGATCCTGGTGGCAGGCATCCAGGGAGCGAGCTTGAGTGGATTGTCTCAGAGTCAACACCACGTTTTCTAAATATCACGAGTGAAAATAAAGATCTAGCTCAGGAGTATTGGTTTGTTTCTACTATAAACTGCTGTGCAAAAACCTTTTCCTTTCTTTAACATTCTCTCCACAAGACATAGACACCTTAAAAGAGCCTTTCAGGATGTGATAACTGGGTTCTTCAAATAGCCTGAGGCTTTTTTCCTTCTTCTTCTCCTCAGTGTCTACTTCATCTAAGAAGTCAAAAAAGAAGCAAGCAGGGAAACAGAATCTGACATTAGAGTTAGGCTTGCAGCTCTCCATTCATGAAATATTTATTTCATTACTTATCCTAGGAAGCTTATTAGCCTTGCATTTTGAAAGTCAGCAATCCATAATTTAGGAGGCCAGATGAGCTGATCTTACAAAGACCCACATCTGGTCCTGAGGAATAGCGGAGATGTTTGACTATGTTTCCTTGATTTTAGCCGAGAGTGAAAAACCTTGGTACCTGGTCTGCTGCCAACAATTCTGACCTTCTACTGATGATCTTATAATACACATTGAACACTTTGCAAAACAAGACCTCTTATAATTTTCATAAAGGTCCTTGAAATCTTTGTCCCATTGAAGAACGTTTAAAGGGCAAGTACTGACTGACCACACCTGATGAAGGTTGCTCATTAAGGCCTTCCTTAAAATTCTTAGAAATACCCATTTCTGCAATAAATAATAAATTATTTAGAATAATTTAATTATTCTAAATTCAGGCATTGAATATTATTTTAGAGAAAATAATTCTGGATCAATTATTCTAAAGAAAGCATAAGTACATCAATGTATCTTAGCGTGAAAGAAATAGGAGGAAAGCAAAGTAGACTTTACACCATCAATACATTTGACTTCACCTGTCTACCACAAATTTTCTTAAAAACAGCTATGTTGAGATATAACTCACATGCCAAAAAATTCACCCCTTTAAAGTACACAATTTAGTGGTTTCTTAAGAATGTTCACAGAGTTGTGCAATTTTCCGAGCTACTTAATTTCAGAATATTGTCATCATCTCAAAAAAGACATTATTTTCAAGATTTTTGGACTATTCTGGGTCTCTTGTATTTTTATATGAATTTTAGAATCACCACTTTCTATTTCTATAAAAGTAGCAGCTGCGATTTTAATAGGCTGTAGATTGAGTTTGTAGATCAATTTGGAGAGTATTGCCATCTTACCAATATTAAGTCTTGTAATCCATGACTGTGGGATGTCTTTCTATTTATTTGGTCTTCTTAAATTTCTTTCAAAAATGTTTCATAGTTTTTAGTGATAAGTTTTATACACCTTTTGTTATATTTATTCATAAGTATTTTATTATTTTTGATAAAGAGAACCTTTATTAATATTATAAACTATTATAAGTATAATTGTTTTATTTTAGAATCATTCATTACTAGTGTAAAGAAATACAAATGAGTTTTCACTTGATCTTGTATCCTGTTCCCTTTCTGAACTCATTTATTAGATCTAATATTTTTAAGTGGATTTCTATATACAGGATCATGTGATTTACAAACAGAGATGCTTTTACATTTCCCTTTCTAATCTGAATGCTTTCTTTTTCTTCCCTAATTGTCCCAACTGAAAGTACAATGCTGAATAAAGGTGTTAAGTGGGTACCTTTGTCTTTTTCTTGATTTTAGGAAAAAGCATTCTGCCCTTTACCATTTAGTACAGTGATGGCGAACCTATGACACGCGTGTCAGCACTGACACGTGTAGCCATTTCTGATGACACGCGGCCGCTGAGGTGGCCGCATGCCGAGGATGAAACATTTGCTGCTCCTGAGGATGAAATATTTGCGAAATAATGTTTTTTTCCTCAAAGTGACACACTACCCGAGTTATGCTCAGTTTTTGGGCCAAGTTTGACACACCAAGCTCAAAAGGTTGCCCATCACTGATTTAGTATGATGTTAGCTATGAGTTTTTTATAGATAACATTTACCAGGTTGGGAAAATTCCCATTTCTTCCTAGTTTGTTGAATGTTTTATCATAAAAGGGTGTTGGATTTTTGTCAAATGCTTTTCCAAGGTTTCTTGAGATGGTCATGTGTTTGGGTTGTTTTTTTTTTTATTATTGTTTAAAGTATTACAAATAGTAGTACATATATCTCCTTTTTTCCCCATTGACCTTCCCCTGGCCTCCCCTATCTCCCAGCCTCCCCTATTCCCCAGCCTCCCCTGTCACACACCCCCCTCCCTGCACATGCCCTGGGTCATGTGTTTTTTGTTAGTTATTTTATTAATATAGTATATTACACTGATATTTTTCATATGTTGAATTAATCTTCTATCCCTGGGGGATAAATTAGACTTGTGAAGTTCTGTCAGATTTTGTATAATACTTTATATCTTACTGAGTTTGTTTTGCTAGTATTTTGCTGAGGATTTTTGCATTTATAAATCATAAGGAATATTGATCTATAGTTTTCTTTTCTTGTCATGTCTTTGTCTGGTTTTGTTATCAAGGTAATACTGGCTACACAGAATGAGTTGGGAAGTATTTCCTCTACTTCTAGTTTTTGAAACAGTTTGTGAAATATTAGTAATAATTCTTCCTTAAACATTTGGTAGATTTCATCTGTGAAGCCATCTGAGCTTGGCTTATCTTGTAGAATTTTTTTATTGTTAATCAATCTCTTGTCACATATCTATTCAAACTTTCTATTTATTGAGTCAGTCTCACAGGAATTTTCCTATTGTATCTAATTTATCTAATTTGTTGCTGTACAATTACTCACAGTATTCTCTTATGCTTCCTATTCTATCTCTAAGAGTGGTCATGATGTACCTCTTTTATTTCTAATGTGGTAACTTGAATTTTCTCTCTTTTTTCTCGATTAGTCGAGGTAAGGTTTTGTCATTTGTTGTTTGTCTTTTTAAAGGGTGAACTTTTGGTTTTATTGATTTTCTCTATTGTCTTTCTAGTCTCTATAAATTTTCACTATAATCTTTATTAATTTACTTCCCTCTGCTTGGGTTGAAGTTTTTTCCCCTTAATTAATTAACTAACTAACTAACTAATTAATTTAATTAAGTCTTTATTGTTGAAAGTATTACATATCTCCCCTTTTGCCCCCATTGACCCCTTCTAGCCCTTAGTTGTTTTTTAAAGGTGCAAGGTTAGATTATTAATTTGAGACTTTCTTCCTTTCTAATGAAAGCATTTGCATCTATAAATTTTATTCTAAACATGCCTTTAGCTGATCTCATAAATTTTAACGTGTTTTCATTTTTATTCTTCTCTTTCCTTTTTAAAAATACTTATTTGTTTATTTATTTAATTATTTTTAATTCTCACCTAAGGACATGCTTTTTACTGATTTTAGAGAGAGAGGAAGGGGAAAGAGAGAAAAAGAGAGAGAGAAACATCCATGTGAGTAAGAAACATCGATCAATTGCCTCCCATACGTGCCCCAACTGCGGATCAAACCTGCAACCTGGGTATGTGCCCTGAATTGAACCCAAAACCTTTTGGTGTACAAGACAACACTTCAACCAACTGAACTATCCAGCCAGAATTTTATTTATTGATTGACTTTAGAGAGAGAGAGGCTGGGAGAGAGAGAGACAGAGAGACAGAGACATTGATTTGTTGTTTCACTTACTTATACATTCATTGGTTGATTCTTGTATGTGTCCGGAGAGCGAACCTGCAACACTGGCATATTGGGATGATGCTCAACTGAGCTACCGGCCAGGGCTTAAAGTATTTTCTAATTCCCTTTTATTTCTTCTTTGATCCATTGGCTATTTAAGAATTTGTTGTTTAATTTCCACATATTCTTGAATTTCTAGAATGTCCATCTGTTTTTAATTTCTAATTTCATTGCATGATAGCTAGAGGACTTACTTTTAGCTAATTATTTTTTATTATGATTTATTTTATGGCCTAACATATGATGATTTTTATAAACGATTTCACATGCATTTCAGAAGAATCTTATGTTCTACTGTTCTTGGGTGAAGTATTCTGTGGGTGTCTATTAGTTCTACTTTGCTTTATAATGCTGTTCAAGCCTTCCTTTGCCTTGTCTATTTTCTGCCTAGTTGTTCTATTTATTACTGAAAATGAAGTACTAAAGTCCTCAATTATAATTGTGGAATTATTACTCCCTTTAGTTTTGTCAGTTTTTGCTCACATATTTTGAAGCTCTGTAGTTAGATGCATATCCTATATAATAAAAGACCAGCCACCATAAGCGTAATGACTGGAAGGACCAGAGACCAGAACCACCATGGCCCCTCTCCAGGCTGGCCCCACCCCCAAGCAAGTAGTTAGGGGTGATCGGGCAGGCATACCAGTGGTTAGTGGTGATCAGGTAGGCAGGCAAGTGGTTAGGGGCAATCAGGTAGGCAGACGGCCCCTCCCTGGGCTGGCTCCACCCCCAAGCAAGCAGTTAGGGGCGATCAAGCAGGCAGAGTGGTTAGGGGTGATCAGACAGGCAAACCAGTGGTTAGGAGCGATCAGGTAGGCAGATGGCCCCTCACAGGGCTGGCACCGCCTCCCAGCAAAGCAAGAGAGAGGTCCAGGCTACCACGGGCAACTCTATGGCAGGTGTGCAGCTGGCCAGCGAAGAGGGAGGCCCAGGCCAGCCAAGCCATCGAACCCCATGCCTGTCGCCTGCAGAGGGAGGCCACTGGTGGCAGGGGAGGGGGGACAGCGCTGCAGAGATGGCAAGTAGTGGCAGCAGTGGGGGTGGGGCCAGCTGCCTGCAGCCGGGGGAAGAAAAGCCCCAATAGGCCCTGATCTCAGGCCAGGCCTAGGGACCCTACCCGAGGGGTTCCAGATTGTGAGAGGGTGCAGGCCAGGTGGAGGGACCCCGTGAGTGCATGAATTTTTGTGCACTGGGCCTCTAGTATGTTTATAATTGTTATGTGTTCCTAATGGATTGATCATTTTACTATATAAAATGTCCTTCTTTGTCTCAGTAATGTTTTTTATGAAGTATTTTTTAATATTAACAACTGGCATTTTGTCTAATACTATTCCACAACAGTATTCTTTTAGTTATTGTTGGCTTGGCATGTCATTTTTCATTCCTTTGCTTTCAATCATTCAAATCTTTGAATCTAAAGTGTGTCTTCTATGGACAGCATATGTTTGGATCATAGATTTTTTTTTTTAAAACCATTTCCTAGTCTCTGCCTTTTGATTGGAATACTTATACCATTTATATTTAATATAATTCCTGTTATGAAGGAATTTATACTTGCCATTTTGCTATTTACTCTCCACATGTCTTATATCCTTTTATACTCCTCTGTTCCTCCATCACTGACTTATTTTGTGTTAAATAGATATTTTCTAGAATACCACTTTAATTCTATTTTTTTGTTTCTTTTATTATATATTTTGAGTTATTTTCATAGTTGGTTTCCCTGAGAATTGCAATTAACATCTCATAAAAATCTAGTTTGGATTAATATCTACTTAATTTCAATAGCATACAAAATTTTGCTCTGATATAGTTCAATTTCTTCCTTACTCCTATGTATTATTGTTGTATTACAAATTACATCTTTATACATAAGCTTATAAACATAGTTTTATAGTTATTACTTTATTCAGTTGGCTTTTAAATTGACAGAAGAAGAGTGTTACAAAAAAAATCATCATGCCATCTTTTACATTTACTACGTAGTTACCTTTTCTGGTTCGATGTCTTCAGTGCTTTCATGCTTTTGTCTGGCATCCTTTTATTTCAGCCTGCAGCCTTCCCTTTAGTACTTATTGTGGGTCAGGCCTGCTAGCAAGGAATTTTGACATTAAAAAAATCTGGCCCTGGCCAGGTAGCTCAGTTGATATGCCAAGGATGCGGGTTTGATCCCTGGTCAAGGCACATGCAAGAAACAACCAATGAATACATAAATAAGTGGAACAACAAAATCAATGTTTCTCTCTCAAATCAATAAATATTTTTAAAAGAAAAAATATGAAAATGTTTTAAATTCTTCTTTGTTTTTGACAGATAATTTTATTAGATATTTAATTATTGGTTCATAGTCTTTTTCTTTCAGTCGTTGAGTATGTCATCTGCTGTCTTCTGGCCTCCATGGTTTCTTATTTAAAAAATCAGCTATTAATTTTATTGAGGATCCACTGTACATGATGAATCACTTTTCTCTTATTACTTTCATGATTCTTTCTTTGTCCCTGGCATTTGACAGTTTGATTATGATGTTCCAAGTGTGTATCTCTTTGAGTTTATCTTTCTGAGAATTTATTGAGCTTTTAGAATGTATAGATTAATATTCTTTATCAAACTTGGGAAGTTTTCAACCATTATTTTTCAAATATTCTTCCTGCCCTTTTCTTTATCTTCTCTCTTTCAGGGATTCCCGTTATGCATATATTGATACATGTGGCAGTGTTCTACAGGTCTCTGAGACTACTAAATTTTTTCTACATTCTTTTTTACTTCTTTTCCTTGACTGGATAATCTCAATGATCAATTTTTAAAATTGCTAATTCTTTTTTTAATTTTATTTGTTAATTTTTTTTTGAGAGAGAGAGAGATAAAAGGAGGGAGAGAGAGAGAGAGCAAGGCATTGATGTATTGTTCCACTTATTTATCTACTAGAGGCCTGGTGCACAAAATTCATGCACGGGGGTGTGTGTCCCTCAGCCCAGCCTGCACCCTCTCCAATCTGGGACATCCCTCTCACAATCCAGGACTGCTGGCTCCCAACTGCTCACCTGCCTGCCTTCCTGATTGCCCCTAACCGCTTCTGCCTTCCAGCTTGATCACCCCCTAACCACTCCGCTGCCAGCCTGATTGATGCCTAACTGCTCCCCTGCCAGCTTGTTTGACCCTAACTGCCCTCCCCTACTGGCCTGATCACCCACAACTGTCCTCTCTTGCAGGCCTGGTCCCTCCCAACTGCCCTCCCCTTCTGGCCATCTTGTGGCAGCCATCTTGTGTCCACATGGGGGCAGCCATCTTTGACCACATAGGGGCAGCCATCTTGTGTGTTGGAGTGATGGTCAATTTGCATATTACTCTTTTATTAGATAGGATAGAGGCCTGGTGCATGGATGGGGGCTGGCTGGTTTGCCCTGAAGGGTGTCTCGAATCAGGGTGGGGGTTCCCTTGGGGCATGGGGCAGCCTGGGCGAGGGGCCTGTGGTGGTTTGCAGGCTGGCCACACCCCCCGGCGACCCAAGCAGAGGCCCTAGTATCTGGGATTTATTTATCTTCTATAATTGAAACTTTGTAGACTTGAACGGAGCCAAGCCTCCTGCTTGCTCTGTGGCTGTAGCCATTTTTGTTGGGATTTATTTATCTTCTATAATTGAAACTTTGTAGCCTTAAGCAGAGGCCAAGGCAGGCCAGGGCTGTGGAAACTTGGCTTCCTCCATTGCCGGGGGTAACTCAAACCTCCTGCTCTCTCCAGCTCCGTGGTTGCAGCCATTCTTGTTGGGATTTATTTATCTTCTGTAATTGAAACTTTGTAGCCTTAAGTGAAGGCCAAGGCAGGCCAGGGAAGGTGGAAAGCTTGGCTTCCTCCATTGCTGGGGAAACCCAAGCCTCCTGCTTTCTCCGTGGCCACAGCCATCTTGTTTGAGTTAATTTGCATACCCACTCCTGATTGGCTGGTGGGCGTGGCTTGTGACAGAGGTATGGTCAATTTGCATATTACTCTTTTATTAAATAGGATGCATTGCTAATTCTTGCATATGCCCTGAATGGTGATCAAACCTGCAACCTTGGTGTATTGTGATGATACTCCAACCAATTGAGCTACCTAGCCAGAGCAAGTTTGCTAATTCTTTATTCTACTAACTCATATATGCTGTTGAACCCCTCTAGTAGACAGTATTTTATTTTAGTATAGTTATGCAACTGTCCCAATTTTATAGTCTCAAGCCCAACAAAAGAAGTGACTCATGAAGACCCAGGCTCTTGTTAGAGAGAATAGGACCACTTATTGTTGTATTGGAAAAAGGACTCAGCTGTGAGTAGAAAGATTGGTGACATTTAGTGATTTTACAGGAGGGGAAGGTGCTAAATGCTTCCTACTGTCCCACCTGCCTGCCCTGATGAGTGAATGTATTAATCAGCAAATCTAACTCCACGTGGCAAAATTTTCAACACCTAAATGTTCAAATATTGGCACATGATGAGTTTCTGTGCCTGGGGTTCTAATGAGCAAATCTTTAATCATCAAGAATCTAGGAGAAAAGGTATATCTAGTAACTCTTAGGAAATTTGTCATCCTTTTATATATATAATCCTCTGAGGAACTATTAATTTGAATTCTTTTATGGATATGTCTAAAGAAAATAAAGTAAAAATGTGAATACTGAGATCCTATTTATGGATTAACTTTAAAGTTCATCCAATAATTAACATTTGGGAGACTTAGGTTTTCTCTAAGGGAAAAATACATTTCATGCATTCATAAGCAACCACAAGTTTCTCAAAGAATAGTCAGCATTTTTTTCTTTTTTAAGTGGGGCAGAAAGTAAATGACCTGAATGACTTTGAAGGGACAGAAGGAGTAAGAAACAAAGTGGTAGCATTCACAACACAAGAAAAGTAAAACAGATCTATTGAAATGTGTGACAAATAATTGAATAGCCAAAAAAGGGTTATAAATCACTGTAGACAGGTCACTGAAGAATTCCATTGATTGTAGAAATATGAATATATCTGAAATAACAACCTAAATATGTTCCCAAATTGGGAGACTTTGTACCAGCTTCCAAGAGAGGAAAGCATTAAAAAAAAAATAGAGCACCATCTATGCCTTTTTTAAAAATAGAAAGTAGCAAGGAAGGAATAGATTTGATTCAGCCAATGGTGGGACATTAACAGGGAATGAAGAGGTGCCCTCAGTGGTGTGGAATGCCCAAAGCATGAGGAACTAAGTGGCTATGACACCTAGTTCTCCTTTTCTGACTTCTGTTTATGGCTCTATAATGATGCTCTAATTATAGAACTCATTGCTAATGGTTAAAGAAATACAGCTGTTTGAGTTATTTGGAATAAGAGTATCAGTATTTAAGTTCAATGCCATTTACTAAAAGGTGTATTGTGTTTCCTAATACATTGAAACTAAAGCAGGGCTGTTGAGAAAGAGGGATACATTTTTAAAAGCCCAGGTGGCTTTTCCCTCTCCTTCCACCCACAAATCTCTTCAGATTGCTTGGAACTTGCTCTCTTATCTTTAACTGAGCTACTTTACACATATTCTTTTTTATTATTATTATTGATTTCAGAGAGGAAGGGAGAGGGAGAGAGAAATAGAAACATCAAACGATGAGAAAGAATCATGGATTGGCTGCCTCCGGCACACCCCCACTGGGGATCGAGCCCACAACCCGGGCATGTGCCCTTGATCGAAATCAAACCTGGTACCCTTCAGTCCTCAGACTGACGCTCTATCCACTGCACCAAACCAGCTAGGGATACACATATTCTTATTGTTTATTTGTGTAATTCCTTTTTATTTCTACTTGTTTTATCACTTTATCCATTTTAGTTAGATTTGATTTACTATCACTATTATAGATTTATCAAAAGTCTTTATTATGCTAATTATTCCTTTTTTTCTGTTGTTTTTGTTTATTTGCTGAGTTTTGCTCATGGTGGGTCAGTTTCTCCTATGTTTTTTTTTTTTTTTAATTGATTTAGAGAGAGGGAGAGAGAGAGGAAAAAAATGTTGATCGGCTGCCTCCCATCCTGGGATCAAACCCACAACCTGGGTATATGCCCTGTCCAGGAATCGAACTGGTGACCTTTCGGTGCACAGGACAACGTTCAACCCAGCCACACTGGCCAGGGCTCTCCTGTTTTGTTATGGGTGGTTGTGTATTACTCTTCAATAGGGCGTGTTTTTGTGTATGTTTATATAAATCCCATGTGGTCTGGGCAAGTGAAGTGCCCCTTGAGAGTGGGCTTTATGGTGCCTTCTCAGATAATCCAGGGGTACCCCTGGGCCATACAAGTTTCTACTACTTTCTCAGTGGGGGTAGTACCTGTTGCACTTGAGTAGCAAACAGTTTCACTCTAAACCCACAAGGGGTGTAAATTCAGAATTGTGGGGTTTTTTCCCAGTTTTTTTGAGATAGAATAAAACACTGTAAGTTTGACATGTGTATATATTGACATGTGTACTATATTGTCATTGCTGTTATGGTGAAAGCTCTACTCTCAGAACAACTTTCAAGCATATGCTACAGTTTTGAAAACTAGAATCACCATGCTGTCCATTAGATACTGGACAAGTGCAGAGTTTTATTTTCCCAGGAAATTTTACTTTTTTTTCACTCAAAGGCAGGACCCAGAAATCATCTCCCTATTAATTGTCCTCTTAGCACTGGAGTCTCACTCTTTCAGGGCCTGCCTCGTGCAGGGATTTGGCGCTCTCTCCCCAGCTTATGGGGCCTTATCAAGTTTAGGACTTGTTTTCTGTTCTCATGGCATTAAGAGCCAAACTGAGAGCTACTACCAGGTCAGAAATCTCTGTTAGTGCAGAGTCAACTCACGTGCCTGGGGCTTTAGTTCTCAAAACTCTGTGTTGTTGTTTATTCTGTACTCAGGGATCTGCCTTTCTTTTTTACCATCTCAACCATATACAAACAAATACTCAGCGTCAGCTGGGGATGTGGTAACAAAACACAATAGGCTGGATGGTGTAAGTAATAGACACTTATTTATCACTAGAGGCCCAGTGCACAAAATTCATGCACGGAGGAGGGGGGTGTCCCTCAGCCCAGCCTGTACCCTCTCCAATCTGGGACCCCTCGAGGGATGTCCGACTGCCCGTTTGTCCGACATCACTCTCACAATCCAGGACTGCTGGCTCCCAACTGCTTGCCTGCCTGCCTTCCTGATTGTCCCTAACCACTCCACTGCCAGCCTGATTGATGCCTACCTGCTCCCCTGCCAGCCTGTTTGCCCCCAACTTCCCTCCTCTGCTGGCCTGGCCACCCCTAACTGCCCTCCCCTGCAGGGTTGATCGCCACCAACTGCCCTCCCTTGCAGGCCTGGTCCCTCTCAACTGCCCTCCCTTGCAGGCCACGTGCCTCCCAACTGCCCTCCCCTGCTGGCCATCTTGTGGTGGCCATCTTGTGTCCAAATGGGGCCTGGATCTTTGACCACATGGGGGCAGCCATATTGTGTGTTGGAGTGATGGTCAATCTGCATATTACTCTTTTATTAGATAGGGTAGAGGCCTGGTGCAGGGGTGGGGGCCAGCTGGTTTGCCCTGAAGGGTGTCCCAGATCAGGATGGGGGTTCCCTTGGGGTGTGGGGCGGCCTGAGCAAGGGGCCTGTGGTGGTTTGCAGGCCAGCCATGCCCCCTGGTGACCCAAGCGGAGGCCCTGGTATCTGGAATTTATTTACCTTCTACAATTGAAACTTTGTAGCCTGGAGCAGAGCCAAGCTTCCTGCTGGTTCTGTGGCTGGCAGCCATTTTTGTTGGGGTTAATTCACCTTCTATAATTGAAACTTTGTAGCCTTGAGCGGAGGCCTGGGCCGGCCAGGGTGTGCAGAAAGCTTTGCTTCCTCTGTTGCTGGGGGCAACCCTGGCCTGCTCTCTCCAGCTCCGTGACTGCCGCCATTTCTGTTTGGATTTGTTTACCTTCTATAATTGAAACTTTGAAGCTTGAGTGGAGGCTTAGGCCTGCAAGGGCAGGGGGAAAGCTTGGCTTCCTCCGTTGCCTGGGAAACCTTGCTCTCTGTGGCTGTAGCCATCTTGGTTGGGTTTATTTGCTTATTTGCTCCTGATTGGCTGGTGGGTGTGGCTTGTGGGCATGGCTTGTGGGTGTGGCGGAGTTAGGGTCAATTTGCATACTACTCTTTTATTAGGTAGGATAGTGCTAGAGGCTAGCAAGCCCAAGATCAAGGTGTTGCCAGAGTTGATGTCTGGTAAGCGTCCTCTTCCTGGTTAGCAGACAGCTACTTTCCCACTCTGTCCTTGCATGGTGGAGAGAGAGAAATTTGGTCTCTTCTTATAAGGACATTAACTCCATCATCGGAGCTCTACTCTTATGACCTCATTAAACCTAATTGTCTACTAAAGGTCCATGTGCAAATACTAGTACTACCACATTTGAGATTAGGGTGTCAACATACAGATGGGGGGTAGGGGGGACACAAACATAGCACAAGATTATATCAGATTTTATCTACTTCCTTTAAACACACCAGCTGAGTGCACCATCTTGCCAGGACCTTAAGCTAGATGAATGTCTTCAGGCCTAACTGGAGATTCCCAGAGTATCCGCATCCTTTAGATCAGTGGTTCTCAACCTTTCTAATGCTGCGACCCTTTAATACAGTTCCTCATGTTGTGGTGACCCCCAACCATAAAATTATTTTCGTTGCTAATTCATAACTGTAATTTTGCTACTGTTATGAATAGTAATGTAAATATCTGTGTTTTCCGATGGTCTTAGGCTCTACAGCAGCGGTTCTGTAGGCTCAATCCCTGACCCTGGTCGGAGCATGTGCAGGGAGGGGAGGCTAGAAGGGTTCACCACAATGTGAGGAACTGTATTAAAGGGTCGAGAAGGGGTCACCACAACATGAGGAACTGTATTAAAGGGTTGAGAACCGCTTGGGGGCACCACAACATGAGGAACTGTATTAAAGGGTCGAGGCATTAGGAAGGTTGAGAACCACTGCTTTAGATGGTTCATTCAAGATTACAGAATACAAAGTCAAATTATCTATATTTTTATTTATTACCAATGAGCAATCCAAAAATGAAATTATGAAAACAATTCCATTTACAATACCATAAAAAATAATGAAATGCCTAGGAATATGTTTAACCAAAAGGAGTATAAAACTTAAACACTGGAAGGTATAAAACATCAAAGAAATTAAAGATCTAAAGAAATTCCAGGTTCACAGACCAAAATACTTAGTATTGTTAAAATGGTAATACTTCCCCAAACTGTGTCCTGACTCAAAATATAGCTGCCATTTTTTGCAAAGCCACATTCTAAAATTTATCTAAAATGCAAGAACTCTAAGTAGCCAAAGCAATCTTTAAAAAAATCAAAGCTAGACAATTTACATTTTCCAATTTCAGGACTTACTATAAAGCTGCAATATTCAAGACTATTTCATAAGGATTGAAATAAGGATGAATAAAATAGAATCAAAAGTTCAGAAATAGCCCTTGTCAGTTTGGCTCAGTGGATAGAGTGTCGGCCTGTGGTGGACTGAAGGGTTCCGGGTTGGATTCCAGTCAAGGGCATATACCTCAGTTGCAGGCTCAATCCCTAACCCTGGTTGGGGCATGTGCGGGAGGGGAGGCAATCAATCGATATGTCTTTCACACATCGATGTTTCTCTCTGTATCTCCCTCTCCCTTCCACTCGCTCTAAAAATCAATGGAAAAATATCCTTAGGTGAGGATTAACAATAACAAAAAAAATCCAGAAATATGCTCTTTTACTTATGGTCAGTTGATTTTTTACAAGGGTGCCAAGAAAATTCAATGGGCAAAGGCTAATCTTTTTAAAAAATTGTCCTGGGAAAATTAGATATTCACTTACAAAAGAATGAACTCCTTCCTCATACCATACACAAAATTAAATAAAAATATATGATATACCTACATTTAAGAGCTCAAATTATAAAAATTAGAAAAAAAAACATAACAGAAAATCTTCATGATCTTGAATCAGGCAATGGTTACTTATTTATTACATCAAAAACACAAGTAACAAAAGAAAAAGTAAATTGAACTTTATCAACATTAAAAATATTTGGGCCCTGGCTGGTTTGACTCAGTGGTTAGAGCATCAATCCTCAGACCAAAGGGTCTCAGGTTTGATCCCCAGGGGTGTGTTCAGGAGGCAACCAATCAATATGTCTCTCGTACATCAAAGTTTCTCTCTCTCTGTCTCTCTCTCTCTCTCTCTTCCCCCCTCCTCCCTTTCTTTCACTCTCTAAAAATCAATGGGAAAAATGTCCTTGGGTGAGGATTAAAAAATACATATATTTGGGCTTCAAAGGACACCATCCATATAACCAATCAAATGGAAAAATATTTGCAAATCATATATCTGATAAGGGACTTGTATCAACAATATATGAAGATCTCTTACAACTCAATAATAAAATTATAAATAAACCAAAGGGTAAAGGATTTGAATAAACATTTATCCAAAGAAGACATACAAATGAACTATAAGCACATGAAAAAATGCTCAGCATTATTGATCATTAGGGAAATGCAAACCAACACCACGAGATAACACTTCACACACAGACAGATGTCTAAAAAACACAAACAAACAATAAGAGTTGGTAAGGATGTGGAGAAACCGGAATACCTCACACACAGGTGTGTAAACTGCTGCCACCACTTTGGAAAAGAATTTGGTAGATCATCAAAAGTGAAGCGTAAAGTTTGGTTGAGATGGTGGAGGAGGTGAACACTGTGCTCGCCTCTCCCATGACCACATCTCAATTGCAACTACGTCAAAGAACAATCAACCTGGAGAGCCATCTGAAGACTGAGCAGAAGTCCCATGACTCAGGAGGTAAAGGAGAAACCGCGTCAAGACTGGTCGTAGAGGTGGAGACACAAAACGGGTAGGCCCCAAAGCCATGTGTGACAGTAAAGAAATAGAATTGCTGGGTCATGGAAACTATTATTGACTTTTTTCAAAAATTAAAAAAAATTTTCAGTTACAGTTAAATTCAATTACATTTTATATGAGATTCAAGTGTATATGATAGTGTTTAGACATTTATATAATTTACAAAGTGACCCTCCAATAGGTCTAGTACCCACCTGTCACCCTACACTTAGGTAATCAATGTTTTTATTGATTTTAGAGAGAGAGGAAGGGAGAGGGATAGAGAGATAGAAACATCAATGAAAGAGAAATATCAATTGGCTACCTCCTGCACTCCCCCTATGGGGGATCGAGCCTGCAATCTGGGCAGATGATCTTGGTTCATAGATCTATGCTCAACACCAGCCGGACCCAGTTTAAACTTCTTAATCTCTTCACCTTTTTCACCCATTCCCCCCAACTCCCCTTCCCTCTGGCAACCAATAGTATGTTTCCTCTATCTGTGAATCTGTTTATGTTTTGTTTGTTTATATTTTTCTTTATATTCTACCTAAAAGTGAAGTATTACATGTGGATATCCTGCCTGTAGGAGTGCTACAAAGTGATCCGTGGTTGGTAGCTACCTCTGCTGGGCTCGAAACATGTCAGGGAGGCCATACTGCAAACCAGTGCCGGGCCTGGGGTGCCTCAGCTAAAGGGCACCCTGAGGCTAGCTGCCACCGTCCAGCTTCCTGAGAGGCTCAGCCTGGAAGAGCATCCTAATTGCTCTTCCTGGCTGAGATAACTATCATGGATGAAAACCACTCATTTCCACAATGCGATAGACCAGCTTTTACTTAACAGTTCCTCTATTTGCAATTTGATGTGTTTCTGTTTCTTTGCTGTTATAAAAATGCAGCAATAAATATATGTATGTATATAGTTTTTCTCAGTATATTGATTATTTCCTTAAAGTCGTTTTTTTAAAAGCAAAGTGTAACTGCTGTGTCAAAGGCTGTGAACTTCCTGATGCTGGTAAATATCACCAAATTTCCTTCCAAAGGAGTGTCTCTGGCACCCCGTTAAGTATTGTGCAGCCAAGTAGCTGTTTGTTGCCACTGACGTGATGCCCAGAGGATTTGCACTGCCCCCATGTGCAGCGTTCCCCCAGGCCCTCAGAAGTTGGCCAGGTGCCACTAAGAGGGGAGAGCAAGCCTGGAATCGGTTACGAGCAGATGCATCGCACAACAGATGATCCAAACCTCGTCTCTTCTGTCAGGAGTCACAGGCTCTTTGCAGAGCCATGTTGCAGAGAGCCCACCACCTGCAGAGCCAGGAAGGCACGGGGTGCCGGGATTGAGGAAGGACGGAGGTTAAGGATGGCGGAGGTGGAGAAAACAGGTCAGAATGTCATTCCAGAGCCAGTCTCTTCCTGTGTGCCTGGGACTTCACATCGTGGGGACTCCTGAACTGCTTCCTGTCTAAATGTTAAGCCATCCAGTGCAAGCCTGTCCCTTTAAGGGGCTCTGTAGTACCTGTGGGATCCAGGTTGCTTTGCGCCAGGTCCCTGTGGACTTTGGAGTCACCTTTGGAAAACACCCAGCCAGCCCTGGCCAAGAGTTTTCCACAAGCTACTTCCATAGAGTTGGACTATGGACCTAAGTTTTCCTGGCATAGCACCTGGTGGCCCACAGGCTTCTTCAAGGCTAATAAATAAGCCATTTTCCTACCTCTCTCAGTGTAGAACTGAGACCCAGTCCTAGGTGGTCCACCGAAAACAAATGGCTGTGTCAAACTGAACAACTGGCATCTTCAGCAACATGAGCTTTCAGG
Organism: Eptesicus fuscus; assembly: GCF_027574615.1. Classification (NCBI taxonomy): domain Eukaryota; kingdom Metazoa; phylum Chordata; class Mammalia; order Chiroptera; family Vespertilionidae; genus Eptesicus; species Eptesicus fuscus. Next base: position 53,658,946 of record NC_072490.1, on the reverse strand, counting down.
GAGAGAAGCTTAAGGAAATCACCAACTGGCATGGCATTCTAATTTCTGACAGATGTGTTAATCACCATTTTCCACTTCCACATACCCACACCCTCACTTCACTCTTGCATACATAATTTATGTGCTCAGTTTATGGTTAACACTGGTTAAATCTCTAGGGTGGATTCAGTTAGAGTTTTGATTGACTGATATCCAAACTACTTATATTCTCATGCATCTTTAAGACTCAGTCTAAGAGAAGTTTATGCTTCTACCATAAGTGAGGTGTTTTGCCTGTTCCTGCTTCCTTTTACTTACAGTCTGAGAGGACTGTAGTTCGTATTTTCTTACCATCACAGCTCTTTGGGAAGGTATTATAATTCATCCATTAATTCCCTTTGTTTATAATGTACTTGTCTGGCATTCTTCGTGTTTTTCGAATCCACATTGAATCCATATCTCATTCACTTCAAACATTTTCATATTTACCTGCTAACAAAAATAACTTTCAAACTCTAACATAATAATAGTAATAACCATAGTAATGTTATTTTTATTCATTTATTCAACAATATTTTGATTAGCTGCCTACTGTGTTCCCTGCGCTTTGCTGAGCACGGGGAACCAGTGGTAAACAAAACAAAATCGTCTGCTACTTTCATGGAACTTAGAGTCTAGTAGAGGCGCCAGAGGAGTAAATAAGAATAAGATCTTTAAAAATTGTGACTGCCACCAATACCATGAAGAGGCGTTTATGGTGCAAGGAGGTATATGAGAGGAGGATATGACCTGATTAGGGAGTCAGGGAAGTGACTTTCTTTTTTTTTTTTTTTTTTTTTTTTTTTTGAGGAAAAATAGGGGTTATGCATGTGAATGGGGGAAGAATTAGAAGGTTCCAGGCAGAAGGAACAGTAGGTGCAAACTTTATCATAGGAGCAGAAAGTGTTCAAGACTCTGAACAAAGGCCAGTGTGGCCAAGTCCATTGCGGCGAAGGAAGGTGCTGGGGCATGAGGTTATGCCATATTAATATTGGTCTTCATCCTAGGAGCAGTGATATTAATTTTAATTACCACTGTCTTAGAGTGGCAATATTAATAATAAATAACTGTTAGAATCGTTATCTCAGCTATTGATTTTGCAATATCCAACAGCAAGTATGAATTAAAAAACTCATATGGCTTAAAGTAGTTGCTGGTGTCATTCTTGCTGTTTGCATATGATGTTTCTTGCATTTGATGTTGAAAGTATTATTTTAAAATATTCTGTTATCTCCACCTAATCTTCTGTGCTACTGGTGCCTCTCACAGTGCTTCACGCTTAGCTGATGTTCAATAAATGTTTGCAGAACAGTGAGTGAGAAAAAGAGTGAGTCTGAGGTTGCCAGTGACATGATCAAGTCCACATTTTAGAGGAAACATGAAAAAGAGGGGTCTGGACCCAGATGGGAGTGAGCGCACCAACCAAGCAAGAGGAGGTGAGGGCAGGGCTAGCCTAGGAATATCAATGTTGCTGCCCATCCTTTTTTTTTTTTTTTTTTTAAATATATTTTATTGATTTTTTACAGAGCAGAAGGGAGAGGGATAGAGAGCTAGAAACATCGCTGAGAGAGAAACATCGATGAGCTGCCTCCTGCACACCCCCTACTGGGGATGTGCCCGAAACCAAGGTACATGCCCTTGACTGGAATCGAACCTGGGACCCTTCAGTCTGCAGGCTGACGCTCTATCCATTGAGCCAAACCGGTTAGGGCTGCCCATTTTTTTTACTGCCCAGGGCAAGCATAAAAAGGAAGGTTTTATTGTTTTTGTTTTTCTAAACTGATTGTCATAATATACACAAATAAAATGTAGCATGTGTTAGATTCCACGGGGATTTGTAGTTAAATTGGAGCGAGTTCATTCTCTAAGGAAACCAGGATCAAATCATGAACACTGACAGGCTTTTACTTCCTGTCTGCGAAATGGGGGTAATGACAGTTTCTTTCTCATAGGGCTGCTCTGATGGCTAAATGACATCATGTCTGCCAAGCATTTGCCACTGCACTGGCCCACAGCAGACATATATGGTGTTAGTTATCTTTATTGGTTCAATAGATAGTTAATAAGCATCTAGTCTGAAACATCAAACGCTAAGCCAGACAATAAAGTAATGAAGAGAACAGAGACCTGCTCTCCTTCGCCTCATAGTCCTTTGGCCGAAAGCAATGTAGACAGAAATGGTATAAGAATGGGACCAGTGGAAATAGACGGTTCGAGGAGAGTGCTGGAGGTTATAGGGAAAGGGATCAGGGCAAGAATTTTCAGGGAAAGGGCCATTTGCACCTAATCTCAAAGTAAGTGAAGGGCATTCCAAGCAGGTCCTAGAGCCAGTCCTGCTGGGTTCTCTGAGCCAGCAGGGAGCGTGTCAGCAATGTAGACTTGGGGCTGACACTAGAACTACAGAATCTGTGTTTTGGGAAAGTCCCCACATGACTTGTACTCAGGGAAAACTTGAGGACCAGTACAAAGATGCAGTCGTGAAAATGTACGTGATAATTACAGAATGTGTTTATTTGCTGAATCCAAATGACAAATTTCTAAAAATCAAAATAAAACAGGTGATAAATTGGTATTTTTCCCTTCCATAATTAATGTAATGAACCAAATTACACTTCAAAATGAACCTATATGTATAATTAACTAATGGATCAAAGAAGTTGCAAATGAAATTTAAAAATACTTTGAGATGATTAAAAATGAAACATACATATCAAAGTTATAAGCTACAGCTAAAGGAGTTCTCAGAGGAAATTTTATAGCTGTAAATGCCTCTATAAAAAGAGAAGAAAGGTCTCAAGTAAATAACCTAACTTTCCATATTAAGACACTGTGAAAAGCAGAACTAATAAATCTAAAGCAAACAAAAAGAAGAAAATAAATATCAAAGCAGAAATTAATAAAATTTTAAAAACACCCCAAATTAATAAAACTAAAAGTTGTTTCTTTGAAAAGATCAGTAAAATTGACAAGCATTTAGCAAGAATGATGAGGGGAAAAAATAGAAGACAAATTACTAAAACTAGAATGCTCAGAAAAGTGCAGGGAACATAGTAGCCACAAAAATTATTGACTAAATCAATAAAAACTAATTTGAGTTATCATAAAAATATTATTTTAATGATTACTATTATATTAAAGTTTGTAAATGATTCTATGTTAGCAGATGAATATGAACATTTTGAAGTAAATGAAAGAAAAATACTGTGAAACAGGATTGTTGGAGAAGAATGTCAAATAAATATATTCAGTAATTCAGATCCTTATTTATGGGCAGAAGACATAATATTGTTAGTCTATATGGTAGTACTCCCCAAATTGATCTTCAGATTCAATAGTATTTCTGTCAAAGTTTTGACTGTTTTTTTGTTTTTTTTGTTTTTGTTTTTACAGAAATTGGCTGACTCATTCTAAAATTCCTATGGAAATGAAAGGGACTCAGAATAGTCACAACAATCTTGAAAAAGAACAAAGCTGTAGAAGTCCTACTTTCCAATTTCAAAGCTCACTACAAAGCTACAGTAGGACGATGTTGGCCGAAGGATAGACATAGATTAATACAATAGAACTGAGAGTCTAGAAAAAAAACCTTTATATATATGGCATATTGATTTTTGACAAAGGTGCCAAGATAATTAATTCAACAGGAAAAATACAGTCTTTTCAAGAAAGGATTCTGAGACAATCGGATATGCACATGCAAAAGAATAAGGTCGGATCCCTTCCTGACACCAGACATAAAAATAAACTCAAAGTGGATCCTGGGCAAAATGTAAGAGCTATATCTATAAAATTGATGTAAGAAAATATCAGAGTAAGTCTTCATAACCTTTGGATCAGACAATAATTTATTTGATATGACATCAAAATCACAATTGACAAAATAAAAGAAAATCTAAACTTCATTAAAATTAAAATATGCTTCAAATGGCACCATAAAAATGTAAAAAAAAAAATCTAGAGAATGAGAGAATCTATTTACAAATAATATATGTAGCCCTAGCTGGTTTGGCTCAGTGGATAGAGCGTCAGACTGCAGACCAAAGGGTCCGGGTTTGATTCCAGTCAAGGAAACGTACCTGGGTTGCAGGCTCCTCTTTGGCCCGGGCCCTGGTCCGGGCACGTGCAGGAGGCAACCAATGTGTTTCTCTCACATCAATATTTCTCTCTGTCTTTCCCTCTCTCTTCCACTCTCTCTAAAAATCAATGGAAAAATATACTCGGGTGAGGAATAATAATAATAATAATAATAATAATAATAATAATAATAATAATAGATGTATATGATCAGAGGCTTGTCCAGAATATATAAAGAACTCTTTCAACTCAATAGTAAAAATTCAGCCCAAATTAAAAATAAACAAAGGATTAGAAGCGTATTTTTCCAATGAAAATATACAGATGGCCAATGAGCACATGAAAAGATACTCAACCGCATTAACTACCTAGGACATACAAACCAAAACTATAATAAGATACTATTTTACCCCCACTAGGATGGCTAAAATAAAAAAGGTAGATAATGAAAAGTGTTGGCAAGGATGTGGAGAAATTGAAGCCTTCATACTTTACTTATGGGAAAATAAAACAGGATAGCCACTAAGAAAAACAGTTCAACAGTTTCTCAAAATGTGATATGTAAATGGAGTTACCATGTAACCCAGCACTTCTACTCCGAGGTACATACCCATGAGAATGAAAATATGCATGAACACAAATACTTGCACATGAATGTTCATGCAGCACTATCTTTTAAGAGCCAAGAAGTGCAAACAATTAAAATGTTGATCGGTTGATGAATGGATAAGCAAAATGTAGTCCATCCATACAATGGAAAGTTATTCAACAATATGAAGGAATCAAGTACTGATACATCATGATCACTAATACATCTCGATCAGTTTCAATGATACTGCATCCTGAATGAAGCTTAAAAACCATTCTAGAGAATGATGTAAAGAACCAGTCACAAAGGAACACAAACTGTATGATTCAATGTCCAGAACAAACAAATCTGTGGAGGAAAAAAAAAAGTAAATTAGTGCTTACCCAGCATTAGGGGAGATGGAGACTGGGGGAAATGAGGAATGGCTGCTTCAGAGTTTTGGGTTTCTTGAGGGATGACAAAATGTTCTAATATGAGTTGTAGTGACGGTTGCATAACCGTGAGTATACTAAATACCATTGAATTAAATACTTTACATGAACTAATTATATTGTATATAAATTATATCTCAATAAAGCTGCTTTTATAAAACAAATCTCTATGAAACGGGTTCTTAAATTGATGTCTGTGAACCTTTAGACTAGAGCTAATTACCGTGAGCCACATGTGACTCTTTAAATTAAATAAATTAAATTAAAAATTCAGTTCCTCATTGCACCTGTCATACTGCAGCTGCTGGATGGCCATCTGTGGGCCGCAGCTACCGCATTGACAGTGCAGATACAGAACTTGTCCATCACAGAAAGTCCTCCTGGGCAGCACGCCCGAGCAGCCCCTGTAAAGCTTTCGCTGGATCCATGGAAACCTGAAAGGGTTTGCAAAACTTGGAGCATGGTTGCATCTTTTGTGCGTGGCTTTCATAAGAGTCTCAAAGAGGTTAAGCATTTTCTCAAACCACAAAGCTGAATTATTAAGTATCAGAGTCATGTTCTGCTAGTCCCGAACTGAACTGAACTGAATCTTCGTTGGATTTGACGGCTTGATTTTACCACCTATCAAAAAATATGTAGCACTGATTTCTGTTGGCTCTGCACTGCTCTCACCTAAGAAACAAAAGCTTCTGTAGAAATCTCTTTGAATTATTATTCCTCTCTTAGTTAGAACATAGAAATGATGCTGACCCAAAGCAGTCGTCATTCTGCCACAGCCGGCACTTGGGAGGCTCAGGACATTGACCCCAACGGACAGGGAAAGCAAATGTCACATGGACTCTGCATTGACCCAAAGGTGGGCAGGGTGCTGAAGGAGGCTGCTGAGAACAGGCACAGTGGCAAAGAGCCTCCCACAGGAAAAGCTGGGGTCACCAGCAGCATGCCGGGGTGCCGTCACTTTCTGGCGCTCCTGCCTCAGAACGAAGGCGAATCCCATGGGGAATCCCTCAGAGAAAGGTCGTCACAAACGGTGGAGATGAAAGACTTCTCATGTGAACCTGATTTCATCCGCCTGCTCTGCTGTTGCCAGAGTGGCTGAAAAACTGAAACCTGTCACCACAGCCGTCGCTTCCGCTGTTTCTAACATATCCACACCTGGCGTCCCACAGCTGCTGTCACAACGAGGAATTATTACTTTGACTGAGAGGTAAAGTGTGGCAACAGCAAGCACGTGTGACTGTGGCTGACAAATGGCTGTGCCAAATTCTCTGGAGATAAACAAGTGCCCTCCCCCCTCCCCCCCAGGGGACAGCACAGGTGGGTCCCCTGGAAAAATGCCGTCTCCAGTCAAAGCCACAGTCACAACACCTCCAGCTTCTCCCTCTCAATGACAAGGAGCCAACATTATGGATGCAACCTCCCTTCCCTCTAAACCAGGAAGATTCCAGACTATTGGGTCAACTGCAAAACCAGGAGGTATGCCGGGGCTCTTGGCAAGACATCAGGTGTCATATCCTAGTATACATACACAGTAGCATCGGTAATTGCTAACAATGCCATTTAAAAAGGGAAAATGCCTTTTCCCCCTTTTGTTAGAATATTCAGTTAATTTTTCACGAATCCAAAATCTGCTTCTTTTTAGATTCTCCTTGAATGTGTTAACATGGCAGACTAACTGAAACAATGAACCGGAATAGGCTTAGATGTGAACGCTAGCGCTACCACTCCCTCGCTGTGTGACCTTGGGCATGTTCTCTTCTACTCTGAAGCTCACTTTCCTTATCAGGAAAGGCAATAGTATAGCATTTGATTTAAAGGGCAGTAAGATTGCCTGGCCGGCGTGGCTCAGTGGTCAAGAGTAGACCTAGAAACCAGGAAGTCACAATTCTATTCCCAGTCAGGGAACACACCCAGGTTGCAAGCTTGATCCCCACTGGGAGGGTGTGCAGGAGGCTGATTCTCTCTCATCAATGATTCTCTCTCATCATTGATGTTCTCTCTCTCTCTCTCTCTCCATCTCCCTTCCTCTCTGGAATCAATAAAAATATATTTTTAAAAAATAAGGGCAGTAAGATCAAATGATGGGATTTCAGTACAATTCATGACAGTGCCTGGTTCAATGTCAGAGCTCAAGATTTGACAGCTATTGTAAAGCCTCAAAGTTGTGCTAATGGATTTCCACATATCATATTTAATCTTAATCTTGATGCCAACAGATGAAATCAGAAAAAAAGAACAACAGGGAAAGTGTGTCTTCTGAAATTATTTTTGAAAGAAAAACTATATTGGTATAAGAATATATGTCAGTAGTTTTTATGTTTTATAAGTTTGTGTGTGTAAGTTTTCATGATACTTGGAAGAAGTAAACTTTCCCATCAATTAGGTTCTGTCATCTGTCTGGTGTATTTAGGTCTAGTTGGAATTGATCTAAAGTCTTTGATATTTGGCCTTTCACCATATGAACTGACCATTTTGCTCAGCTCAAGGCCACTGACCACAGGGCTGGGGAATGATGTCATTAAATTACAAAAGGAGAGAACTCTAAAACAAACAGAAATGGGTCAAGAGTAGCTTTAAGAAATATGTGGTTTGGGTAGCTTTTGGAGGTCAGAGGTGTGAGTATAGGATAAAGAAATATGATGAAAAGATAAATATAATTTCAGGACTCAACCTGTTTATTTCAAATGAGAGATGTAATTTTTGTTCCTCTAATAATATGCTTGAACCTTGAGACTATAAAATTTGAATAGCTGCCAACAAAATAATCCAATAAGCTGCATGATAAATTTTGCTTCAACAATGTTCCTTAGAAGATGTAAGTGAATGTAAAACTCATTTATTAATAGCTAAGAATTAAATTACATTTTTTGCTGACCTCCTTGGGGTTGGTCTATAACTAGATTTCAGTTAAATAGCAGAAGAGCTATTTAATAATCCTGACTGTTGGAGTGCTTCTACTGAATAGTGACATCCTTACAGGCACAGAAAGGTCCTGGCTGCTCTATAGCATGCATGCCACAGATTTCCACTTCAGGAGTCATGTTGGAACTCAACTCCATCTTACCGATTCATTTGAGAAAAATGTCTGTTTTCAGACAATAAAGAGGTCTTAAGGCGCATCTATTCAATTCCTCAGTAATTTCTGAAACATATCTTTCTCATTTAGAACCTTAGAAACTCTGACATGAATAAAATACTCAAGGACCCTCCCTGCCTTGATTTTATAGATATGACATAAGGTCAGAAAGAGAAAGAAATTGCCCAAGGACACATGGTTGTTTTGTGGTTGAGCTGGATCTAGCTGCAAGGCCTCTTGGTTCTTAATTCAGTGCTCAGTTCAGTTAATTAAATGACTAAATAGAGAGTTTGAGGGACTTGTATGTTATGTGTCTTTTAAGAATATGGCCACATTGATTTTCATCAGCAAGTTTATTTGCATCCTACCCCTTTGTGACCCACAAAGTGATGTGAGATATGCGGAGGTCAACATTGACTTGTGGGCAGGATAACTGAACATGTAATTTTGGTGCACCAGTTATGGTTATATGGTTACAAGCAGAAGAAACTGGGCAACTTAGGCCCAAAGTGAATTTGTGAGGCACAGGGGTGTTCACACAGAATCTAAGCAGCAGTGAAGATCAAGACCCAGAAGGGGACATGCCAGGTTAGCTCTAGGATCTGAAAGTCCGCTAACAATCAAATCAACACCTTCTCCAAGTGATATACAATTTGTGTAGATGTTAATATTTTGGGGATTTTGTTCTTTTCTTTTTTTTTTTTTTTTGTCCTTGTATTACTCTGCTCAGATTTGAATTCCCAAGAGGATGACTCCAAGTGACATAGTTCCAGTCACTTGTCTGCCCCATGGCATCAAAACAAAAAGGTGCATCTTGGGAGAAAGGGAGATCAGGAGCTTCAAAAGAAATTTGAGGTGCTGTTAACAGCAGAAGGGCTAAAGGGCTCTGGTCCCCTCGGCTTTCCTTCCTGGTGGCCAGACATCCCCTAGTGAGTCCTCTCAAGGTTCAAGCATCCTTAAAGTTCAAACACATCTTTTAGAAGATATGGCATGAAGGCAGAAGGTATGGCATGGGTGTCTTTTATGTCCTTTCCCATTGCCCTCTGTCCTCTCTGGTGCCACAACAAGGACTTACTAGACACTCATTATTTGATTGACTTGGACTGAACAACTTCAACTAAACTCATCTGCCTGTTGAAGCAATGGTTAGCTCAGACTCTTATGAAATAGTAGAGCCCAAAGAGCTACTTCGTAGATGGTTGGCATCTTCATTATCAATGCTAAGAGGAATTAAAAGCACATGCCCATTGAAGCATTATCCACAACAGCCAAGATATGGAGGCAACACAAGAGTCAGTCAATGGATGAAGGGGTAAAGAAGATATGATATATATGTTTGCACACACACACACACACAATGGAATATTATGCAGTCGTGAGAAAAAAGAAAATCCTGCATTTGCAACAACATGGATGGACCTAAAGTGTATTATTCTAGACAGAGAAAGACAAATACTGTATGATCTCACTTATACGTGGACTCTTAAAAAGCCAAACTGGTATAAGCAGAGAGTGAATGATGATTTCCAGGAGCTTATGAGTAGGGAGAATGGGGAGATGTTGGTTAAAAAGAACAAACTCCCACGTAGAAATGAAAAAGCTCTAGAGATGCTGTGCACAGTGTGGTGATTATAGTTGACGCTGTATTCTATGCTTGAAAGTTACTGAGAGTAGATTTCACCACAAAAAAATGACATGTTATTATGTGATGTGATGGAGGCGTTAGCTAATACCATGGTGGTGACTGGATTGCAAAATATAAATGTATCAAGTCAATACATTTTACAGCTTAAATGTACACACTGTTTGATGTCAATTATATCTCAGTGAAGCTGGGGGAGGGGGGGTAGAACCAGATGTCCTCGAGCCACATTCCCCAAGTTTGGGTAAATTGCTTCACTAACCAGCTGTGTAACTTTAGGCAAGTTATCTAAACCCAGATTCCTCATCTGCAAAAATGAGGTTAAATAATCACCCATTTTACTTTGTCATGAGGAGTGAACAATTTAATATATGAAGGACACAGGAAAAAAGAGGGTACTTGGCTGTTATCATCACCATTGCCACCGTCACAGGAACTTGCAGACAGACAGACCACACTGACGCTGTGAAGACCGGCTGCTTCTTTCCAGCTGCTGTGGCCCTGGTGGGGGCGCTGGCCACCGGTGGACTGGGACAGTGGAGACCACGTGCAGTAAGGCGACCGCATTCCGAACTCGTGCTAAAGGCTTGCTTTTCCCCTGCTGTCTCTTAAGCGCTTCTTCAAATACTGTCTTTGCAATTTTTACTTTCTTTCAAAGTCTGAAACTTACAGGCAGACTCAGCCAAACTCAAGAAGGGCCTGCCTTTCTTTCTTTCGAAGGGTTTGGGTCTGCCTGGACAATGGCTACACACTTCATCGGGGAATTGTCTTGGGATTATTCACTGCCCATTCATCAGTTTGCCCCTTAAAAAGTGACACGTGGTGTTTCCTTTTAAGTTTCAAAGAGGCCAGCTTCATCTGGGCCTTCTGTTGCTGTGTTGGGGAAGCCAACGCCCCGAATTGTTCCCCGGCCGCCCCTTGTTGCTCCGAGGTCATGGGAAAGTAGCTGTGGGGGCTCCGGGGTGATCCATCACTGCCGGGTGAATGGCGTGACATCCAGGCACAGCACTCCCACTGACGGCACTCGAATTCTCTGTCTGTGACAGGATCTGCTCGCAAGTAAATGCAGCGGTGACGGGGCAGGAAAGGTAATGCGCGGTCGTACCTGGGGTCACAGCTGTCTCCAGCTGGTGTGATCAAGTGACAGAAGTTTGTGGGCTTTGCAATCCTATTTTGTACCTGTTTGTGAGGCACCTTCCTTCTTCCTCCATCTCGCCTTCTCCTGCTTTAGTGGTGAAGGCCACGGTGACTCCCGAGGTAACCCTGTACCCGTGCCGAGAGCAGCCTGCTCCAAAACGAGGTGTGCAGAGGGCTTTGGGCGGGTCTGTCCTGTAGACTTTTATGCCGACAGCAGAGTCTGCCTGATGAATTTCATCACACAGTAAATGTTCTTATTCTCTCAGAACTGGTGTTTGACAAGTTCAAGTGTCTTTATTAGTGGTCGGCGTGTAGCTTCCATCCCCTCCCCTTTTTCTGGCTCAGGAGAGAGAGCCTTCCAGGAGCCCCAGGGAGGAAGGACTTTTTCATCTTTCGAGGCAGACAAGTGTCTGAGAAAGTTCCCTGAGAAAGTTCCCTGGGAAAACACCTTCACACCTTCAGATTAAAGGCCCTTGCTCTCCTAGTGTGCGCCTTCCTCCCTTTCTCTCTCTTCTCCTCCCTCCCTCCCTCTCTTTCTTCCCCCTCCCTCCCTTTCTTCCTTTTTTCCTTTCATTCACTTAAGAACCATTTACTTTCAACTTCTGTGTTCTCTCTGTACAAAGCCCCTGCCCCTGCCCCTGCCCCTGCCCCTGCCCCTGCCCCTGCCTTCCGTTTGTCCAGAGACAGGAGGTACATAATAATCACATCCCCGAGTGATTTCCGAGACATCAAAATGCTGTTTGAGGCACGTGCGATGTGCCGTGTGAAGCTAGGCCTCCGAGGGGCATGTGGGCAGAGGAAGGCAGAGCCTCGGACTCTGCGAGCCCCTGGCCTGGCTGTCACGCTCCCACAGCGACCCTGCTGGCCCGGACGCCCAGCGTGCAGTTACGTTGTGCTAAGAGCGTGGGAAAAGTCAGCACCGTTATGCAGACTGCAGGGCACAGCTGTAGGGAAGGTGGATTGTGCCACCGCAGGCTCAGCACCGTGGCCCTGGGACAAAGAACAAGCATCTGCTCTTCTACAGAGGGGAGGGGAAACTGAGCCAGGGGTCTTGGGCCTCTGGGACCAGGCGCCGCAAGCTGGAGCCAATCGTACCTGTTTCTCTGATTCGTTTTCTGGGTTAGCCCTGCACTTCTAACTTTGAGAACTGGCTGAAAACCGGGTACCAGGTCCCAAACCCTCACACAAGGGAGACACACGAACCTGCACATCACGTAGACTCGCAGCTCCCCGCAAGCCCAATTCATGGCCTACACTCCCCAGATCCAGGATCTCTGACTCACAGGAATGCTAGATAAAATTATATCCCGTTTCTATACATGGTGAAAGGTTTTATCCTATGGTAGACCTTATGCTGAGCAGTTTACCTACATCCTATTGCTTACTCATTGCAGCAGCAATGTCTGGTAGCTCTTTATCATCACCATTTTAAAGTCAAGGAAGCTGAAATACAGAGAGGTTATTCAATTGTTCAAGGTCACACACTGGTAGCGGAAATCAAATGCCAACCTGTCTGACTTCAGCACCCAGGCCTTAACCACTGTAATGCCCAGTGTTCAGAATCCCCAAAAACCCCCCAGGAAGGAGCCAAGACCCGCTGTAACTGCAAGAGAACCTTTATTCGTGCTAGCACGAGCTCTCATCTCCAGCGCTCACCGGGGAAAAAGAGACCCTCTCTCGCCACAACAAAGGCTTTAAAGGGCGTCTCAAGCAGTGGGCAGGGAGAGTGTTTATGATTGGTCAGGGGTAGGGTGAGGGGTCCAGTTACACAAAGGCACACTGGGCAGCTTGCCTAAAGTGGACTGAGTCCACCTCTCTACATTCCTATTGGCAGGTTCATGCAATTGTTACATTCTCGCGGTTTTCTAAGAAAAAGGAGTCATATACATAGTTACACAGGGTGGAGGGTACAGTACATTTTGTGCTGTCCTGCTCTGCCCTTTAACCACAACGCATGCTGTCTCCCCAGAATGAAATACTAACCTTGAAAGTAAGGCCAGAGAGCCCTGGCTGGGGTGGCTCAGCTGCTTGGGGGTCGTCCTGTGCACCGAGAGGTTGCCGGTTTGATTCCCGGTCAGGGCACATGCCCAAGGTTTCTCTCTCTCTCCCTCCCCCTTTCTCTCTCTCTAAAAATTAATCAAAAATATTTAAAACAATAAAGCAACAGATGTATTTAATGTCACTAAATTGTATGGTTAAAATGTTATGTATATTTTACCAAAGTAAAATAAAACAACCAAGAATGTTTACCTCACCCAAAACAAGATATTTGGAAATGTTCAGTGTTTCCAAGTCCCTCTAGACTCTGATTCATCATCCCTTTATCTAAAAAAGTAATAAAATAATCAAACCAAATGCAGGCAATTCTGCCCCTTGTTCGCCACTCTTGGAGACCCTAGCTGCGTGCTGCTCACACCCAGACTTATCCATGTCCCTGAGTACGGTTGTCAAGACAGACCCCAGCTGGTGGTGACACTCCAGTATGTCCCACTCAACAGATTCATGCCCTTGCTAGTCCTATAATCCAGGGCAAGTTTTGCCTTTGTCATGGCTTTGTTTCCCCATGTCTGTAAAATGGGAATGATAGTAAAATAAACCTTTTGTGGTGGAAGCATTAAACAAGATAATACAAGAAAACTTTTTTGTAGAATTCCTGCTCTATGCAGAGTAAACACTTAAATGATGATGTTAGGAAGAAGGTCATGATGATATTCAGACGTTATTCAGAACCTGAAGGTTCTCCTGAATCATTTTGGCATGACGTCTTATGATGCCATGGCACCCCATGACCGTGACCTCTGTAGTATCTTCATTACTGAAGGGAGAAGTCCCTTTTCAGTGTTTAGAGGTATAACTGAAGTACACTAAAATGTATATATTTAAGGTGAATAATTTGATGAGTTTTGAAATATGTATATACCCATGAAACTCTCACCACAGTCAAGATAATAAGCATATCCACCACCCCTAAAAGTTCCCTTGTGGCCCTTGGTCACCCCCTACCCTCTCTCCACCAATGATTCTCCTCAGGTAACCACTGACTGGCTTCCTCAGAGAATCATCTGAAGGCATAATGAAGCATACTGAGTTTTCCTGCATTTGATATATCTATAATATGATCACTTCTCCCCCTCAATGTGGCACCTTCTTTAATTTTATTTTTCTAACCATAACAACATCCCATGGAACATAGGCCAAAGTCCTTGAAACTTAGAAGTGGATATTCAGATAGTTTTGTGGTTCAGATAATGTATTAAGTGTATGTGTGGTCATGCTCTGTTGGCCAGAGCACCTCATCTACTTCTTATAGAAATAAATATCTTTCTGTATCAGGCAGTCAGGTTCCTGAGCATTGTATACACATGAAGATGATGTTAATCTTTATCTTGGCTCCATCTCTACAATTTGTAAGTTGTGTGACCTTGATCAAGTGGTTGTCAGTTTCCTCATCTGCAAAAGAAAGAACATTTTATGGTTTTTAGCACTTAGTATAATATTATTAAGTGTTAGCTGTGCATGTGTATACATACATACATGTGTACATACATACATACAGTGTCCCCAAAAAATGTATACACACTTTAACAGCTGATAGCTCAATTTTGAAAATGCAATGTATTTTACTAAACACTACCTTTATAATTATTCAAAGTATGTGCATACTTCTGGGGGGACACCCTATACAGATAGCATTTATGTAGCTTGATTACACTGATGAACTTGGCATAGAGAGGCTACCGGGATTATGTGATGATCTGAGTTCAGCCTCTGCCTCATGCTGGGCTCTTGGCTGTCGATTCACTGGAAGAGATGTGATGTTATATCGTGGTGTGAGATATGATGTGATATGATGATGTATTATTACCAAAAAGAAAATAAATCGTTTCGTCCCTTTGGAAGTGATTTAATTTAACCTGCATTGGGGACCAAAAGAAAGGGATTTGTGGGCTCTTTGATATCTCCCCTCTCACTGGTGCAGGGCCAAAGCAGTGGGTGAAGACGTTCTGTGTGTTTGGTTTGGGCCATGGAGCCCAAAGTAATTCTGAGAAGCTGGAGAAGACATCGGTCTTGGAAGTTTAAGAGACCAATTGGGCCTCCCTAGCAGCTAGAGACCGCTGTTGACGTTGCTACAGAACATAGAATACCTAGAGTTACCCTATGTGCTTTCCCACGTCGTAGTTAATATTTTCATAAAATATTTAAGTACTAAGTTAAATAACTAATTTTCTGGCAGTCTGTAGTATTAATTAGTATACATTTCACATGGCTTCTTTTAAAAGGAAGCAAAGGGAACAAAGAAAGACCAAGATCCTTTAGTTCTTGTAACCTTAAAAACTTGGGAAAATAGAGGCCATTCTGCCAAACACTCAAAAAATAGCTAACTTCTATTATAAAATAATTCCTTATATTAACTTATGTGGTTATAAAGGCTGAATGTCTACTAAATAATAATATTACATTTTTATTATAGCTTATTATTTCACAAATGATCATTAATATCATGTCTTACACTTTTATTATACTTTTCAAAGTAGCTTCTTAAGTTAGCTCCTCCTTATAACCTTGGAAAGCGGGCAGGACAGGTGTTATCAGGATGGCAACTGGCACAGGAGTCTGGTTTCCCCTCGATTCATAGAGAGAACTCAGCGGCTGAGCGGGTCCCGGACACGGTCTCCTTCAGTGCAGGTGAAATTAAGCACAGTGTTTTGTCTCCTGAAGAATCCTTGTCATCTACATTATTTGTTACTCTTTATAAAGTCGATGGACTAGCACTCACTTTTCCTTATGCAAATGGTGATAAATGCTATGTAAAAAATACAAACACAAGAATAAAATGATCTTTCTATTATCCAAGGTATTTGTTAGTTTTTTATGTTTTTTTCTGTGCATAAATAGAGACATATAAAATTTATTATAGTAAATTGGAATATTGCATAACACTACCTTTTCCCTACTTACTGTATCAAGAAATCTTTTCCATGTCATTAAAAGTTGTAAAACATGACGCCTAATGGCCCTTTAATGTCCCATCATGAAAATGGGCTAAAATTAATGTATTTAATCTCTATTATATTTTTATTTGCCATATTTTATTCTATTATTGGTAATGCAGTATTGAACACCTCAATGCACATCTCTGATAATTTCCTTAGGATAATTTTATCAAAGTCAGTTTACCATACAAGAGTTGTCTATACAATTTTACATGCTATCTTATACAGCTTTATTAATAGACACAGGTTTGAAGAGTTTACTAGCTACAAAATCCAGGCCTTTCTGAGCTTTTATAAAATACATTGACTAGAATGCGATCTTTCCAGTTCCATGACTCACATGGCAGGGGTCTTACATGACATAGCCCCAAAGTATCATCTATGCATTACAAATGCACATTAAAGTGATTACATTGAACTTAAATGTGTTTTGAAATTTTCTTAATATCCTTTGAGAAAATTGGTGACAAACATGTATCAAAGTCAAGTTTGAGAATAATTGGCATAGGACCCAAATACTCCTAGAGGATTTAGGCTTGTGACTTTGCTAAAAGATTTCTAAAACGGTTTCACTTACATTGCTAATTTCCAACAAGATCACCATTCCACAAACTATCTGCCCAGCAGAGGTGGCCACTGGACCCTCTCTGCTCAGTTCTATATATCGAGTGCCGGTTCTCATAGCTCAGGCACTTCTGTTGTAATTTCGGTAGTTTAACATAATAAGAGTGCCAAAGCTTAAGCGCCTGGGTGATTCACAGGATAGATGGTGACCATTAAGACATTACGTTGTTTATTTCACTTGAGATAAAAAATGAGTGATTATCTGAGAGCTGAGAGTAGATATGACATTGAAACGACCCACTTCATCCTCAACAACAAGAGCAGGTTCTGTTTTCTGCATGCCAATGGTGTGTTATTTGGGACTTTCAGTTGAGTATAGCAGAAATGCACTGGAGGTAGTTTAAGCAAGAGCTAGAGATGCAGCTGGCTTAAAACGTGACCTACAGTCAGAGCCTCCAACACCAGAAGAAATCCTGGGAGTCCTCTCCAGCTCTCATTTCTGTGTCTGCCTTGTGGTTGGGGATTATGTTGTGGCTTTTTGTATTTCTCCACAAAGCAAAAAATGGCCACTAACATTAGCTAGATTTACATGTCTGCCATTCAAGAGACTTGATAAACTGAGGCCGAGATTGCTTAATCCTTAGTTGAAGTTTCCAAGATGCAATTTACAATAGCATCAACAAGAATAAAATACTTAGAGGTAAATTTTAAAAAAAGATGTACAAAATTGTCCTCTGAATACTATCAAACATTATGAAAGTAATTTACAAAGATCAAAATAAATGTAAAAACATCTCATCTTTCTCTAGGTCTTCATAGATTTGAGCCAATATTTGTCAAGATGGTAGTCCCCAAGTGAATCTACAGATTCATCACAATCCCTGTCAAAAACCTAGATTCTATCTTTGCAGAAATTGACAAGCTCATCCTAAAACTCATAAGAAAATTCAGTTGACCTATTATAGTACAAATCTTGAAATGAGAGAACAAAGGTAGAGTACTACCTTTTCTGATTTCAAATCTTACTACAGAGCTACAATAATCAGTACAGCGTGGTGCTAGCATTAGGCAGATATGTAGGCCAATGGAATAGAATTGAGAATTCAGAAATAAACTCTTTCATTTACAGATAGTTAGCTTTCTACAAAGGTGCCAAAATAATTTGATGGGGAAAGAATTGTCTTTTCAACAAATGGTACTGAAGCTCCCACATACAAAAGATTGATGTTAGACCCCTACATCACACAAACACAAAAATTAACTCAAAATGAATCAAAGACTTAAATGTAAGGGCTAAAACTATAAAACTCTTAGAAGAAAATACATGAGTATATCTTTGTGACATTGAGTTAGGCAATGATTTCTTTATGAGATACAAAAAGCACAAATGACAAAAGAAGAGCATAGATAAATTGGCCTAAATCAAAACAAACATTTATGCTGAAAGAAAGTGCAAAGGCAACCTAATTAATGAGAGAAAATATCTGCACATTATATACCTGATAAGAGACTGGTATCAAGAATATATATAAATAACTCTTACAATTCAATAATAAAAAGACCCAATCAAAAAATGGGCAAATTGTTTAAATAATCATTTATCCAAAGAAGGTATAAAAGTGGCCAATGAGCACATGGAAAGGTGATCAACATCCTTAGTTGTTAGGGCAACACAAATTAACACCACAATAAGAAGCCACTTCACATCCCCTGGGATAGCTAAAATAGAAAAGATGGACAATAACAAGTGATGATGAGGAACTCTCCTTCATTGCTGATGGGAATGTACAATGCTGCTGCTACTTTGGAAAACAGTTTAGCAACTACTCAAAACATATGACCCACCAATCTACTCCTTAGGTATGTACCCAGACAAATAAAAACACACATCCACACAAAAATGCATACATGAGTGTTTATAGCAAGTAGCATTACTCATAAAGCTCAAAAGTGGAAACAACCCAAATGTCCATAAATAAGATATGGTATATCCATTTAGTGGAATATTATTCAGCCATAAAAGCAAAAAATGCTCATATATGC
The DNA here is from genome assembly GCF_027574615.1 of Eptesicus fuscus. Taxonomy (NCBI): domain Eukaryota; kingdom Metazoa; phylum Chordata; class Mammalia; order Chiroptera; family Vespertilionidae; genus Eptesicus; species Eptesicus fuscus. The sequence continues at coordinate 53,640,378 of NC_072490.1, read as the reverse complement.
TACATTGTGGATGAACTTCAAAATCATTATGATAAATGAAAGAAAGCGGTCACAAAAGATCACCTACAGCACGGTTACACTGTAATGAAATGTCAAGACTAGAAAAATCTGTAGAAACAGAAGGTAGCATAGCAATTGCCTAGGCCTGGAGGGGGGACCGGGGGGTGCGGAGGGGGAGTAGGGAGAAAGGAGGAGGGTATGGGATTTTTTTGAGTGATAAAAATGTTCTAAAATTGATTATAGTGATGGTTGTACACTCTGTGAATATATTGGAAAGCATTGAATGGGGGGGGGGGGGAAATCTCCAGGGAAGAATTCCCAATACCTTAGTTTGGGCTATGTGTCTACCCCCAAACCCATCAGCCACTGGCCAGAAGAGAGAAGTGGTTTTCTGTGAATATGTCTGCTTCCATAAGTACGTGGATGGAAGGATGGGGAAGGAGAAGGGGCAGCTTTCTAAAAGAGCTGTTCATCTGGGCGGAGAAAACAACAGATGACTCATGAGTAAACACTCCCTCACTCATAGCACACTAGCCAATAAGTATGATGGATATGGATACTTTTTTATTTTTCAACTATAGTTGACACTCAATATTAGTCTGTATTAGTTTTAGATGCACGGCATAGTGGTTAAACAATCGTGTACTTTACAAAGTGGTCCCCCTGATATTTCCAGTACCCACCTGGCACCATAGATAGTCATTACAATATTATTGACTATATTGCCTATGCTTGTACTTTACATCCCTGTGACTATTCAGGAGCTACCAATGTGTACATCTTAATCGCTTCACCTTTTTTACCCATCCCTCATTCCCTCTGTTATGAATTCCTTTTATTTTTTTGTTTAATTAATTATTTTGATCCTCACCTGAAGATATGTTTTTATTCATTTTTTAGAGAAAGGGTAAGGGTGGGGGCGGGAGAGAGAAACATCAATGTAAGAGAGAAAAATTGATCGGTTGCCTCCCATATGATCCCCAAACAGGGATGGAACCCACAACCTAGGCATGTTCCCTGACTGGGAATTGAACCCTGAACCTTTTGATGCATGGGACCACGCTCCAACCAACTGAGCCACCTGGCCAGGGCTGAGTTCCTTTTATTAAACTCTCTTCGATTCGGTCCATTTGGAAGATAGTTAGAACTTGATTCTTAAAACTTTATCAGATACAATAAGCAATACCTTGACTTATGGACAAATTTGACTCGATATTTCTTTTCCTTTTGTCTCTGAAGAGACATTTTAACCAAAAGTTATTAGTAAAGGGTCAACTGACATTTGCTTTATTTGCCTGTCCTCTCAAACATAAATATTTCTATATGAAATGCCACCTGGAGGCAGTGGCCATAGCCCACAAATTTAATTACTAACCTTTAGTTCATAGCTGGAAAAATCCGTTTTTGAAGCATCTAAGCTAATTAGGCTTCTCTGACAATGCCAATCAATTGTTCGGAGTCTACCTATGCCTTAATTACTCTTACATCACATTACACTTTCCAAATGTCGAGAATCCTCTCTGCAAAGGCAATAAATCATTGCTGCCTGGTGCTAGTAGAGCAGCTGCTATGTCCTCACAGCTGACCTTGGCTGCCATTAGGTTGAAATTGATCATTCACTGCGGTGCGCAACATTATGAAGAAAGATTCAACGAGAATCATAGCACATAAAAAAATAGGGAGGCTTTTCAGCACGTTCTTTCTTCACCTGAAATGAACCAGGTGCTGTCAGATGTTGTTTTTAAGGGCTTGCTTGTCCACCATAGCACTTTCTGAAACAGATGAGCTCTGAGGTTTCTACACTCTGAATTTCTGTGATCTGAGCAGCATAAAACCACCATCTTTTCAGAAATCCGATTCAAATCCCTTAAATGAGTGCTCTTTTCCTGATCTTTTTCTCCAATTAAAAAATATCATCCACAAATACCTCTGAGAAAATCAGAAGTAAAAGGAAAGGAGAAAGCACAATGCTGAGATTCAGTATCAGGTTGAGAGTTGGGCTGGAAAGCTGACTGTACCTCTCACTAGTCCCAAGAGGCATGAGAAATGTAACCTTCATATGCCTCAGGCTCCTTACCTGTGCTCGGGACATGGTAATGGGTTGATGCACTAGAGCAGTGGTTCTCAACCACGAGCGGTTTTGACCGCCAAGGGATATTTTGCAATCTCTGGAGACAGCTTTGATTGTCACAACAAGGGGAATGGTACATAAAATAGTAAAAGCCAGGGATGATCCTCAAATTTCACACTGCACAGTACAGCCCTCACTACAAGGAATGACCCAGCCCAGAGTGCCAACTGCAGGGGTTGAGAAACTGTGTCTGGAGCAATTAGCACAGCTTTACACATAGGAAATGCCCACGGAGTCATTACTATGATCATTTTGGTTTGTTTGATTTAAGTAAAACCACTCTCATCACAAATACAGATTTCCTCTTCTCTCTCCTTAGCAAATTGCTACACAATCATTAAGTGCAATGGATATTCTACCTATAACTAATATTGGGATGATATTCTTAATAAATATAACGGGTCTTTTCTTTCCACTGTTATGCAGTTTCTTTGAATGATCTCTTCTCAAACAGTGACTGCCTCTCAGGTGTAAAACTGTCCACTGTGGAAAAACATGAATCGGCTTTCAAAGTCTCATTCAGTCTTTCAAGGGTACATTTTTCTTCAATTTATAGAAATGTGGAGGTAAATCATAGAATGATAAAAATCCTAGATGTCATCTGTCTAATCTAACACATGAAACAGAACTTGGTTGGCTTTAAAATAATTATTCTGTTATAACAAATCAGTAGCTGCATTTGTTGACTCTTTAACTTAGTTGGTCTCTGGCAGTTGGAAACCAGAGTGTCTCTGGGCTCCCCGGTTCAATGGGCTTTCCCTCGTCACTGTCAGTAACTCAGCTGGTGTGGGTGCAGGTTTGCATTCACCATGCCTGCAGGGCTCACTCTGCTCACTGCGTTCTCCAGGCTTCCTTCCAACTGGCCTCTGCCCACATCAGCCCACTCGACGGCCCACTGGCGAGGTCAGCAGCATTGCATCTCCTGCGAGCTTGTTGAAAGACAACTCAGGACCCGTCTCAGACCTTCCATATCAGAATCTGCAATCAATCAAGACCCTGGGTGTTTGCACATTCAAGGTTGACAAGCTGTGTTTTAAAGAAGTTGAGTGCATGTATGTGTGTATGAATGAGTTTTCATTATCACAACCAACTCAATAAGCATTTCTATCAGAAAGTTGGAATTCCTATTGTTCCACTAATATAGTATTTGGTAAACCACACCTGCAGTGTCCCTTTTTGAAAAATGGGTGAGGAGGCAACAAGTATCGTGTCTTAAAAACTACACACAGGAAAACAAGAAGCAGATGACTAGCTGTAATAGCTCATGGATTACTTTGCAGAGTTTTCTAGAAAGTCTCCAGGTGCTCCCTGGACCACATGACTAGGACATGTCAGGTGTCAGCAAAGCACATGCTTCCCAGGGCCAGGCATAAGTCTAGCTTTGGAGCAGCTGTCGTGAGTTTTTTCACAAATACTTGTATCCATCTTATTGGAGATACAACTCCCCCTGACATGGAGCCAACTAAATGCTGCAAAATGCCCTGGGAAGGAAGATCCAGTTTAGAGTGGTGATCTGCAGATTTTACAGACAAAGCAGGTAGCTGATGTTAATGTTTGTGAGGGCTGCCTTGGGGATTTAGAGTGACTGTGCTAAGAAAGATGAATACATAAGCCATCAGTATTTCTTGCCAGGCCTTCATACTTCAGGAAGAATTTGGTGAAAAGAGTGCTGTCTTATTCTTAGCTTTTAATCACCCAAAATGGCTCCATACCTTTTATAATAATATAGTGGCCTGGTGCACAAAATTCGTGCATGGGTAGGGTCCCTAGGCCTGGCTGGCGATCAGGTCCAATTGGGGCCTTCCAGCTGTTGGCCAGGGCCTCCCTCCCCTGGCTGCCGGCTGCCTGCAGGGCCCTTCCTTCATTCCGCACCACCCCCTTGTCGTCAACGCACATCATAACAAGCGATTGGCCTCCCGGTCAAACTCCGTGGGGACAATCTGCATATTAGGCTTATATACACTGAGTGGCAGATTATTATGATGTCTGAATGCATAATAATCTGGCCACTCAGTGTATATATACTAGAGGCCCGTTGCACGAAGATTCGTGCAATAGGCCTTCCTTCCCCTGGCTGCCAGCACTGATTTTCCTCCGGCACCCAGGACCCAGGCCTTGGCTCTGCCCAACGCCTTCCATCTTCGCTCCGGCCGGAGCCTTCAGTATTCTCTGCTCCTGTCGCTCCCTCTGTCCTCCGCTCTCCCCCTCATAGCAGGCGTCCTGACCCACCCGGCCACTTCGGGTGCCTGCGTATGCAAATTAACCCACCATCTTTGTTGGGTTAATTTGCATACTCACTCCTGATTGGCTGATGGGCATCGTGGAGGTACAGTCAATTTGCATATTTCTCTTTTATTAGTGTAGATATTAGAGGCCCAGTGCATGAATTTGTGCATGGGTGGGGTCCGGCCAGCCTGGCCAGGGGGAGGGAACATGGGCGGTTGGCCGGCCTGCCTGCTGGTCAAACTACTGGTCGAGGGGACAATTTGCATATTAGCCTTTTATTATATAAGATATACACTGAATGGCCAGATTATTATGTGTTCAGAGATCATAATAATCTGGCCACTCAGTGTATATATATAGATATAGAGAGAGAGAGAGAGAGGGAGAGAGAGAGAGAGGGAGAGAGAGAGAGAGAGAGAGAGAGAGAGAGAGAGAGAGAGAGAGAGGGAGAGAGAGAGAGAGGGAGAGAGAGAGAGAGAGAGAGAGAGAGAGAGAGAGAGAGAGATTTCTCTACTGTGTGCTTTTGAAAACCAGGTATGCATATGTGGAAGAGGTAGTAAGTGCTCACCCATGTCTATTTCTCATCTCCTTCTTAGGCACATGGTTTAGATGGGGCCACATGACTAATTCTAGCCAATGAAATGTGAGTGGAAGTAACAGATAAAACTTCCAGGCAGAAGTGTTTAAGAATTGGTGTAATAATCCACATTTTTCACTGATGTGGTGACTGTTAGCCACCTGTTGATATGGCAGTCATACAAGTTGAAGAGTCTGCTTCTCCAGTTCACTGGGCAGGTGCCCTCTCACCTGTACTTGACTTCACATGAATTTTGTTTGCTGAACCACTGAGTTTTTGGAGTTGGTCTTTGTAGAATGTTATAGTTACTTACCCTGAATAATACAACATAAGCAATCAATATCATGGAAGTTTGGGAGCTAAAATATTAAGATAGTCTAAGACCAGTTAATTTGTAGTCAGAAGACCCAGATTCAAGTCTTGGCTCCAATACTTACTAGGTGTGAGCCATTAGGAAATCATGAACTATCTCCAGTCTTAGGTAAAATTAAATTGAGCTACGTGATCTCTACATTTTTTTTTTTTTGCAACTCCAGCATTCCATAATTCTTTGAAGCCCATCACATGTTTTCTCTTGTGAGTATATAGCTCTACCCCTCCCTATATCCCACCTAATTATTGTAAATGATAAGCTCATGTAAATCCAAGTACATGCATTCACTATGCAAGTCCTACAAGGATCTTCTCTATCAAGAGTCATGGAATCAATTCATGCGGATACAGACACAGTATTTTGCATGGAGAAGATTCTGTCTGTTGGTACATAGGCTCTATTTGCAGGGCCATGCCTTTAGTCATCGCCTGACTCACAACTGAGTCTTCATCATTGTCACATGGAGGGGTCTACCTCCCCCCCCCCAAAATCAGTCCTATGAAACTGAGCTGTTTCTGCTACCATTAAATAGGTAAGTTTCCATATCGGTTTGACCTCAGTCTAACACCATTTGGAATACTGGAGAGCAAAGTAGATTGCAGCTGAGAATGTATTTTCTCTGGAATTTCAGGAGTTATATTGACCCTTTTGGGCTACAGGTTGCCTCTCAGTAAGTTGCTTGTGTACCTTTACTTGGGGGCATCGAGTTTCTCCAGATCCTCCTTTATTGCTGTCTCTTCACTCTGCACATGTGCTCACTGCCTTTTCTTTCTTCTCTTGCCTTTGACGTGTCATATTTTAAGCTACAAAGCTTGGGCTGCAGTGGACAGTAGTAATTTGCACCTTCCTTTGAAAAAGAAGACATAAACTCTCAACATTAGGAGTAAAACCTGGGTCACTATAGTTTTTTCTAACAGTGAGCTCTGATTATTGATCTGAGGGAAAATATCAGGGGACTGGCGTAGGGCAGGGAGAAAATTGGGGTGAGAAACAGCACACAAGGAGAAGTACATTGATTATTTCAGGTGGTGCATTGCTGTGTGTGAAATGAATATATATTATTACTCCCACCTTGGGCCATCTTTTCATAGTTCTTCTGGACACAGGATGCATTTTCTTTCTCACTGCTTGTCTGCTTATGCTGTGCCCTCCCTGGGGCTGTGCCAGCCGCTGGCCTTCCGCCCTGCTGCTCCGAGAGTAATTGTGTTGGGCCTGCTGTTCCTGTTAGGCACCTTTTCTGAGAAAGAGTCCTTTTGTCACAGCCTTCTGAGGCTTCACTGCTCACATGCATATTCAGCAGCACCAGAGAACAAACGCCTTCCATCTACAAGGAAATGCAGTGGCAACTGCAGGGCAGACAGAAAATAGATTTTTCTCCTTTTTTTCACGGTGGGTGAAAGGCTGTGAGGAAAGTAGGAGGCCGCATAAAATACTGGTGGGAAATAGAAACACCCTAATGGAGGCCAGAGGGGAGAGAGGTTGAAACGCTGAAGGATTGACAAGTACAGATTGGTAGTTACAGAACAGTCACAGGGACATACAGCCCAGCATAGGGAATGTAGTCAATAATGTTGCAGTAGCTAGGCATGGGGCTGGTGGGTACCTGCAATATCAAGAGGACCCCTTTGTAAAGTACTGTAGATGATTGTCTAACCACTATGCTGTACACCCGAAACTAATACAGAATAACATTGAATGTAAACTAATTAAAGAACAAAAATAATTACTGGTGGAATGTTTGGGGGGTGTTGTTGGCATTTAGTCCTTTAGTTTTTGTATTTCAACATTGGATCAGAAACGTAGGTGCTTCTATATTGACCCTTCTCAAGTGTAGAAAGAATAATAATAACCACTAAAGTAAAAGTGAACATTTGGATCCATGAAAAGGCAAGGACAAATGCAAAGCAGGAAGTTAGTTGTATGTTTTGCAGTAATTTGTTTTCCTATACTCTTTGAGTTCCTTCGAAATAATTTTAACGTCTATTGAAATTATTAGAACTAAAGTTTAATCTTATTTTTCTTCTTTGGCTTCAAGCATATATTTTTCCTGATTTCTTCTTTTCCCATATTCAACTGACTTTGAAATTATTTTTTATCTCTGCTGCTTCTTACCGCTCTTTGTCTCCTCACCTGAGCTTGCTGCCTCCCACTTCCTGTTCTTTCTAGGAACATCTTGGTTTCTCTCTTTTTTGAAATAAACTGTTTCATTCTGCCTCCTTTTCTTTATAACCCTATTTCCCAATTCTTTATTTTTCTTTATCTTTTCCTTCCTAAGTTCTATCAGAATCCAAATCAAGTCTACTTGCTTTTACCCCACTGGCAGTTGTCAAGAATTATAAGAGTATAGAACAAAATATGTGGTCTGTTTACTACGTAAAATGTATATTTCTTGTGAGAGTGACATTTTCCCTGTGCCTTGATAGCATTGGGGAAGATAAATGTCATTCCATGAAACTACCCACCATGATCTTATTCTTGGTAAAAAAGTGCAAATTTCACTTATGGTAGATTAACAATAGCCAACAGTGTTGGCTAATTCTCCCACCCGGAGAGCAGAAGCTCCTCTCTCTGGAGCCTGGGTGGGCTCTGTGACTGCTTTTACCAATAGACTTCGGTGAAAGGTTGACGGTGCCTGGTTGAGGGCGCAGGCTGAGTAGACTGGCAGCTGTATGTGCTCTCTCAGAACACTCACTTTTGGAGCCCTGTGTCGCATGAACAAGCCGGACTACCCTTAACCTTGCTGGAGAAGCCATAGGCAGGTGTTTCTTACAATAGTCTCATACAAGCTCAGCCTTCCAGCCAAGTTCCAGGCACACAAAATGAAGGCAGCATGGACCTCCAGACCAGCCTGTCTGTCAGCCAATACTAGGAAGTGACCTCAGTCAATGCCATGAAGAGCAGAAGAGCCATCCTGTCAAGCCATGCCCAAATTCCAGACCCATGAAATTCTGGAATATAATAGAATGACTGTTGCTTTGAGACTTGGTTTGGAGTGATTTGTCACACAGCAGTTAATAACGGGAATGCTCTTAGTTCTGCCCAACTTTACCAGGGCCTGGTGGGCCTGGAGGGGCCATCAGACAAAACATAGTTCCTCCCTTGGGCCAACTTGGAGCCAGAGAAGCAGCTGGCCATATTTCCTCCTGGTCACTTGGGCCAAAGGATAGTATCTGCTTAGCCTGAAGCTATTCCATGTAATTTGAACCTCAATCCATAAATTCAATGTGTGAAACATTTAAATTTCCTTGGTTTTCCCAAGCAACTTCTGCTCTAAGATTTTAGTCCGCACATGTGTCATCAGAGACTCCTTCCCTTTCCCTGGGATCAGTGCCCTGTGGCCTGGGGGCTGCCTGTTTTTGCAAGTCCTGCAAGCTTAGAATTTTTTTTTACATCTTTAAAAGGCTGTTTTGAAAAGCAACAACGAAGAATATGCAAGAGAGACAAATGTGGCCTGTGAAGTCTTAACTATTTGGCATCTGGACCTTTACAGAAAGAGTTTGCCAACCTTTGGTAGAGGCAAGGGTTAAGGTAGCATAAAATCTTCAGTTGTCATCTATTTTAAAAGTATATTTTTATTGATTTCAGAGAGGAAGGGAGAGGGAGAGAGAGATAGAAACATCCATAATGAGAGAGAATCATTGACTGGCTGCCTCCTGCACATCCCCTACTAGGGATGGAGCCCACAACCCCGGCATGTGCCCTGACCAGGAATCAAACCTTGACCTTCCAGTTCATAGGTCAACACTCAACCATTGAGCCACACTGGCCGGGCAGTTGTCATCTTTTTATGTTTACAGCCTCTGAGCTATTTACCCTCCTGCTTAGATAACAGGCACCGGCAGACATGCAATATACCCCTTTCCTATCCAGAAGTTCCCTTGGGGCTGGTAGTTCTCCCTGCTGTTGCTGCCCACAAGGGCAATCAGCTAACTCCGCCTGCTCCCCACACGGGAACCTCTGGATCCAGCCCTCTGCTGCTTCAGTCCTTCTCAGCCCCACAGATATTACCCCCAGAAACACCATGCAGCTCCATCACACACTCCCCACCTACACATTGTCTTTCTTTGCTGCCAATATCATGTCGTAGCTGGGAAAGGGCTGGGGTCCCCTCTACCCATACATCCCCATCCTATCTGCCAGTCCTGTTTCCCCTGGACTCCCCCCTGGACAAGAAAGGGAAGAGGTTCAGGATGCATTCATTATTTATTGTGCTAGGCACTTCAGTGAACAAAACAAAGATCCCTTCCATAATTCTAAACAGAGGCAGATAATAAACAATAGAAAATAATGAATCACTAAAGTATCTGTATGCTAAAAGCACATAATAAAGGTATATACTAAAAGTGCAATAGAAAAGAACATATATACTAAAAGTGCAATAGAAAAGAACAGAGTGAGAGCAAAAGGTTGGGGATAGAGAGTCTCGGGTCAGGCCTTGTTGAAATGTGAATAAAAACCCGAAGGAGGAGAGTGAATGAGCCATGTGGGTATCCAGGAGAAGACTATGCAATGCACTGAAGACCGTGGTCTGCTGACATGCTCAGGCAACAGGGAACCTAGTGGAAATGAAAAGGCGAGTGATCAGATTGAGGGCAGAAGTGTAAGGACTTCTTGGCTTCAGCAAGGAGTACCGTGGGGAACTTTGCAGGGTTTTGAGCAGAGGCTGGCCGGATCTAGCATAGGTTACAACAGGAATCACTTTGACCTGCTGCAAGCAGACTGGAGTGCTCAGGGGTGGGGAAGGGCAGGAGTGGAAGCAGGTACACCTGCTAAGAAGCTATCACAAGAATCTACGCAAGATATTTGGACTCAAGGTGACAGCAGTGGAGATGATAAGAAAGTGCCGAGTCTCAACATTTCCAAGATTCTGTCATTTCCCCTACAAAGTTTTTCCCTCTTCTCAGCTCAAAGATTATTTTATAGATTGAATGTTTCAAAGCCTTGCTCTTAAATGGTCATGTAGTCTCCCCAATCTGTGAACAAGGCCCTGAATTGCTGTCCTTCCCCTCAAGACTCAGGCTTTTCATCTCAAAACCTGGGAAGAATCACCTTTTTCCCTGCCTTCCAGGGACCGTATCCCTTCAGTTAACGTAAGAAACATTCAAACCTGTAAAGAATTTTTGTGGGTATATTTGAGCCAAACTATCGACAATTGCCAGGAAGCAGACTATCAATGTATTGAGATAATGCTCCTAGAATGGCAGTTCTTCTTCTATTTTTATAAATTAACATCAAAGGAGGAGACATAAGTGGGTTACATGAAATCCATTGGTGATAGATTAGGGAGGTGGTAGAAAGCAAATGAGGTGGAGGTAGTTAACAGTCAACAATTAACTCGATAACAATAACAATAAGGGAATTTGTGGTCTCTACCCTGAGCATTGATTGTGCCCAGAGGGGTCTAGAAAAAGGGAAGTTATAAGTTACCCTGACATTCCACCAGTATGTTATCATAGATGCAAAAAGACATAGGCTCAGTTACGATCAAAGTTGATCTTTGTCCACCAGCCTAGGACATGACTACCCACTATAAACTGCTTTTTAATTTAAAAAAATTTAATTTCAGACCATCCTTTGTGGATTACTTTAGGTCTCTGAGTTTGCAAGGCCACCATGCAGCCCTCCCCTGAGTTAGTCAGCCCTTTTCGTCCACATTTCCCTGCAGCAATGAGCCCAGACCACCCCTCTCCAACTGGATCCATGAAAGAAGGCAAGAACAAAGGCAAAGCAGGAAGACTAGGGGAAAACTACCTCTTAATATTTCAGAAATATTGTTATCCCACTCTTTTTTGGTTACTTTACAAATAAACATGTCTCAAGTTATGCTTGCTGTGAGGGAATATACATGTGAGATAATCGTACTTTGATGATACTGCTGGCCTAAGGAGACCTCAGGATAACTAATGTCTACTAATATTTAGACAGGAGAGAACCCCCTAGCATTGGTGAATAAGGGTATGTTGGATCAGGCTTTGGATCCAGAGTTAGCAGTAAGTATGGGTTAACCAATCTCTCTCTGATTTCTACCTTTTTTTTTTTAATCCCATATTTCCATTCTCTCTTCACCATTCTTCTAATGGTTGGTCCTTAACTTAAGTATAAGCACTCTATGAGCCCCAAATCTGCTGAGTACTTAGAATCATCTGCCAACGTCACATGGATATTAAAGTACCAGAGGCAAGCTTCAGGACAAGGCATTAGGAAGACCTCCCAGTATAATTAGCCATTTGACTATAATGTGCCCAGGTGTGGTTGTCTTGTCTTTCTTGGAACAAACTGACTTCATAAATCTGTATCTTACGTCTTTCACCAAATTTAGAAAATATTGGGCCATTATTTGTTCAGATGGTTTTCTGCTTCGTTCTTTCACTCCTCTCTTCCTGGGACTTCTATTATACAAATGTTACCTCTTTGGCTATTGACCCACCGAACCTGTTAGAAATAAAATCAATAGTGGTCCATTTTCAAGGCAAGACATTTAACCCTGAATGGAAAATCACTGGTAGTTTGCTTGCATGATGGTCTGAAGACATGACAAAGCTCATGTACCTAGGAGGCCCCTGGGCAAACAGGATGTTAGAAAGAGCTAACCAACAGGGGGAGGTTGGATCACGATGAAAGGAGGAAGTAGGTAAAGACTGTACATGTGTCAGAAAGCACACACCCCAGGAAGGCCTTCCCGCCACAAAGAGACAGGGAGGTAGAGACAACTAAAAAGCCCACAGCCCACTTTTTAAATAGCCCAATAGGAATCTTAGGCGACATCCGGGAAGAGTGCACACCCCATAGTGCTCAGCCAATGAGGAACCAGGGGAGGGACTGGAGCACTAGGGATTAATTGCTTGTTGTACTCGTTCGTTCCAGGTGTGCCTGCCCACCAGACACCTGATCTTGCAAGACGGCCATTAAAGCTTTTGCTTTCACTGTACTTCGTGTCTCTGAGTCCATTATTTGAGTTTGCACAGGTGAGCATGTTTCTCACAAACCTGTGAATTTTTTTAAACCTCAGATTGAATTCTTTCTATTGGTCTAGCTCCACATTGTCTGACTTTTCTGTCATCTCCAATCTGCTCTTATGACCACCCAATGAATTTTCTATTTTAATGACTATATTTTTCAGTTCTAGAATTTCCATTGGGTTTTTTAAATAGTTTTTATTTTGCTGCTGATATTTCCTATCTTTTTATTATAAAAAGCATGTTTTCCTTTGTGTCCTTGAATATAAGAGATGCTTTAAAATCCTTGTCTGCTATTTTTAGTACCTGGTTCATCTCAAGTTTGATCTTAGTTGATATTCTTTTTCTCTTGAATATGGGTCACACTTTCCTGTTTCTTCTTATTATAGGAAAATTTGGATTTGTGGACAAAAAAAAAAAAAAGGGTTCAACAGAAAATAACCTCATAAGGTGATCTGATCATAAATTCCTAAATGGGCAGGTCATGGTGGGTAGTCACACCCCAGGCATATAACTTCTTTAGTAAAAGGCTTATCTTTGCCTCAAGCAAGCCCTGTCCCTTTTTTTGTGTGTGTATCTAGGTTAACATACCTTTGACGTAAGCATACATGTTACAGGATAGTTAGAGGCTAGAAAAATTTCAAGGCAGGAGGACTAGGGAAACAGACAAGAAAATTAAACAAGGCCAAACAGCTTGGCAGCCTGCAGCCAGCTTGCAAGTAGTGAGCCCTTATCGTCCCCCAACCAAGGACGCTTAAGAGCAAATGCTTAATGTCTCTCCAAAGACAGCAGAGAGGAGGGAGGAAGAGGAAGGGAGATGCAGTCTTATCTCATCCCTCTCTCTAAACGGAAAGCCAGCTGTCTCAGGGCTTGACAAGATAAAATTGCCAGGTGCTTCTCACAAATCCTGGGAAAGCCGCAACGAAGTAAAAGGAGGACCTTGAAAATTAATCTGTACCAAGATATTCAGCAGAATAATTTTAAAACCTATAGACAGAAATGTATATAAGGCAGAACCCCCCACCCCACTCACTCCTCAGGTTAGTGGAGACCATCTGCGCTTTATGCCAGATGATAGATTTGCTTGCCTCGCTTCTTTAATAAATTTTCATGTTTTACTTTCTTAATAAGTTACTTTCTCAATAAACTTGCTTCAACACAACACAAATTTGCTTCTGGGGTCATTCGTTCGAATTCATTCATATGAGAAGACAAGAACCATGGGGGGACAGCACGCTCCCTCGGACTCAGGGGGCTGTCGGATAAGGCCTCTGGTGTCTGTGAGAGGTGCCTGTACCATAACCATCCTCAAGAGAGCACAGAATGGTGTTACGTCTCTTGTAATCCAGTCCCCACATTGCTTTTTCCCACCTTCATGTAATCTTAAGTTCCCTCCTTAATTTCAAATGCATAAAAATTAACCCTAAACTGTTATTCTCTGGAGAATTTGCGATCTTGCTTCCCAGCAATTGTCATTAGTTTGGCTCAAATAATTTTTATAAAAATTTTGTATAGGTTTGGACATTTCTTATGTTGACAGATTGTATCCTGGATTTTGAAAATAATACATTAAAGAGGCCTGGGATTCTGTTATTTTCCTTGGAAAACTATTAATTATTTCTGTAAGCGAAAAGTTAGCTTTGCTGACCTCAAACGGCAACTGTTTTCTTCCCTGCAGGAGCAGCCGCTGAAATCAGCCTTAGCGGGATTGCTTGGAGTCTTCCCATTGCATCACTTGGGGTCAGCCACAAATTGTGAAAACATTTTTACTCAGAATTGGGGGACTCCCTCTCTGTATCTCTCTCCTTTCTGTGACATTGCCCCTCATGTTCCAGCTGCTTTACGTATCCTGAACTCTGGCATCTGATGGTTAAGCCCATGCACCGCAGGGCTTTCTCTCTGTGTTGAGTTGACACACAGTGGACTAGGGATTGCCCTCAGGCTAAAAGTTATAAAAAATGGGAAACTCTCTGAGTCCCAGTCCCTTTTTTTATCTGCTCTCTTCTGGTTCTCTCAGGCCTTTAGACAGTAGTCTTCTTTGGTTTGATCAGGGTTTATAGTTATTTCCAGGAATGTTCATCAAATAAGAATTACTTTACCAAATAAACATCACCAAAAGTGTAACTCTACCACTCTCTTTATAAGTCCTCAGTTTCCTCCCCCCTCTTCCATTTGGTCAAGAGCCCATTGCAAGGCTCTAATCCTGATGCCAAAAGCTTTGCTGCTCAGTGTGTGATTCCTGGATTACCAACATTGGCCTCACCTAGGTTAGAAATGCAAATTCTCAGGCTCCATCCATGATCTACTGAACTAGCATCTGTACTATAGCAATATCCCAGGTGGTTCATATGCACATTAAATGTGAGAAGCACTGGCATAGAGCACACTGTGGGCCACCCCATGGGTACTTGGCAAGTGGTACTTGAAAGAGTAAGTAAATAAATGGTTCAGCTCAGCATTTACTGTTAAGTGAGTATATTTGCATTAAGAAATCTTTTTCTTCTCTAATTTTAATATAAAAATCTGTCTTTTGTATATTTTCCTCCTAAGAAAACTCTTCTTAAACTGGTGAGAGATTTGGTTGGCAAATATGCATCTGAACAGTAAAGCAGAGATATTTTAAAGCTCCATAAAAAACGGAAACTATTATCAATATCAGTCAATGCATTTATAGAAGAACTAGAGGCCCGGTGCATGAAATTTGTGCACTGGGGGGGGTGTCCCTCAGCCCAGCCTGAACCCTCTCCAATTTGGGACCCCTTGGGGGATGTCCCACAGGGATTGGGCCTAAACCGGCAGTTGGACATCCCTCTCACAAGCCAGGACTGCTGGCTCCCAATCACTCTCCTGCCTGCCAGCCTGATCACCCCTTAACCACTCCCCTGCCAGCCTGATAGATGCCTAACTGCTCCCCTGCCAGCCCGATTGCCCCCAACTGCCCTCCCCTGCAGGCCTGGTGGCCCCCAACTGCCCTCCCCTGCAGGCATGGTCCCCCCAACTGCCTTCCCCTGCAGGCCTGGTCCCCCCAACTGCCCTCCCCTGCTGGCCTGATTGCCCACAACTACCCTCCCCTGCCGGCCATCTTTGACCACATGGGGGCAGCCATCTTGTGTGAGGGTGTGAGGGTCAATTTGCATATTGCCTCTTTGTTGTATAGGACTAGCATCATGAGCTGTGTAACTGAAATGAGAAATTTTGTCAATCAAATATTGTCTACTTTTTAAATTTCCCCCAGCCTCTAGGCAGTAAATGAAAATCTCCCTCAAAAAGGAACCTCACACCCCCATCCATGCATACATTCCTCTAGATGAAAGCATTCTTCTTCACCGGCAAGCAGAACTGATAATAATTATGTGCCCTGGCAAAGCAAATCCTGTCATAAAAATATTTCTGATAAATGTTTATAATTTGGAAAGCTACAAAATAATTTTCAAATATAGAACATAAAAACGTTTGACACAAACCAAATTATGTATTTCCTTTACATTTAAAAATAATTCTACCTGATTAAAATTGTTTTCACTCTTCTTCAGCTAATGACAACTCTTGATGTAATCTTACATATGACATTCTTTAAAGAAAAATAATAATTTTGAAACATGCAAATGGAAAAAATGCTAGTAAACAAAAGTACTATCAAATAGCAAAAAGCTGCAAATAAAGCAGGAAAAATATCATCAAGAATAATTTTAAACATATACACAGAAAAGCAACAAAAACATGTTTGTGCACCTGGACTATAAAAATTACTTTGTCCACGGACATGAAAATATATCAAATTCTTACCCATAATGAAATTAATTAGTCTAACATTTTCCCTCTTTCCAAGAGATCAGTAATTTCTACTACCACATATTAGGCAAAAGCTAAAAAAATTTCTTTTCACCTATTCTGGCCACATAATGTTATTAAGTAAGTGCTGATTTGTGAATGTGACAATTCTACATAAGAATGAAACAACACATTTAATAATAAGCCCTTTCAAAAAAAGTAAAATGTCAGCCCTAGCCTGTTTGGCTCAGTAGATAGAGAGTCGGCCTGTGGACTGAAGGGTCCTGGGTTCGATTTCGGTCAAGGGCACATGCCCAGGTTGTGGGCTTGATCCCCTGTAGAGGGCGTGCAAGAGGCAGCTGATCAATGATTCCCTCTCATCCTTGATGTTTTTAATCCCTCTCTCCCTCTCCCTCTCTGAAATCAATAAAAAAATATATTTTAAAACACTTAAAAAAGAAAAACGTCATTTTTACTTGAATATCAAAATAAACTCCCTTATTGATAAATAGATGGAGTAGCTATCAATATTTAAATCAGCTAATAATTGGCAACTATGAATTCTCAAGTCAAGGGGGGGAAGCAGAAATGGAATGACTACAGAAATGGAGAAATAAATGTCAACATTAACAGGATATTTTCCAGTGTTTAATTGAAGTGGGCATCAAGATTGGCCAAAAATATAAGTTATATAATTACCCTGATTTGATGCACGCTTCAGCCGGATTCCAGTGGAACAAGTGTTGCTGGTAGAAATCATGTTCTTTCATGGAGTCAGGAGAAAAGTGTTTTGGGAGACTCATGTGTCGGGGGATGAGGTTTAGTGGAAAGAATCATGGGATGGCTGCCCCTGGGACCCCAATGTCTCATCTCCTTCCATCCACCGTGGAAAAAGCCCAGTCTTGTCTTCATCAAGCCCAAAACAAAGGCCAGTGTCCAAAGATTCTGTGCCATTGGTCCGGCACCAGCAGTCTCAATCCCGGTCCAGGAAGCGTAAGGCTGTCCCCTGAGCCCGATGCTGTGCGGCTGCAGCCAGCCTCCTGCTTGGAGTCCCTGTTGCTGTCACCTGCTAGGACCACCTGGTTGCTATGGAGAGAGAACGTGAAGGAAGGGGCCAGTACACATGTCCAGAGAGAGCGCCTCCTTGTTAAACTGGGACGGCATTATCTCAGGCTTGGGAGGGACCAGGCAATGCTGCAATCCTTGGAGTGTGTGAAGCTATAGCTCCCTGGCTAAGTAGGCTTATGCTCCCTAATTGATTACACTTAGTAACGTCTGATTCCCTTGCTTCCTTCCTTTGTCAATATTTACCTACCTGTGCTAACACCAGGGTACCACACCCCTTCCCCTGGCATCTCAGTGGAAGCATTGCTGATGGAGATACGGATCCATTCTATGGACTCTGCATTGAATGGTCATTCAAAGCATGAATTCTAGGCCAAACACACCTTGGTTTAAATCCTGGCTCCGCCGTATATTAGTGATGTGAACTTTGGCAATTTAATTAACTCGTAAGCCTCTGTTTCTTCATCTTTAGAACCAGGAAGTGTTAGAATCTCCCTGATGTCATAGGACTGTTGAAAGAATCCAAGGAGACAATTCATGGAATGACCTTATTATAGTGCTCGACAGAGAGTAATGCTCTACAAATGGCTCCTGCTTCTTCCCCTTCTCTACCCTCTCCCCCTTCTGCTCTTGCCATCATAGGATTTCAGGGTGTGAAATCTGCTGGGCCTAAAGGCTGAATCCTTGGGATCTCAGGGCAGGTGTGCGTGTGCTGGCGCGTTGAAAAGAGACTGTACAAATACTGACTTTTATGACTCAAGGTGGCCACTTGGACCATTTTGCCCAGTTCGTTTCCCAGGCGAGTCCTGTGCCCCTCAGGCCTGTGGAGCACGGACAGCTGGCTGCCCTGGACATGCCAGGCAGTGAGTAGAGATGGTGAGGAAGGTAAGCCGGGGTTCTAGGACCAGAGTCCAGACAACTTGGTGTAACATCAGAGGAGAAAAAAACGACTCATCTATGTACACACATGTGCACAGCCACACAGAGTCACGCATGCACGCACACACACACAAACATACATATAGTGTGGCTGTCATAGGCCCTGCCCAGAGCCCCTGCCTTTAGCATCACACAAGTATCTCCTCCACCCCCGCATCACCTCCGTATGCACAGACTCACACACCGTGCCAGCACCCATCCTCACGCCCCTCCTGCCTCCTGCTGGCGATGTGTCTGCTGAGGGGTGTGCTGCACGCTCTGAAGGAGGCCCACGCGGACCATTGCGTAACTGACAATAGGCCTTGTGTCCGCATTCTATTTAGATCCGTGTCTGAAGCAGGTGACAGGTGTTCAGAGAACATTCCCCCATTGCCTGTTGCCGAGAGCATCCTGAGACCAGCTGGGGCGAGGAGCAGAGGAAATCCCCATGGTAATTTAATAGTTCACAGGGCTTTGGGTCTGTGAGGGTGATGATGGAGAATTAAAGCGACAGTGACCACCCACTTCAGAAGGGCCTTGTGCTTTTCCGGGATATTTCTGCACGTACTACTTTGTTCCCAAGGAAATGGCCATGGGGTGACCAAGAGGAAAACCTTTTTTGTAACAGGTGCCTGTCACCACTTACCAGGAGAAACACAGAAAGCATCTAGAAGGGAGAGGCCTGTACACACACACACACACACACACACACACACACACACACACACACCGGGAGGCTGTGCCAGTTTAGGGTGGTTTCATCCCAGAGCCAGATGTTTAAGGAACATCTTAGAATGCAACTTTCAGCATGGGACAGCCTGGCAGACCCTGTGACTGACTTCTCGGGATTCGTGCTGTAGCTTCTCGGCGCAGTTTTGCAGGGTAATGGAGCCACTCCCGTGCTCTGATTCTAGACATCGTTTGCAATTGGCCTCATGTTTGAGCATTTCTCCTCCCTTTCTCAGGCAGTTTGGTTATTCTGAGCCAGTTTGGGTCAGAATGTACTCATTGGCTCACTCAACATGCATGTATTATGTGCCTACTACATGCAGTACACTGAGTGAGACAGGACTCATTCCATACCAATCCCAGGAGGCTCCGGAGCACCCACAGAGTCCACGTGCCCAGCAAGGCCTTGAGGACATGTCCTTCACCAGAGCCCACGTTCCCGGGGCACAGGCCAGCGGGCCACACCTGCTGTGGAGAAAGTACAGTAGATACGGGGAGGGGGTGGGGGTTGAGAGGAGCTGCATTAGGGGAGTGAAAGAAAATATTTGAGCAAAAACTTGCAAGCAGTGAGTGAGCTGAGCCAGTGGGGATTTGGGGAGGAATGCTCCTGGCAGGAAACAGGCTGTGTGAAACCCAGCAGAGGGACAGGGGACAGGGTTTGAACAGAGGCGTGACCTGGTCCCAGGCAGGTTCTCACGGGCTCTCCCTGACCGCGGCCTGCAAAATAGTGAGCATGGACCACAGACACAGGGAGGCTTCGCGGAAGTCCATCCTTCATCTTCCCATCACCCACAGGGGAAGGCAGGCCAGGGAGGAGACACACTTCTGGCCTGTGCAGCGCAGCTGCCGGGGAAAGCAGACTTCAACACTGCATCCTATCTAATAAAAGAGTAATATGCAAATTGACCATACCTCTGCTACACCCACAAGCTATGCCCACCAGCTAATCAGGAGTGAGTATGCAAATTAACCCAACCAAGATGGCTTCGGCCACGGAGAGAGCAGGAGACTTGGGTTTCCCCGGTAATGGAGGAAGCCAAGCTTTCTGCACACCCTGGCCAGCCTAGGCCTCCACTCAAGGCTACAAAGTTTCAATTATAGAAGATAAATAAATCCCAACAAAAATTGCTGTGGCCACAGAGCAAGCAGGAGGCTTGGCTCCGCTCAAGGCTACAGAGTTTCAATTATAAAAGATAAATAAATCCCAGATACCAGGGCCTCAGCTTGGGTCTCTGGGGGGCGTGGCCACCCTGCAAACCACCACAGGCCCCTCACCCAGGCAGCCCCAAGCCCCAAGGGAACCCCCACCTTGATCCAGGACACCCTTCAGGGCAAACCAGCCAGCCCCCACCCATGCACCAGGCCTCTATCCTATCTAATAAAAGACAAATATGCAAATTGACCGCACCTTCGCTACACCTAAGCCACGCCCACCAGCCAAACCACGCCCACCAACCAATCAGGACGAGTATGCAAATTGCCCCAACAAAGATGGCGGCTAATTTGCATATCAAGACAGTGTCGAAAGAAGCCAAGAGCTGCAAAGGGGAGTAAAGCTTTGAAGAAGCAAGCAAGCCAGGGGGGCGGGGGGAGGAGAAGGGAGGAGCGAAGTCAGGGCCGTGGGCGAAGGGAAACGAAGGCGGGCTGGAGGAGAAGGCAAGGCGGGCGGCAAGGGTGAGGTGGAGGCGGGGCCGGGGGTGAAGGGAAATGAAGGCAGGCTGGAGGAGAAGGCGGGGCGGGGGACAAGGGCGGGGTGGAGGCGGGGCCGGGGGCGAAGGGAAACGCGGGCGAGCTGGAGGAGAAGGCGAGGTGGGCGGCAAGGGCGGGGCGGAGGCGGGGCCGGGGGCGAAGGGAAAAGCGGGCGGGGTGGAGGAGAAGGCGAGGCGGGCGGCAAGGGCGGGGCGGAGGCGGGGCCGGGGGCGAAGGGAAAAGCAGGCGGGCTGGAGGAGAAGGTGATGCGGGCGGCAAGGGCGGGGAGGAGGCGGGCGACAATGGCGGAGCAAAGGGAAAAGTGGGCGGGCTGGAGGAGAAGGTGAGGCGGGTGATAAAGGCGGAGCAGAGGCGGGGCCAGGGACGAAGGGAAACGCAGGCGGGCCGGAGGAGAAGGCGAGGCGGGCGGCAAGGGAGGAACGGAGGCGGGGTAGAGTGCAGCAGGAAATCCCATTGCAGGAATTTTCCTGCAACGGGAAAGCTAGTCCTATCTAATAAAAGAGTAATATGCAAATTGACCATCACTCCAACACACAAGATGGCTGCCCCATGTGGACACAAGATATGGTACCACAAGATAGCCAGCAGGAGAGGGCAGTTAGGAGGGACCAGGCCTGCAAGGGAGGGCCGTTGGGGGTGATCAAGCCTGCAGTGGAGGGCAGTTAGGGGCAAACAGGCTGGAAAGGGAGCAGTTAGGCATCAATCAGGCTGGCAAGGGAGTGGTTAGGGGGTGATCAGGCTGGCAGGCCGAAGCGGTTAGGGGCAATCAGGAAGGCAGGCAGGCGAGCAATTGGGAGCCAGCAGTCCTGGATTGTGAGAGGGATATCCGACTGCCCGTTTAGGCCTGATCCTACTGGGATAGGGCCTAAACGGGCAGTCGGACACCCCTCGAGGGGTCCGGGGACACCCCTCCCCCCATGAACGAATTTCGTGCACTTGGCCTCTAGTCTAAAACAAAGCAGAATGCAGGAATCAAAAGCAAGCCGAGAAAAAGTGCTTACTAGTAATTCTATTAGAGAAGGCTATTTGAAGGAGGCGGCTGTAAAAAAAAGACATCTTCTGTACCATTCTTTCAGTCCTCCTTCATCCCCTCCTCTTTCTCTTCTTCCCTCTCTCAATCGCTCCATATGTCTCTCTCTCTCTCTTTCTGTCCGTCTGTCTTTTGATGGCATCCTTTTTTTGCCTTAGTGATAGTGAGCAGTCCGCTGAACTCTAACGTCTCTCTCAGCTTCACAGCACCTTGCTTTTACTGGCCTCGAATCTGCTATTTTCCCCCTCAGTCAAATAGAGCTCAGGACATTGGATGATGTTTTAGGAAGGTTTTAAGCACTGAAGGATGGATTTTGATGTTTAAAATATGACAATTCGTTTCACGGATTAAAATATCACTGAAATGAGGGGTTTGGAGTGAAGGCAGGAGGAGCCGGTGGAATTAGATCAGCGGAATCGCAATGATGGCAGGAGCGGGGCTGTGGGCACCCGGAGGCTGAGGTGCATTCTCTCCTCCTCTGTGAGGTTCACACTCTTCTCTAATGAAAGTTTTAAAGCCCTGAGCCCATTCTCATGCAAAGCTGCCAGCCAGGCTCCTGAATGTCTGGTATACTTTAGAAATTGTATCTTTGAGACTCTTTTTAAAAAATATATATTTTATTGATTTTTTACAGAGAGAAAGGGAGAGGGATAGAGAGTTAGAAACATCGATGAAAGAAAAACACTGATCAACGGGCTCCTGCACACCCCCTACTGGGGATGTGCCCGAAACCAAGGTACACGCCCTTGACCAGAATCTAACCTGGGACCCTTGAGTCTGCAGGCGGACGCTCTATCCACTGAGCCAAACCGGTGAGGGCTCTTTGAGACTCTTTGTTGGGAGCTGACCTCTGAGTAGAATGGTTGGTAAAAGTGAACATGTCGGAGGTGACCCATGAACAGGATGCACAGCCTCCTGCACATCTCCACCCGACGTGTGACAAACAGCTCTGCTCTGCTCTCTCAGTCCCAGGCTGTCTCTCAGTTTGACCACGAGCAGCTCGCCGAGGCTGCTGGCAATGACCGGCACTGTTGGAAGCAGTTCTAGAATCAGACAGGTCATCGGGGTCAGCACGTGGTGAGTGGGTAACAAATGTTTGTGGACTTGATCTCTGAAGCAATGTGTATCCAAATCTCTGCTCACAGCCAGACTCAGTCTACTAGATCTTACAGGAACAGCCACTGGAGGTCAGTCTTCACTCTGAGAACGAATGGAAAGGCACAGTTGTGACTGGACAGACTGACACTGAAATAGCCTTTTAAAGAGTGAGGAAGTCGTGTCCTAATAACCTTCCCATGTATTAGCTAATGTCTACTATGAATGCAGCTCACAAGTGTAAGAATCGTCTAGATATGCAGTATATACGTACATTTCCATAAAGGGTATGATAAGGATTAGATCACAAATTTGACTTCATTTTTAGTTAAAGGATGTAAGATATCCTAGATTAGAAGACAGGAAATTAAAATCCACACCTGACTAAGTTAATTAAACTCTCTGAAAACACCCCCCAAATCCAGAGCATTGTCCATGCCCAGCAAGGCCTGGCCTCCCCTCCTGCTCCCTCGGCCCCGCTGTCCTCTCCGAGCAGTGGCTGCGGTGCATGAGGTCCTGGCCGCCTCGGACTCTGGGTGACCAGCCCTCTAGCAGTTGCTTGCCCCTGTCTGATTTTCCCTCCCTGAACACTCCTTTTGGACTCTATTATTCGGTGATGCGTGGTCTTCCCCTTATACAGCGACACCTCCCAGCATCCCCAAGTCTCAGACGCTGGCCTGTTTTCTCTGCTGAAATCACGTCCACTTTCTTTTCCTGTATTAAAAGAATCTTCATGGTTAGTTCTGCTAAAGCCAAGGCCACAGGCTGAATTCCCCCATAGAAATTTCTTCTCTTCTAAAACTATTTCCTCAGTAATCTCCCTTGAAGAAAAAAAAAATTCTCTCTATTCTATAATACAGGTCAGAAGGAGAAATAAAGAGTACTGTAAACAATGATGTGAATCAGGACGAGAAAAGATTAGCGTAATAGTTACTTTAATTCCTCAAAAAGATGCCTGTGACATACAAGGCAAACCTTGCTCGGCCACAGCTCCTGTAAAGCAGGAAGAAGGACGAGCTCAGACTGGGAGAACCT
Organism: Eptesicus fuscus; assembly: GCF_027574615.1. Taxonomy (NCBI): domain Eukaryota; kingdom Metazoa; phylum Chordata; class Mammalia; order Chiroptera; family Vespertilionidae; genus Eptesicus; species Eptesicus fuscus. The sequence continues at coordinate 53,616,762 of NC_072490.1, read as the reverse complement.
AGCAAAGGACGGACATCTGGAATGTACCGATCTCTCAAAACTCGATGGGAGAAACATAAACAATTCAACTGCAAGACGGGTCAAGATGTGAACGCACAGTTCACCGAAGAGGGTCTTCTGATAGCATACAGAAAGATGTTTGCCATCATTAGCCACTAAAGAAATGCAAAGTAAAATCACAATTAGCTTTCACCACAGTCAGCACGGCTGAAGTAAACAATAGTGACAACACCAAATGCCGCACGAGTGTGAGAAGGAACGGATCCCTCACTCTTTGCTGGCGGAAAGGGACCACTCCCTCTGGTGAACAGCTTGGCAGTGTCAGATGTAACGAGACATGCAGTTACCATGTGGCCTGCACAGCGAACCCAGGCATTCATCCCAGAGACGTGACAACTTACTATGATGGACTAAATGTTCGTGGCCCCCACACTTCATCTGCTGAAACCCCGCTCTGCAGTGGTCTGAGGGGGCAGGTCTTTGGAAGGGAAGTAGGATGAGCTGAGGCTAGTGCTGGTCCCTCATGCTGGCCATGTGATAGTGGGGAGAAGGTGGCCCTCATCCACCCACACTGACCCCTGACCTATGACTTACAGACTCCAAAACTGCGAGAAAGAAGTACTTGCTGATGTAAACTACTCAGTCGACAATACTTGGTTAGAGCAGCCTGGACAAACTAAGATACTTACATGTCCATGGCCATCTTCCCTGCACTAGCTGCTCTCAGACTTGCCCCAGGCTGCGTGGATGAGACAGGAAATGCAGTCCCTGGTCACCACATCCATTCATTTTATGGGGGGAGCACGGCCATTAATGGTTTTTTCCTCTTCTCTTCTAATTTCTTACCTGCACCTGCTACCACTTTTCTTCTCACGTTACTGTCAGGTGCAGGGAAAAGCAGAGATGTAGAATGACTGGGTAAAAAGAAGCTGCTTCTATAGATAATGTTTCTTAAAATGAAAGGAGCCTGCGATGCACTCCGGTGGTGAGTGATCGCAGAGTTCACGTGGCATCTTCCTTTTGGTCGCTGGAGTGATGCCTTCATACGAGGCAGCAAGGACCATGCTTGTTCTGGGAGAAAGGGACTGCTTTCCACTGTCCTGATGCACAAGCGTCACGGTACCAGCAACTCACCCACTTTCTCCCAGCCGCCGCAGTTAGGGCTCATCCCAGAACTTCCTACTGGGGGCGCTTCAGAAAGCTCCCTCCCGCGCTCTCTGGCTGCCTTTCATCAAAGGCGAAGACCAGACCTATCTAATCGGTCAGGAGGGCCAATCTAATCTGCCCCGTTAACTGTGTTTATGGAGGAAAATGTTTTGCAACCTTAGATATCATAAAACTCAACGCATGAGGCAGATGTAAAATGTTCCTGAAATTGCAAATATTGACCAATCTCTTTTCCTTCCCAAGCAGATCCACTTGGGACACAAGACACACAGCAGCTGTCATCGGGGAAAATAACAGAGAGACACATGGTCCGACTGTTCCCCGACGCCAGTGATGGTGAACCTATGACACACGTGTCAGCACTGACACGCGTAGCCATTTCTGATGACACGCGGCCGCCTGCCGAGGATGAAACATTTGCGACTAGAGTCTTGGAGTTAGTTTTTTCCTCAAAGTGACACACTACCCGAGTTATGCTCAGTTTTTTGGCGAAGTTTGACACACCAAGCTCAAAAGGTTGCCCATCACTGCCCTACGCCCACTTACTCTGTGATGCCCATCACAAAACCTGGGCTGCCGGAAACATTTTATAATAAGGCATACATATTTTAATGTGTTTTCAGAATTACATTGTCTACTTTAAGTTCTCAAGTAGTTGAGTGTCATATCTAAAGCCTTATCAGACACTTCCCATACCCCATATTGCTTCTTCTTTTTTTAAAATTTCTTTATTGCTTAAGGTATTACATATGTGTCCTTATTCCCCCATTTCCTCCCACCCCCCATTCATGCCCACACCCCCCTGTTATCTGTGTCCATTGATTAGGCTTATATACATGCATATAAGTTCTTTGGTTGATCTCTCCTCCTTACCCCCACCTCCCCTACCTTCCCTGAGGTTTGATGTTCTAATTGATGTTTCTCTGTCTCTGGATCTGTTTTTGTATATCAGTTTATGTTGTTCATTATATTCCACAAATGAGTGAGATCATGTGATATTTATCTTTCTCTGCCTGGCTTATTTCACTTAGCATAGTGCTCTCCAGTTCCATCCATGTTGTTGCAAATGGTAAGAACTCCTTCTTTTTTACCGAAGCATAGTATTCCATTGTGTAGATGTACCACTGTTTTTTAATCCACTCATCTGCTGATGGGCACTTAGGCTGTTTCAAAATCTTAGCTATTGTAAATTGTGCTGCTATGAACATAGGGGTGCATATATCCTTTCTGATTGGTGTTTCTAGTTTCTTTGGATATATTCCTAGAAGTGGGATCACTGGTCAAATGGGAGTTCCATTTTTAGTTTTTTGAGGAAACTCCATACTGTTCTCCACAGTGGCTGCACCAGTCTGCATTCCCACCAGCAGTGCACAAGGGTTCCTTTTTCTCCGCATCCTCGCCAGCACTTGTCATTTGTTGATTTGTTGATGATAGCCATTCTGACAGGTGTGAGATGGTACCTCATTATTGTTTTAATTTGCATCTCTCTGATGATTAGTGACTTTGAGCAGGTTTTCATATGTCTCTTGGCCTTCCTTCTGTCTTCTTTCGAAAAGTATCTATTTAGGTCCATTGCCCATTTTTTTATTGGGTTGTTTATCTTCTTTTTGTTAAGTTGTATGAGTTCCCTGTAAATGTTGGAGATTAAACCCTTATCGTTGATATCATTGGCAAATATGTTCTCCCATACAGTGGGCTTTCTTGTTGTTTTATTGATGGTTTCCTTTGCTGTGCAAAAGCTTTTTATTTTGATGTAGTCCCATTTGTTTATTTTCTCTTTAGTTTCAATTGCCCTAGGAGCAGTATCAGTGAAGAAATTGCTTTGGCATATGTCTGAGATTTCTCTGCCTGTGGATTCCTCTAGTATTTTTATGGTTTCCCATAGTATGTTTAAGTCCTTGATCCATTTTGAGTTTATTTTTGTGTATGGTGTAAGTTGGTGGTCTAGTTTCATTTTTTTGCATGTATCTGTCCAATTTTCCCAACACCATTTATTGAAGAGACTGTCTTGACTCCATTGTATGTTCATGCCTCCTTTGTCAAATATTAATTGAGCATAGTGATTTGGGTCGATTTCTGGGTTCTCTGTTCTGTTCCACTGATCTATATGTCTGTTCTTGTGCCAGTACCAGGCAGTTTTAAGAACAGTGGCTTTGTAATACAGCTTGATATCTGGTATTGAGATCTCCCCTACTTTGTTCTTCTTTCTCAGGATTGCTATAGCTATCCGGGGTCTTTTTTTATTTCAGATGAATTTTTGGAAAGTTCATTCTAGGTCTCTGAAATATGCCGTTGGTATTTTAATGGGAAGTGCATTGAATTTATAGATTGCTTTGGATAGTATGGACATTTTGATGATGTTGATTCTACCAATCCATGAACATGGTATGTTCTTCCATCTGTTTATGTCTTCCTCTATCTCTTTTTTCAGTGTCGTGTAGTTTTCCGCGTATCTGGCCAACCTAATTCTCTAGAGCAGCACCCTTGCATCGGAAGGGCCTGAAAGCTTGTTAATGGTGCAGGTTCCCAGACCTTGCCCAGACCCACTGAACTGGAACCTCTGGGGCTGGGGCCCAGGAAAAGGTATCGTTGCCCAGTCCTCCAGGTGGCTTTTGAACTGCTGCAGCCCTACCGAATCTTTAATAATGTAATCATAATTATGGTTTAAACACCATAAACATATCTACCTTCTTAATAGACCAATTTGTACTGCATATGTCCTTCTTTCTAAAGTTTTTAAAACTATTTAAAATCTTTACATTGTATTTTTCGTTAACTTTTTAGCATTCCATACATTACCAATGGACTCTACAAACATGATTGATTGATTGATTGATTGATTGAGACAGAGATAAATAGCTATAAATACAGATGGATATAGAGATCTTTATGTCTAGCTTACTTTAAAAAATCTTCACAATGCAAATAATAAGTATTTTTACAAATAAAAACAACTACACTCTCCAAAATTAAGGATTTTTTGTGACCCTTATTAAGCCTACTAAGCACATGTATTTTTTAAATGCAAGGGACTAATGGGCTCATTGTTGTTAATTTTACCTTTCTTTTCATTTCTGTCTTGCTTTACTTAAGATATTTTCTCTAATGGGCAGCATGGCCATTTCAAAAATGTTAAAATACTAAAGAAAAGAAGTTGCTTCAAATTAAAATACAAGTCTCAGTAAAAGGAGAAAATGGCAAACATCACCGTTAACTTTGCTCTAAATGGTAGCTCAAGCCTGATGACCATTAGTCCCAAGCCAGTGTTTTCCAAAACCTTTTCTAGGGAAAGATCCCATTTTTCCAAATATGTTTGCCAATTGCCCCGGGCTCTCTCCCTGGTCCCCACCCCAGCGCTTCAGAAACTACCTGCTCACCTAGAGCCTGGGTCCTGGGAAAAGATGCTGATTGGTGCTGAGCAGCAAAGCAGTTTGCAAGCCGATTGCCCCCAGGCCCTCCCCAGCCCGGCTGTAGCCACTGCCTCTTCCCGAGAGGCTTGCAGAGCAGGCGAACTGCAAGTTTGCAATAAGCAATCCGGAATGCTCAGGAGTTAAGTTTCAATTCTGTGCCTGTTGGTTAGATAAGTTTACCCTTCACCCTCATCTGTTCAAGTCCTTTCCCGCTGTCAGAACACAGGCTCAGAGCCCATGCCCGCCGGCCAGCACGCAGCCTGGCATGAGCAGAACAAGCGTCAGTGTGATGGCTCCAGACCGGTATCTCCTCTTGTCCAGGTTCCCATCAAAGGGGATTCCCAGTCTTACTTCGTGGAAGATGCTATCTCATCTCCCACCAGGCAGAGATTTCTGTCCAATGCACTCCCGGGCACAAGTGGCCGCCCAGGGCGATGCTTTCCCAGGCCCCATACCCGCAGTCGGGGATGGCTGAGTGTGAAACACTGCACATCATTTCGGTGTAAAGTAATATTCCTTCCTAAATGATTGAGCTGCTCTGAGGTCCAAGGGCAGGACTTCCCCACTCACATCCCATTGGGTTTCCAGTTTTTGTCGGCACATCTCACCCACGGCCGTCCTGGTGCCTAGATGAGTAGCGCAGCCCATAACGGCACCTGGTGGGCCCTTGTAAGGTTGATGCTGGGGAGTGAACTAGGCAGAAAGCTAGACCATGACCATACTCATAGGCTCCTTAATGCAGAGCATCTCTGTGGTCGACCCTGGAAACCAGGCCTATTCCTTCCCTTACCCTTTCTCCTAGGACCAGCAAGCCTCCAGGCGAGGCGCTTGTGGTCATATCCAAACCCCTGCTGCTCTGGGCAGGGCAGTGGCAAGACCTTCCCCAGGACCCATAGCAAACCGTGTGCGGGCAAACACAACGGTTCTTGGTCCACCGGTCACTAAAGAAAACCACTGTGCAGAGTAAGGAATGTCTGAGAAGAACAGAACAAAGAAGAATGTAGGGGAGAGACATGACCACAGAGCTGCCAAGATTTCCAAAGGCTCTGCAGCAGGCCCAGGCCCAGGCCCAGGCCCATGCCATGCCCATGCCCAGGCCCATGCCCAGGCCCATGCCCATGCCCATGGTGTGGGTCCCAACATGGTGAGGCCTGTCTGGCAAACTCAGGAAGGACCCCCACATTTTCTTTGAAACCTGGGCTTTTTAGCTACACCCAAGAGAACTAATGTCAGAGTAAAAAGGAAAGTGGCATAACAAACCGAGTAACAAGCCAAGCCAACAGCGGGACAAAGGTTCCAGGAGGGCACGCGGCCACTGCTCCGGTGGCATCTGGAGGAGCCTCCGAGTGCATGTCCAGGCCTTCAGGGGGCTGAGGGTCAGTACCGAATGCAGGATTCCACTGAAGTGTGGGTCAGATGAGCAGCTGAGGACCCCTGCTCGGGCCTCCCTGTCCTAACAGAGCACACACGAGCAAAGGCCTCTCTTCTTACCCCAGGCTCTTGCACAGCTCTTGTGCGTGGAGGGCTCCGCGTGGCTCTAGGCGGGGAACCCTGGCTATGGCAGAGCAGGGTGAGAGCTGGTTTCCTGAGGAGCAGGCCAGACCCCTCACGGGGCCTGGAGCTAAGGCAGCCCTGCCTCCCAAGAGCTCCTGCTTAGGAGAGAAAAGACTAGTTCACAGCTACTCACATGCCATGGAGGTGCAAGTACCCTCTCAGGCACTTGAGGCCGCCTTTGGGGAGCTGGAGGTTCTGTGGGTGTAAAGGTGGGGCCCAGAAGTTGAGTTGTTTGTATTGCAACAGAGGACTTTCACTAGAGGGTGGCGAGACCTCTGGCCAGTCAGCCTGGGCTTGCAGGGCCTGCTCCTCTGGAACATCCCACGCGGGGCAACTAGCATCGCAGAGAAAATACTCTGAGAGGGGAGATAAGGACTCTGAATATAAAGTCAAAGAAATTTCAAAGTAAGATGGAATGAAGGTGACTTTTTTAAATCTGCCCTCTCACAGATAAGGAAACTGATGCTAGAAGTGAAGTGTGGCAAGTCGCTTAGGGGATGAACAATTGCGTTTTTTCTAAAGCAATAGTTCAAAGTAACCAACCTATGAGGGAAGTAACCAACCACAGGACTGGTACGCATGCATATCAGCATAACCAACGGACACAGACAGTGGGGGGTGAGGGCATGTGCTGGCAGGTGGGGGCGGCCGGGGAGAGGTCAATGGGGGAAAAGGAGACTTATGTAAAACTTTAAGCAACAAAGTTAAAAAAAAAATAGTACATAGTAACAGTCCTATATCAACGCCTCCTGCCTTAGCCCTAGAACTTCAGGCTGCCCGGGTTCTGAGGACATAGTGGAGTTGGGGCAGCCGATGCTGAGAAGTCCACCACAACGGCAAGAGCCTATCACTCTGGGAACGTCAAAGCCCAGGGCCACTGACCTCCAGAACCAGGTACCTGCCCCAGACACAGCAGGAAGCCACTGTCCAACCCCGAGGCCAGGATTCTGCCAGAGAACTGCTTGGGCTGCGAGGTGGCTCCGAGAAGCACGGTGGAAGCCCGGGCCTCTGCTAAGACTCTAGGTTGCCCACCCTGGAACCGCATGGGCACTGGGTTATGTTAGCACAGAACATCCTCCTCTTCCCGTGTGCGCGGCCCCATGGCAGGCGGTTGGAACATGACGATGGTTGGTAGTCATGGGCAGGGATTAGAAAGATGCTGGCACGAAGGCCCCTCAGGGACTCATGCTGGCGGGCGAGGCAGTCACCTTGGCCTCAGTCTGTGAAGCTCCCCCAAGCTCCTGCAGTCACGTGGGCAGAGGGCAGTGGGAGGCCGTGGAAACTTTCCCGGGACGTGGAGCCGCTAAAGTCGCCACTGAGCTCTGCTATCAGAGGGAGACGTTTGTATAGTCCTCATTCTTTGATAGTCTGTGTCTGAAACATTTTGTTAAGCCTGGAGAAGGGCAAACACTAGGTGTGATTGCATGGCGCCCTGAAAGAACTTCCAATGTTTGATGAATAGAATACAAATATTGATTGGAACTTGTTAAAGTTGTGGTGTGTAGGATAAGAAGCAATGGTTACCAAGGTCCTTAGATTTATCCTACTCAGAGTAGGTGCTTAACAGTGATTTTGGCTTGGTGTAAATACATATTAGCCTTGATAGTGCATGTTCGTTACATAGGACTTGTTACTACTTGAGTTCCAAAAACCTAGTTATAGTCTAAGTTCCCAATGTGTTGACTTAAACTCACGGGATGTGTTCCCCACATAAGTGACTTTCTTCTGATATGAAACAGCATCTGTGGCAAAGGTCAAACAAATGTCAGTCAAGGTAAAGCCATATCATCACATCAAAACATGTTGTAACCAAGGTCATAGACCAAACACATGCTTTATCTTTCATCTACTAAGGTCTTGTGCTGCTTAGAACAACTCATGACTATTGGTAGACATGGCTTAAGGTCAAACAGAATGAGTACTTGGAGGAATTGATCCATAAATGCTATATTTGATAATTGATTCTATTTTCAAAGAAAGCTACTTTTGTGGTTAAATAAACATGAGATAGGTGCCCTCTGCGTAGCTGAAACCCACAGTCTTTTAAACTACATGCAAGACTCATTTAAAATAGGAGGCTAAGAAAAGCTGCATTAAAAGAAACAGAGAATGAAATAAAAAAAAAATTGGCAACGGACCTAAATAGATACTTCTCGAAAGAAGACAGAAGGAAGGCCAAGAGACATATGAAAACATTCTCAAAGTCACTAATTATCCGAGAAATGCAAATCAAAACGACAATGAGGTACCATTTCACACCTGTCAGAATGGCTACCATCAACAAATCAACTAATGACAAGTGCTGGCGAGGATTCGGAGAAAAAGGAACCCTCTTGCACTGCTGGTGGGAATGCAGACTGGTGCAGCCACTGTGGAGAACAGTATGGAGTTTCCTCAAAAAACTAAAAATGGAACTCCCATTTGACCCAGTGATCCCACTTTTAGGAATATAGCCCAAGAAACTAGAAACCCCAATCAAAAAGGACATATGCACCCCTATGTTCATAGCAGCACAATTTACAATAGCTAAGATTTGGAAACAGCCTAAGTGCCCATCAGCAGATGAGTGAGTTAGAAAACTGTGGTACATCCACACAATGGAATACTACGCTGCGGTAAAAAAGAAGTAGTTCTTACCATTTGCAACAACATGGATGGAACTGGAGAGCATTATGCTAAGTGAAATAAGCCAGGCAGAGAAAGATAAATATCACATGATCTCACTCATTTGTGGAATATAATGAACAACATAAACTGATGAACAAAAATAGATCCAGAGACAGAGAAACATCGATCAGACCATTAAAACTCAGAGGGAAGGTAGGGGAGGGTGGGGGTAAGGGGGAGAGATCAACCAAAGGACTTGTATGCATGCATATAAGCCTAACCAATGGACACAGACAACAGGGGGGTGAGGGCATGAGAGGTGGGGTAGGGGGGGGTAATGGGGGAATAAGGACACATATATAACACCGTAATCAATAAAGAAATTAAAAATAAGAGAGAGAGAAATCCAGTGTGGGGGGTTATAGTTTGGTTTTGTGAACACATGTCAAGCTCTTCAACTGGCACGCCCCCTGCTGCAGATGCTACCTCGTAGCCAATGAGGAGTCTGAAGAGATTTCATAGCCTAACAGGAGGTTTTTTTAAAAAAGTCCTAACTCACCTCCCCCAAATCCTCTTCTAAGGGAAAAATTGTCCATATAGAAATGTTAGTGATAATGATCACTTCTATTCCTGAAACTCTTTGAATAAGTTACCTTTGCACTCATCATTGCTTTGAGTTTCACAGCAACCCTGAGAAAGAGGCTCGGGGGCAGTTACTTTTTACAAACGACAAAGTCCAGGTGCCAAGCGTAGGGTCATCAGGTGATGGGCAGGGTCAGCACTCAGACCCAGACCTTCCCATTCGGGATCTCAGCGCCTTTCCATATTCCTGCCACCATTTTTTAAGGAGCAGGAAATGGGCTCACTAAATCCTGAGGCTTCTGGAGAACAACTATACGTGAGGCAAACAGCATCTTCAAAACGCATGTTCATAAAACAGGCTCGTCTCACTTGGCCTGTCAGCGGGAGACAGAAAATGTGGCCGTGTCTTAGAGGAGTAAGTTGCAATCGTGGTGCTTGAGCCTCTTCAATGCCCCCTTGTTCGGAAGAGGACAAGCCAGGCTTTGTGGGGCAGGGCGTTTCCCGTCCACGCAGACCCTGCAAGGCCTCCGCTCGCACAGGGGCCGTCCTTCTCCACAATCAGCGACTCATCTCACACTCCGGGCGGCGCCTGCTCAGTCCCCATTCACGGACTCTTCTGGAAAGGAAGGTCGGCTCACCACCACCCCCTCAAAAAGAAAAAAAAAAAGCTCTGGCTTTGTCCAAAGAGTGATGGAAATGGAACTCGTGAAAAACCCTTCCTAGGCAGTGTGAACCCAGACAATACGGTTTTGTAACCGCTCTGTTTGATGTGTACTGACGGGAATTAATCATTTTGGTGAACAGAATTGCTCTTTGTTATGTAAACTTTGTAAAGTCCGCTTCATATGACCTTTGCATTGAGAAATCTGCTGTTCCAAAACGGCCATCTTTCTGTGGGCACCAGGATTCCTACGGAAACTTCTGGAACCACATTACCACTTGACCTTAAAGTTCAGACTGCCGCTGGGTTGGATGCGAACCAAGTGACGACAAAAATACTGTAACATGTGTACACACACGAGTCCCATTCCCCAAGAATTGATCGAGTGCAGTGACTATTTGTTTTCCCATTTCTCCTTGTCATTTGTTGGCATCTCGGATAGCCAGCCTCTATCAACGACCACACCCTGAAAATACACCATTTCGAGGTTCATACACGCTATTCACATTAGACATCTGGCTCTGGTGTGTGTATAAATGTAGTCCATTGGAGAAATAGTTCAGCCTGGGGCTGCGCTTTTAGATCCGATATTTACGAGGCCGTGGGCTCCCACCGGCACCGCCGCCTCCCAAACCCCCGAAGAAAGGGTGTCCTCCCCCGGTGGCTCCCCAGCACCTCTGACGTGTCCTGAGCTGGCTCTGCCAGCCTGAGCCAACAGCTCGTTCTTTCAGATCCCCCCACACCACCACCACAGAGCCCGGCAGACTCAATTTATTAGAACCCATTTTTTTAGTCTCTTTCTGCCCCTGGGAGTCTTGAATGACATAATCATCATGAAGACCCACCAGGACACCTTCAATTAGAGTTCAAAGAGTTTGTGTCCTAATCTATCAATCTCCTAAAGCTGGCTGTGAAGTCGTCAGCTCCCATGTTTACCACAAGCATGTACTTATTAGCCAAGTGTTCGCTCCAAATCTTCCAAAAGTGACCAGGGCGATCACGGTACCTTAGGGTCACATGGAGAAAGAAAGGCATTCAGAATGAAGGCGATCTGAGGTCAAATCCCACCTCTGCTGCTTACATGCCACCTGGTGGCATTGGGCAGGTGATCAAGTGCCTGGGGCCTCTTTCCTCTCTTGCAGAGCAAGAAAGGGGGAGGGGGAGGGGACGCCCTGGCCCAGGCCCACAGGACTCAGCACGGGCCCTTGCAGGTGCGCAGCAAGCAGCAGGCGCTGCAATGACAGTTGTTACAGGAACTACTATTCCTCCTGCTTGTCATTGCTATAAAGTCCATTTCCCACACAGTTTTCAAGCGAAAGTTAGGAGATCATGCCAGGAAATGGGCCATTATTCTTTGTAAGATAAGTAAATCTATTAAGTCCACTTTGGAATGCCCATTGACATCAATAAGAACACATGCCAGAACTTAATCAGTTGTTTGTTTGTTTTTAAAGAAAAGGATAACAACGTGGAAAGTTACAAAAGCAAAGTCTTGAGCACCTGATACTCCTCTCTTTGGGGTCATAGAAACAGCCCTTACGAGTTTCACACAAACTTTATCTGCCATCTGCGTGCAGCGAGGTTACAGTCCTGCCCTGTGCATTCAGCACAGCTGATAACGCCACGAAGGCAAAGGAAACCGCGGGCAGTGCGATGTTTGTCCAGCACACGGTCCCCTTGTCACCCTGCCTGGTCTTCAGTGTTCTTCACCTTATCAGCAGCCGATAGTGTTCCCGCGGCAGGGATACTGCGGCTGTTCCCAGCAGGAACAGGCCTTTGAAAACTGACCTGTCAGAATGTCTGCAAGCCCATCAGATGTCCACGGGGAGCAGGTGATGGGAACTGGTGGCTTCCAGCAGACAGGGAGGGCTGAGGCTCCCGGGCCACGGGGCGAGGACGTGCTGACGCAGAGTGGTCACTGTGCCTGCTGCTCGCCCAGCGGCTCCCGGTGAAGTAGCTGCAGGAGCCTGAGCAGGAGGGCAGCGCCCGCCCCGCCCGCCAGCCAGGGAGGCCAGGCTCCCTCAGAGGGCAGCGCCTGCTGGTGTGAAGGAAACTTTCAGAGCAGCTGGTCGTATTTCCTGGTCCCAGGGACTACAATGATGTGCAAGATGAATTTGAAGCACCCATCTAGAAAAAAGAATCAAAATTGAGTTTGATAACATTTATTAGTTTAACACAGGAAACAAAAAGAAAACAAATGGTCTACAATCTTAATACCGAAGAATTTCTCCAGGCATCATTTTTGAAACTTTTATTCCAGCTGAGCACACATGCAAGAAAGGGTACGGATCAGAACTACACAGCTTGATGAGTTTTCACACAGTGAACACACCACGGTTACTGGTACCGGCTCCGAGACCATAAAACACATCGCCAACCTCCCAGAGTCCTCCTCGGCCCCTTCTCGGCGTGACCCATGCCCAAGGGCAATATTGATCTGGAATTCTCGCAGCATGGATTAGCTTTGACTTGGCATTTTTTTCTTTAATTAACAAAAATAATATAGACACATGAATAGAAAAATGTTAAGTACAAAAACATAAAATGAAAAACGAAGTCCTTTCTCCCTACCTTCTCCCTAAACATAGCTTCCATTAGTAAATCTTTGCTTTGGTTGCTTTTTATTCATTATTATTTCTTTCAGGAATTTGCCAGAATCATTTCCCCTCCAACCCTTCCTTATTTTTTTAATTTACACACACATGTCATATATGCTTAGTGTCCTATTTGTTGCTTATCTTCTTTGTAGCATTTCCCCTCTGAAGCATGTGTGTACAGATTCCATGCCAGTGTTAAGAGCACTTCAGTGGTAGAGGAGAGCGGGGACAAGGGTGAGAAGGGACGTTTTATAATTTGTAACCAAATAACTTGTGTTGATTAGTAGGAGGGAAGGGGAAAAAAGAGCATTTTTTCCTTTCCGTAAAAAGATAGGTAAGGTCCCTGTGGTGATTCCTGCCTCTTTTCCAGACTTCTGGGTCCTTCTATCCCAGCTCAGAAAACAAAGCCCCTCGCCCACGAGAAGAGCTCTGTACGCTCCCACCAGGAGGCCCAGCCCCCACTGGGGTGGCCTCACGACCACTTGTAGAAAAGCCTAATCCCGAATTATGGTATTTGTTGGTCTCGTATTTCATTATTATTTAATATTCTTTGCCACCAAGTTGAAAAATGAAGGCCGTTTTTCCCAAAACAAAACACCTACAGCTCACCTAACTTTCTTTCAGTGAGCTGGCTTAACTTTGTTTTTCTTTGGCAGGAAAATTGCCATCTAGGGAGACATTTTCCAATAATGCAGACTTTAAGTCTGTAACTTTATTTTTATTAAAATCTATTTCTCCAATAGGTGGCACTGGTGTGTTTAGCTAGAGCTAATACATCCCCAGTGAAGGGAAACTAAGGCGGCTGTGCCTCCCAGACACCCGCAAGCTTCTCTCCCACTCTTAGAGGCCTCGACTTCTCAGCACCTCACACCAGGTTGCAAGGCACCCCAGCCAGCATTTCAGAAACTGGCCACTGCCTCCTGATAAGAAAAAAAGATTACACAAGAGAGAATAGATTACCAAGGAAGAGCCTTTCCTTTGTCCTTGGTTTAATATCAGAAATGTAAAAGCTAGGATTCCTGTTGGGGCTCAGCCCCTCTGGTTTTCCAGAGGGCCTAATAAATTTATAATTCTTTACCACCTTTGGCCTCATGCATACCTCCTTTGACGACCCTAACATTTGGTGCCAAAACCCAGGAGGGTTCCCCAGGGAAGGGGAGCCATCTTCCTGGCTTTGGTCACCCCGAGTTTGCTACTTGGAGAGCAGTAGACAGCGGCAGCTCGACCTGAATTTACCTCCGAATCCTACTCGGGTGACACAATCACCACCTCCACTAGGCCTCCCTCCCTTACGGGTCCTCCCGCACCAGCCATGGAGGACCCCGGATCAGGGACCTCTCCTTCCCATTGCTGACCCTGCCTCAACACCAGCTCATTTCATCTCTGGCAAGTAACAATTGGATGACCCCTCCGGATTTCTGATTTGCCATTTTCCATCTCAGACAAAGACTTAGCGCTAGGCCAGAAATCCTCTCCCATCCGGCCTTGGCCCCAGACCAGGTCCCACAGTCTTCCTCGACTAGATGGTGGGAATGCCCTCCCCCCAGCCTAGCGTCCCAGGTCTCCCTTTGGGGCTTACCTCCTCTTCCTAATTTACACCATGGGAAATTCTTTTCTGGTCCCCCTCTCCCATCCACCCCCCCACCCAAAAAAAACAAACAAAAAAACATTCCTCTGGGCACATTGGCCCAAGAACGGAACTTTCGATTTTAGCATTCTCCGGGACTTAGACAATGTCTGTCACCCTAGTGGGAAATGGTCAGAGATCCTTTACATAAAAGCCTCCTTTATACTCCTTAATCAACCTTCTCTCTGTCAACTTGCTCTACCTATCAAATCCTACTTCTCCACTCCAAGCCCCCTCCTAGCAAACCTGCACCTTTCCACCCTGAGGCTTCTGATCAGTCCTTCCCAATCCATCAGGTCCCTCAGACCTTCCCTTCGATCCTTCCCATCACTCAATTCTCCAATCCCCTGAACCTACTTCTTCATGTCCCTCCTCTGACTGCCCCCTGTCTTTGGACTCCACCTCTTTGTCCACTCACCTCAACCTCCTTACTGAGCCCCCATCTCACTCCTTCCCTGTACAGCCCAGCCCCACCCCCTGGTCAAACTCCTGGTTAAACTTTGGGTCGAACTCCCAGTAGAGGGGACAATTGCAAATTAGCCTTTTATTATATAGGATGTGGTAAATTATATATTTTCCTTCCTACCTGATCCCTCCAGAATTTGGCAATTCTTAATGAGTGAATAATGCAATACATTTCTTTGCATGAATTCAATAAGACCAGTTTCCAATTGTGGTTTTATTAATCAACTGGAATGTCATGTCTGAAAAAGATGTGCCTGGAGTCTGGGCAGCACCAGAAAACATTCTCAGAACTGGTCAAAGCCACTTGCTAGAAAAAAAACCTGGTACCTTGCTTGATCACGTGGTTCATGGTAGTCTTTTCAGGTAAGGAACGAAGGCTGCTTTCCTGAGAGATGGTAAAGAAAGGGCCTCAAGACATCACTGGGGACCTCAAGAACTTGAGGAATTCACCCCAGTCTACAGGTATTGCAGGCAAACTTGATGGCAACTAGCTGGATTAGCTTCTTTGCCCTGAGGGTCTAATTAAAGCTCAATCATGAGAGGCCAGCAAAGCAGGTTTTTAAAGCCTATATAATCAATTGCTATTCTTATTTTGTTCATGTAAACAATCTGGCCAAATTGTAACTAGACTTAATGCAGTGAATAAATTGGTCTTGATTTGGCTCTTTAATAAAAATAAGGGTGATGGGGCGAGGGGTGGGGGGTTGTTTCAGTAGATTCCATATACGCAGCTGTGGATGTTTGACTCTAGTTCAGTTCATTATCTTCAAAAGTTTTATTTTTAATGTTGTTTTTATGTCAATCAGTCTGGCCTAGTCAGGGATGCTGCCCAAAAATTAACAGAAAGGGTCACAGAGATTAGAGAGCGTCAATCAAATCCATGGGAATACTGGCTAAAGAATATAAATTGGTATACCTGGCCACTTCCCTTCATAGGACCATTAACATTCCTAGTCCCCATCCTCGATTTTAGCCCATGTATTCTGCGCCAATTTTCATCTTTCCTTCGGGACCGCTTTCGAGCCTTCACCAACCAGTCTCTCGGGAAATCATGCTGCTGCAACCTCTCGCTCCAACCGCTCACTCCAACCAGGAGGAATCTATACAGTGTTCCAGCCGACTGCAATCAAAGTCCATCCTACTGTTTTTCATAATGTCTGTACTAATTTACATTCCCACCTACAGCGTCCAAGCATTCCGTCTTCTTCATATCCTTGCTAACACTTGTTATCTCCTGTTTCTTGAGGCTAGCCATCATAACAGGTGTGAGGCAATATTTCATTGTGGTTTTGATTTATATTTCCCTGGTGATTAATGATGTGCATCTTTTCACGTACCTCATGGCCATTTTGATGTCTTTGGGAAAATGCCTATTTAGTTCCCTGCCCATTTTTTAAATTGCATTTTTGGGGGGTTTAGTAGTTACTGAGTTGTATGAGTTATGTATATGGTTGGATATTAACCCTTTATCTAATATGTGGTTTGCAAGTATTAGCTTTTTTAAAGAAAAAGCACATTTCATTGGGACAATGAGGTACATGTCTATATGTTTAATAATCAAAGTATGTCTGTACTTAAACATATAACTTCAGGTGCTCATAGCTGCCACTCTGGGCAAAACTTGGAAATCTCAGTGACCCAACAATCCAGATTTCTTTCTACCTCGCCTGCTGTACAATGTAGATGAGGAGCCACCTCCTCTTACCTGGAAGACGTGACTCCCAAAGTCACCATGGCTGGAGGAAACAGAGATGGCCCACAACGATTGTCAACCTTGACCCAAAAGTGATGCAACAGCTGTCATGCATAGCCTGGTGGCCAGAAATAGTCACATGGCCCTACCCTAACTGCAAGGGACCTGGGAAATACAAGGGAGCACACAGAATATCGGCGAGCAGTGGCTATTTTGGCCAGAGGTGCCATTATAAGGCAAATGTGGTCCTCCTCACTGTATAGTACCCATCTGGCTGCTGTGGAGAGGTGGATTTGCAACTCCAGCATGTGCTGCAGAGTCACCCTCAGGAGACCTCTGTTCTGGTCTGCTCTTCCTCGGGCAGAGAAAGGTACCCAGACGATTGTCTTTCCTTGGGCGATTCATCTCCTCCTGCTGTCAGAGAAGCGAGGGGATTGTTTTCTCTTCCTATCAGGAGCAGGAAGTTGTTCTAAGCTGAGTGGCTTATATTGTTGATTTGGAAACTGAAACACAATGTGAAGTCAAACAGAAGAGAAAGCGACGGTGAAAACTCAAATTATTCAGATTAGGGACCCTCGGGTATGAGAAATAGTAAGGCCTTTACATTTGTGGTGTGTAAACCAGATCTCACTTTTCATTTTAGATTTGGAGCGACCCTGATTTGAAGAATAATTCTCATAGGATAGACAACTGTCTGCAAAGGTCCAATCCGTGGAATGAATCCAAGTGTTTGCTCAGAATGGAATTTCACCAAAAGCAATTCAGGCCACAGCTTTGTGTTCAAAAGAACATCACGCCAATTAACATAGCCAGGCATCGGGGCTCATTGGTCTCAGGGCCGGCTCCTGGCTGCCAAGGTTAATGTAGCTGTGCTGTTATAACCTCATCTTCAATGGAATCATGCACAGGGAGAGGGGAAGAGAGAAGCGGGCTTGTGATGAGTGAGGAGGCTTTGTCAGTTACACCCAACATGTACAGCTCATAAATCAGAGAATATTTCCTGATCTGAAAATCTGGGTTTGCAGCTTGGTAATTATTTTTAGATAAGTTCTGAGAGGTTACAAGTAGGGACTTGAAAACCCAATCAAACCCCAGAGCAGATAAGCCACCTGTGTGTGCTCAAACACTGAGAAGGGAGTTTACTCTTTCTACTCTTTGAAAAAGGAGAATGGTGCTGTTGGCAGGCCCACGAACCCTGTGTGATGGCCAGGGTGGCAGAGACCCACAGCCAGGAAGAGAATCACTCACCTTGTGTCACATTCTGCCTGGGGCAGCTCCCAGTGTTTCCTGAGCCAATGCCAGTTCCATGTGCTGATGCCCTAGGGCCGTAATAATCTCTACAAAGAAAAAATCTTTTTCAAAAAGATCACAGATTTGCTCTCTGGCTTATCAAATCCAGGGAACTCTGACAGCTCCATGACAATAATAAAACAGCCCAGATATTCTCTTAACACCCTCAGGTAAAAACTAACCATACCCTTACAATTCCTTTTCATTCTCTATCATACCCCACAGGTAAGAAACTTTAAAAAAAAAACAGAAAGAATATATGCACCCCTATGTTCACAGCAGCACAATTTACAGTAGCTAAGATTTGGAAACATTCCAAGTACCCATCAGCAGATGAGTGGATAAAAAAGCTGGGGCACATTTACACAGTGGAAAACTATGCAGCTATAAAAAAGAAAGAACTCTTGCCATTTGCAACAGCACGGATTGACCTGGAGAGTATCATGCTAAGCGAAATAAGCCAGTCAGAGAGAGATAAGTGTCATATGATCTCACTCACAGGTGGAATCTAATGAACAAAATAAACTGATGAACAAAATAGATTCAAAGACACAGAAGCATGAACAGATTTTCTAACCTCAGAGGGGAGGCGGGGGAGGTGGGTGGGTGGGAAGAGATCAACCAATGAACTTGTATGTATATAGGCATAACCCGTGGACACAGACAATAGGGTGGTGAAGGCCTGGGGTGTGGGGCTGGAACGGGCTAAAAGAGATCAATGGGGGTGGCGGCGAGGGGACATATGTCATACTTTCAACAATAAATATAGATATATATATATATATATAACCATGAATGACTGCTGACCCAGGCTGTCATGACAACAAGTAGCCAGTCTGCTCCACCTGACTGGGAAAGGGGCCGCATCAGAACGCACTAATCATAGCCATGAATGAAATAAAAGTTACCCGTCAAAGGTGAGGAAGAGACAAAAAAACAAAACGAAAAAATAACCCATCATATTCAGGGAGGTTAAACACTGTGTACTAATAAACTAAGTGTTTAATAAACTAAGACTTTCCTTATATTTTCAGCTTATTTAATTCTTTCAAAATTGGATATTGTTATAGCTGGTTAAAGGATGATTCTATGATGAGTATCTTGCTTTCAGATAGTCTCACTTAGGCTATGCCCACTTTCTAATGCTCGTTATCAGTCTTTCCAGGACCCTGTGATGTTACCAACATCCTTACAGTAATGTCCTTTACTGCCTACATCAGTTTCTGTTGCTTGCCACCAGATTTCTGCTTGGTACATATCTACTCTGCCTGGTAGTGGAGTTGTTTGGGTCTATGTGTGCCTCCCCAGCGAGACTGTAAAACCTTTCAGGATGGGTTAGTGTAATGTATGGCAGGGGCCATAGTGCACAGCACAGAACCTCACACTTACAATGTAACAGATAAAAATGTGGATTCACATCACCTTGGTTAAAATGCCAGCTTTTGCCCTGGCTGGGTGCTCAGTTGGTGGGAGCATCATCTCATGCGCCAAGAGGTTGTGGGTTCATTTCCCAGTCAGGGCACATACCCAGGTTGCAGATTTGATCTGCAGTAACCAATTGGTGATCTCGCTCACATTGATGTTTCTCTCCCTGTCTCTCTCTCTCTCTCTCTCTCTCTCTCTCTCTCTCTCTCTCTCTCGCAATAAAAACATATCCTTGGATGAGGATTTTTTTTTTTAAGCCAGCTTTTCCCTTTACTAACTGCATGACCTCAGACAAGTTAACAACTTTTCTACTAGTAAGTCTCGGTTTCCTCAGCCTATCTAATAAAAGAGTAATATGCAGAGCCCTGGGGGAGGAACCAAGGTGGCGGCAAAGTTAAACAACTAAACTGCCGCCTCGCACAACAATTTCAAAAATACAACTAAAAAACAAAACGTCTATCACCCAGAACCACGGGAAAGCTGGCTGAGTGATAGATTTACAACTAAGAAGAGAAGGGAGCGCAAACACTGGAGAGCTGAGGTACGGAGGCGTGCGCGAAGCGGGCTGGCTGCGTACGGCTTTTCTTCAAACTGAAGGGAGACAAACTCCCGATCACTCTGAACTCCAGTTTCTGGGGATACACGGGGGACCCAGACGCCTACTGGGAGAAGCTGGACTCTCAGCCATCGGTCGGAGAGTGAGAGTGACTTTTCTGCAGAGGTGCACCCAGCAATCAGGGTTTGCTGTGCTGGAGCGCAGGACACGGGGACTTGGAAACGTGGAAAGGCAGAGACGGCTGAAGGCAGCCATGGCCATTGGCCACACCCCAGCCTAGTGACGCCCTGAGACCCGGCCCCTCCCTGAGACCCCGCCCCGCCCTGAGACCCCGCCCCGCACATTCTACAAACCTGCCCAGGCTCCACACAGCGGCCTTTACATATAAATGGCCTGTTCTGTGGCAGCTCAACCAAATTAAGTGCAGCTCCAATCAGACTGCTCCAAAACCGCCCAAGCAAAGAGGAGAAAACTGTAGCTCTTGCTGTAGCTCCTGCTGGGAGGCCTCAGACCTGCACCCCATTGGAGATCCAGACACTAGGGTATCTAGTGGTTGGTGTGGACGACACCAGATTTCAACCACTCTCATAAGGGACACATTCAAGAGGCAGACTCAGTGAGCACCAAAGCCCTACTGTGTCTCCAGCACAGCAATTCTTCCATTATAGACACAGCAGGTCCTCACAGCCAATTGGCCTGGAGGTCAATTCCTCCCAGTGTACCAACAGCAATCAAGGCTTTTAACTACACCAAGACATTCCATTCAGCCCACAAAGGGGTGTACCAAGAGCGACCACCTAGAGTGATTGGGGAAGCTGAGCTACCGGCCCCTATAGGTCACTGACCACACAAAGCCACTCCATCAACACAGGGAGGCAGCCAAAATGTGGAGACACCGAAGTATGTCACGAGTAGGAGAGACAGAAGAAAGCAAACTACTGGACGACAGTGTTCAGAACCACATTTATAAGGTTACGGAAGAATCTTCTAAAAACCGCTGATAAACTTGAAGAGACCTTCAAGGACCTTAATGAGAATACCAAAAAAAAAAAATGGAAAAGGACCAGTCAGAAATTATGCATACACTGTCTGAAATAAAGAATATACAGACACTCAACTGTAGACCACCGTACCTGAAGAGTCAAACCAAAGATATGGAATATGAGGAAGAAAAAAACACCCAACCAGAGAGGCGGAAAGAAAGAAGAATCCAAAAGTGTGAGGATAGCGCAAGGAGCCTCTGGGATGGCTTTAAGGGTACCAATATCCGAATTTTTGGGGTGCCAGAAGAAGAGAGAGAGCAAGATACTGAAAACCTATTTGAAGAATAATGATAGAAAACTTCCCCCACCTGGTGAAAGAAATAGACTTACAAGTTCAGGAAGCGCACAGAACCCCAAACAAGAGGAATCCAAAGAGGACCACACCAAGACACATCATAATTAAAATGCCAAGGGCAAAAGACAAAGAGAGAATCTTGCAAGCAGCAAGAGAAAAACAGTTAGTTACCTACAAGGGAGCACCCATACGACTGTCAGCTGATTTCTCAACAGAAACTATGCAGGCCAGACGGGAATGGCAAGAAATATTCAAAGTGATGAACAGCAAGAACCTACAACCAAGACTACTCTACCCAGCAAAGTTATCATTCAGAATTGAAGGGCAGATAAAGAGCTTCACAGATAAGAAAAAGCTAAAGGAGTTCATCACCACCAAACCAGTATTATATGAAATACTGAAAGGTATTCTTTGAAAAGAAGAAGGGGAGGAAAGGGGTAAAGATAAAAATTATGAACAACAAATACATATCTATCAACAAGTGATCCTAAAAATCAAGTGAATTGAGAATCTGAGGAACAGGGTAAACTGGTGAACATAATAGAACCAGAGGCATAGAATGGGAGTGGATTGATAATTCTCAGGGGGAAAGGGGTGTCTGTGTGGGGGGTACGGGAAGAAACTGGACAAAAATCATACACCTATGGATGGGGACAACGGGGGGGGGAGGAGGTAAGGGCAGAGGGGGGGTGGGAACCAGGTGGTGGGGAGATATGGGGGGAAAAAAGGAGAAACAATTGTAATAATCTGAACAATAAAGATCTATTTAAAAAAAGAGTAATATGCAAATTGACCATCACTTCAATACACAAGATGGCTGCCCCAATGTGATCAAAGATGGCCGCCCCCATGGGGACACAAGATGGCTGCCAAAACATGGCCAGCAGGGGAGGGCAGTTGGGAGGAACCAAGCCTGCAGGGGAGGGCAGTTGGGGAAGACCAGGCCTGCAGGAGAGGGCAGTTAGGGGTGACCAGGCCTGCAGTGGAGGGTGGTTGGGGGGACCAGGCCTGCAGGGGAGGGCAGTTGGGGGGGACCAGGCCTGCAGGGGAGGGCAGTTGGGGGGGACCAGGCCTGCAGGGGAGGGAAGTTGGGGGTTACTGGGCCAGCAGGGGAGCGCAGTTAGGGGCAATTGGGCTGGCAGGGGAGCAATTAGGCATTGATCAGGCTGGCAGGGGAGTTGTTAGGGGGTGATCAGGCTGGCAGGCAGAAGCAGTTAGGGGCAATCAGCCAGGCAGGCAGGCAAGCAGGTGGGATCGGGCCTAAACGGGCAGTCGTACATCCCTTGAGGGGTCCCAGATTGGAGAGGGTCTAGGCTGGGCTGAGGGACACACACACTAGGTGCACGAATTTCATGCACTGGGCTTCTAGTGTAAACTTATGAACATTTACTGATTTTAATGCTTGAAATAGGGCCTGGCTGCTGATAGAATGGTCGAGGGTTTGATTCCTGGTCAAGGGCACATTCTTGGGTTGCAGGTTCGATCCCTGGTCCTGGTCAGGGCGCATTTGGAAGGCAACCAATAGGTGTGTCTCTCTCATAATGATGTCTCTCTCTCTCTCTCTCTCTCTATCTCTCTCCCCCCCCCCCTTACCTCCCTTCCATACTCTTTAAAAATCAAGCTAAAAAATATACTTGGGTGTGGATTTTTAAAAAAACCCACACACAACAAACAAAAAAACTCAGGGCTGGCATATAGAAAGCTTTCATATGTGTTAGCTATTACTAGTATAGCAATATTGTTATATTATTTCCTGTTATGTTCATATTATGTATCATATATATTATATCAGTGATATACTTATATATTTTATTATATGTTGTGTGTCTGTTATATAAATTATATGTGTTTGTATTATATGTATCCTGTTATAATACAGTTATTATTATAAGTATTCCATAAAATAAATGTTTAATAGAATTTAATCGTTTCTCAAATTGTAAGCTCAATTCCAGTTTACACTATGATGTGGTATGTTTGTTTGTTTTTCAGAAAAGTTTTCTTACCCTTAGTTTCTTTGTAAATCTATGCTAAAAAGTTTCTTTTAGGGGGAGGTAATACTTTGTAATATGCAGGTTATTAAAATGCCAGCGTGGAATTTTTCATAATATGCAAAACATTTCATCCTTTACCCAAGCATTCCTCACTTGGCTGAAATGTTGTTGAATTTTTTTCTTACTGTCATGGTGTTTTCCATGAAGAATCTGCGTTTCCTCGGTCTGGCTATGCTTCCCTGGACCGGCCGCATTTCCACGGAGTTGTAAGAGCTGTAAAATCATCTTTTTACCCACGTTTACTTGATCTCAGAGCGGCACCTGACGCTGGTTATCCTCCTCGTCTTGCATTTACGAAGGACTCTGTGTGCTTTTCTCAGCAAACCCACTAGTCCATCTGATTCCTGAATCTGACCTCTCTGCCAAATGGCACGTGTTTTCACCACACGTCCTCCCCCTCGGCATCGCAGAGGGTGCTCTTGAGCTTCACCCGTACCCCTTTTCTTAGTGCTGATGCCAGAAATCTTCTTCTGTTTTATTGAGAAGTCTGCATCCCTAGATTAAAGTGATAACACCTCAATGATCACAGCTTCAAGATGGCAAGCAGAGATTGGTTTTGTTTTTATGATTTTGGAAACCCCAGTCCCTGAGACAGTCTCACCCTGGAACTGCTATCGTTGAAGTAGATTGGATTTATCTGTTCAACAGTTAACCAGGATTTGCTTGGAATGCTGGCCTGATTAGAGATGAATCTGACACACGCACCCATGCGGAGAAGCAAACAGTGGCAGAGGATGAAATTCCTTACAGAATGTCAGCGCTCATCTTCACTTCAAACTCCTGCCCCAGGCCCCATGTGGGGTGTGAAGACAATGAGCTTCCCACAGACCTCTGGCCTGAAGAGTATCATGCAAGGATGGAGAAGGAAGAAGGTCGAAGGGGAAGAGGTTGGTTTAGCAATATCTGCTACCTCGGGATCCTGGCAGTCTTCTCATCCAGTTTCACAAGTAAAGAAACACGAGCTCAAAGAAGCCCAGTACCATCCCCTCGGTCACACAGCCAGACTGTGCCCGAGCCACGGTGGCCTGTGACCGGTGCTCTTCCCGCTCAGCTGCCCACTGCCCCACAGATGGGACAGAGGGTAGTGAGTAGCCGGCCAGGGCCACACGCTGTTCTGAGCAGCTGCAAGGCCCCTATTGGCATTGCTCGAGAATCTGAGAAGACACGAGAAGTCCAAGAAAGAGCAATTGCATGACTTTAGCTCCTATTAACTGTTACCACCTAACTAGAGGTCATGTGGTGAGGTCTGTTAAATTTCATCGTATGTGTGAAATGTGTCTGTCCACCTACCCAGGCGGTCTACATCTTGGTGTCTACCCTAGAGAAACATTGCACATTGGTGGAAAGAAGCATTGCACTACACTGGTTGTGGAATTTTATGTAGCGTGCAGAAACTGGAAACAACACAAATGTTCATTAACAGCAGAACAATTAAATACATTCTGGTAAATCCATTCTATTAAAGGCTATGCAGATAAGGTAGATCTATATAAAGATCTTAAAATACATGTGAAAAAATCAAGTAGCAGGAACATGCATGTAGAATGATCACATGCATGTCTAGTAAAGGAAAGAAGGAATCTGTTTAATGTGTGAAAGTTAACTGGCCCTGTAGCAAAACGATGGGGAAGTTCAGAAGGATTACTGACTCAGAGGAGAGTCATGCAGTCCAGCTGGGGCTGGAGGCTGGGCCAGGTAAAATGTAAGATACAGGAGACAGTGACTCAAACCGTCAGGTTTGGTTTCTTAGCAAGAAGTCCGAGGCTGGCTGTCCCTAAGCGGATTCAGCATCTCAGCGATGCATCAAGGACACGGGTCCTTCCTCTCTCCTGCCGCAATCCTTCATCCTTGGGTGTCACACCTCTGTCCAGTGCAGCAGCCACAGCCCCAGGCGTCCCAACCACACTCAAGCTCAGGAGCAGGAGGCATCCAGGACAGCAAAGAGGAGAGGGGGCTTTTACTGAGGAGCAGTCTCTGCACTCGGAACAAACTTTTCCCCAGACACCTCCTCTAGAAATTGCTTCTTTTACTTCATTGGCCAGCGCTAGGTCATAAGCACACACCCCTATCCCGGAGCCAGGGGGACCGTGAGAGTAGGATTCTGGCTTTTCCATCGTCGCACATGGAACCCTGGCCCGGAGTAAAGGCTTTGTGGTGCCAGGGAGCACCTGAGAGGGCCTCCAAGCAGGTTGCGTGGAAGAAGCAGCACGCAGGTTGGGTCTGAAACAATGACGGAAAGATTTATTGGCTTGTCTATCCAACGTCACTTTTCTAAGAATCGTCCCTCCGCAGCTCCGAGTGGGGCTGCCAAGATCCTACAACATGTCCGTCTTCCGCGAATGGGTTGTGGTAGATGGTAATAACAGCTGCCAAATGGGTCTCCGCTGTGTTTTCCTCTCCAGAGGCATTTCTAACCGCCTGCCTTTTATGGAAGCTAATTGTGTGCGCATCCTGCTCCCGCTTGGCCATCAATCTGATGCTTGTAGATCGTCTGTGCTCAGTTTCCAGCATCGGCCAGGATCCCAATTATTTTATCGGAAAGAACTTGACAGGACTTGTTATTAATCATGTGTAAGAAACAAAATGGCAGGGCGGGGATGCTGGGGCATTACAGAGGTGGGACAGGAGGGAGCTTGCTACCATCAAGAGTTGGGGGGAGAAAGAGGTTCTAGAAGAGCAGTTAAGAGGAAGAGGGTAGGCAGGACAGGGACGGGAGGGAACTGAAGAGGCTTGGGGGATGGCCCCACACTGCTGGAACAAAGTCCTTTGAGGAGGTGTCCCTGCCGGTGTGTTGCCTGAGAGTTTGACACACCAGCTCTGGTAAGAAAAAAACCCGCAACCTGGAACCAGCTCCTGCGCCTGGAACCCAGGGACTCCGCCAAGTTTAAAGCAGATGAGTTTAGCAATATTTTGAGCAGCAGATAGCACAGCAAGCACAACCAGCGGCCTCTGGTCCTGCCCTTCCTCCTCCTTCCCAGCGTCCTCTAGCGCCCCCTAACGGTGAACCTAACAGAAAGCGCTGGCCAAGCAGCAGCATATAGAAGACTTGGAGCTAAGACAGCTTATAACAACTCATCCTTTATTATGATGGATCAGCACATCCTTAACAAGAGGCAATAATAGAACACACCGCATGGCATTATTCTGAGGCTTAAATGAGGTAAGTCATGAGGAGTAACTAGCAGAGTGTCCCATACACATAGTGGTGACTCAGACCGAGGTCCCTGTGGCACTTGTATTCAAGGTCATTTCAGAAAGTGGTACGTGGTGTGGACATAATAAAATGGTCCTGCGTTGCAAGTTCCCGGGAAGAAGTTACCGAAGACTCATTGGTCGACCAATAAGAAAATGAAAAAGCAAGCCACAGACAGAGAGAAAGTACTCACAAAATGCATATTTGATGAAGACTTGTATTCAGAGCATAGAAAGATCTCTCTAAACTCATCACAAGAAAACAAGTGACCCATTTTTTAAATGGACAACATTTTTGAACAGACACTACATCAGAGAAGTTGTGCAGATGGCGAGTAAGCACAATAGAAGATACATGAGAAAATAACCAATAGTTATTAGGGAAATAAAAATTAAAACCACAATAAGATTCTACAACACAGATATTAAAATGCCTTTTTAAAAACCGACAACATAGAAAGGGAGTGGATTGATAATTCTCAGGGGGAAATGGGTATGGGGGAGTACAGGAAGAGACTGGACAATAATCGTACACTTATGGATGAGGACAGTGAGGGGGGGAGGTAAGGGCAGAAGGTGGGGTGGGAACCGGGTGGAGGGGAGCTATGGGGGGAAAAAGGAGAAACAATTGTAATAATCTGAACAATAAAGATTTATTAAATTAAAAATAAACCGACAATATGGCTGATGAGAATACAGAATGACGGGGACTCATATTGCTGAGGGGAATGCAAAATGGCACAATCACTCTGGAAAAGATTTTGATAGTTTTCTTATGAGTTTAACATACACTAACCTTATGACTCAGCAATCCTACTCCTAGGTACTTAGAGAAATAAAAACTTAGACTCACACAAAAACCTGTGTGCAGATAAATGTGTTGTATCCATTTGCTTTATTCATGTGGTTTCTGCATAAACGTGGAAATAACCCCAAATTTGTTTCACCTGTTGGACAGGTAGACAAGCAGTGGTGTATCCAGACAATGAAGCGTTCCTCAGCAATGAAAAGGAGCCAAGGACTACACAGGCAACAACATGCATGAACCTCAATGTGCTGTGCTGAAGGAGGGAAGCCAGACCCAAAAGGCTGTATTCTCCATGATTCCTTTATGATGACATTCCCAAAAGGCAAAACTGGAGGGGCAGACAAGGTTGTCAGTGGTTGAGAATAAGGGCAAAGGTTGGCTACATGAGGGATTCGTGGGGGTGAAGAAACTGTTCTACGTCTTGATTGTGTTGATGGTTACATGTGCATATGCATTTGTCAAACCCATAGAATTGTACATGGAAAAGGGTGAGTTTTACTGTATATCAAGGCCATAAACGGCATGTTTGTGCCCCCGGCAAATTCCTATGTTGAAACCTAGTTCCCAATGTGATGCTATTTAGAGGTGGGACTTGGGAGAGGTAACTGGGTCATAAGAGCGGAGCCCTCATCAATGGGATTAGTGCCCTTATACAAGAGGCTCCAGAATGCTCCCTGCTCCTTCCATCGTGTGAGGACACCGCAGGGAGACAGGAAGCAGGGGCAGGTCCTGACCAGAAACGGAATTTGGACTTGGACTTCCAGCCCGAAGAATTGTGAGAAGTAAATGTCTCCGTTGAGAAGCCACCCAGTCTACGCTATTTTGTTACAGCAGCTGGACTTCACTAAGACAATCAGTTACATCTCAGTAAACCTGACAAACACAACAAGGACCCCTCCCGCACGCCTCAAATAAAGGCTGCGTCGTCAGGTAAGGCCTTTCCGGGAAATGACTTCTGAGGGAAGACAATAACGAGATACCGCCAGCCACTCCAACACTCACTATAACGCAGGGAGCAGAACATTCCCAGCAGAAGGCAGAGCAAGGACAAACCCTCTGACAGGAGGAAGGAAGGGTGCGGAGGACAGGCCTGGGGGCGGGGAGAGCAGAGTGAGATTAGGTTAGCGGAGCTCCAGCCCCGAGGCCCTCCTCAGTAGGAGGTGGCCACACTGTCCTCACGCATGCCGGGTACGTGATATCTGTATGCTCAGGTTAGGAAATAAATAAATAGATTCCAGACGCGCGGTTAAACTGGAATTTCAGGTAAGCAGTGAGTGCTCTGTAGTACTATAACTATATCCAACGAAATATTTAGGGCACATGTACACCAAACATAGATTCTGTTTTTCTGGAATTCATATGTAACTGGGAGTCCTGCTTTTTACCTGGCAACTCTTCACCTAGGACCTGGTGAGAAGTTTGGATTTGCTTCTGTCTACAATGAAGCCACCGGGAGGTTTTGAGGGAACAAACAGTGTATGATTTCCTAGGCGGTTACTGTAGAGAGCAGATAAAAAGAGGCCGAAGCACGGCCATTGCAGTGCTCCAGGAAAGAGGAGGTGGAGGCATGGACGAGGGAGTGTCAGAACTGAGAAAAGTAGATGAACTTGGGAAATATACTTTGGAAATAAAGATTTAAGGGCTTGCTTATGGATTATGTGTGGCTGGCAGGGAGGAAAGGAAATGAGAAAAATGAAAGATGCTCCTAAGATTTTTTGCCTCAGCAACATATATTAGTTCACCTGATATTTAACTCATTTAATCCTCGCTATAATTTAGGAACTTGAGAATGATGGAGAGAATTATCCGCATTTTACAGATGAGAAAACTAAGGCACTAAAAGGCTAAGTAATGTGCCCAAGGCCATGCAGATAATAAATTGCAGAGCTGGGTTTCTCATCTAAGCAGTTTGGAAGTCCATGCTCTTAATTGCCTTGCTCTGCTGTCTTTTGAGTATCGAGCACATGATAGGTGCTTGGTAAAGAATGTTGAATCAATCAGTAACTGAGTGAATGACAGGATGGGTCTGTACATGTGGGTTCCCATATGCCTTATGTTCATTTTTATGCACACTGTCCTTATGCATACTAGGCACATGTTATCTGTATGTTTTGTTTCATTCTCCTCACAAATTTTAAGCCTTCCCGTTCTTCTGGACATCACCTCTTATATTGATGTTGGAAGTCATTAAAAGAATCCCTGGGGCCCTGGCTGGGTGGCTCAGTTGATTGGAGTGTCGTCCTATACATCAAAAAGTTTGCCGGTTCGATTCTCTGTCAGGGCACATACCTAGGTTGTGGGTTCCATCCCGGTTGGGGCTCATACCAGAGGCAACTGATCAATGCTTCTTTCTCACTCTCTCTCTCTCTCTTTCTAAAAATCAATAAGAATATCCTCGGGTGATGATTTTTTAAAAAGACTTCCTAGGGAGTGTTTTTAAGACTTAAACTGTTATTAAGTGGAATTGAGAAATACTCTTTCGCAATGCCACAAGCAAATTGGCACATGCAGCTAAGTCTGAAGTCCAAGGAGGCCAAATAGTACCAAAATCACATCGACTCTATCATCAGCTGAACTTGTCCTCAGATATTCTCTCCCTGGAGGGTGCAATCTGCAGGTGTATGTCTCCTGCTGATAGCCTGGTTTGCCAGGGGGAGGTAGCCCATCCTGGGCTAAAGGCATAGGCAGAGAGATCTGGGTCCCAGTAATGGCGCTGCTCTGTGATCTCAGCAAGAACCACTTCCTTTGTGCTTGGCTTCCCCATCTGTAAAATGGGCATAGTGACAGCACTCACTTCCTAGGCTGATTGGGAGGGCTGACAAGACAAGGCTGTTACCAGCACCTGACCAAATAAAATGCCTAGTGAAAGTGGGTATCCATTATTTTGATGTAGAATTCTCACTTAGGAGAAAGCTAGTCATGTCAGGCCCACGAGAACTATCCAGACCTACATAATAAGTTCCTTGCCTGGAATTTGCCCTGGTTCTCGCTGTCCAGCTGTGAGCCTGAAGAAGGGGCAAGGAGATTGTCCTTAGTACCATCTCTTACCTGTTCCTCTTCCCTCAGCTTCGGAAGCCCTGCCACGCAGTCCTTCCCACTCTCAAGACAGATGGACAAGTGTCCGTATCCACATGTTTGATGGCAGTCACACGATTTCTCAGCTCTAGGGCGGCCCCTGCCTTAGATTCTGTCCTGGCCTCAGAGAAGTGCACACCAAGAATGTGTAAGCTGAGGACGCCTCTCAGTGTCAAATAAGTCCATGTTTCCATTCAGGTCACTGCATTTACAAGCGAATCAAACGCAATTCATTGGAACATATTCAGATATTGCATGTCAATCTAGGACGGGGTGGGCCGTAGAGTGTGTTGATCTTATTGCTGAGAGATACTGGCATCTGGGTGGTGAAACCCCTGAGAAAACAAGTCCCCAGAGAGACATGTCCCAGCATCACTTGCACCATCAACAGGACAAGGATTCTCTCCTGTGGCAGTATTTTTGAGGGAAATGATCTCAAAGAGCATGTTCTAGCCAACACAGAAATCATCCCTCAGGAGCCCACTTGAAGAAATCTCTCAGACCTAAGTCCAAACACTTAGAACAGGTAAAGATCAGGGACTTTTATTCTCTTGACAAAAGGGGTTTAATTTTAAATTTTAAAGACTTTTTCCCTGGAATTAGTTGAAAGATGAACTACTGGGGCACATTTAAAATGTGATCTTATCCACATGAAAAAATATTTTTTTAATCTTTTTTTTTTTAAAAAAACCCACACATATCTTTATTGATTTCAGAAAGGAAGGGAGAGGGAGATAGAAACATCAATGATGAGAGAGAATCATCGATCAGCTGCCTCCCACATGCCCCCCATTGGGGTTCGAGCAGGCAACCCAGGGCATGTGCCCCTGACGGGAACCAAACCTGGGACTCTTCAGTCCACAGGCTGATGTTCTATCCACTGAGCCAAACCGGCCAGGGCAACAGATTTCCCTTTTGCACTGACCAGTGCAATTACTTTGTCTCCTGGTTTGCAAAATAAGGGGCTTAGGATAAATAATTTCAGAATCTCATCCAGAGTCGTATGTTTGTGAGGCTGCAGAATAAATAGTGTGACATATTCATTTTTTCTCTGTATACATGTTTCCTTTGCTCTTTTCCTCATTTAAGCAGATCGCAGGTGCTGGGCTTCTGAGCTCTCAACAGAATTTAGTGGCAAGGCAGAGAGCAGACACAGCCTCTCTCTTCTGAGGGCAGAGGCAAAGAGGGTAGGGGTGAAGAGGGGGCTTGGAGAGGCATGAGGGAAAGGGTCCTACGGGGCCAGCAGCAGCAAGACCCAGGGCTCAGTTCCCTGGCAGTCCCCTGAGGAAATGGCAGAGTCCCAGAGAAAAATGGCTCAACAGAGCATCTCAGGCAGACCAGCAAAAGGGCCCTGTTTCCCAAGCTTCACAGGAAGCAGCCGCACGCTTCGCAACCAAACTCTGTGGAAGGGACGATGGTATCCACAGACCACCTCTGGGGTCCAGTAGCCAGAAGGTACCCCCACCAGGCCATCCCTTAGCACTAAGTTAGACCCCAAAATGACTGAGGTTAAGACTCCCGCCAGTGTGACGGGACAGGGGCTCCAAATCAAAATTGAACTGGCTTAGTTGTATCAAGATAGGGGGTGCTTCAAAACACCAAATACACGGATGAGTCCCCTCGCTGTGCATCTACACCACTAGTTACAATCCTCCATCCTTCCTAAATCTTCTTCATTAAAGCTCACCCATTTTTTTGGTCCAATACTTTTATTTCTCTTCTTTTTGAAACTATACTACATGAAAGAATGTTGAAATGATTCCTTCCAGGGCCTTTTTTGAAAATATGTTTTTATTTTTTTTTATTTATTTTTTTTTTAATGAATCTTTATTGTTCAGATTACAATTGTTTCTCCTTTTTCCCCACATATCTCTCCACCACCCAGTTCCTACCCCCCCTTTTCCCTTACCTCCCCCCGCGCTGTCCTTATCCATAGGTGTATGATTTTTGTCCAGTCTCTTCCCATACTCCCCACACAGACACCCCTTTCCCCCTGAGAATTATCAATCCACTCCCATTCTATGCCTCTGATTCTATTAAGTTCACCAGTTTATTCTGTTCCTCAGATTTTTAATTCACTTGACTTTTAGATTCACTTGTTGATATATATGTATTTGTTGTTCATAATTTTTATCTTTCTTCTTCTTTTTCCTCTTTTTAAAGAATACCTTTCAGCATTTCATATAATGCTGGTTTGGTGGTGATGAACTCCTTTAGCTTTTTCTTATCTGTGAAGATCTTTATCTGCCCTTCAATTCTGAATGATAACTTTGCTGGGTAGAGTAGTCTTGGTTGTAGGTTCTTGCTATTCATCACTTTGAATATTTCTTGCCACTCCCGTCTGGCCTGCATGGTTTCTGTTGAGAAATTAGCTGATAATCATATGGGAGCTCCCTTGTAGGTAACTAACTGTTTTTCTCTTGCTGCTCGTAAGATTCTCTCTTTGTCTTTTGCTCTTGGCATTTTAATTATGATGTGTCTTGGTGTGGTCCTCTTTGGATCCCTTTTGTTTGGGGTTCTGTGCGCTTCCTGGACTCGTAAGTCTATTTCTTTCATCAGGTGGGGGAAGTTTTCGTTCATTATTTCTTCAAATAGGTTTTCAGCATCTTGCTCTCTCTCTTCTTCTGGTACCCCCATAATTCTGATGTTGGTTCGCTTGAAGTTGTCCCAGAGACTTCTTACACTATCTTCAACTTTCTGAGGAGGAGGAACCAAGATGGCGGCATAGTTAAACAACTAATCTGCTGCCTCACACAACAATTTCAAAAACACAACTAAAAGACAAAAACGTCTACCACCCAGAACCACGGGAAAGCTGGCTCAGTGGAAGATTTACAGCTGAGAAGAGAAAGGAGCACAATCGCTGAAAAGCTGAGGTACGGAGGCACGCGAATCGGGCCGGCGGCGGCGGGCGGCTGGGTGCGCGGCTTTTCTTCAACCCGCAGGGAGACAAGCTCCCGATCACTCTGAAATCCAGTTTCTGGGGACACTCTTGGGACCCAGACGCCTACGGGGAGAAGCTGGACTCTCGGCCATCGGGTCGGAAAGTGAGAGTGACTTTTTTGCAGAGGTGCGCCCAGCAATCATTGTTTACTGCGCTGGTGCGCGGGGCGCAGGGACTTGGAAACGGGAAAGGCAAAGACAGCTGACGGCAGCCATTGCCGTTGGCCACGCCCCAGCCTAGTGACGCCCTGAGACCCCGCCCCGCCCTGAGGCCCCGCCCCGCACATTCTACAAACCTGCCCAGGCTCCACACAGCGGCTTTTGCATATAAATGGCCTGTTCTGTGGCAGCTTAACCAACTACAGCTCCAGACTGCTCCAAAACCGCCCAAGCAAAGGAGGAGAAAACTAGCCCTTGCTGTAGCTCCTGCTGGGGAACACACAGTACACAAGGGTACACCAAGAGTGTCCACCTCAAGTAACTGGGAGGCTGACCCGTTGAACCAATAGGACACCTAGTAGACAAAACTACCCTACCAACTCAGGGAAGCAGAGAATATGAGAAGGCAAGGAAACAGATCACAAACCAAAGAAATGGAGGAGAATAAGCGACTGGACATAGAGTTCAAAACCACGGTTATAAGGTTTTCCAAGAATTTCATGGAAAAGGCCGATAAATTCAATGAGACCCTTGAGGATATGAAAAAGGACCAACTAGAAATTAAACATACACTGACTGAGATAAAAAATATTATACAGAGACCCAAAAGCAGACTAGAGGATTGCAAGAATCAACTCAAAGATTTGGAATACAAAGAGGCCAAGGACACTCCTCCAGAGAAGCATGAAGAGAAGAGAATTCAGAATGAAAATATGTTTTTAAATCTTTTTGAGAGAGAGAGAGAGAGAGAGAGAGAGAGAGAGAGAGAGAGAGAGAGATCTACTTGTTCCACTTACTCATTGGTTTCCTCTTGTATGTGTCCTTTCCAGGGATCGAACCCTAAACCTTGGCGTATGGGGACAACCCTCTAACGGACTGGGCACCTGGCCTGGGCCCTTTCCTTTGTGTCTGAGCGCTTAGGGGCTGACAAGAACCCTGGCGGCTTCTGTGGGGGCTGCTGTTGGGAGGCATCTGGCCACTGCTGCTGGCTGGGCTCAAGGCGCGCTGTTGGAGCTGGTAGGCCTCCATTCACCCTGAAAGGTCTCGTGACTGGCTGTGTGACTGTGGAGGGGTCAGTTTATATTTCGGAGCCTCCAATTTTAGGATTAAATGGGGGTGGGGGGGTTAGGGTAAGGAGGGGTGAACCTACAGAGTTCCCGTGCAGAGCTGGGCAGACTGTGCCCCGCGCAGGGGTGCCCGGCTAAGAAGGTGAGTCAAGAACTAAGCACCACCCACCCGTCACTCGCAGCCCTGTGCCCTGTGCCCTGTGCCCTGTGCCCGGTGGCATCTGCTTCCCCTCACCACGCAGGGAAGCACATGGCAACCTGGGCCGGCATAGCTGCACAACCCGCCCCGCCCCGTGACTCCGGGTGGCTGAGCCTTTGCTTGGGGAGGGGGTGCGGGGGCCGGAGACCACGAAGCTCTCACCAGCACATTCCTTTTCCCTCAGAAGCACTCGAACACTCTATGGACATCTACTGTATATCCACAAGGAAGTGACCATGTCAGGCACAGCCTCCAAGCACCCAAGGACATCTGCACAATAGATGTTTCTTGTTTCCACCCGAGCTGATGACTATGCAAGTGGACGAGAAGGGTTCCAGCAAGTGTGAGAGGCGAGTGTGAGAGGCGAGTGTGAGAGGCGAGTGTGAGAGGCGAGTGTGAGAGGCGAGTGTGAGGAGCAAGCCTTGGCGGGATCAAGGGAGAGCGAGACGGCGGGCTCAGGGCCCCTGCCGCCCGCTCGGGGAGGCCCTCGGAGTTCGGTTCTGAAACCGCAGGGACCCACCCAGGCCGGGCTGGGGAGGAAGCACCGCTGCCGCCCGCCCAGCGCCAGGTCCCTGGGTAAGGAAGCCGGTCCAAGTCGCAGGCACAGGCCGGCAGGGCAGTCTCATCCCGGACCATCGTGGCCGAGCTCTGGCGGGATCACTGTCTGCCCCCAGGCCGCCTGCGGACACTGGTGGAGCGGGCGTGGGTTGAACATTTTAATGAAAATGGGACGTCTGCGCTAGGAGAGGGCTGCAGGATCGGGGCGCAGCCTCGGGGCCCATTAGGAGGCGCCGGGGCTGGGGATGGGCTGGGAGCAGAGGGCCCCAGTCGCTGGGCAGACAGCAGGATGGACCCGAGGTGCCTCCAGTCGCTGTCACCCCCACAGCGCTGGGCCGTGGGCGCTCCCTCCGGAGCTCAGCCATAGGAGGCGCAGGCCCGGGTAGTTTTTCCTGTTATCTGGCTCGAAGTACAGGAGGCAGTTGAATTAAAGTCCTGATTGTAATTTAATTTCTCCAAACTCAGAGCTATTTTCTTTCCAAATACATCAGGGGCCAGGAAATGTTCAAAGAACTGGGGAACCATTCCCAAATCAGGAAGAGAAATCACAGGGTGTATACTATTGCTACGAATACAGTATTTTCTACTACTTACAACATACACAATGTAATGTATTAGATGCCTTCCTATCGCATGAAGTACGTATTCTCATAGAGTAACACTGGTAGATATGTTATAGTTATGGCAGTATGTCATATCCTATCTATACCAATAAAAGGGTAATATGCTAATTAGACTGCAAGAAGCCGGGGCTGCAAGGGAAGCCAGGGTCCCCAGTGCCAGAAGGAAGCTGGTGCTAGAAGCCAGGGGAAGGAAGGCCTACTCTTGCATGAATTTCATGCATCGGGCCTCTAGTCTATAATAATAAAAGTGTAAAATGCTAATTAGACTGGACAGCCGAACGACCTTCCAGACATCCTTCCAGATGACCTTCTGGACAAAGCTGAGGCAAGCCTCTGTGGCTGCGAGGGCCAAGTCCCTTGCATAAATTTTGTGCACTGGGCCTCTAGTCTTATATAATAGAGGTAATATGCAAATTGACCGTCACAGCCTCACAAGATGGCTGTCTATAACCAGGCCGGCAGGGGGGTTAGTGAGGGACAACCAAACGACTGAACAGCAGGCTGTGTGGGGTGACCAGGCTGGTGGGGGGGGGCCATGTGGGGCAACCAGGCCAGCAGGGGGGACAGTTGGGGTTGACCAGGCCGGCAGGGGGGGAGTTGGGGGCAATTAGGCTGGCAGGGGGGGAAGTGAGGGGTGACTAGGCCAGCGGGGGGTGCAGTTGGGGGTGACCAGGCCTGCGGGGGGGGGCAGTTAGGGGCCACCAAGCCATCACAGGGGGTAGTTGGGGGCAACCAGGCAGGCAGGCAGGTGAGGAATTAGGAGCCAGGAGTCCAGGATTGTGAGAGGGATGTCCGACTGCCCCCGAGGGGTCCCAGATTGGAAAGGGAGGGTGCAGGGTGGGCTGAGGGCACCGGGCCTCGAGTATATAATAAAAGCCTAATATGCTAAGTATCCAGTGGTCCGGTAGGCTGTTCAACCAATCAAAGGGTAATATGCTAATGATATGCTAAGGCTGCTCAAACAGTCGCTATGATGAGCACTGACAACCAGGGGTCAGACCAGGGGTCCTCAAACTTTTTAAAAAGGGGGCCAGTTCACTGTCCCTCAGACAGTTGGAGGGCCGGACTATAGTTTAAAAAAAACTATGAACAAATTCCTATGCACACTGCACATATCTTATTTTGAAGTAAAAAAACAAAATAGCAAAAACACCCACATGTGGCCCGTGGACTGTAGTTTGAGGATGCCTGGGTCAGACAGTCAACCAGTTGGCCAGTCACTATGATGTGCACTGACCACCAGGGGACAGATCCTCTGAATGGTAGGTTAGCTTGCTGCTGGGGTCCAGCCGATCAGGACTGAGTGAGATGGGCCAGACACGCCCTGGAGCCCTCCTGTGGTCCCTCCCCAGCTGGCCAACTTCCCGTGTCCCTCCCCTGCCTCGATCATACACTGGTGGGGTCCCTCAGCCTGGCCTGCACCCTCTCACAATCCAGGACCCCTCAGGGGATGTCGGAGAGCTGGTTTCCTCCTGATCCCGCAGGCCAGGCCAAGGGACCCCACTGGTGCACAAATTCATGCACCAGGCCTCTAGTATAATATAACATGATAATATTCAAGATGTTCACAAATAATTTTTTTTCACAAATGATTTTAATAATTTTAAAAAATTGGAGGATCATTCAAAAAACAGAATGTTTTAAGAAAAGGATAAGACAAAGGATGAATATAGTTACTTAATAATTATTTTATGATAATTTTTATTTAACATAATTACATATATTATTCTGTATCAATTATAGTTTTATATGATGATATTATAAAATATGATAGAAACATATATATTACATATTAATGTTGATATTGTTATTATTGTTGAAGATAGTATTTACTGATTGCTTACCAGGCATTGTGCTAAACACTTTATAGACATCATATTATTTAATTTTCACCTGAACCCTATGATTTGGTGCTGTGGTTTTTTCTTCTTTAAATTACAGTTTCATTGGGGTATAATTCACATACCATATATTTTACTCATTCAAAGTATATAATTCAGTGGTTTTTAGTATATTCACAGGGTTTGCAACCATAACCACAATCAATTTTAGAGCATTTTCATCACCCCAAAGGGAAACTCCATAGCCATTAGCAGTGGCTCCTCCTCACCCCCTCCCACCAGCCCTAAGCAGCCATGTATCTGCTTTCTGTCTCTACATATTCTGGACATTTCATATACATGGAATCATACACATAGGATCTTTTGTGACTGGCTTCTTTAACTGAGCAAGTTTTTAAGGATCACCCATGTTGGAGCATGTATCAGTACTTTATTCCTTTTTATGATTGCATTCTTTGTATGGATATACCACATTTTGTTTATCCATTCCTCATTTGGTTGTTTCTACTTTGGGGCAATTACAAATAATGTTGCTCTGGGTATTCACGTGCAAGCTTTTGTATGGATATATGTATGCTTTCATTTCTCTGAGAGGAACTGTGTTTTTACCCCATTTTACAAATGAAGAAACTGAGGCACAGAAATGTTAAGTAACGCACCCATGGTAACACTGCTCTTAGACGCAAATTCAGTTCTGTCTGATGCTCTGTTGCCCTCAAGTTTATCAAAGGTTAATGTGTGGAGGGTGGGGTCTCTGGAGAGACACTGGAAAGAAACAGCAGGAGGCGTTTCTGTGCAAGCTGAACTTTCTCCCCCTCCACTGGTTAGGTAAGCCTGGGAGCGAGTGCCAAGGGAGGGTGAATTCCCCTTTTGCGATGAAGGATCCTCTGTGGGGATCTTGAAGACACAGCAGGAATGGATGTCTCACTCCAGGGAACGGCATTTGGTTTAAGGCTGTCCAAATGGCAGCCCTCATTCTGCATCTGGTGTCCAAATGGTGTGAAAGGGGCCAGGCCGAAATTCAGGCCTCCTTCAACCCTTTGCAACCCTGGCCCCACCCCGGCCATCCCAGCCTGTTTCCAGACTCCTGCCCCACACAGCAGGACCTCCCAGATCTCCTCCCAGTTCAACCCAGTTCCTGATCTATCCCTCCCTCTGACTCCCACTTGGATTTCTGCAGAGGAAACTGGCCAAGGCCAGCTGAACTAGGGCTGGTACGTTGGGTGGGGAGAAAGGTGATGGAGTTCAGGGCGGGAGGGAGAGAAGAGGGCCAGAAGGGAAGGGTAGGGTGTTGGGGAGAGGATCCACGAAGCCTCCCAGGGGAGGTGATGTTATGCAGAACCTGTGGCTGTAAAGTGAGACTTCTGCGCTTGTGTGACTTATGGAATCAGGGCCATTTGATATATTTCTACTGCCTATGGGTTTTCCTCGGAACAGATCCTGGAATGTTATTTTACCAGTCATGGAAGAAAACAAAATCCAAGGCTTTTGGGGGGCCTTAGTTATGCAATGTAGTGGAAACAGATTTAGCTTTAAAGTCAGAGACAGAGTCTGTCCCATTATGGCCCTGAACAATTTTCTTAACCTTTCATAACCTCAATTTTTGTGTGTATAAGGTGAGACCATAAAAGCAATACCGCCTTTGCCCCGATGTTGGCAGGATGAAATGATGTAGTGCGGCATTTCTCAGTGTATGTTCTTAGCAACCACACTGCTGCAGGTTATTGTAACGTGGGAGCGAAGTGGCCTAAGCAAAGCTGAGCAGGGTCCATTCTCACTCTGCTTCTCAGAGCATTGAATATGCTGACCCTCATGCAGAATGTCTAAGAAGAACCCCTTCCTATTGCATTTTGCAAATTTATTTAACCGTGGAAATTTTTGGATATAACATTAAGGGTAAAGTTTGCAAACTGACGTTCCAAATCTGGCCAACAGATGTAGTTTTTTTGGCCAGCGCTGTGTTGCTTTAAAAAGTTTTCTATATTTAAGTATAATGAGATTTCACTCGTAAATCACAACATTTCACATAAAAATTAACTGTTCAGCTTCTCTTGAAAATTATATGGATTGGGCCACGCTGGGTCCTCATTCTACATGGTGACACTTGGCCAGAATGGGTGGTGGGGTTCTGGGGAGCTGCCCATGGGAGATGGGACGTGTGCTCTTCGCTTAGTCACTGGCCCCTGAGGTGTTCCAGATTGAGCCCTTATGAGTCTAGTGCTACATAAATGCTGGGGTAAACCATGTAAAATGGTGAGTTTTGTCCACACGCCCCTCATTATAGAGTTGTGGAACATCTGCTTATTAATCATATTCATGCATCACTGGGTAACAGAATATGTACACTATAAACAAATACGAAGAATAATTTAACAGAATGAGATTAGGAGTAAACATAAGTGAGAAATTCCTCTCTTCTCATCTCATCATGTGGAGGCCACAGCCACTCAGACAGAATGGGCCCAAGTTGGGGCTCAGTCGTGGTCAGTTATGGTCAGTCACGGTCAGTCATGGTCAGTCATGGTCAGTCATCATCATAATTACCAGTTGATGCGATGTGAAGATGTCCAACTTCCTCATTAAAGAAAAGCTGAGCCTGGAACCACCATCTGTAGTCAACACTGAGCTAAATGTCTTGTGTATCTGAGCACATCAATCCGCACAAAGGGATTGTGAATTAAGGGCTATTTTGTTTTTACTTTGCCCTTGAGAGTTATTTTTTCTTCCTTTTAATTACGCCCAGTAGCATAAACAACAGTCTTTTGAACGCAGGCGGTGCCTGAAATACTAATTTAGGTAAATGCCAATCCACACAAAGAGAGAAATGGGTGCACAATGTTTTTTTTTTCAAATGCTGGTAAAGTGCTTGCTTTAGCCCGAAAGAAGCAGACAAAATATATACAATTTAAAGGGACTCTTCAAGTCTCCATTATGGTCCCCCAGGGAATACGAGTAACTGCTTGTGAAGTCAGCTGAGTTTTTTAGAAGCAAAAACATTTTTATAAAGTGTTATTTATTACGCCAATTTGGGGTTAAATTTTTGATGTTTCAACCTCAACTCCTGACAAATTTTCAACATAGCAAAAAGCAAGGTGACTGGCATTTTGTTTTCTTCTTCATAAGATCTAGTAACGAGGCAGAGGGAAGCAATTATGCCTGGGCAGGGGAGGCCCACCCCATCGCCCAGCAGTGCATTTTCAGGGGCACATCGAAGACCTAAGGAATCCACATTGCCTATAAAACTGCCTCTACTACCAGCCAGTGCTAAGGTTCTGGGCGCTGTTGGTCTGGACAGTGGAGGAAGCAGCTATTCCTAAGCTGTCTTATGACATGGACCCAGTCAGCAGGATGACGTCATGGTCAAGACTGTGGGCTATACAATCTCTCCCTGGTTTCGAATTCCCATCCTACCACTTACTAGCTGGATAACCAGGGTAGTGACTCAACATCTCTGGTCTTCAATTTTCTCCACTCTGCAGTGGGAAGCGTAATTAGCACTCCCTTCATAGCGTTATGAAGAAAGAATGTACATCAAGTGTTCGATGCAGTGGCCAGACACCCAGAAAGTGTCCAGTGCGCGTTACTTATCGCACTGCAAACAGCGAGCTATTTCTCTCGCTTGGACCCATGTCTTCATTTTGTAAAAACCCATAAAGGGCTAGGTTTGAAAAGATGCTTGCCTTTGCAGGCCACAAAGTCTCTGTCACCACTGCTCAACTCCACCTTTGTAGCTAGAAAGCTGCCATAGGCAGCACCTAAGTAAATGGGTGTGACTAAGCAGGCAGGAGGCCACTGGGAGGCCAAGGGTTTAGTATGTGTCCTTCAGAAAGAACAAGGTAAAGGGGCCCGGTTTATGTGGATTTAAAGGAACTGGGAGAAAGTGAGCCCCTTCCCCAAAAAACTGTCACCAGATTCTCTTTGCAGAATAGACAACCTCAAAGTGGAAGGAAGAGGGCTGCTGGGGTGGGGAGGGGCATGGAACCCGTGACAGAGCATCACATACCCAAAGGTGGGCTCCGCTCAGAGCTCCGCGCTCCTGCCACCTGTCGCCGCTGTTCCCAGGGCTCAGCATTCCCGGAGCTAGAGAAGCCTGCAAACGTCTGCCCAACAAGAGCTCTGCAACGGTTCCCTAGCCATCCCCTCAAGGTGATCTTGGTTGTGCCCAGGGAGAGGCTTCCTTCTCGGAAGCTTGCTGAAATCTTCAAGAAAGGGCAT
This sequence comes from Eptesicus fuscus, assembly GCF_027574615.1. Lineage (NCBI taxonomy): Eukaryota > Metazoa > Chordata > Mammalia > Chiroptera > Vespertilionidae > Eptesicus > Eptesicus fuscus. The sequence continues at coordinate 53,575,056 of NC_072490.1, read as the reverse complement.
GGGAGAAGAATACATCCTAGCCTTCTTCTAGCAACATTTTCTGCCAGGGTTTCTACCAGGCAGACGCATTCGATTTCCCCAGCACCTCCTAGTGGGGAAATGACCTTCTCAAACCATCAGTTCCCCGCATGGAGACCACACATGCCCGTCCTCTCTGCCTCCATCTTTCTCTGGAAGGAGAAAATCTCTCCTCTCCACCCCGCCCCCCTCCCGCCCATAAAGCCTTGAATAGAGAGCAAAATACTTTCACAGAATGAGCCCAGCAACAACACCTTAGAAACTGCTCTACCTTCAGTGTTCTCCTTTCTGCTCTGTCTGCCCTGCCTCTGCAAGGACATCAGAAGGCCCTGACGTCTGGTGTGGAGCAGCCCTGAACTGGGCTCTTTGTGTCAGGAAAGGGCCACCAAAATGGACCGAGGCTTCTTGTGGTAAGGTGTACCCCCCTTCCACCCTCAGGCCCCCTGCTTTTCCCCAACCAGCACTCAACACCTGGCCTATCTCAGGTCTGAGGAATCTCTCCTAATGCCTTAAAATACATCTTTATAGTAGGAGGCTGGTCACAGGCTCTGGTGATTTGCTTACCTATGGTGAGGGTTTTTTGTTTTGTTTCATCTTTTCCCCCTTTGACTCTTGGGAGGGTCCCGCAGTGCCAGGCTAACCATGGAACTGGGAGAGCACCATGAGTGGATCTGTTAGAAATGACAGGGGCCCCGTGGAGCATAGATTCGGATTTAGTTGATGCGGGTTCGGGTAATAATTACACTGTGAAATTTCCAGAAGATCATCTGCCCATCCTCATGCTACCTAGACAAGAGTTCTCCATCTCCAGGCAAGAATAATAATAATAAAAAAGATGCAATTTTCCTTAACCAAGCTGAGTGTGCCTTGGAATGGTCCAGAATGCATTTGAAAAGAAAGAAAGAAAAAGGAAGTCGGTGGCCCCCTCTGGCTCAGCAGGACTGGAGCAGGGCCTGGGAACTTTATCTCTAACAGCACATCACCCGCCGAGCCCCCCAGGGGTCATTCGGATGTGGGTCAGTTAGAAACACAGCGAGAGACATACTTACTCAACCTGAGGATAAGGAATATCATGCTTCTCAGGCCTCAGAGGGATGTTAAGGACCTTTGTTCAAAGGGTCATTCTCCCCCAACCACTCCCAACCGGACAACCTCTAAAAAGTTGTTCAAGGAAACCGCTTTAGAAGAAATCCAAAGATTCAAGAAAATTCCAACCTGGTGGGATTTCCTTTTTTTTTTTTTCTTGGCAGAGGGAGACAGGGGGAGGTGATATCTCTCCATCTTTCAAATGCATCAACCCACAAAGTTTACAAAGCATTTTCACATACATCATCCTTTTTTTTTTTTCAGAACTTCTAGATCTGAAGTCCCACAAGTATGTAGATATATTTCCCAGTGACTATAAAACTTGAATGAAAAAATTCTTTTCACTAAGGACTAACTACAGTTTTACCATTTTCTCCAGTTATGAAGATGAGCAACAAACCACAGTCCCAAAGGTACCTGTGACTTTATCACCTAATGGAATCACAGATATTTCCTTATCACACCACTGCTGCTACCAATATCCGAACACATCATTTAGGCTCATCACTAGTTTGAAATCATCATAGTCTTTACATCCACTGCTAAGTCTTTATTAATGCACTAAGAAAAACACATTTATTTCCATGTTAATTTATTTCAATACTTCAATAATTATATTTTAGTATGGTTGGGTTTCTTTGCAATTTGATGTATTTTGTACATTTAAAAACTCAATTCTAAGGAGGGATCTGTAGCTTCCTGGACTGCCAAAAAGATCTGTCCAAAAAGGAGCAAAAGCTAAGAATCCTGGTCAGGTCATCACGACTCCTGATGCAAGGCAGTTACTATTATCCTCTTTCCCAGGAAGAGGAAGCTTAGGGAAGTCAAGTGACATGGCCAGGGCGGCACAGCTAGTGGATAACAGAGCCTGGGTTCAAACCGGATGCTCGGGGTTCCTGACCAACCACAGTCAGCATTGTGCAGGGAGCCGTGGCCCCTCTCTGTGCGGTAGCCAGCGCATGAGTCGGAGCTCTGGGCCGGGAAAAAACATTGAGAAATTCTTGCATCTGGAGAAGACTTCAGAGTAATCACTGGAACAGCCAGAGGATGAGCAGCAGCAAAGGGCTGGGCCTGTCAGGCGGGGGCCTGGTGATTAATTGGTGCAGGGAACACAGCCAAGAGCAGGGGAGCCACACCATGCCGCCACCCATTTGTCCATGCCCTGGGGTCAGGGCTGGAGCAAATGGAACCTTTTATAAAAGAGGAGAGGGTGGAATGTAGCCATCGGGGGAGTTCTGCAAGGAATTCACAGGTGTTTTCTTATTGTGCTCGGCCCTCTCTAGGGACCTCTGGGTGTGTGCTTAGCAATAGAGAGGAGGGCCGGGGGCGTGGCTTGGCCGTGCTGCTTGGCTGTGCTCTGCACTCTTTCACACACTCCTCCCCAGCCCTGTATTTTTATGGGCTACAGTGGTTTCTATTGAAATTGCAGAAACCACATGCAAGTCACAGGAGCTAGGACACAGGGAAACTCATTGGGCCTTCACCCAACTTCAACAGGTGAATGTAGAGGGGCCAGTCACTAGGGCCACTCCAACCTGGACTTGAAGCTGACCTCTTCATATTCTCTAAGTCACCACATCTTAGCAATGCTGAGACTTAGATTCCAGAGAAACTCAGCAAGCTCTCTTTCCCAAGGGGCTTGGTCCAGCCCAGGTCTCACCACTGAGCTACTCTGTGATGTGCTGGTGAGGGTCCTCAGCACCGTTGTTGTGGGGCACGGCTGCATCCGGTCATTTCCCCCAACAGCCATTGGAATTATGAAATGATTGAAGCTTTGGGAAAGTTTGGGTTTTTCTTAAGATTCTTTAAAATTGATTTTTAGACAGAGAGGTATCGTCGAGCCCACAACCGGGGCGTGAGTCCTGGCCGGAATCGAACCAGCAACCTTTCAATGCATGGGACGACTGAGCCTCACTGGAAAGGTGTTTTGTTTTGTGTTTGTTTGTTTGTTTGTTTTAAGTAAAATAACAATCACTTTTAACCTCATAATTTAGAAAAACCAGAATTAGTATTTTGGTGCCGTTTCTTCTGGAAGAGAAGGGAACCATAGGCACCTTTCCTGTGTCCACAGTGTCTGGAAAGCACGAAGTACAACCTTTGGGTCCATGAAAATCCCATCTCACTAGTAGGAATTATGAACGCAGAGTTCTGCTGTGTTGCCTTTTGGTTCATGCAAAGCCAGGTTCAGAAACATGGGAAGTCTTCCCCCTTTCTGTTTGCCCTCTGCCCTCCTCCTCATGGGATCTCAGCTTCGTCTTCTATCCTGCAAGCTGCCACTGCCACATTCTTAGTAAGTGGCAGAGCATGAATCCTAACCCAGGCCCTCTAACCCGGAACCCATTCTGGCAGGTTGCATTTTCCAAAGCTGGCAGCACCAATATATATCTTGTCTCACATGGTTTCTTACAACATCTGATGATCTTCCCCCACCAAGCAGTGGGGATCTGTTTTCTTCACCTTGAACCTGAGGGAACCCTTTTAACTGTCTGGACCAATAGAATGTGCTGGATGTAAGACTGTGGGACTTCCGAGGCAAGGCAAGATTGTAAAAGACAATGCAAATTTTGCCTCGCGCTCTTTCTGTCTTGAGACATTTCCCCTTAGAATCCAGACACCATGTTGCAAGAAAGCCCAGGCCTCGTGGACAGGCCTTGGGTGGTGTTCTGGCTGAGAGCCCCAGAGAGGCTCCAGTCAAGAGCCAGCGTCAGCCATCACACATGTGAGACGGGAGACAAACAGGCCTTTAGACGACTCCAGTGCCCGTCTCCCAGGCTCCCTCCGAGGCTCCAGACCTCACAGAGCAGCGGCAAGCTGTGCTCACTGTGCCCTGTCTGAATTCCGGAGCTACAAAAACTATGAGCCATAATAAATGGCTACTGCTGTTTGAAACCACTAAGTTTTCTTTAATATGTCATTACTGATTTCAGAGAGGAAAGGAGAGGGAGAGAGAGACAGGAACATCAATGATGAGAGAGAACCATTGACCGGCCGCCTCCCACACGTCCCACACTGAGGATCAAGCCCACAACCCGGGCTGTGCCCTGACCAGGAATCAAGCAGTGACCTTCTGGTTCACAGGTCGGCGCTCAACCACTGAGCCATGCCAGCCAGGCGAAACCACTGAGTTTTGAGATGATTTGTTATGTAGCCAGAGTAACTGGAACATTGCTCTTCACTATTACAACTCTCCATCCCCACATAACTGGCCGCTCTGGACATCGCCAAGCTAGAGTTTGCCATGAGAGAAATCTCGCATAGACTTTTCTTGGTCCAATTTATCAGGAGAATTATTCCCACTAGGCATTCTATTGTAGCTTAAATATTTGCATTTTCCTCCATTTTTCATAAGTCTTTTGTTGGGGAATAAGAAAAGGCTGCCTCAGAACCTGCAAGCTAAATACCAATTTAAGCCAGATGTTAAATTGGCCTCTGAGGAAAGCTGTAGCCAGTCCTTCAGAAATAGTTGACTACAGAGTTACTCAGACCAGCACTGGTCTTTGTCCAAATGAGTCTCTTCAGTGAAGAGATACTGTACAATACTTTTCTGGGAGAAAAAGTAGAAACATGCCTTGTACTAGAAATCTTGACCATTTGATTGTCTCTGTAACACTCCTCTCTCAAAAAAGAAAATGAAAAGAGGCGGGAATCAGAAAGCCAAGAGAAAAATGTAAAAGCCTAAGGACTAGATGAGAAAAGGCTACTAGTGTAACGATTGATTGCAGGAGAGATTCGGGGGGTTAAGATTTGCAAACTATGGCCTGCGAACTTGTCACCTAGAGCTTGGTGGTGTTTCTAGAGCTTTCCCTCAGATATAAGCATGGCTCACTCTTTGTGCTCTTTGTGTGTGTGAGTGTGTCCTTTGCTCAATTTCCTTGTAAAATGTCCAGAAGTGACAGATGTTTTGATGGGGGGCAGTGGGGAATAGAGATGGTACCAGGTAAGAGTTCACCACTTGCCCATCAACAAAAGGAAAATGCAGGTGCCTGGTTCACAAGGACTTTAGTGCCCAAATACACATCTATTTGATTATGTTACATTCAAGGTTGAAAGGGTGTGTGTCTCAATACACTGCCTCCTGACATTCTGCATACATGTCTGTACAGAGTTTACACTCCCATAGGCCATGGGGCTGGGAGGAAGAAAGAGAGGACAAATAAAGGAGGTGGGCAGGTCAAAATTAAACATATAAGTACCCTAGTTTGATATTTTTAAATTAAATATTGCACAACTGTTTCAGGGTCCCCCCCCCCAAAAAACAAAAACAAAAACAAAAAGAAAACAGAAGGCACATGCAAAATAAGATTATTTGAGGAGGTTTTATTTGCAAAAAGTGTACTTTCAAAGGGTGGGTCTAGGGAACAGCAGGAGAGAAGTCCTCTCCTCCATAACCTGAAGCAGGGAGAGGTGACTGGAACTGAAAAAAGAGAGTCACACAAAGCATCTGCCTTGAGAGAAGCCATGAGCATAGTTGAGGAATTCTCAAAGTGGGGCCAAAAAAGTTCATAGCCTTTTATCTGTTAGAACCTTTCATTGGCTACACCCACCTGGAAGCCAGTGGTCTAAGAGGCTATTGAAGTAGTCATAGAGATCAGCTGGTGGGGCAGACAGCAGAGCAGAGATGGGTAGTGGATCTGGGGCAAAAGGGATAGACCCAGCATACTTGTCACCCATAAATACAAAAGTTTCAAAATCCGAAAATGCTTGGTTGGACACAGTAAGGCCTAAAAAGTACATATCCAACTTTAAACCAAACACAGATTTTAGAAAGGCATTTATAAGAGCCTAAGGTTTATCACCCATTTTCTTGTCTCAAACATAATTGGGTGTGTAGCAATAAGGTCTGTCCCCATCTGTCCCTATGTGGCCGGTCTTCACAGTAATAGCAGATACACATTAAACTCCTGGGCACTGTGCCTCAATAACTGATCCTTTTAATACTTAAGTTCAATAATGTCTCTCATCTGTTAACCACACCCTTTCCCATGGCGAGGGGTAAAAGCTAGAATCTTCGCAATGACCTACCAGACCCGAGGTCAGCTCCTGGCTACTCCTCTGAACTTAGAGCTACTGCCCTTTCCTTTGCCTGCCAGACTTCAGCCAAAATGGTTCAAATGCAGCCATCATAATGGGCCACAGGACATTTGCACTTATTTTCACCATTCTTTCCCATATAGAATCATGACTCACTCCATCACATTTATGGATATATGTTCAAATGTTACATTTAAGGAAGTCTGACCATATTTCTATGTAAAATACTAACCACAGCAAAATGTGCTTTCCAAAAATGCCCACACCAATATTTCCAAACCCACATGATCTTCCAGAAACTTACCACAGCCCATCAACAAGGAGAGTGGTTTTTTTTTTCCCTCTCCTGGGGTGGGACTTGTGACTAACTGAACAAATAGACTGTAGTAGAAATAATGCTGCGGATTTCCAAGACTAGGTCCCAAAGGGTTATTCAGCTTCCTCTGAAGCTTTCTCTTTTGCCCTTGGAACTCAGCCACCATTCTGTAAAGAAGCAAAAGCCACATGAACACACCACATATAGGTGTTTCATTCAACATCTCCAACTGAGATCTCAGACAACAGGCAGCATCAATCACCAGACATGGAAGTGAATAAGCTACCATATGATTCCAGCCCACAGCCTCCAAGCTGCCCCAGCTAATGCCAAGTGCAGTAGACAGACGTTATTTCTGCCAAGATCTACCTACATTGCAGATTCACGTGCAAAATAAATGGTTGCTTGCGCCACTATTTTCTTGAGTAATTTGTTATACAGCCATAAAATTAGAACACATTTTTTGGTGTCAGAAGTGAGATATGGTATAGACAAGAAACCTAAAACATTCAACCTTGCCCTAGCCAGTTTGGCTCAGAGGTTAGAGCATCAGCCCACAGACTCTTGAGTTCAATTCCGGTCAAGGGCACATACCTCAGTTGCAGGCTCGATCCCAGTAGGGATGCTTGCAGGAGGCAACCAATTAATGTGTCTCTCTCACATCAATGTTTCTCTTTCTCTGACTTCCCCCTCCCCTCCACTCTCTCTAAAAATCAACCGAAAAAATGTCCTTGAGTGAGGATTAATAAAACAAAAATAAAAACAAAAACCCACACACAAACAAACAAAAAAAACTAAGCAACCTTAAAGGAAGTGCTAGTAAAAGCCTAAAGGATCTTGAGGAGGCCATGAAAGAAAGCCTGATAACCCTTGATAAAGCTATCAGTGGGGGCTTAAAGGAAGGTAAAGAAAATGTCATGGGAAGCTGAGGAAAGAAAAATCCTTATTATGTCGTGACAGAAATTTTAGCAACACTGGTCTTACAGAAATGTGGAAAATTGAAGGTATACCTAATTAGTTGGATGACCTAGCTAAGGAGATTTCAGAAAGAATATTAAAAGTGCCTTATGGCTTCTTCCCATTGTCTATGATAAAATAAGAAAACAGGGAGATGACTTTTTAAAAAAAAAAATCAGCCGAAACCGGTTTGGCTCAGTGGATAGAGCGTCAGCCTGCGGACTCAAGGGTCCCAGGTTCGATTCTGGTCAAGGGCATGTACCTTGGTTGCGGGCACATCCCCAGTAGGGGGTGTGCAAGAGGCAGCTGATCGATGTTTCTCTCTCATCGATGTTTCTAACTTTCTATCCCTCTCTCTTCCTCTCTGTAAAAAATCAATAAAATATATTTTATAAATTAAAAAAAATCAGGAAATATAAAAGAACCAGAATTTGATGGGTTTAAAAATAAAATCATTTCTAATTCCTAGCCTCTCCAGTATTCTCAAATTAAGAGATTGCTTCATAGCAAAGATTAAACCCAGGGCCAGATCATGAGTTCCTTTGTTAAAACCTCAAAAATATCTAAGGCAATGCCTCAAGAACTATTTTGCTCAAACAAAAGGCCCTCCAAATCTGCTTCACAGATTCTGTTAACCAATAGAACTTTTATGAATCTAATAAAGTGTTGCCCTTCAGCAGTTTTATAGAAAACCCAATGTAGAGAAGGGCTTTTCTGACCATATTTGTGGGTGCAGCTTAGTCAAATGTATTCATAATGCATTGATTCATTAGAAACCCACCCAGATTTCTAAAATAATTACACCACCTTAGCTGGAAAGTAAGACTTAATCAACATTTAACATGCAGAAAGAAGACTGAGAAAACCATTCAGCTGCAAAATGGGCCATTTTTTATGGAAAAGGAAAGAAGATTTGGAGGACATAACCAAGAGCCATGGTGAACCATTACCAGGCAGTAGCACTGCATCTAATCAGGTAAGTGGCAATGTGTTCACTACTGAATTTCAGAATTTTTATGGATTCCTGTGTGCTTCTCATTTTATTCATTTCAAAGAGAAGGGTCTACAGCAGTTACTCTACACTTGTCCCACCATTATATGTTGTATGTATGTATGTATGTATGTATGTAAATAAATGTATTAGATATGTACCTATCAAGCTATTTATACCGAGTTGTTTCTTAAGTTTCCAAGTCTTAAGAGCAATGGGAACTAAACCCTAGGCGCTTCAGTTGTATGTGAATATGACCTAGGTCATGCCCTGTAAGGTCTTGAGGTCTTGCTCTGTAAGCCTGAACTTCAGGCCATAAGGGGATTAGATTTTGCAGACCCCAGGGAAGAGAGGAGGCTTTTATGCAAATGAGAGAAATATGATTTATTGTAACCAGAGGGCAGACTATGGCAAAGTGTATTTTCCAAAAATGGCCATAGCAGTATTTCTGGCCCCACATACTCTTTCATGACCTTGCCACTTTCCATTAAGAAGTGAAATCTATTTATCCTCCCTTTGGGTGAACCACAGAAATGTAGCACTCATATAAAAGTAATTATAAAATGTTGTTCTAACACTTAAAAGTAAACCAAAATAAATAAGGATGTGTTATGGATAGAAAGACTAGATGTCATAAAAATAGTAATTATCCCCAAATTCATCTATAAATTAAAAATATATAATTGCCATTTTAATAGGCAGGACTTTTCTTGGAACTGTCCAAGCTGATCCTAAAATTCATGCACAAGAGGAAACAGCTATAAAAAGACAAGGTAATTAATTGTGAATAAGAATCAAGTAAGATGTAGAAAGAAATATTTGTACTGGCATATATCAACATTATAAAGTCATAGCGATTAGAACATTGTGGACTTAGTACACAGATAGATGGAGAGACCAAAAAACAGACTAGAGAATCAAGTGGTATTCTCATGTAGATATGAATACCTGACTTATGATAGAGTTGGCCACACAGTGCAATGGAGAGATGGCTACCTTTTCAAATGGTGCAGGAACATTTGGGTATCCATAAGGAAAATATCAAATCAGATCTCCATTCCAGAACCCAATAGTTTAGGTAAAACTATAAAACTTTCAGAATAAATGGAGGATTTCTGAATGACCACAGGATAGGAAAATGATTTCCTAAATAAAACAAAGCAAATTCCAAAATGGGGTGGAGTAAGTGAACGCTACACTGACACGCTCCCAGGACCAAACTGTAAATACAGCTAACCTACAGAAAAACGACCCTGAAAAATCAACTGAAGACCAGCTGGAGAGAACCCTGATAACCGAGGGTGGAAAGTGGAGACCGCATAGAGACTGGTAGGAGGGGCAGAGGTGCTAAAGGGCTGGCCGGCTCCCACAGACAGCAGCTGAAGTCCCAGAGGGATATCTCAGCTGTGGGGGTTCCCACTGAGAACTCTGGGGTCTAATCCCCAAGCTGGGCTGCCCAGCCAAGAGCACCAGAACTGAGAGGTGCCCACATAGCATCTGGCTGTGAAAAGCAGCAGGGTTGCTGACTGCCAGAGAGAGAGATGGCTGGAAATGCAGGCACCCTCTTAAAGGGCCAATGCACAAAATATCATGTGCAGTCACTCACCCATCAGTAGATGAGTGGATAAAATAGCTGTGATACATTTACACCATGGAATACTGTGCAGCAGTAAAAAAGAAGAATCTCTTACCCTTTGAGACAGCATGGAGGGACCTGGAGGGTATTATGTTAAGCAAAATAAGCCAGTTAGAGAAAGGCAAGTATCACATGATCTCACTCATATGTGGAATCAATTGAACAAAATAAACTGAACAAAATAGATCCAGAGACATAGAAGCATGGAATAGACTGCGAAATCTCAGAGGGGAGGTGGGGGAGGGGAGGTAGTTGGGAAGAGATCAACCAAAGAACCTGCATGCATATATGCATAACCCATGGACACAGACAGTAGGGTGGTGGAGACCTGGGGTGGGAGGAGGCCCGGGGGAGGTGGGGATTGAAGGAGGGTGGGGAGTGGGCTATAAGGGGAGTGGGGAGGGGGCACGGCCATAAGGCGGGGGGAAGGGACATATGTAATACTTTCAACAATAAAGGTTTTTTAAAAATCTCACAAAGCACTAACTGTACAAACAAACAAAAAATGGATAAAGTTGATTACATTAAAATCAGAACTCACTCATTTATGGATAATAAAGAACATTATAAACTTGAACAAAAAGACAGATATAGAGACAGTAAAGCATCAAACAGACTGTCAAATTACAGGGGGAAAGTTAGGGAGAGGTGGGGGAGATAAGAGATCAATCAAAGGACTTGTATGCATGCATATAAGTATAACCAACGGATGCAAAACTCTAGGGGGTGAGGGCATATATGGGAGTGGGGTGGGGGGTGGCAATGGTAAGATATATACACATATAATACCTTAATAAAAAAAAAATGGGGGAAAAAAAAAATCAGAACTTCCATTCATCCAAGGCACCAAAAACAAGGTGCAAAGAAACTTACGCCCTGGGAGAAAATATTTGCAATGCATACAAACCCACAAAGGTTAGCATTCAAAATATATAAATAACTTCTTCCCATTATTAGTCATTAGGAAAATGCAAATTAAAAGCAGAATGAAATACTATTCACAGACCTCAAATTGGCAAAAAATTAATCTGCTAATGTTAAATGTGAGTGAGAATGTGGGGGGAAATTCAAATATGCTGAGGGGATTACAAGCTGGTCTGTAAAGAGCCATTTGGCAGCATGTAATAAAATTGAAGCCACACATCAGATATAACTCAGCTTTTCAACTTCTAAGCATCTATTTTACAAGAAACTTCTGCCTGTACACACAACTACTCATGCCTGGAAATACTTGTAGGGGCATTGTTTGTTATTTGAAAACAACCTAAATGTTTATCAGCTGGAAAATAGAAAAACAATTTGTGGTTTATTCATACAATGGGATGTTCTATAACAGTTAAAATGACTGAACTAAATGGCACATATAAACATGGATGGATCTCTAAATTATAATATTAAGAAAAAATCAAGCTGTAAATGATGCAAACAGAACGATTCACTTATAGAAAGCTTTAAAGCATGAAAAAACAATACCACGCGTTATGGTACTGTACTGCATGTGTAGTAAAAAGGTTACAACAGCCTTGGGAATGGCATAAACCGAATTCATCTCGGGCAGGAAGGGAATAGAAATAGAGATATTAAGAATTTCAAGGGCATTTGTGATGTTTTAGTTCTTTAAGACGAAAAAGAGGTCTGTGGCAAGTTGTTAAGATTTCACAAAGTTATGCCTGGTGAGCGGGCGCTTGAAATGGGGTCCTCTACCCTCTTCTGTTGACAGACTTTTTAAAAAGCTTACTGGAATCGAGAGCCTCGGAGAGTTCGTAGGCTTTGTTGCCTTATTGTGTACCTAGGAATGTATCTGGTACACAGCTTCTGATGAGAATGTTCTAAGGGTACGTGTGGAATTCTGTTCAGATTGTTCTCTGAAGTCAAGCCTACACATGATCTGTAACCCTCTTCAGTTTGAAGTAAAGTAACAATCAGGTTGTTCCTTTCCTGGAAGAGGGGTTTCTTTTAAATTTATCACCAGAAAAATCTACTCGCCACTAGTCCAATCTACAGAAGAAAGATACGATGTAATCAAATTATCCGAAGACAAGAAAGAAAAGAAAATGGCAGCAGGCCCTCGGTGGTCATAAGGCCATATTAAACATCAGATTTCAGCTTTCCAGAATGGGAAGGGAGGTTGAATTATCAGAGAGGACGATCAAAGCTTGGGTTAGGCTCTGGAAACTTGGTTACTGAAAACTCTCAGCATCTCCATGCTTCTGTACCTGGGCTCACCTCGCTGCTCTAAGAGGAAGAGTGAGGTATATCAGGTTTGACTGCCTGGGAACGATAGCAAGCAGATAGCATTGCTTTTGCCTTATTTATGTATTTGTTTATTTTTAGGTGGACAACCATAGATATACTCTGGTTATAGTCCCTAGAAACAGACCCTAAGAAAAGGATTGAGGGAAGAGTACCGTATTTTTTTATGTGTAAGATTCCCCCACGTATAAGACGCCCCAACTTTTCCAACCCAAAATTAAGAAATCAATATTTTAAACATTTTGCTGGTTTTCCTCTTAATGCCTTCTTCTTTTTTGGCATCCTAAGGAGTTGTTCTTCCTGTTTTCTCCACTGTCTGATCATACACTCAGTGGGAGGAGGTCCACAATGTCTCTCTGCAGCTCGATTTCCATGCTCTTTTGCAGAGCTGATTACCTTCAGTTTGAATTTTGCAGAGTAAGACAATCGCTTACCGGTATTTCTCTTTTTTTTTTTTTTTTTTTTACATCTTTATGGGCTCAGAACGCTTCTGTCCCTGTTGCATCTGCACACTCTCCACCTCCACCTCCACTTACAGCATCAGCTGACGTCAGTAACAATAAGGCTCATGATTGGAGTAAGCCTGTTTGACAAGGTATGGGCAGCTACACATCCAAGTGGCTCCCTCCTCGGCTGACTTCCATGTATAAGATGCCCCTCGATTTTCAGTCTAATGATTTTTGAAAAAAATAGTGTCTTATACATGGAAAAATACAGTAGTTTATTTGAAGAGGAAATCCCAGTGAGGGAGAAGGGAAGTGAGACAGTGAAGGTGGAAAAGATAATAAAGGGGGTGCTGTTCTGGGCTATTGGGTCTTAATTTTGCTGGAGACTCTGAGGAACTGTGTAGGACAACCCTTGAAACTGACCCTACAAAGCACAAGGAAGCAGGAGTAGTTACCCGCCATCTCCTTAGTACAGGATGTGTTTGGGGAAATTGGTCCTTGTTCTCAGGCTGTCCCTCCTGCAAGCTAGCCAAGCAGGCTCCTGTGGCCACAGGAAGCCCTCAGACCTAGGCCAGAAGCCAGCTGCGTGCAAGGGTCTGCACACCGATTCCAGATGCCATCGGCGTGGGCTTAGGGATCTGCCAACAGCATCTGACAAGGATATCTGGGACAGAGTACGATATCAAGTTTTCCAAAGCCTGGGACAAGCACCACCAGCTGTTCAGGAACCAATTTTAGTTGGTTCTGGTTCATGGCATTAAACAACATGGAATCAAGTGGTGAGACAGTTCTGCCCTTGTCACTTCTGTTCCCACCCTCTGATGATCCCAAGGAGAAGAAAGTCTCACTTTGGTACTAATTGTTATAGGCTGAATTGTGTACCCCCATTCATATGTTGAAGTACTAGCCCCCAATACCTCAGAATGTGATTGTATATGGAAATAAGGTCTTTAAAAAGGTAATTATGTTAAAATGAGGTCATTAGAGCGGGCCCTAATCCAATATGACTTGTGCCCTTATAAGAGAGATTTGGACACACACAGGCACAGATGGGACCACGTTAAGACGCAGAGAGAAGATGGCTTCTACCAGCCAAGATAAGCTTCCAAAGGAACCAACCTGTCAACACCTTGATCTTAGACTTGTAGCCTCCAGAATTGTGAAAGAATAAATTTCTGTTGTTTAAGCCACCCAGGCTTTGATATTTTGTTATGCAGCCCTAGGAAACTAATGCCCTAATTATGGCTTTAATACATCTCCAACACTTGCTAGCTCCCTGTTGAGCAAAGTCAGCTTCAGGCTCAGAACGTTTACTGAGGACCGCCATTGGCTAAAATGTACTAACATTGTCCTGTTTTCATGGCATTTATTTTTTATAATTACCCTCAGACTATAGCTAGTTTATCATCAGCAGACTATAGCTATTTATTATCAGCAACAATGCAGTTTCCTTTTTAGATAAATGTATTTAATCTTTTAAGCCAACCAATTTAAAAACAACATTAAGCAAATAATAGAGCCATAAAAGATGGGTGAAGGCTGGGTAATTCTATGAGCCCTAGAGCAGCATGTTAGGATGGATGGAAAGAGTGTGACCTTGGGCAAGTCACCCAAGCCCTCTGAGCTTCAGCTCCCCTAATATCGACCTCACAGGGCAATTCAAATGGGATAATATTTGTCAAGCAACAAGCACTCTGCCCAGAATTTAAAAAAAAAAAAAATGTTAGTTATCTGTCCCATGAAATATTTAAAAGAAAATACATTTTTAAATTTTTCAACTGGAGTTGACATTCAATATTATGTTAATTTCAAGTATATAGCATCATGGTTAGACACTTATATAACTTATGAAGTGATCCCTCCAATAATTTAAGTCCCCACCTGGCACTACACATAGTTATTACAATACTAGAGGCCCAGTGCATGAAATTCATGCAAGAGGGGGGTGTCCCTCAGCCCAGCCTGCACCCTCTCCAATCTGGGACCCATCGAGGGATGTCCGACTGCCCGTTTAGGCCTGCTCTCTCTCTTGATCCCTAAATGGGCAGTCGGACATCCCTCTCACAATCTAGGACTGCTGGCACCCAACCACTCGCCTGCCTGCCTGCCTGATTGCCCCTAACTGCTTCTGCCTGCCAGCCTGATCACCCCCTAACCACTCCCCTGCCAGCCTGATTGACGCCTAACTGCTCCCCTGCTGGCCCAATTGCCCCTAACTGCCCTCCCCTGCTGGCCTGGCCACCCCTAACTGCCCTCCCCTGCCAGTCTGGTCGCCCCCAACTGCCCTCCCCTGCAGGCCTGGTCACCCCCAAATGCCCTCCCCTGCAGGCCTGGTCACCCCTAACTGCCCTCTCCTGCCAGCCTGGTCATCCCTGTCTTCCCCTGCCAGCCTAGTCACCCCTAACTGCCCTGCCCTGCAGGCCTGGTCCCCCCCCCAACTATCCTCCCCTGCTGGCCTGATCACCCACAACTGCCCTCCCCTGCTGGCCATCTTTGACCACATGGGGACAGTCATCTTGTGTGTTGGAATGATGGTCAATTTGCAGATTACCTCTTTATTATATAGGATTACTGATGATATTTGCTGTGCTATACTTTACATGCCCATGACTATTCTGTAACTACCAATTTATACTTCCTAATTCCTTTACTTTTCTCACCCAGCCCCCAACCCCGGCACTGTCCTAGAGAAAGCTGCCTCCTGAGCTTTCTCCTTAAAGCCAGACAATTCGGTTGATCCCTGTGTGTTCCTGGCACTTTTTGAGCTGCTGTCCCTTTGCTGGAGCTTAGATAGAATGTTTGTGAGCAAGCGAGTCTGTGTTCTGGCCCTTTAAGAAGTCACCTGGGTCTACAGCAGCTGTCTGTCTCACCTTGATGGGATCCTCACTGATTTTCACAGCCAGATGCTGTGGGGACTCTTCCTGGCACTGGTTGTTCAGGCTGGGCCTGGTGTGGGACTGGAACCCCTCACTCCTCAGGGGGACTTCCATAACCAAGTTATTTCTCTCAATTATTTTTTTTAAATATATTTTTATTGATTTCAGAGAGGAATGGAGAAGGAGAAAGGAGAGAGATGGAAACACCAATGGTGAGAGAGAGTCATTAATCAGCTGCCTCCATGCCCCACACTAAAGATCGAGCCTGCAACCCAGGCATGTGCCCTGACCGGGAATCGAACAGTGACCTCCTGGTTCATAGATCAAGGCTCAACCACTGGGCCTCGCCGGCTTGGCTCCTCTCAATTCTTAACGCCACACGTAGGTGTGGGACCAGCCCATTTAGAGTCTCCCCCTCTCCTGCCAGTCTCTACCTGGCTTCTTTCTATCCTTAGTTGTAGGATTCTGTTCAGCTAGTCTTCAGGTGATTCTCAGGGGTGGGTGTTCTATAATTTAGTTGTAATTTTGATGTGGTCATGGGGAGAGGTGAATGCAGTGATAACCTACTCTGCCATCTTGACTGAAACTTGGAAAATATAATTTTTCTTGGATCTTAAGAAAGCTATTAATCAGATATTAGAACACTGCTAGTCAGATATTAATCAACTTCAGTTTGATTTTCTTTAGTGAAGTCCCTCTCCCATCATTTAGTCACATCCTAAGAAACCTTGTCCCTTTGATCTGTTTGGAACTGCTCAGCCTGTGTCTTCTGGATGTTGGGAAGATCATGAGGAAGTCCGGTATGGAAGTGTATCAGGAAGTGCGCACACAGGGAGTGCTGCTGGCTACCACTTGTGTCCTGTGTAGCGGTCTTAATTGATTTGTGTATCTTGGCTGCTTTCATGGAATGAACCACAATGCTTAAAACTACATCCCCCGCCCCAGGGCTTTTTCTTTTAATATGGGAAGTGGTCGCAAGTTTCTTACCCAAATAGTGCAGCACTGGGGGCCCTGAGAGACGTCCTCCAGGGCCAGTTTATCAGAACATAACGTTCTTCATGTCTGGGTTCTGAAGAAGGTAGTTTGGTTCAGTGTTTTAAAACAGAGAAATGCCAGTTCTGAATACAATGTCGTGTTTCATCCATGGAGAAAAGAAAGGAACATGGAAATCCCCAAAGTGTAAGTTATTAGTGGGTTTCTTTACTGTTAGGGTATTTTGTTAAGTTCTTTTTTCCCTCTCTTGATGCTAATCCCTCCTTGTAGGGCTGTATTGAAGGTTTGGCCCTGTGTCCTGAAAAACCCTTACCTGCCAGCAGCATCTTCAGGAATGTTGTTCCAATTATTTCCAAGGATGCAATTCTTTTCATGACGATGCCACCTGTAGTGAATAAAGGGGAAGGGTGACCCTCAGGAAAAGTACGGGGGTGGATACCAAGGGGAGAAGAGGATATAATGTAAATAACAGAGTTCTATCTGGCCTTAGGTTATTCTTGAATTTAATCAAATACTGCCAAGTTGTAGATTCCTGAACAAAAGAAGTGAACAATTGTAATAAAAAAGAAAAAAATCTATACTCCCTTGGAGATTATATTCTAGTATGTGCTTTAGCCTCTTATTATGCTGTAGACCCTATGGTAGCTTCATAAAGTATATGGATCCTTCTCAAAACAGTGTTTTCAGATGTATAAAATAAAATACCTAGAATTCAAAGGAAAACAATGATGTTAAAATTTAGTAACTTGTAACACTGTGCTCAACTCACATTACTGCACAGGCTATTAGCAATAAGTAACTTGAAGTAACACAGTTTAATGATTATCTCAACTATAACATGCATTTGAACTTATCTGGTCTTTATTCCTAGACTATATGCATGCCGTTGTTACCAGGGCCACACAGCCTTTCTGAGAATTAAGAATTCTCATTTGAATTGTTCAGTCTTGTAATATTTTTTAAAACAATAGAAAGAACTCACTCCTTCTATGTATTGATTAACATAGTAAGTGGGGATACTAGAAAGCAATGAGATGTCTGCATCAACAACCTAAGTAGTCCTGGTTTCACCATTTGATCACCAGGCAAAGAGCTGAGGAATGATTGGCCAGCTATCTGCGAGCCTCTCTAAGCACAAGGCTTCAATCACATGCCATCTATTTGTAAGCTTATTGACCATAATACTGTCAAATTGATGAGCATCAATGATACTTCAAAATATTTTAAACAATTGTATTGTGATAGGAAGCACATTTGTGATTTCTTATTTATAGCAAGTGACACGTACTTCTAAATCATGTGGGTTACTGTCTGTACTCAATTGAAGGAAATGTTTAATTTCAATTAGATGGTGGTAAAAATAGGATAGGATTATTTTCTTATTCAAGGACCTTCTGGACTCCCAGGTTGACCCTAGGCAAGAACCCGTGTGGGAAGGCAGGTAGTAAGTAAATAAGTAACATGCCAATAAATATAATTTTAAAAATGACACAAGGTAAGGAAGATAGAGAAAGCCAAGCATGGAGTGAGGAAGAGCTATTTATATCATGAATACCACTCTAGGGTGACATTTGAACAATGATCTGAAGGACAAAAGGAAGTGAGCCCCTTGCCTATCTACAGAAAGAACATTCTAGGCAGAGGAAGCACCAAGTTTAGTCCCACCTCTTCGAGCCTGATAGATGGCATCCGGCAAGGTCCAATCAGGGCAGCATAACCACTGTGAATATTTTGGAATACGAGCTTTATTAGAGGAGTTAGACTGTACACAGCCATGGGAGGAGCTGGGGAGGTGACAGCCTGGAAGAGCCAGCAACCAGCCCTGATGGGTGAGAGGGGCTCTGGGATGTCACCTCCAGCTGCTGCGGCAGAACTATAAAGAGGACCTGGAAGAGGAGTCATGAAAAGCTGTAGCCTATGCATAGCCCCCACCTCTGCGTGCCCACAGGCACCGGGAGGGGACCTGGGCCAGCTGCTGGTCAGTAGGTAGACAAGGAGCAGAGGAACCTCATGGAACCTACCGGACACATCTGTGCTTGTCCTTCAGTCTTTGCTGCAAAGACCTTCAAAGAGTCATGGTCACTGTAGTGCTTCTGCCTTCCAAATCTTGCACAGATTTCTCTTTGTCCAACTCTGTCTCAGACCATTCAGGAAAGAGGCTTCTGGGAAAAGCAGGTCTAGCCTAATCAAGCTGACACAGTGCAAAGTAGCACATATGTCCAGGGCTTGGCTTCTAATGGTGAGGTGGAGAGAGCCACTGCGTGGTTTTGAGCAGAGAAATGCATGATCTCAGTTATAAGAATCTCTCTAGCTCCAGTATTGGGCACAGTACTAAGAACAATATTTATTATGTGTTTTTGCAACTGGTTACAATTCTCTTGACAAATGCAGAAGTTTCCTTCCTTCCTTCCTTCCTTCCTTCCTTCCTTCCTTCCTTCCTTCCTTTTCCTTCCTTCCTTCCTTCTTTCTTCCTCTCTCTCTCTCTCTTCCTCTCTCTCTCTCTCTCTCTCTCTCTCTCTCTCTCTCTCTCTCTCTCTTTCTAACTAGGATAACCCCAACATGAACCAAATAACTGTGACCACGCAAAATCTCTGGAATTCTGAATTTTTCTATCACTGTAGGAGCAGGGAGGTTGCTTTCAGGTAAAAGACCTACAGCTTGAAGAAGCTGAAACAGCAAGAAAATAATTAACTGGTACAGTCCCTGTGGATCCAGCACTTCCACTTCTGGGTATGTCCCAAAGGAAATGAAGTCACTATGTCAAAGGATACATACTGCACACCACCCCTGCTCACTGCAGCGTTATTTACAATAGCCAAGACATGGAAGCAACCTAAGTGTCTACTGATGGATGAATGGATAAAGAAAATACGATAAAGCCCTAGATGGCTTGGCTCAGTGGATAGAGCATCAGCCTGTGGACTGAAGGGTCCTAGTTTTGATTCTGGTCAAGGGAACATACCCAGGCTGCAGGCTTGATCTCCAGTGGGAGGCATGCAGGAGGCATCCAATTGATGATTCTCTCTCATCATTGATGTTTCTATATCTCTCTTCCTCTCCCTTCCACTCTGAAATCAATAAAAATATATATTTTAAAAAATATGGAATGAAATACCACTCAGCCATGAAAAGGAAGGAAATCCTACTATGGGGGAACTTGAAGACATTATGCTAAGTGAAATATGTCAGACAGAAAAGGGCAAAATTATATGATGTCACCTGTAGAATCTTAAAAAAACAAAACAATAAATAACAAATTAAAATATTAATTTATTTTCATTACATTCTGTGTATTCAGTACTAGGGCACTATTCTAAGCATGTGATATTTGAACAAAGCAGACAAAATTTGCTGCCCTTATGGAGAGTACATTGTAGTGGAGGAGACAATAATATGAAAGTACTTAGGTTGCATAGTATTTCTAAGCGCTTAGGAGAAGGAGACAGACTGCAGGATCAAAGCGGGTAGTCAGGGAGGGCCTTCTGGAGGAAGTGAAACTGGCAGAGGCTTAGAGGAGATAGGAAGTGTGCCATGTGCTTATCTGGGGTGGAGGGAAAAGCTAAGGCACAGGTGCTAAGGCTGGCACATGCCTGGCATGTTCAAGAAACAGCAAGGAGTGAGCAAGGAGGGAGTCATAGGAGATGAGGTTGGTAGGCACAGCGGGCCAGGAGCCTTGAGGCTGCAGCCCCTGTAAGAATTGCAGCTTTTATCCTGAGATATAGTGAGTCATGTCTATCAAATGCAGGATTTAGAGCAGAGCAATTACAGTGCATAAAATTGTTGACGGTTTTAGGAATTTTTACCCTGGGAACTCACTTTCATATGTTAAATTTTGGAACTAAAATGCAGAAGTAGCCTGAGCTCATCATTGTTTCCAAAATTAAATAAGAAGTCCTGAATCTCTCCTAAAGGAGTAATAAGAATCGGAAAGGAAAATAGGCCTGGGAGCCAAGCCTATGACATCGGCCTTCGTGACTGCAGTGTGCTCAGGAAACGGGGACTGGACTCACCTGGAGGCATTCTTCATGTTACGGCAAGGATGTCAAATGGGCTGAAGGGACCTTGCTGTAAGATCCTTTGAGGTTTATAATTAGGCTTGACTTAGATTTGTGGGCCCAGAAATACTAACTGGGACTTCCCAAAGTACCCGTGTTGATTAATGACAAGAGGCCTCCCTGTTCTGTTCCTTTGGTAATAGGAAAACCCCCATCTCTAGATGCTCTAATCCGCTGGTTGGAAGAATTTCCCTTTATCACATTGCAAAACTTAAGGGGCAGAAGACACCAGCTTTTGTGAACACTTGGATTGGATGGATCTAACCCAGGAGCCAGCCTATAACGTTTACTCCGTCAAATCTGTGATGCTTGGTTCCAACCATTAAATTACAGTGGTTCCTTCTTAAATTGGTCGCAACACCAGACTCTTCATGGTGGAACCAACCCAAAGGACGTGCTGAAGAAGTAAACCTTCCCAGAAAGTTACTTTCCAGCCCTCAAACTAATCTTCATCCAGAGCTAGAAAAAATGTCAATACAAACTTCTTTTATGTGCAAGGGAGGCAAAACTGCCATTAAAAGTAGGTAAAAAATAAATATATAAACGTACCATTTTGGAAAGAGGTGGAAGAGAGATTGCCCAATACTTGGAATACACACGGAGACAGAGTCCCATCACATGTACAGAACACTGTACGCAGTCCATCCCCGGAGGCCCTGTGATGAAATCCCCTGTGGAGTAAACACAGAGAGAATAAGCATCAAGACCCAACAGGACTGACTCGGCCGGAATCAGAAAAGGACTGGCAAGCGCACAGCAAAATCATAATACTGGTCACAAAATACTCCCTGAGGCTGCCAGTTTCCAAAAGTGTAGCCAGAGCAAATCAGCATGCTGAAAGACAAGTATGAGAGACTCAAACAATGAGACTTTTTTTGAAGGCATGGCGCGTTCTGCAGCTCACCTACAGAGGTGCCGCCAAGAGTGAGAAAAAGGAGGGTCCTTACAGGGGGAGTAAAAAATCAAAAAGATTGGGAACCTCGGGGTAATTTAAACCAACATCCATTCTCTCTCCAATTTTTTTGAAGAAGCATTGAGCTAGGCCCCTGTTAGCTAAAGATTTACAAACCCAGGCCAAATTCCAACAGCCCCAACTCCTTCCAGCCAGCTCCAGGAAGCCGCTGTGCTAACTTTTGGGAAAGGAGCCCAAAGAGCTGGAACCACCTGGTTTCAGGGTTACTTGAGGGCATCGAGTTTGCTTGACCTGGTTCTTTAAGGGCCATAAAATGAAAACTGGCATTTACTAACCTGGGCCTATTGCTGGATGACAAATTGCCTATATTATTCCTGCCGTGGTAAGAACAGCTGTTTTCCTCATTAATTCCTGAAATGGGAAATGCCTCCTTACCGATAGAAGCACTGTCTGGACGGACAAATAAGCTTCATTCTGCTGGCAAAACTCTTCTAGGGAACTTCGCACACCGCAGTGAGGACGGGAGAAGGGCTCTGCAGCCAGCCCTCAACACAAACCCAGGGCCCTCAACACCGAGGCGCTCCCCAAAGCTACTCCCTCACTCCAGGTGGTGGGGGCGAGCCAGGGCCAGGGGGAGTCGTCACTGGCAGAGACATTGCCAGCACCCGGCGAGGGCCCTGCCATCACCTTTGGCAGAGAAACGGTGCAGCATCTCTCTTCCTGGACTTGGCGGTCAATTTTGGAATCCCCCTAGAACTTCGCGCGAGTTGGAGAACTGAGTGTGTCCGAAACCTTACAGAGGGCAAGACTGTGAGCAGACGCCGCTGACTTTGAGTTGAGGCCCATGCCAAACAGAGATGCCCTCATAAACCGCAGGGTCATCCCAGGCAGAAGCACAAACCCAGACACCAGGAGAAAGCACGGATTTCCAGGAGAACACCTCCGTGCTACCTGCCACCTCTCCCCCTGTTGGATAGGACCACACGGCCCCTCACAGTGCTTTTCTAGTCCGGAGAGGGGGTGGCCCAGCACCTTCAATGCAATTTTAAGAGGTCTAGCTAGTAACAAAGAGCAACCTTCACCATGAACAGTGTACACTAAGACAGGGGCCCGACCTCTGGCCTTGTTCTATGAACACCCAGCTTTTTTCTTTATATATTTTTATTGATTTGTATTTTCAGCACTTGACCCAAAGGTAAGAGCTCACATGGCCTAGTGTTGTCAGTCTGCTTTTCCAGACAAATGGCATCCTGTTCATTATATGAACTTTGTCTTTAAACCTGAGCAGAGGAGAGAAAGTGTGAGAAGGAGGAGGGATCATCTTGAATACTTCTTAATCATGATAAGTATATTTTATTCTATCAACATGTGATTCATAGGATTCAAGGTCTCTAGTCCACCCTTGTCATCTTACCTATGACGAGATTAAGGGACAAAGAGGGGAAATAACTTGTCTAAGGTCACACAAGTTGATGAGTGTGAACATAATGCAAAATTAATTCCCAGCTACTAATTTTCTTATTATTACATAATTTTCTGTTCATGTTTCCTATAGGTGTTAATTGGCATACCAAAATTTGTGTTTCAGGAAAAGCCTGGCATATTACAGTAAAAAAAATGGGGGGCGGGACTCAATTGGGCCAGCCACTTCTTATTTGTCATGGCCTGAAAAAACTGTTGCACCAAGCCCTGGTAAACACCACCCTTGGGTGACCAGATAGCCCTGAGAGTCACAGCTGCAAGGCCCAGGACATAGCCTCACTTCCACTCTTCTCTCGTTGCTTGGGAAAGGAAACTCTAGAATCAGACATGCACTGTCTTATTAAGATGTCATTTTTACCTACAGGGCTTCCTTGCTTTTGCAGAAATTAGACTTTTAAATTAAAAAGTCAGTGTCCAGAATATGCAATGGTAGTGTTCCAATTTCATGGAAAGAGTAGGTCTTTAGTTATCTGAACGTGTGGTTCTCATTTTCCTGGTAATTGAGTTATTGGGAAATCCAGAGGCCAGGAACACGAAAACACTATTCACATGTCCTATGTCACTGTTACTACAGCAGTTTGTCAACATTGTGTGTAGCTGGAAAAATCTTCCCTCACATTTTCTCAGTATTTTTAACATCTTTCTTTTGGAGAAATCTCTTCTACTCCTATTCCAATTCACCTAACAGTTGTTGCATGATGGAACCTCCATCACGTGCATTTGGGGCTCCTTGTTTAAAATGGATTTTAAATTTGATTTTTATAAATATGTTGAAGGAAATAGTTGATGTATGTCAGGGTTTCTCATCCACAGCACTACTGACATTGGGGCTGGATAACCCTTTGTTGTGAGGAATGTCCTGTGGATTGTAGGATGTTTAGCAGCACCCCTGGCCTCTCCCCACTAGATGAGATGCCAGGGGCACCTCCTCTTCCCAGTTGCCACAATCAAACGTGTCTCCAGGCAAGTGTCCTCTGAGGGGCAAAATCATCCCTGGTTGAAAACCACTGATGTAACTTGTTTCAGAAAGAGACGCTTGTAGAAGGTAAGCTCCATAAGAGCATGAACTATGTCTATGTTGCTTATCGCTGTATTTTGCACACAACAGGTATTTCCAGAAAAAGCCACATTTGTTGATTGAATGAAAAACATGTGGTGTTAAACAGAAAGCCTTGAATAGAGGACATTCAAACATCGACTTGCCACTCCCTAGCTATGCCATTTGTCTAAGTCACTTTATCTCTTGGAATCTTAGGATCGTAATATGTATTGCAGGAAAAAATCTTTACCTTGACTCCACTAACTTGTGAATTTCAAACACAGTCATATGTGCAAAGATGTCTGTAACCTGTGAAATGACCTTCAGACCTGAAATAGAAGGAAGGACAAGTGCTTGAAGTAGAAGCTGAGCTCTAGAGTAAGACCCAAATCAACCTTAAGTAATGGTTCTTTCTCAGCCTCTCACCAGGAGCTCTAAGCCAGACTCTGTTCGGCCTTGAAGTAAGATAAGGAGAGAGGAAGGAAATGGAGCTGGACTGCACAGCCCCAGAAAACCAGCCATGTGTCAAGCAGAGGTGTAGGACAGTGCCTGCGTGTGGTTTCTTTACATAACACAGATTGTCTACACTGACCCAGGTACTAAAAGTTAACGGTGGGTTCCTGAGCAGGAAGATTCAATAGCAGTGAGGAGTTAAGATACTTAGAAGCCTTTACACTGAAAGACTCTAGTTACCCTACTCCCCTACCTGACCAGTAAATCAATCAAAAATTATATATGGGTGTGTACATGTAGAAGACACAAAGTCAGTACTGTCATTCTCTCCCTGAAGCAGCCAGCTTTGCTGGAGGCCTAAGGGCACGACCAGCCAGCCTGCTGGAGAGTCCAGTATGACTTGGTAAACATTGCACAAAGCACAGCCAGGGGCAGGCTCCACTCGGAAGGGGAGATGATGGGTCACACCTGTGCATCAGTGGTCGGGAGTTCTCCGTGGAGTGTTTGATATCCTTCTGTGTGAGGTCCATTTCAGAACACATGTGGTGATCCCAGAGCTGCCTGGAGTTAGATACTAATGAGCAAAAGGATGAGGTGTCTGTGGCGCCATATTATGAGCTCTGCAGGAGCAAGAATTGGCTGCAGGAGGATCCTTGCCCCCTGTGTTAGGAGGAACCTCTTTGGCCATGTGAGATGGAGAGGAAGGGGAGCGAGGCTTCCTGAACTAAAGTTTGGTGAATCAGAGAAATCAACCTAATGCACTGACCATGCTTCACATTCCATAGATTTTGGCATGTGCCCATTTAGAACCATAGAAACTTAGACCTGGGAGCAACATTAATGCAACCTCAGTCACAGAACCTGGGAGCCTGGAGAGAGAACACGGGCTGTTTCCCTCATGGATCACTGGCAGTAGAGCAGAGCCAGTCCTCCCGACCTCTACTCTCTAGTCATCCTATACGCTACCAGGTGTTGGGGTCAAGCCCACCCAGCGTTTTACTTATTTGTTGCTGTTTAACAAACTATCCCCAGAGCTTAGTGGATTAAAGCAGAACCATTTTATTTCCTCACAATACTATTGATGAGGAATGTGGGCAGTGCTTGGCAGGGCATTCGCTGGGTCATTCATTCAGCTAAAGACAGTGTTGGAATGGAAGGTCCAAGAAGGCTTCATGCACATTTCTGGCACCTCACTGCTCTCCACATGGCCTCTCTCTCCCCTGTGCTTAGCTTGAGCTTCCTCCCAGTATGGAAGCCTTAGACTAATCAAACTTCTTACATGGTACCTCATTGCCACGAATGTGAAAGAACTTTCCAAGACAAGCAAACATGGAGACTGCAGATCTCTTAAGACCTGCCTCATTCTTATTGGTCAAAACTAGTCACAGAACCAACCAAAGTTCAAGGTCAGGAGAAATCAACCCTACCTCTCAAAGCTTCTTGAATCCATCACACGTGGTTCAAATACCAGCTCCAACACATGTTATTTCTCCTTAGACAAATTGTTTCACCTCAGTTCCCTTGTTAGGAATAATGCACATAATAAACATATTTACCCAATAAGATGACTGTGAGGATTAAATAAGATGAGCATATAAAGTGATTGGCACTGTGCCAGGAAGACAGTGTTTGACACATTTTTAGCTGTATCCTTCCCTATCTACCAAGAGTTGACTTCCCTCCAATGTTATGAAGTCCAGCAACCTCAGTGTTGGGAATTGTGATCCTGGGATGGAATATTCAAGCATAATAGAAACACTATCTACCAAAATGTTAAGCAAAAGGGAAATGTCCTTAGATATCAGGCTTCCAGCCATCCCAGACTAAACCTGTGTCCAAGCCAACACAGAGGCTATGAATTGAAAGTTTTATCTTCAAAAGCTGACCTTCAAAATTTCCAAAGGTCTATATAAGAAAACAGAATCATGGAGCCAGGCCATAGCTTTTTTGAGTGTGATCTCCAACTGATAATGTCATTGATAGGTATGTTTATTCCAGTTTCTATATCTGCTTTGTGTCCTAAACAAATGAACACTGAAGATATTCCCTCTGCTTGCATTCAAAGCCCAGTAACTTTATTAAGCTGAGCTATTTAACAGAAGAATACTTGAAATTTTTGCTTGGTAAAGAAATGTGTCCTATACCATAGCAGAGTAGTTCTCAACTGGGCATGCAAAAGCCTCACCCACCCAAGGGACATTTGACAATGTCTGGAAACATTTTTGGTAGTCACAACTGGGGAGAGGGAGTGGCATTAGTGGGTAGAGGTCAGGGATGCTGTTAAATGTCCTACAGTGCACAGAACAGCCCCGCAACAGAGAATTCAATGGGGCTGAGGTGCTGAGGTTCGACGTCATTGCAATGCAGTTTGCTGTAGGAATGGATATAAATTTGTATGGTGGCAGGCTAACTTGGAATCCCCTCTAGCCACTGAGTGACTGAAGGACCAAATGGACTTAATTATTTTGCCCGATCAGGTAAAATCCATTGGATGGACTCAAGCATGTGGCCAAGGGCAGGAGGTATATTGTGGGAAGCTGTGCTTCTCCCTAAGCACATACACCAAAAGGGTGGTCTTTTCAACAACTTTAAGGTGGTTTGTAGATGATAATGATGATAAGACATAAGAGGAAGAAACAGTGTGAAAGCAAACCCAGGCCACAGGCTGAGAAGGCAGGCAAGGGTGGCATCGTTTTCACATTCTTACGGCTCCATCCCAGCCCCACTCTCTTCCATAGCATGACCTCCTCCATCCTGGAACCTGAGTGTGCTTCTCTTTACACCCAAAGAAAAGTAGCAGAATGTAAGTTCTTTGTCTGTTTTTACACCCTGCATCACCTACAAGATCGTAGCAGGAAATGGCTGCTTATTGGTTATTGGATGAATAAACAAAACAAAACAATGAATCAGTCACTCAGCTTTATAAGCAAGCAAGGATTGTTTTAATTG
Organism: Eptesicus fuscus; assembly: GCF_027574615.1. Lineage (NCBI taxonomy): Eukaryota > Metazoa > Chordata > Mammalia > Chiroptera > Vespertilionidae > Eptesicus > Eptesicus fuscus. Next base: position 53,547,562 of record NC_072490.1, on the reverse strand, counting down.
TTGTGGCCTAATAAATCAGTACTTCCGCTTTCTTACCCTGCCTAAAGTAAAGGTATAGAATTCAGATTTGAACATTTGAAAGAGACCAAGTATATTTTGAAAAATATCATCAAGTGATAATCTGGAGGAGAAAAGCAACTTTTTGAAAAGTGAGTGAGGGAATCCTTTGCAGCGATGATCATGAATGCACTACAGGTACATGTGACACCGTGGATGAATTTCACAGGAATCACAGTGAACAAGAGAAGCCAGACACAAGAGCAAACACATGTTCTGTGCCATTTGTAAAGCAGGGTTTCTCAGCCTTGGTGCTAGTGATCCTGGGGCCAGGGAACTGTTTGCTGTAGGGGAGCTGTGCTGTGCATGTGGGGTGTTGAGCAGCATCCCTGAGCTGATTGATGTGAGTGGCACCCACTCCCCAGTATGGCAGCCAACAATGTCTCCAGACATTGCCAAATACCCCGCGAGGAGGATCACCCTCCCGAGGACCCTGATGCAAAGCCATCTATGGTGTTAGAAGATGGCTGGTGCCGGGGTGGGGACAAGAACCGATTCCTGGGGTGCTAGCCATATTTTTTTCATCTTGGTGCTGGCTAATTTTGTGTTTTTGTGTTTTAACTTTGTTGAAAAATGTTATTGAGCAAAACATTTGTGTTTTATGCACTTTTCTGCATGTATCAGGTTTGCTTGGGAAAAACGGAACCAGGCTTATAAGGATGGAGAAAAGAAATCTCAGGGCAAAATGGGGCTGATGGAAGCATCTGTACGGCACTCCAACATTTCCCCACAGTGTGTTTATTTCTCAACATTGGTTGTTATTTCCAACGTTTGAGCAAGGTTTTATAAAATGTAACTGGACACGAAATTTCCCAGGTCACCTTTAGAGGCAGAAAGTGGGTAGAAAAATAAAAGCGTATGACCTCGGAGTTGCAGGTCAGCACGCCCTCTGGGCAGCCCCGAAGCTTGGCACACAGCTCCGAGGTGGAGCGCCACACACATGTACTGATTACATTGTTGAGATTATCATGAAAGCCTTCGGTCCGTCACATTTCCCTTCCTTGCTATGATAACTGTCAGGTTCTTGGGCTGCTATTGTCCCGCTTGTTCTCAGTGAGTCATTGCTGGCACTAAAATAAAATCCTTCTTTGAAATGTCTCTCTTGATACCCTAGGAGCCTTTAAGCTTGTTAGGACCCAGAACTCCTATTGAAATGACCTCTGGGGGCCTTGCCAAAGCCTTTTCTTGTTCAGGAATTTTGCTTTATCTAGTATTGTTTTAAATAAATAGACCAATGCCTAGAGCTGGAAACCATTTTGGCTCTTTAGGGATTATTTTTGCAAACGTGGTGATTTTGATTTAACTTAGCTGATATCAAGGTCATTCTAGTTAAACATCTTTGCTAAGGAAAAAGCAAAGACCAGCCTGGCTGCATGGCTCAGCTGGCCGAGCATCCTCCTGTGAAACAAAAGGTTGCAGGTTCTATCCCCGGTTGGGACACGTATGGAAGGCAACCAACCCATCTCTCTCTCTCTCTCTCTCTCTCTCTCTCTCTCTCTCTCTCTCTCCCCTCTCCTCTCCCTTCCTCTCTCCAGCATGTTGTTGGGTGAGGATTAAAAAAGAAAAGCAAAGACCAGAGAGATGAATATGCGCAGGACACTCTTTATCTGGAGTTCTCTAAGGCAGTGGTCGGCAAACCGCGGCTCGCGGGCCACATGCGGCTCTTTGGCCCCTTGAGTGTTCTAACGCCACTTCTTCAAAATAACTCGCCCAGGCCAAAAACCGACTTCTGTGCATGGGCCACGGAGTTTCAATCGCACTGTACGTGCGCACCCGCACGTGGTATTTTGTGGAAGAGCCACACTCAAGGGGCCAAAGAGCCGCGTGTGGCTCGCGAGCCGCGGTTTGCCGACCACTGCTCTAAGGGGAATTCTCTCAATGTCCCCACCCTTTATTTTAACCATTGGCAAATTGGGTTGTGACTCAGTGCCTGACCCAGAGCTCCATTCTACAGACTGAGCTCAAGACACACAGCACACTGTATAGACCAAGTGTTCTTGAAGGCTATGGTCTCATCTGCCCAGGATCTCGTGTGTTTCTGGAAAAGAACCGTTCATGTGGCCACAGTGTCCTTACTCCAGGTTTATGAGAGATGGCACAAAATCTGCTGATCTTCCGTTCTGCTGAGGCACGAAGTTACCCCCCTTCTATGAAGACATACAAGATCCAAGTCTGTGGAACTAGTGAGGAGTTGGAGGAAAGAATCATGCCCCAGAGAGATCAAAGTGAAAACATGAAATTTCCCGACTTAACACAAACTGTGGCCTGTTGTGCTGGAAAGGTGATGGAAACGAGTCCCAAGACAATGTCGTCTTTTGAACCCAAGATGCTCTGAACTGGTGAAATAGCAGTTATTATTCTATCGGCTAGCATGGGCTTGAGAATTACTATCAGAAGGCCAAACCCAGCCAGGCTCACTTACTTATGTACTGTCTGTGGCTGCTCTTCGACGTCGTGGTTGAGTGGTTGTGACAGAAACCACAGGGCCATAAAACCAAAACTGTTTCCCACCTGCCCTTCACAGAACAAGGTGTGCCAACCCTGCACTATATGTAAAAAGTTTTGTTTTAGCTCTGAATTGTATTATTTTTTAATTGTCAGAATTATATTGTCCTCATTTTTAGTTTTATTCTTAATTAGTAAATAAAACCCCTGAGCTATATCTGTCTATCTAATACATTTGTGGCAACTTGAAATTTTTGTTGCTTCTCACCACCTCTAATCTCGTCTCTATTTCCCTCTCTTGCCATTGCCCTTGCTCCCCCTCCCTCTCTTTCTCTCCAGCTGCCTCACTCTTTTCTACCCACCTCTCCATTTAAAAAGAAAGCGTTTTGGGTAAGACAGAGAAGCAAAATAAAGATATAGTAACATCATAATATATCAGCATGTTTCTGTAAAAGATGGTCCTTCTTGCTCATGGACATGTTTGTCCTAAAAGATGCTTCATTGTACAGACTGAAGGACACAAAATAAAAAACCACTCAGGACAGGAGAATCTTCAACTTTCACAAACCCCTTATGATTTGAGACCACCCGAGGTTAGACGAGGTCCCCAAACTCTTCTGTCTCTCGGACCGTTGTCTGGGTCCCTCTTTCCCCTTGGAGGTCAAGACAACACATTCTTCCCATCAACTGTCTTACATTGCCTCTGTTCTGACCGCCAGCTTCTCAAGGGATCTAGATCCTTTCCAGGGCCTGAGCACCTTCATGGGCCTAGAACCAGTGGCTGTCCAGAATGGGTGGAAATGGAATGCCACGCTTAGACATGCTTTCTGCGGAGCTATGCGAGGAAGGGGAGGCTCAGGCATATGGGTATCGCACAGAAAAACGTGTTCTCCATTGGAACCATGTGTGCAAGGGCCTAATACCTGGAGGCAATTAAGACTTTGATTGTGCTAGACAACTGCCATTAAAAACCTGCAAACCACCCACCCACTTTTATGAGGAGAAGGTCAATGCAAACAAGCTATTTCCTTGAGACCTGCCTCATAATTGATAGCTGTGTGAGCCTCTGTGCCGGCATTAGACCATACTCAGTACTGACCTCCTCCAACGTCCTACAGAGGACAACGACCCTCCTTAACCACTCCCCCGGAAGCTTACACAGGTTTACTCCTGGGCACTCGTCAGTTATTATTTGAACCTACATTTCCTGGGGACTTATCAAAACTGTGATTTAGTCACATGTTTACAATCCCTGTAAGATTGGGCAGTTCCTGGAGAGCAACCATTTCTTCAACGTGGTGTGTCACCTCACCTCACAGCTCACCTGATACACACCCCAATGCATGGTGGATGGATGCATCAAGTCGTTCATTATTCAGAGGAAGAAGAAAAGCTGCCCTTTGTTCTGTGGGCTGAGGCTGGGGCTCATGGTGACGGGTAACAAGAACCGGGCAGTAGGGATGGGACTGGTCTCAGCCTGAGGGCCAGTGGAGGTGGGGGCACAGCTGGGGGCACAGCTGGGGGCACAGCTGCTCTGAATTTGGCTTGTGCGGCAGTGGTTTGGGGCCAAACTGTTGCACGTTTTGCAGACTCAGCCCCATATACGGACCTTTTTTGGACTCTTTTTTTTTTTTTTTTTTGTACCAAAGCTCTCTGCTCAGATCTTTCCCGCTACTCTGGCTACATTTGTCCTAATCATGTCACTCTGTGGGTTGAAGAAAAGGCAAGACCTTGGGGAAGATGAAAAGACATCTTTAGGCAAGATGGCTTGCGTGGCAGCCCCACCATGGCCGCACGGCCGAGCGGTCCCCTTCAGCGCTTGCTAGACCCTCCCCTTCCCACTGTGAGCACCAAAACTCACATCGAGTTGTGTTGGGACGGTGGCGGTGATCTCTAAAGGAAAGTTTCTTTTCAAAGGAACACATGGGAGAAAACATTCTTTCCTTTGGAGCCTGGCCCCTTTCCCCAGTCCAGCGGCAGCGTGACTGAGCCACACTCACTCCCATCTGTTCTGCAGCTGCTGAGTCCCGGAGAGCGGCTGGGAGACTTCCTCGCGCTGGGGCTACACCAGGCCTGAGTTGCTTATACGTTGCTTTTGGCACTCATTTCTCTAAGCTCTCAGCCTGTTTTCAAGTAAGCCCCTGAGATTTCTTTTTCAAAGAAAAACATTCCCTACATTCCCATCTCCATTTGGGCATAAAGAGGCGAGTGTTGTTCCCTTTGTCTCGAGCCTCGTGTTTTTGTTCAATTTAACAGATGTCTACTGCCACCTGCCACATGACCAGACACTGCCCTATGGGTGGCAGGAAGTCTGATGCTGAATACTGCATAGTCCCTCTTCAAGGACTTGTGAGCTGTCAAATGGGACATGCCAGGCAACAGCTCATTCTGACCAAATTAATGAGGACCTGATAGAATAATTAATTCTTTATCTATTTGGGAGTGAGAGAGAAGGCTGAACTCAAGTTGAGGTTTTAGGGGATAAGTACTAGTAGAAGTTTGCCAAGCAAAGACAATAATAATAACCCTAATATGTAAAAAGCCAGGGGCTGTCACGACCAAAACAACCAGATGGACGACCGAACACAGGCTGCATGGAGCAACAAGGCTGGCAGAGGGGTTAGTGAGGGATGACCAAACGACTGAACAGCAGTATGCATGGGGCAACCAGGCTGGCGGGGGCGGGGAGGGGGTAGTTGGAGGCAACCAGGCTGGCAGAGGGGGGAAGTTAGGGGCAATCAGGCAGGTAGGCAAGTGAGCAATTAGGAGCCAGCAGTCTCGGATTGTGAGAGGGATGTCCGACTGCCGGTTTAGGCCTGATCCCTAGGATCAGGCCTAAACCGGCAGTCGGACATCCCCTGAAGGGTCCCGGATTGGAGAGGGTGCAGGCTGGGCTGAGGGGATCGGGCCTAAACCAGCAGTCAGACATCCCCTCAGGGGTCCCAGATTGGAGAGGGTGCAGGCTGGGCTGAGGGGACCCCTCCCCCCATGCACGAATTTCATGAACCAGGCCTCTAGTATATTTATATATTTTATTATATAATTTATAATAAAGTATATTTATATCCAGTACCATTTATTGAGCATATATTATGTGGCAGGCATTCTGCTGAAGGATTTACACATATCATCTCGTTTATTTTTTACAGCAATCATTACAATAACAGCAACCAGATTTCTAATACTTGCTTTGTAACAGGCACTCACCCAAGCACTTTAGATACAGGCAGAGAGGAAATGGGATGGTGTCTTTGGACTTTTATTCACAACTCTGTGGATCACTACTCTGAGAATCATCAAGAGGGAAATATCCAACGTTTTCCAGTGGTTCTAAATTTTTACTATGTCTAAGCCATAGTGAAGACATGGAAGAGGAAACAGAATAAAAGAAAAGGAGGGAGGGAAGGAAGGAAGGAGGCAGGGAAGGAACAGAAAAGTAAGAAGACAAAAGAAGATGTAAAAGAAAAGCAAGGACGTCTTCTCCTCTGCACTTGGTAAACGCTGTAACGAGCTTCCTCATGATCTTTATCCAAACTGCATCGAATCCTACCGGGAAGGGTCCGCCAGCATCCAGCTGTATGTATCCTTGCCTGAAGTCAGCCCTCTGTGGCTCCCATCGGGAATAAAGCATTGGAGCCAACGTTGTTCTATAGTTGATCTCTAAGACAGTCTCTGATTTGGCTTTGAACTTAGTTGTCCTTGGTATATTGGTGACTTTCACCATTAAATCTAAGAAGTCTGTATTTGTACTGACACAAATTGGAGGGATTGACTGGAATGAAGAAATAATGAGGATAATTTTTCACATGGTGACAGCTATTTATTTTCTGTATATAAACTATTTTTCCTAGTTATTCTCCTCTTCATCCAATCCAGAGTATAAAACTTAAGTAGAATAAAAATGCCTTCATGCCACAGAAAAAGGACAATTCCATGGGAGACAATAGTCATGCAACTGGTAGTATGCTATTATATGTCTGTCACTAGCTTTGTCCCAACTTGGGAACCACCAAGTTGAATATTCGAATGTCCAGAGACCAACCCAAGAGAACAGGGCACTCTTCAGGGAAATTCATGGAGCCTTCAGAAAGTCCTTTAAAATTCAATAACGTGTCCCCAGATGGACCCACCGGACAAACTCTTCTTCCAAGCGAGTTTGCCAACCTATAGGATGGACATGTCGGTCCAGGCACACCTCATCGTATCACGCTTCCCTCCGCTGTGCCTCCCAGGTGTTGCTTTATTTGTTTATTTATTTATTTATGTAAAATAATTTTAAAATTGCTTTTTAGAGACAAAGGGAGAGGGAGAGATAGAAACATCAATGATGAAAGAGAATGAATCTTTGATCAGCTGCCTCCTGCATGCCCCCTAATGGGGATCGAGCCCACACCCTGGCATGTGCCCAGACCGGGAATAGAACCAGCGACCTTTCTGTACACAAGACAACACCAACCAACTAAGCCACACCGACCAGGGCACAGATGTCGCATTTTTTGTCATTGAAGGCAAGACCCCTGCCAGCAAAAAGACCACGGCTCACTTTATTGTGATACTGACTTCATTGTGGTGTCTGGAGCCAAACCCACAATAACTCCAAAGTCTGCCTGAGCACAGACCTGCCCCTTGCCTCTTCATCAGAGAATCTTCTGTGTCTGTCCCTAGAGAGGGCAAAAAAGGAGCCTGGCGGGGGGGTAGGGGGGCGGGCGGGGGGAGAGAGGGCTGAAATAGATTTTCAAAAGACAAAGCAAACATTATTTTTAAAACGCGTTTTGTTTTTTGGTTATCTTCTGTGCAACACTATTTCTTGGTTTTTGATACTGTTCTTGGTTTTTGATACTGTTCTTTGTTATCATTTCCTCTCTATTTTACAGGATTATGATGTACATTGCTTTAAACCTCAGGTTAATTTAGCAATCCTGAGAATTTGGGGGATGCTTGAGTCCCACAAGGCACAGCTTTGCAGAATCCTTGGCCTCAGGGTGACACACACAGTTCTGTGGTTCCCTGGGAAGTAGAATGCATCGCTGGGAAAGAAGGCCAGTAGCTTTGGGAACACATTTTCTAAATATTAATTGAGGTTCTCAAATGTGAGCTCTCATTGCAGGCTCCAGACTCCCCCCAGAATGAAATTACATTGAACATTAAACATTCTCCAGAGTTCACCTTCCACTTTAAAGAAGAGGAAGAAAATTGTTTTGCCAATGCAGATGTCTATGAGTACACACATCAAGAATAATAAAAGCTCGTCTTCTTAAAAGAGGATGTAGAAAACAGCTCCCAGAGAGCAATTTTTCAATTTCCTTGATTTGTTTAGTGGGAAATTGCCCTCCAATTTATTATAATTTGAAAAGACAATGAATTCTTCATTTGGAATTAATATGAAAATGACTAAAAATGCATCTTGCTTGTCTCAAAATTTACAACCTGTTTGGATAAAGCTTTTTGAGTCATGGATCACTGTTAAAACCCCAGAGCACGTGAAGGCTGGTAATGCTTGCCATATGGTGTTCCCTAAATGATCATTATAGCTCATTCTGAACTACAAATTATATACACTAAAAATGTTAATTTCATTTAGGGTTATTGGCTGGATTTTTTTTTTCTAAAAGCAGGTGTAATAGGAATGCCATTGTCTGAATATTGTCAGTAATGCTAGACATGATGAATTGGTGTAACCAGATTATTCCTGAATTTGACTTTATTTCGCAGATTCTTCTGGCAAATGTTCAGCCTGGTATGCATTCTCAGTGATTTATCCTGAACGGATACAACATTAATGAGGAAAATCAAAACAAATGCCTCCCGTGGACTGTCCAATAAGGCCGTTCGGAATGGTGCATCTAGCGGAGAAGCGGAGCGTATGGAACTGCACGCCATCCTCCGTGGGCCTTCCTGGAATTTCGTGATCAATCAGTATTAACGCAGAAACATTCGTAAGTATTGAAGTTGAAATTAATTGCAACCTCTGACTGAAGCATACTTACTTATAACCTGTCAGTGAGTTTCTGTAATGAAATATGGCAATGAATTAGCCAGGAAAGCCTGGACAAAGGTGCTTAATAAGAAAAACTGCTCGTGTTTAAAAGCCAAGTTCTTCTCCTGTGTACTTTAGTGAGTCCTCCTCTTCCCGCCCCTGCACCTCCCAGAATTGCCTTTTCCTGGACCTATCACTGCTGAAAATTCGCAAAGTGTCAGGAGCCTTAGAAATCATTAGCGTTGCCCTTGCTGGTTTGGCTCAGTGGATAGAGAGTCCACCTGGGGACTAAAGAGTCCCAAGTTCAATTCAGGTCAAGGGCACATGCCCAGTAGGGGGCCTGCAGAGGCAGCCAATCAGTGATTTTCTCTCATCAGTGATGTTTCTTCTCTCTCTCCCTCTCCCTTTCTCTCTGAAATCAATAAAAAATATTTTTTAAAAAATCATTAGAGTCCAGAGGCTCTAAAAAATCGGTATACTGCGGCCAAACTGCTTGGACCGGAACCTGGCTCTCCAGACTTTTTATACCTGAGACCTTGAGAAAGTCACTTCATCAGTGTAAGCCTCGGTTTCTTCGTCTCTCAAATGGGTATAATAATATGTTAGAGGTAGATATTATGATAACAAAAAAGGTTATCATAGAATCTGATACCTACAAATAATCTCTAAGTGCTTACTTCCTTATTGCAGCAAATCTAGGGTGCATTTTTAAAAAGTGGATGTCTGGGTTCCCGCCTTGGGAGATGTAAATTCTTTCAGTGCTAACCAGGGCCCAGATAGCTGCCTTTAGACAAAGATATCTAAGGTGGTCCTGCGCCACCGTTCAGGAAACACGGATGTGCTTCAGCCCGGTTTGGGAGATAAGAAAACGCGTCCCGGGTGGGAAAGGCCGTTGCTGAGGTCACACAGCTCGTTAGCGATCTGCCTCGTGGCCATCGAAGGTCTCTCTTCCAGACAACACGCTCTCCACCACAGCCAGCCACTTACTGAACTGTGAGCGTGAGGGTCTTAACCAGGGCGTGCGTCAGGCACACTCCGCAGCCTTCCCGTGCTCGGGCCTCAGGTCCACCGGCCTGCGGAATCCGATGCATCAGAAGCGGCAGGTCTCAGCCCTGAACCCCAGGGCCCCTGATTGTCCATAGCACCAGGGGGTGACCTCGCATTAGCTTCTCATGCTCATTCCAGGCTGCAGCTCAGAGCTCAGAATTTAACTCGTATTGGACTCATTTATACTCATGGTACGATAATAGAAACACACATTATTGCATGTAAATATATTTTCGTTTATTTCCCTTCCCCTTCCACTATGGAGACCTCTGGCTTTGGCCCCTGCCCAGGCAAAGCACTCTGCCACTCCTCAATCTTCCGGGGCCTGTAACATACATGCTGGGATAATCCAGTGGTTCTCAACTGGGATTGCTTTCTTTTTATTGTTCACAGTATTACAGATGTCCCCCACTGCCCCTCTTTGTTCCCATCCACTCAGCCCCTCCCCCGACCCAGGCCTTTGCCACATTATTGCCTGTGTCCATGAGCTATGCATATATCCATACATGTTCTTTAGTTAATCTCTTCCGGTCCCCTCCACCCCATCCCATCCCACCCCACCCCGCCCCTCTGAGACCTGTCATTCTGTCCCATGTATTCATACTCTCTGGACCTATTTTGTTCATCAATTTAGTTTGTTCATTAGATTCCACATATGAGTGAGATCATGTGATATTTGTCTTTCTCTGAACTGGCTTATTTTGCTTAACATAATATTCTCTAGGCCCCTCCATGCTGTCTCAAAGGATAAGAGCTTCTTTTTTATAGTCACATAGTATTCCATTCTGTAAATGTACCACAGCTTTTTTATCCACTCATGTTCCGATGAACACTTGGGCTGTTTCCAGATCTTGGCTAATATAAATAACATAGGGGTGCATACAGTCTTTCCGACTGATATTTTGGGATTATTAGGATATATTCCCAGAAGTGGGATCACTGGGTCAAAAGGCAGTTCCATTTTTTATTTTTTGAGGAAACTCCATACTGTTTTCTTTTTAAAAATATGTTTGTATTGATTTCAGAGAGAAGAAAGGAGAGGGGAGAGAGAGATAGAAACATCAATGATAAGAGAGAATAATCAATCAGCTGTCTCTTGCACACCCCCAATGGGGAGCCAGCCTGAAACCCAGGCATGTGCCCTGGCTGGGAATTGAACCAGCAACCTTCTAGCCTCCGTGGTGGAGGGGCCAAGGCCCTTACACGAATTTCGTGCATCAGGCCTCTGGTGATGTAGTATAATAGGCCTTTGTTATATAATGGCAGAAGGAGGCCAGGTTCTGGAATCAGACAAAAGTGGATTTGAGTCCTAGTTTTAGCCTGTAATAGCTACATAAATTTGGGCAAAGTACTATGCCTTTTCAATCCGTTTCTTCATATATAAAATGGAAATAATAAGAACACCAACTTCAGAGGGTTGTGAATATGAACATGATCACATAGGTGAAGCACCAAGCATCATGCCTGCATTATTATAAACATCCAGTTGTGGTAGTTATTTTTTTTATTGTTCTGTTAGAATGTTTTTCCCACTTGCGAGCTTCTACTGTGTGTCTACAGTCCTTTTACTTCTGTCTCATTTGTGTGGTGACATTGGGATATGTTTGAATGCGTAGTCAAGCATTGCAGGTTCTTTGAGAAAACTGCATAAATGCCATCAGGGATGTTTCCAACTTGTATGCATTTCACCTGTAGTTTGACTATTTTAAGATGTCTCATCCAGCACTACCCCAGGGCCTGTGTGATTTAGGAACTCAATTATCCAAGAAGCTTGGGACATCTCAGGGCACGTAAATCTGCCTCGAGGAATTTGCCTGTTTAATGAGAAAGGCAGCAAGCATATTCCTCCCAACTGCAAACGCCTCTGAAATATCAAAATTTTCGGCGTGTTTGAATTGAGTCATATGTCAAGGAAAACACATTGCATTCCTTTGCCATAAGACAAACACCATATGTTACGTTTATTTTTCAATGGCGGGTAAGAACAGGGATACCATGTCCCAGTCTGAGAAAATATTGATGCTGGGGTGTCAGTGAGGAAGGTTAGGGTTTAATTCATACCTGTGGATTAAAGAATGAAAAATGAACCCACATCCACAGCCTGACATCTGTATAAATTGTGCGTAGGGACTGCGGCCTGTCTACCTTCCTGAATGTTCTCAGGATAAAGTAAATACTGGAGGCCTGACGTCGTTCCTAAGCCTAACAGAGCTGGCACAGCTGGCCCCCAGATGCTCCGCTGGGTGGGCGGGAGGTCCTAGGGCAGGGGAGACAGAGCAGATGCCTTAGAGTTTAGGGGGCTTAAGAGAAATCGTGGAAAAGTCCTGCTTTTACCCAGGGTTGCCCTCATGCACAATTGCAACTGGGTGAAGTGAGACTTTGGGGTGTCCTTTCACTTGCCCCCGCTCTGGCCATTTCCAGCCAACTCCCCTCTCGGTGTTCGGTCTCGCTTGGTAAGACCATCACGGGCAGTTTGGAAGTATCTCTTAACCTAAGAATGTATGTTCCCTACCCCTCAGCTCTTCCCCTTCTCATACCCATCCTACCTACACTGGGTGATTTGGTAGCATGTGCGTTAGAGCAAGCAATCGAAAACATCTTAAATGTCCAGCAGTCAATAAAAGAAAGCATGACGTCTTTATATTGGTTCTGAGATTTTTCATTTACAAAATGGAACCAATATTGACTGCTTATTTCATGGAGTTCCATGAGGATTAAGTAAGAACAATTCTTAGCAAATACTCGACAGCCCATAAATCATAGCTGTTATTATTGTATTATTATTACATGGAATACTATGCAGCTGTTAAAAAGAATGATCTATGTTCTTCTGTAACAACTGATATTAATGACAAAAAGTGCAAAACTGTGCTTATTGCATAATACACCATTCATATTTTTATTTTATATTCATAACAACATCAATTACCTACCAAGGACATTCAGTGGAAGTGGAAAATAAAAATGTGCAGAAACAGAATACATATATTTTTAAACCTCAAAAAAACAGTGTGATACAATTTCTTTGGATATATAAGTCAGGAAAAGTACAGAACACACTCCTAAAAAGTGAACTGAATAAAGTTTGGGGGTTTTGTGTTTCTTTGATCTAAAAAAAAATGAGGTGGTTTGGGTTGGGGTTGTAGGAAGGAACAATTTGAGTCTTATCTCTGAAGTTTTCATTTCGTGTAGAAATAAATACTCATGTTATTCGTGCCGTTAAAAATACTTCAAAGTGAAGAGAGTGGCACATTCACAGGGCTCTCTATTCACCAAGTCACATGTGTTTTTCTTGAGCAAGCACGATCTGAACCTTTCGACCTCAGAATAGGAGCATCCTCCGAGACAGAGACCTCATCTCCAGCTGAGGGAACCAAGGGCACGGGACGGAACTTGCTCAAGGTCACATAGCAGAGGCAGGCGGGTGAGAGGGAGGGAGGGAGCAGCCAGTGCTGGGGTGGAGATGAGTAGTTGGAAAGAAACTCGTGAGGTTGCAGATCAGCTAAGATGATGCTGGAGGAAGGGGGATGAGCTGGAAGGGTGCTGGGAAGTTTTGTAGCAGAGACCCACACAAATAAAGATTCATCATGCAGGTTCCTGGGGCTCTCCCCTTCCCACCACTTCCCAGCAGGTTTGCGTTGGTCTGCTCACCCTCTAGGGCCTTGGTGGTGCGGAAGCTGATCACAGCAAAGGGAGAATTGGAGAGAGGCAGAAACATCGAAATCTCTACATCGGAGAAGACTAAGGTCCCCTCGAAAGAAAAGAGATGCAGATCGTGGAGGGCAGGCCTCAGAGAGGAGCCCTGGCCGAGGGAGTTGGGAAAGAGTGGCGGGAGCTGGGGTGGCGGGTACAGCGAGAGTGGGCTGCGCTCGGAGACAATGGACAAAGAGGGGGAAAGAGGCCTTCCTAACGTTGCTGTGGGTTGGGAATGTAACACCCTTTGTGCACTATTTCAAGAGACGTCAGTAAAAATCTAAACTGCTCTTCAGTGTTCTATGGATGTCAGACTCGCTGTTGTGTGGAATGGACAGTAGCCCGAGATCCTGAAGTTTACACTAAAAATCACCACGGCTGCTGGAGAAGGAAAGAGACACGGAGCACTCCCAAAGGTCAAGTTCATCTTCGGAGCAGGACCCGGTCCCTCTCTCCAAATGGTCCCTCTCAGCCATCTTTGCTCTTTGCTCTCAGGCAAAGGTCAGTAGGAGGTGGTGCTCAGACAAAGCCCACAACTGCAGCCGCTCGTTTCCCAGTGTATTGAGAAGGATTTTGTAACCGCACCCATGGCCAACCAAGAACACGCTTGCCTGGCTTTTGAGTCTCATCTCAAAGAGCCTTTAAGACTTTCCATGGAATTAGAAAACAAAAATGTGCAGAAACAGAATACATGTCAAATCACCACGACTTGAAGGATAACACACACACACACACACACACACACACACACACACACACAGGAGAGGGGGGAAAAGACACACGTCCTGGGTTTGTGCTGGCAGGGTGCCAGAAGGGAGACTTAGGGGCTCACTACATTGGGTGTCCTGTGGAAAGAAAGTTAAAGGGTTTTCTGCTTTGTTATAAGCACCCACCACAGAATCTCAGTTTATCTGTTTGGGCTACGTCAGCCCCCTGAATGGGTTATTTATGCTGCATTTCCAGACTGATCAGAATATGCATGGACATGCATTTGCCAAAGCTTACCTGGGCGGCACCTCCTATAAGAATGGCAGTGATTTCCCTGAATCCCGCACACGATGAGCGAAGAATAAACAACCTGTTGAAATTGCCTGCATGACCTGGAATGCTAAAAGCCCTTGGTTGGCTTGCTGTAGCGAAAAAATATGAGAAATATTTAACCTTTAAAAATACACAGTGGTATCATAATTTTGCTACAGGTTCAAAGAAAGCACAACATAACTCAGTATATTTAAAATGTAATGTCATTGTATATTTTCAAAATGCAAACAGAAAGTTTGATGAATAGCTAAAGAGCACCAGACCGTAGCGTTGCCTTATAAAAGTGTCTCCCATGAAAGTTAACCGTATCTCTCAGAACATTCTTCGCATGAAAGTGTGCAGCCAGCGACTCTGCGGAGAGGCGTGTGCCCGCTGGTGTGTGGTCTGCCAATCCCACTGACGGTTACACAAACTTAGGTGCCCAGCCATTTGCTTCCGAACGAGGAAACAAATCTAAAGCTTCACAGTTTTCCAGGTCTCTTAAATACCGAGGGTTTAAAAAACCCGAATTTATCCCTCTACTTTTTAAATAACCAAACCAGATTATTTATAGTATATATTGATCTGTTTTAATCTATGCTCCATGTTAGTTTTAAAAACTACTATGGAAATTGTACCGTGTGTGTTCGATGCAGGAACAAGTAACAAAGACGTGCGTGCGGGTATTTTCTCCCTCGCAGAGTCGGGGTGAGCGCAGAGCAGCCCTGCCCGGGAGCCTTCTGAGATGCAGGAAGGTCCTGTGGTCCGGGGTAGCTAGTGAGCAGTTAAAGATGAGCTGGTGGCGCTGAGGAGCTGCGTTTCTATTTCATTGAGGAATTTAAATTACAGTATCCATGTGGGGCTCGTGGCTCCCACAGTCGCAGCAGAGCAGTCGCGGTTGGTCTGGAGATTTCATGCTTTCTCCCCACTGTCCTCCTGGTTACAGCTTCTCTGCTCAAGGCCGCCTCATGGTCCCAGACGGCTGCTGGAGCCACGCCATGAATCCACATGCAGGCAGCAGAAGGAACATGCACACAGAGCTAGTCCTGTCCGTCTTAACTGTCTACACCCCCACCCTGCACACCAAGAAAAAAAGAACTGTGCTTTGTTCTCTGGGAAATTTGGATAGTTAACTAAGTTAGCTACAATACTGCTATTCCAATTCCTTAATTGTTCTCAATCAACTGCAAAAATAGATTGCCTCCACTCTTATTTTTTAAAATATATTTTTATTGATTTCAGAAAGGAAAGGAGAGAGAGAGAAACATCCTATATAATAAAGAGGTAATATGCAAATTAACCCTCACACCCTCACAAGATGGCTGCCTATGACCAGGCCGGCAGGGGGGTTAGTGAGGGACGACCAAACGACTGAACAGCAGGCTGCGTGGGGCGACTAGGCTGGCAGGGGGACCATGAGGGGTGACCAGACCGGTGGAAGGGGGATGAGTTGGGGGCAATCAGGCCAGCAGAGGTGGCAGTTGGGAGTGACCAGGCCAGCAGGGGGGGCAGTTGGGGGAGATTAGGCTGGCAGGGGGGGTAGTGAGGGGAGACTAGGCCAGCAGAGGGGAGGAGTTGGGGGAGACCAGGCCAGCAGGGAGGGGGCAGTTAGGGGCGACCAGGCAGGCAGGCAGGTGAGCTATTAGGAGCCAGCAGTCCAGGATTGTGAGAGGGGTGTCCAACTGCTGGTTTAGGCCTGATCCCCTGAGGGGTCCCAGATTGGAGAGGGTGCAGGCTGGGCTGAGGGTACCACCCTGCCCCTGTGCACAAATTTCATGCACCGGGCCTCTAGTCAATGATATGAGAGAACTATTGATTGGCTGCATCCTGCATGCCCCACACTGGGGATCGAACCCACAGCTTGGCCAAGTGCCCTGACTGGGAATAGAACTGTGACCTCCTGGTTCATAGGTCAATGCTCAATTACTGAGCAACACCAGTTGGGCTTTCTCCACTCTTGTGATTGGATTCAGTTGTTGCAACAACTCAAAAATTTATGTCTGGCTGTTACTCCACCCAGTCAGGTATATGTGGATTCAGAGCACCAGCAAAGAGGAAAGTGAAACTAGTTAAAAATTCTCCTAGGAAGAGACAGAAATCACTTCTTTGTGTTACCAGACCTTCTGTTAGTAGAGATGCTACAATGGGAGAAAATGGTTACAGGTTTGGCCCACAACAGGAGTGCCGGGAATGGCTGACCTGGAAGGCTCTAACTAACCCCAGCTGTGCCAGTCCCTGGGGATCTGGAGTGGAAAGTGTAGTTAAAGAAACAGACAGTTTGACAAACAGGAAGGAAGCAACAGCTTAGGAATCAGACCAACCAGGGTTTGACTCCTGGCTCAGCCCCTTCCTAATCTTGTGACACCAAGTAAGTTATGAAATGTCCCTGGGGCTTGGTTTCCTTATCATTAAAAGGGCAATAGTGTTCCTTGCCTCCTAGAGTTGTGTGACATAAATGAAATATCACACATTTCCTGGCACTTAGCAGCGCTCACACAATCAGAGGTGCATATGTGGGAAATACTCGTGTTTCCAGAATACTGGGATGGATCCTCAGAGCCAGTGGGCCAATGGGAGGAGGGAGACCTTTACAGCTGTGGAGCTGGGCATCGCTCAGCCCGCATGTGGTCTGAAATGGAGTGCATTTCCATTTCCTATAAAGGCATCCTCACTGAAACACAGTCCGAACTTGGGTGGCTTCCTCCTGGCAGATTTGGCCGTTGTTGGTGTTGGAAACATGTAGAGACCAGTATCGTAGGATAGTTGCAACCCTCTAGCCCAGAAACTCAACACCCCAGACTCCGATTTAGAAATATTTCTAAACCAGAGTTTCACATGAGCCGTCTCTATCAGAGATACTTAGGACTGCTACTTAAAGATGCAAATTCCTGGGGCCCAATAAGCATGCAGAATCAAAATCTATGGGAGGATGGGGCCCACAGTCTTCCAGTTTGATAAGCATACTGGGTGATTTTTGTGCACAGGAAAATTTAAAAACCATTGTCCAAAAGGGATTTAAATTGAATAACAATAAATTGAATCATTAAGTACTTTTAAGAACCTAGCTTGTTGACACAATCAACTGACACTAGAAAACAAAGATGAGAATTCAAAGATGCCCTTCACCTCAAGGACATGCAAACAACACATGTGATGAGCACAGGAGAGAGTAGGTCAGAGAAATAGCAGAGAGGAAGGAGTGATGAACTCTGTCAAGAATTCCTAAAGGATGATTTTTTTAAAGTGATATCTGAACTGGGCTTTGAAAGATGAATAGGAGTTTACCAAGTTGCCAAGATGACACATACAAATTCTAGGGCAATACCTCTCAGGCTTTCCTGCACATATGAATCACGTGGGGATCCTGGTAAAATGTGAGTTCTGTTTCAATGAACCTGCGGTGATGTTCCCCGGCGATGCTGATGGTTCATGGATCCTGCAAAGCTCTCGAGGAGAAGTGGCTTAATAATAATGCATCAGACAAGATTCCTGTTCTGTCTACATTGGGACACAAATTACACAACATGTTAATGTCTATTGCCTCCTCTTTTATGGAGAACAAGCTGACCTCTTTCCTTCTGCTCAAAAACATCATCAACCATCACTAAATAAATGCATTCTTTAACATCCCACCCTGGACCCCTACTGTATGGAGTTGCCCATTAAGAAGCAAGTCAATCCAAACCCCAACATCAGCAAGTCTAAACATTTGATAAACTGATCAGTAAATTTTAGTATTACTGTATTTTGTGTTTTTCTATATCTTTTACCCGTCTTTCTTTCACTTTAGCCTCAGATTTACATTTTTTCTTTTATTCTATCCCCAAGTTAGGGAACAACAGGACATACTTTCTCCCGTTCAAAGTCTCAGTGTTCCTCAGGGCTCT
This sequence comes from Eptesicus fuscus, assembly GCF_027574615.1. Lineage (NCBI taxonomy): Eukaryota > Metazoa > Chordata > Mammalia > Chiroptera > Vespertilionidae > Eptesicus > Eptesicus fuscus. The sequence continues at coordinate 53,529,436 of NC_072490.1, read as the reverse complement.
CTCCTTTATGATAAATCTTTGTGGAGCTGACAGAGATTGACTCCTGGTTTTCTTTATTGTCCAAGCAATTTCCCCTGTTATTATAGCTCTCAGCTTAAACTCTCTCCCAGGCTCCAGACTCTCCTGCCAACTGTGGGCAGAGTGTGGGACACTGGTAGTGAATCCAAACTTTGAGGTACACAATCCTAGACTAAAATCCTGGCTCTGGCACTAGCTGTGTGACCTTACGCAAATGACTTAACCTCTCTGAGCCTCTGCATCTTCACATGTAAAATGGGAGAACAAGAGTACTGTACCTATCTTACAATCTTTCTGAAATGATTACATAAGCAATTCTAAGTAAAAGACATAGTACCTGGTTATGACAGTTATTTTTAAAAAGTAGTTACAAAAATCCTCCTCCTCACCTACCCTACGACATAACCCCCACCCCACCGCCACTGTAATTTACTCCCTGTGCTGACCCAGATGCCCACCTCACATGCCTGAGCACCCTGCACCCGCCTTCACCATTGCTTCTCTTATCCATGCAGAACTGCCCGGTGGTTCTGCCTGAAGCCACTCCTGTTTGTGTATTTCTTCCAAAGGACTCAGTCTTCTTAGCACAGAAAAACAAATACACTCACAAAACCACATGTTTGCTATTTCACCGTGTTTCATTAGAAGCCTCGAGAACAATCACAACAGGGAAGGGAAAGAAAGCTTAGGGAGAAAATGTTCTCGGAAGCCCTTGCCAAGGAAGGTGTGGCCAGGACAAGCCATGTACACACAGGTGTGTAACTGAGAATTTTCTCATTGGGGTTTGGCTTTCTGAACTACTGGTCACGTTTCCTCTCCGCATATATTCGAGTAACCACTGCCTGTGTCCTGTAGTGCCTCTGCAGGCTGCCGTCATGTCAGCATGCCAACCTCCTGAAAGGATGACATGGTGTTCAGATGGACTGACGAAGCTTAGATTGTCCTGAAACACTTCAGTAATTAACCTGTTTACTCCCAAATCAGTTAACACCTTCAACACTTACCTCCACTGGTGTCCGGTTCATCACACCTGAAGGTTGGCTGCAGCTCCCATGTAAGAAGGCAGAGTTGCTGCTGACCTTTGTCCTGGATAGACCGATGGGGCAGGTAATGGAGGTGAGGAGGGGAGGGAAGACCTACCTCCAACTACTTTTCTTGCTCAGATTGACCTAGGGGAGCTGAACTTTATTTCCTAGTCTGGTGCTTTTCAAACTTCGAAAGATTTATCGATTCATTTAAAAATATGTCCTATGTACGGGGATAGGATCCACTAGGGCAGTGGTCGGCAAACTCATTAGTCAACAGAGCCAAATATCAACAGTACAACGATTGAAATTTCTTTTGAGAGCCACATTTTTTAAACCTAAACTTTTTCTAATGCCACTTCTTCAAAATAGACTCGCCCAGGCAGTGGTATTTTGTGGAAGAGCCACACTCAAGGGGGCCAAAGAGCCGCATGTGGCTCGCGAGGCGCAGTTTGCCGACCACGGCACTAGGGTTATGCTGTTCCCAGAGCAGCTCTTGGATTTCTCTGCGGCAAAGGCCCAGGGCCAGCATCTGGCTGGAAAGAGGGCCCGGGCACTTTCCATGAAGCCACATGTGCACAGCCAGGATGCTGTTTCTCCTTTAATTACTTATTTATTCGGGCTGGTTCGGGGTGAAGATCCGGCTCTAGGGATCTGAAGAGGGGTGGAAGCCACCCTTCGCCCTGCTATTAAGTGCTAAACACACCAAATGTGATGCCTCCCTGCAGGGGAGTGACAGCCTGATGGTGGGAGAAAGAGACACTAACTGAGGGAGCAAACTAACAACTGGATAAAGATGGCACGGAGTGCTACGCAGGAGATGGGTGAGTCGCAGATCGAGAACAATGAGGAAGGACAGGGGGGTGACATTGGAGAAGCAATTTGAAAACGTGAGCTCAGGCACACAAAGAACAAAGGAGCAGGTGTGTCAGCAGGTGCACCAGCACGTGGGCCTAGAGGCGTGAGCAGACTGGCAATTGCACTCAGTGTGGGAAACCATGGACGAGTAGTTGAGGCCAGAGAGGAGACAGAGCCACATCCCAGAGACTCCACACCGAGGGGTTTGTATTCTGTACCCCGAGCAATGGAAAGCCACCAAAAGGTTTAAAGAGCAGGACCCCACCCCTTTTTCAATGAAATGAAATCTTATTTGGGAGACCAATATTTAAAGTAATTAAAGCAGACCTTCTCTGATTGGAGGGAGCATGGAGACCCAGCACCTGCCTGAGAACTACTCCCAAGGCCCCTCCCTGGAGCCTTAACTCACACGACAGTTAGCTCACCATTCTGGAGCACGGGAGCCACTGCCCACTGATATGGATGCCGGGATTAATGCTGAAGACATTGATGTTAAAGGCTAGGGATGATTTCAACTAGGAATGTGTGAAAAGACGTGTCAGACCCTATTGCCCAGCTGCTCTGGAGAAAGTGAATTTGAAATGATACAGGACAGGACTGTATTGTGATTTATGTTAGCATTAATCCACATCCTAGGCCAGGATTAGAAAAAAAAATGGATAGGAATTAGGCAAGATGGATGTGACCAAAGCTCTAAACTGTTGGCTATGAGTCCAGATAGGTTAAAAAAAGAAGAAAATAATTCAGGAGAGGATTGCAAGAATAAAGTAGATTAAGAAAATTGAGCCCACAAGGAGGTCAAAGTGAAGATTAGCTGGACAAGAGCATGGGAGGAGGAGAAGAAAAGGGAGAGAAAGAAGAAGAAAAGAAAAAGGAAGAAGGAAGAGAAGCAGAAGGAGAAGGAGACAAGTCAGGTATTGGATAGAGATCCAAATATTGGTGACAAGATCCAAAATGCAGCCTGAGAATAACTAGGGCAAGGGATGTTCAAGGTTATACTAGTAGGAGAACCAAGAACTATGGGTGGCTGAGCAATGGGGCTACTAAAATCATGCAGGTGATGGTAGGAGGAATGGAGAAGAAAATTGCATACTGGGTATAGGTGTGAGTTCATCAATAGATGATGGTGACAGAGTGGGAAATGGGGGAGATGACTGAGTTAGGTGGTCTTTGTATCTATCACTCAGCTTAAAATAAAGCTCTGGACCAAAACTATTGCAGCCTCCCTGTGTAAATACTCATAGGTTCATCCTCTCTCCTACTCCCACCAAAATAACTGCTGTCCTAAATATGATGCTCATCAATGCCATGTATCCTTAAACAACGTTTTGTTTGCCACATTTTTAAACTTTATATAAAGGATATACTATATATTTTTCTACAATTTGCTTTTATTAATTCAACATTAAATTGTCAGTTTATTCAAGTTCAGATATATCAATAAAAATATATGTATACTTATACACATGCATCTATTTCAAGTTCATTTACATACAACTGCTGCATCATTTTCACTGCATGAATATATAATTTATGTATTCTTCTTTTTTTAATGTTTTTGAAATTTTATTTTCTGTAAGGGCAGTAATACAAAAAATATCCTTCCTCTTCTTAGTGAATATTCACTTGTTTCACATTTTTGTCAAATCATTGTTCCATTGAACATGTTGGTATGTATCTTCTTGTGCATCAGGAGAGAGCTGCTCTGGACTCACTAGCAATGAACGTGCTGCTGGATCACTGGGGAAGGCTTCTTTAGCTTGGGCGGATACTTGCAAGTCACTCTCCAATGCAGTCAGAAACATTTACACTCCCTCCAAGAGCCTAGTTTGCATTACTCCATAATGTCATCCCTACTGGATATTGTCCAACTATTTCATTGGGTGTGAAATGGCATTTGCTAGGGTTTTGGCATGTATTTCCTTAATTAGTAGTGCCATTGAACATCTTCTCATTTTTTGTGCAAGATAATCATGTACCCTGGTCTGTGGATTGCCTCAATGGACCACGTTTCCATTTTCTTTAAATTGGATTGTTTTTTCTTTTTTATTGACATTAGAATTTTATTATATATTCCAGGCACTAATCCTGAGTGGGATTTGCATTTAAAGTTTTGACTGAGTTTTTCATTTTGCTTTTTGCTGTCATTTGCTGAAACTAAGTTTTTAATTAATGTTGACAAGTTTATCAAACATTTCCGTGGCATATTTAAGAAATCCTCCAAGGAAAAGTTCTACAACAAATGTGATCTGGAAGAATCCATAATAAGTGAGGGGAAACCTGCTTCTTACATTTTGTCCTGAACTACGGAAAGTAAAGAAGTGACTGGCCTCTACTCGGAAAAGAGACTTCTATTATTAAGGCATGAGAAGTTTCAAGGAAAAACACTACAATATATAATAGTATTTCATGTCAAACACATAAGATTCTAAAGAGTTAAATGGAAGGGGATTGGTGGTGAACAGGTAGGACAAGGAAACTGAAAGAGGAGGAAAGGGATGAGCCAGGTGGAGGTAGAGAAGAAAAAGACATGGTTGGAAAGGGGTTGCCTCTGACCCAGTGACCATGGATCCTGGGAATAGGGGAGGCAGGATTAAAGAGGGACCCGGGGGCATCTTCCAGCCCCAGGGCTCTTCTCAAACTTCAATGTGCACATGTGTCACCTGGGATCTTGTTAAAATTCACATTCTGGTTCCGTGGATCCGGGGCCCAGGATACTGAATTCCTAATGCGATCCCAGGTGATGCTGACGCTGCAGGGTTATGGAGCCTCAAGATAGCACACCATGCTTCTCAGTCAAAACTTTCACAGTATTTCTTAAGATAGAGTAAATGGTCTAAGAAAGAGTATTCACAAACCAAGAGATCTAGAAAGATTTTTTTGACCCGGAACATTCCTACTGTTCCAGAGATTGGTTCTTCGCTCCTACAGCCCCCAGATCATGAGACTAAAGCACTTGGGTAATTGCTCTGATGTGAGAGAGGTGGGTTAACTTCCCAGTCCAAACACATGCCTGGGACACATGATGAGAACTAGGCTGGTCTGTCTAGGGTTTGGGTGGCTGAGGAAGCTGAGTGACCTCAGGCACAAGTATCTTAAAAGGAAACGTAAGAAAACTGTCTAAAAAGTAAGACGAGGCTCCAGCAGGGCGGGGAGAAGAGCTGATCTGACTTGCCAAGGAAGCTGGGCAGGCTGCAGAGTTGTTCCAGAACAGATATGCAGACACATGTGACACTGCAGGTATCAAACCGAACGGTGACTTGAACAGGTATCAACTCGTTCAAGCACTGGGACTAGCTGAATTGGGATTGTCACCCTCAAGAGATGTTAAAAAAAAAATCATGAGAACAATAATAATTTTCAGAGTTTATTTTTCCCAAAAATGTAATTGAGACAGGTTAGTAAGCCAGGACAGGTGGAATAGGGAAACTGAGACAATATTTAAATGGCCAACCAGTTTATAGCCATCCAGTAAATTGCAAAATTCTGTCTTCCTAACCAAGGACAATTAAGAGTAAATGGTTTACATTTCTCCTTCCCAACCAGAGGGTGAATAGCTTAAATCACCCTACTCAGGGAGACAGATAGCAGAAACCCAATTAGTGCCTTTTGTGCCAACCACAGATGAAATCAGGGGAATAAATCTCATATTGGTGCATCAGCATAAAGCTGATGAATATTCTATTGAGATCCTCCCCTAAAATTGCAGCTTTTTTAGGAACATTTAAGAACCCTCAAAACAGAGACCCAGCAAGAGCTCTCTCTGGAGCACACCCACGCCTTTCCTCCCTCTTAGGTGTTCATCTTCACTTTTCTCTCCTAAACTCTAAGGGACCCCATGAGACTTGCAACCCGGGAAGCAATGGGGGGCAGCAGCTCGTCCAGGGCTTGCCCCCTGAATCTGTCTCCAAAGCCCCCTGTTCTCTCACTTTCCAGTGAGCTGACAGCAGCCCGGCCTTGGCGGACTTCTTTCACTGTGACTTTTCCTTCTCAGTGAGCCCATGCAGCACCGCGTGGCCCACTTCTTTCCTAGTCTCTCCTGTTGCTTCTGCTACCCTAAGCCCATGGTCGGCAAACTGTGGCTCGCGAGCCACATGCGGCTCTTTGGCCCCTTGAGTGTGGCTCTTCCACAAAATACCACGGCCTGGGTGAGTCTATTTTGAAGAAGTGGCGTTAGAAGAAGTTTAAGTTTAAAAAATTTGGCTCTCAAAAGGAATTTCAATCGTTGTACTGTTGATATTTGGCTCTGTTGACTCATGAGTTTGCCGACCACTAGTCTAAGCCCTCCCTTTGGTTCACTGTCCCAGCTTTCATAAACATACCCTCCAAATCACCTGGACTCGTGCTGTGAAATTTTTCCTGCATGAAGTCAAGAACCCACATACTCCTGGCTGGCCCAAGGCAGATCCGCTTCCTGCCAGTCCCTTTCCAGTGACATAATTATCATGATCCACTGGTTTGTTTTTAAGTAATCACTGGCTATGAACTAGTTGATATCCATAGGGTGTACTAATGAGTAAATTTAGGTCAGGAAATAAGGAGCGACTTCAAGGCTTTGAAGAAATGGAGGAAATCAAGTCCTCATTGAGTTTGTCATTAACTAGCTACAATCTGGGGCAAAGACACTTCACTTCTCTAGATCTCAGTGTTTTCATCCATAAAATGAGAAACATGGTGTTAATACTGTCTAAAGACACAGCCCAGGGTTTCCCTTTCATCTGGGTATTTTTAGCTTGTTTCAGTGGAAATTTCTGAAGAGGAAGGATGAGTCTGAGCTCCCATGTGCTCAGCAAATGCCTGGGTCGTACAGTCTGACAATCTGTGGAACCACAGGAAAAAGGAACCGTCTCTGGCAGGAGCAGTGGAAATATTCTGGCTTAAACTAGAATGTTGTAGTTCTTTCGGTTTGTGGATACTCTGTCCAAGGCCATTTTAGTTTCTCTTTATCAGCACAATAACCAACCCAAGGACTCCTACCTAGAATGCTGTTGGAGTTCAACGGACATAGTTTTAAGGTGGTTTTGTTTTCCTCCATGAAATTCATTTATTATCAATCTAAATGGGCTCAGCCAGCTAACTGATTTTCTTATTATGTTCACTGAAGAGGCAACTTTCCATTTGTAGGTACTTATTGCTTTAGACATTAATTCTTTACATAGGATATATCCTATGATGGTTGTTTTCCTATTTATTTATTTATTTATTTATTTATTTATTTATAATAGTCTTTGGCGGTATTGATCACATTAGTAGAAAAATGGAGATCAGAAGACTTGCAAATTGTCTTAAATTTAGTAGTAGGCTTTTTAAAACCAAACCTTGGAATCAAGCGCATCTGGGTTTCTTCCTCTTTGTTGTTGCCTCTTATGCAAAAAGGGAAACCACGGTAAGCCCTTGGAAAACACTAAACCTCACATCATAGAAATGTTCATTGTCTTGCAAGATCCTTCGCAGGTTTCCAGACTTTGAGACGAGGACAGAAATTACTGGTTTTAGGAAGACACTGGGATTAATCTGGGAAGCAAAGGCTGACTGAGTTTTGGACAATGAGAGCAACCCCCCCCCACCCCACCACCACCACCACCACTGACATTTCAGAACTGGTCCTTGCCACGGGGGAAACTATGAGAGGTGGTAGGAGTTCTCTCAACAATGACCACCAGTGCTGAAATAATGAGCTGCTCTTAAAGCTCAAGGAGATGTCCAGCTGGAAATATTTGAGAGGATTTTGATACCCAGTGGAAACCTCTAGAAGGGGTTCCAGGGTTAGAGGTCACGTATGTAGCCTTAAAGGCTATGTATGACAAAGTTGTTTTTCTATCAGCACTTGACAGGTGAGTCATAGATATCACATCTGACTCCTCGCGGGAGCTGACAAAATGTCAAGACTCTATGCCCAGCTTAGTTTAGCTGTCAGTCACGGCAGGCCCTTGTACAAACACTTACGAGTCTCCTTTTTAAAAGTTAAACAAAGTCACTGACCATCACAAAGAAAAGATTCAAAGCATTGTATGGAAAAAAAGGGGTGCAAAATGAAACTGTTTACTTTGCTGTGTTTGGATTATAAACAAATATTCACACCTGTGCTGGGCCTCCGGCTGATGAAGAACTCAGCCAACTATTTGAAACAAACACAGTTTCATACTTTTCATAACTCCAAGTCATTTTAGCACACATTGCCAAGACCGAAAATTAAAACATGAAAAAGAAAAAGAGCAAAATATTCCTTAGGTGATTAACCACAGGAGGAATATTACTAAACTAGTTGAATTTCACAACCAATCTTGATATGTTTCATTTCTATATTCAACAATCTTGCTGCAGGTGGACTATCTTTAAAGCATTTAGAGAATCGATGGTGCTGATAGTCTGCTCTAGCGCATCGAGTGCAAAGGAAGTGAGTGCATTTCATCACATTATTCATGCCAAGGGTTAAAACTAAAATAAAAAGCCAAGTCAGGAAAACTAACATGGTCGATTTAGTGAAAAACGGGTCAGGTCACCCTCACTGAGGGTAACTTCTTATTTTTAACTATGGTCAGTCCAGTAGCATAGTAACGGCATAGCACCCAAATATTGATTGGGTTCCCAACACTGTGAAGTCTGCTGACTACATAGAGACAGCCCCTATCAACAAACAAACTGCTTCCCACTCTACAGTTAAGTGTATCTTCTTAAATGATCTTCAAAGGCAATTACCAGCTATTTTTAGAGCTACTGAGGGCACTGTTTCTTGCCCAATTCCTTCTCAGACCTGTGTAGAGTTATTAGCTGGATTTTTATTTCCTGGAATTCAGGGTTGGCTCAGGGATTGAGTTAGTTTGCTCATAGGTGCCAACTGGGAGCCAGATACTACAGCAAACACAGCCAGCTAGGTTCCTGATGTGACCGTGGAGCTCCCTGGGTGGCCCATGTGCTCACACAGCTGACTCACCTGCAGACACCCCAGCAGGTCCAGAAGCAACTGTAATATTGGGTGAATGTTGGAAAATATATATACAGCGAGCCAGTTTCTTAGAGGAAGACTGGAAGATTTGTATTAAACTTTTAGACTGAAAATTAAGCCCCTAGGTTTTCCTTCTCCCTGTAGATACTAGTTAGAGTTAGCAGTCACAAAACCATTTTGTGGTCACTCCCAGAGAGTATTTTAAGTGAAGATTCACAGAGCAAGGATTGTATGCTGGAGAAGGGGTGAGGCCGGACTCAGAAATGACTGAAGCAAGGATCCTGGCCTACAGAAAGTTTTATTCCCTCAGGGCGATGACCCCACACATAAAGATTATTTTTAACATGAGGAAGAGCTATGGATGTTCTAAAGAGGGGGATGCCTTTCTTTGAGGCTAGCAGAGAATGAAGTTGATTCAGAAGAGATGTTATTCTAGAGCAGAGTTTCTTGGCCTCCACACATTGGGCCAGATAATGCTTTGTTGTGGGGCTGACCTGTGCCCAGTAAGATATTCAATAGCATCCCTGGCCTCTACTCACTAGATAGCTGCCGTGCTCACAGCAGTTGTGACCATCAAAAATGTCTCCAGACATTGCCAAATGTCCCATGAACACACACACACACACACACACACACACACAACACACAACAACAACAACAACAACAACAACAACAAAACACACAAACAAAAACAACAACAAAAATGACCCTTGTTGAGAAGCACTGGTCTAAGTCATTGTTTCTTGAAGTTGGACCAAGGGCAAGTTAGGTCCAAACCCTAGGTGTGTGTTAAAAATAGAGTATCCCTGGCCCTTTTAAATCAATAATACCTAAAGGTAGAGCCCAGGAATCTGCCTTTTAACAAAATCACCAAGTAATTCTTATGCTCACATAGCTGTGAAGACAATTGCAGGCACAAATTTTACCTGTTTAGTCAAGTTGCCTTTCTGGTCAAAGGACAGAAGATGACTAAACCCAGGGGCAGCTCTTGTGAACTTGAAATATTGTGTTTCTATAGATGAAACTCAGGCTGACGTCCTATATTGAATTTGCCTGATTTCAAATTATGCCAGAGAGGCTCCCGACCAGTGCATCACCACCTTGACCGCACATAAGAATCCCCTGAGGAGCTTTAACATTATGGATGCTGGACTCTCTCTCTCTCTCTCTCTCTCTCTCTCTCACACACACACACACACACACACACACGGAGTCAAATTGACTGGACTGAGAAATATGGCCTGGTCATCAAATTTTTTTAATCTAATTGGGTAACTAATATTTTTCTAAGGTTGAGAATCAAAAATTCTAAACCAGAGATTCTCAAACTTGAATATAAACACATGGATGACACAAAGATTAATAAAATCAGCCCCTTCTCTAAGGAGGTTGTCCAAGTTTATCGTAAATCCCTGGTCACAAACTTGCAGACAATGGAAACAGTTCCCTGAAAGAGGAGATGGCCAGTGAGCACAGAATATGTGACACTTCAAAACGAATGAGCTTTTTTTAAATTTTTTTTCATATTTTGCTCTTTGAGACAGTAAGTTAATGAACTAAAGAAAGCAAATCATGAAAACTCCCAAAAGGCAGCCAGTCTTCTTAGGAATTGTTTCTCTTAAAGAGATTGATATTAAATATGAGGTTCAAAAACCCAAAGTAGCTACCTCCAGTGACACAAATGAGAGGTGCCATACCCGCCGAGAGCCAGGTTCAAACACTGGCCACCTGGGGGCTGGCCTGGCCCTGCCTACGTGGACTCTGGAATCCCTGTTCCGCAACTGGGCAAGCCCTTTGGATGGTCACCAAAGAGTCAGCTCACTTTCTCTTTTCAAATGTATTTCGCTCAGGCTGGTCACACCTGCAGTAATAAACTTGGAGATTCCATTTCCCAAATGACCTCTCTGTTCCATTTCCCACCCCCACATCCTGAAGCAGCCAGGCTCCTTGTGATCTCTTGAGAGAGGCATCTGTGAACAGACTGTCGTTATTCTTGACACAGTAGGACTCAGTGGACATGGGGACAGTATCTGCATCCCAGGCCTACCATGGAGAAGTTACCTAGCCTCTCTGAGCTTCATTTCCCTCCTCTTTGAAACAGGGTTGATAGAGTGATCATGAGCATTAAATTGTGCCCCCTCACCCTCAATGAGGTGGAACTTCCTTTCATTAAGATTTCAGCTTCAATATAGCCCCAACAGAGGGCCCTTTCTTGACTACCCAACCGCTCTCTAGCACATGGTGTATTTTCATTCTCTGCAGAGCACTGACTCTCTTTTTGTTTGTTTATGAACTTGTCGTCTGTCTTCTCTGACTAGAATAGAAGCCTTAAAAAAGCAGGGACTCTGGGTATCTTGTTCACTGCTCTATATTTAGCACCTAGAATAATGCCTGGCACATATTAAGCTCTCAATAAGCACTGATTGACTTGTATGTGCAAAGGACCGAATACAGGGCCAGACACTCAATAGGTGCTCAATAAATGGTAGTCATAGTTGTTATGTATAACTAATTGCATTGAGATGACACAAGATTTTGATTCAGAAAGTCTCACTATGTTCATGAAGATGGTGCTAGAGACTGTGGGGGAGGTGCCATGATTGGTAAGACTGGTTATTGGTTGGAGGTCAGGAAGGTACCAGACAAAACATTTTGTTATTATTTCTAATATTCTAGTATCAAATTTAATGCTACCTACTCTGTTTTCTTTAATGCTAATAAAACATGATCACTTCAAAGTTTTAAGTGAATTCCATCACAGACACAGACAAGAGATAGAAATTCTTTCTCTTCATCTAGCTTTTTATTTTCCTACTTTGCTAATCTTAGATCACTGAGAATTGGCTCATGTTACCTACCTCTAGCAGCCTAAACTAACCTCAGTGATTTTGCTTCCATCTTCCCTTGGGACAAAGAACAGCGCCATAAATCTGAGCCTAAACCAAGAGCCAATTTCACTCTTTCCCCCCCGCCCCGCCTCCCCGAAGTCCATGTTCCAAATCATAGCGCACACAGGAGCCACACATGTTCTCACAAAAACATGGTAGGTTTCAGCAAAAGAGGTTTGGTATTATTTGTTGTTTGGGGGGCTGTGTGTGTGTGTGTGTGTGTGTGTGTGTGTGTGTTTGGTTTGGTTGGTTAGTTGGTGTTTGGTGTGTGTTTTTTTACAACTGTCTTGTAATTAATAAGATAAAGCAGACAGTAGCATTATTATCGCTGCTAATGAATGTGTGGCCCACATGTCGCTATTTTATAGCTTTTACACTGTATCTAAAGAGGATGGTTGAGTGAACTGCATTATCAAGTTAACTATTTGTTTCTAAAATTCACAGTGAGTTACAGGCAGAGCCAGAAACCTTTAAGGAATGGAAACCTGGTTATCTTTGCATGTTCTGTGGTTCAAGCTACCCTGTGCCATGCACAGATCTTTTTCAGCAGAGACATGGACCAGAACGAAAGAAACAACAACAATAATGATATGTCAGCAGCTATTATTTACGGAGCACATACTCTGTGCAAGGCTCTGAAATGCAGCCATTACATGTGTGACCTCAGAGTCAAACCTTCTTCCCCTATTCTCTAATACAAGTGTTGGACCTAAAATTATTCAAGGTTTTCTGCTAGAAGTGTACTTTGTGTAGAGAACTACCCATATGGTATGTATTAAGTATACATACCTCATAACCTCTCCCAAAATGTGGCATGGAAAGGAAAGATACACAGATTCAAAAAAATGTGGTAAAAAGACAAATACTGTATGATCTCACTTATGTATGGGATCTAAAACAAACAGACAAACAAAGTGCAAAATGGTAGCCACAGGCAGGTAGTAGGGGGTAGGCAAAATGGATGAAGGGGGTCAAAAAGTATAAACTTCAACTTATGAAAGAAATAAGCCTGGGGGTGTAATGTACAATGTAGTGACTATAATTAATAATACTGTATTGTATGTTTAAGAAAAAATCTCTGCTAAGAGAGATTTTTTAAATTCTCACCACAAGAAAAATAATCTGTCATTATGTACGGTATGTTGGCAGAAGTTAACCAAACTTATTGTGGTGATCATTTTGCAATACAAATATGGAATCATTATGTTCTATACCTGAAAGTAAGATAATGTTACATGTCAATTATGCCTCAATAAAAAAGGGGGAAAGGTAATAAGAAATATTATAATAGGCAAAAGTTATATATTAAGAATTTCTTACTGCAACATTATTTGTATGAGCAAAAAATATTAAATGCCTATCAAATAAGAGACTGGCTGGGTAAATGATGGCATATTCATATCTGCAATAGCATGCAGCTATTAAAAATTATGTAAGTCCATATTAATTGATATGAAACATGTTGCATGAAACAGAAAATACACACACATCAATCCTTATTTATGGAAATTTATACACATACTGGTTTGGGCAGAAAAATGCCTTAAGGAATGTTCACTTATGCATTAACCCTACTCATCTCACATGAGGAACAGAAGGATATTAAGGGATTTTTACCTTCCTCTGTGCTTTTCTACAATTTTGGCAAGTTTTTCTAATGAATGTGTATGACTTTTTAATAGAATTTATTGCAGTTTTAGACTCACGGAAAATTTAGCTGTGAGTTCCCATATCTCCCCCCACACACACACTCATGCAGGCACACACACTGCATGCACAGCCTCCCCCCCCCCCCCCGAGTCAAAGTGGCACATGTTATAGCTGGTGAACCAACACTGACATGTGACTATTACGTGTCATGGCTTACATTAGAGTTCACTCTTGCTGTTGTACATTCTATGAGCTTGTATGATTTTTTTAAAGCAGTAAAAGTATTTTAAAGGTTTTGAAGAATGGATTAAATAATCTGAGTTATTAATGGAAATCAGAATTTTATGCTATCATCTCATCTCTACCTACCCTAATCTCCTGGGGATACCTAAATGAGAATGACTCATTAGAAGGGAGAATGTAGGTTTAACTCACTATAGCAATATTTTTTTGTATCTCTTCTCCCTACCTTGGGGTTGCTTGGGAAGCTAAAAAAACAAAACAAAAAAAACACAGCTACTTCCCACCCCTCCGTTAGCCTATATCCCCATGGGTCAAAAGAAGCTAAACTTGGAGTGGTGGTTTTAGGGGCTGAAAGAGGAGTGGCAAGGCAGAAGAAACGCCCAGTAAGCCGATTCCTAGGACAAAACTTCAAACTGTGGGGGCAAACGTCCTGGCATATGCCATGTTGGGACCCTAGAAATATTTTGGATCTCATTTCAATAATACCCTTGCACACCCAGCATAGACCTATGAACCAGTAGGTCACAGTTCGATTCCCCGTAGGGGCACATGCCCAGGTGCGGGCTAGATCCCCAGTGGTGGGCATGCAGGAGCAGCCGATCAATGATTCTCTCTCATCATGATGTTTCTATCTCTCTCTCCCACTCCCTTCCTCTCTGAAATCAATAAAATTAAAATTAATAAAATAATATCCCCTGCATTCTCCATTCCCACAAGTGGGAAATGGAAAAAGTGATTTTTAGGGTGGGGGTGATCTGGAGGAGGTCAATGGGAGAAAAGGGGGACATATGTAATACTTTCAACAATAAAGATTTATTTGAGAAAGACAGAGAGAGATTTCAACATGAAAGCCCTAAACTTAAGATCCTGGAGACCAAGATACATGTCTTTTTGTCTTTATAGCTCCAAGGTCTCACATAAAGCCTGGCCTTTAGTCAGCACTCAATAAATGTGCAAATGAGTGAGAGGAAGGAGAAGAAAAGGTGAAAGGCAAGAGGGGTCAAAGGACAGGAGGGACTTTTTATTGTAGAGCAATTATCACTGACCTTTTGTTGAGCTCCATTACACTTTAACAGGCTCTGCATCACTTAAAGAATACTTCTGTTCTTAAAGCTGACTTTGACCACACTTCACCTTGTCATACAGATTTGGGCTTCCTCATTTATAATGGTTCTCCAATGAAAATAGCATTTAATTTGTTCTTTCATCCCTATTCCACCATCACCTTCCAGATGCCCGCCATCTTCATTTTCATTTGAAATGATAACCAAAGTAATTTCTCAGTGCACACTGGTTAAGCTTATGTAAACTGTCCTGGCCAGTTGGCTTAGTTGGCTGGAGCATCGTTCCATACACCAAAAGGTGGTGGGTTCGATTCTCAGTCAGGCCACATACCCAGGTTGCAGATTAGATCCCCAGTCTGGGCTCATAAAGGAGGCAACGGATGGATATTTCTTTCTCACATCAATGTTCCTCTCTCTCTCTCTCCCTGCCTTTCTCAAAAACAAACAAACAAACAAAAAAAAAAAAACACAAAACATATTCTCAAGTGAGAATTAAAAATAAATTTTAAAAAATATTATATAAACCAACTTTCATTTATTATAAAATTCTCTCAACTTCTGACTATGGGATATCAATTAGGTATTGAGCACCGAGGATTCGGTGTCAGCCCTCGTCCATGCTTTTGTTGGGAACCACAGAGTAGAAAGGGTTAAACCCTGCCTCTACATCTCATTGATGGGAAGGTGAAAACACCTCTCCTGGGTTGTGAGGCTGCATTAAAACTTCTGTTTCAGGCATCTTCCCTGCAAGGCGTTATCCCACAGCCGGGAAGGAGGGTCCCATTTCTCAGTTCTGCATTGCAGTGAGAGAGGAGCACACAGTCAAACCTTCAGCCCTTCTTTAAAAATATTTATTTTTAAATGTTTTAAAGTTCAGGGTGGGGTTTAAAGGAATGCCTAGGAGGTCTGAACGCTTGGGTCTGATGAACTCACTGAGACACCTGGCTCCAGATTTTCACACAGGGAGTCAACTTTACAAACAAAGAGGCATACCACCTGCTGATTTCTTTGTTGGGAAACCAAGAATTATGTAACTCGAAATCATAAACAATCCGCCTACAAAATGAGAAGGCGTACACGGGACAAGTTTAGTCAAGTCATGAGCATTTTGAGACCTGCATCCACAAAACAAGCCCAGGTGAAGAAGTCTTCGGTTATAAGGCTGCTGTAGGCCAAGTCGGCCTCAGGATAGACGGGAGGGGAGGGGGTGTATTCAGCTCTGGCAGAAGAGAGCAAAAGGGCAGTGCCGTGGGAAGCCGGGGCTGAAAATACTTTGACTGTTCGGCAATTTTGTTTATGGAAAATTATCTCAGGTCATTAATTTAGCGACCATGTTGCAGAAAGAGTTCCAGAGAACAATAATACATCGGGGGTTGGTGACGTAATAAATGAACTGCTGGCTGCCTCTCACTGGTAGGAAAGGCAGGTGTGTAAACATCAGCGTACCACACTCAACGTGGGCCAGGTTTTCTTTTAAAGGATCTCATTTGGCATCAGAACATCTTTCCATTAGACCAGGGGTCAGCAAACTTTCTCTGTAAAGGGCCAGGAGGAAATGTTTTTGGTTTCTCAGGCCATCCAAACCTGCTGAAACCACTCACTTCTGCTGCTGTAGTATGGACGCAACAATAGACAGTCCATACACAAATGAGTATGACTTCCCTCCAATAAAATGTATTTATATGGCCCTCGCTGGTCTGGCTCAGTGGATAGAGCATTGGCCTGGGGACCAAAGGGTCCTGGGTTCAATTCTGGTAAAGGGCACATACCTTGGTTGCAGGCTCCTCCCCAGTCAGGGCCCTGGTCGGGGCTCGTGCAGGAGGCAACTCACATTGATGTTTCTCTCCATCTTTCCCTCTCTTTTCCACTCTCCCTAAAAATCAATAGAAAAATATCCTCGGGTGAGATTTAAAAAACAAACAAACACACAACTTATTTATATAAACAAGTCACGGACCATACTTGGTCTACGGGCCATAGTTCGCTGACGCCTGCTTTACACCAATAGACTCTATTTTAGTCACCCCAGATCCCAAACAACTCCTACTACATCCTGACATCCTATCTTTCATGTTCAAGAAGTTAGTTGGGTTTTTCAATAGAATGGATCTGGGTTGTGTATTTTCAATCGGTGACTAAGTCCAAGTTATGTTCCTACCATAAAAACATCATAGCAGGATTATGTCTTCTCTTCTTACATTTTTCCCCTTGGGTGATTTTTCAGGACATTGCTGTAAACTGCCTAGTTCAATTTGTATCTCTAGTTTTAATCCCATCTTTCAACAGATTCTCCAAGCACCAATAAACCTCCATCCTTCACACAGTAGAAACTCCCGTTTATTTGTTTTTTCAAACACACTAAATGAGCAAAGACAAATGTGCTTAAGACTATGTCTTAGCACTGTACACTTCAAAGTGCCTTGTTCCCTATGTGTTCAGTGAATATTCGGTGAGCAGAGAAAAAGGGAAGGAAGGGGAGAGGGAGCGAGGGAGGGAAGGAGAGAGGGAGGGAGAGGAGGAGGAGGAGGAAAAGAGGAACGTTATTGAGCATCATTGAGTCAATGAGCTAACATGTCTGTCAGATCAATGCATCTGGTTCTTTCGGAGGCAGATTTGTAGCCAAGGGTTTTCTGAATAAATGTATTTAAAAGATTCCGCAATAAGGAGGGGGTAGTTCTTTATTCCTTTACTAGCACATACTTACTAAGGAGTGTCTTTGGGCCTTTATTCGGGGACGTGGTGAACAGATGAGATAAAATCCCTGCCCTCGTGGCGCTTGCATTCCATTGCTGGAGGCGGACAATAGACAATAAGCAAGTCAATACATAATTAGATGCCAAGTGAAAGGCTTCCCGGCTCTGCTGCAACTCTCAGCAGTTGGCACTGCCCCGCCCTCAGCAATTTTTGCAAAAGAACCCACCCAAGTCTGTGAGCCCTCCTTCTCTGCCTCGGTTTCCCCCCTGCAGGGCAGCTCTGCACCGAGGTCATGGGGAGGAGCAGTGAGGACTGGGTCTATCCCTGCACACTGCCAAGAGCCCTCTTCTCAGGCTGCGGCGAGGCGCTTCCCTCCAGCGACTGCACCTCCCCAGGCCGGGCTGGCAGGAGCTGCACTTGCTGGTGCAGCCTCCGTAACCGGCGCCAGGGGCTGTCCTGGCCCCTTGAAGCGGGCGCCTTCTCGGGCCATGTCACTAACAGCAGCACAAACATGGCTGGTGCCATGGTAGCAATGGGGAGATCTGACGCAGCATAGGGGTCTGGACCTTACTTGGTGGGCAGTGGGCAGTGGCAGTTTAGGAAGATGAACCTTCGTCCATGTAAAGCAAGGAGAGAAACTAGGGGCAAGGAGATAAGTAAAGAAGCTTTTGCAATTTCCCAGCGAAGATGTGGTGAAATGCAGCGAGGAAGTGAAGCCCGTGGAGGCCCGAGTGGAAGCCACTTGAAAGTAGGATCAGCAGACTGGGCATCGGTTCTCCGACAGGCACAGGGCTGTGAGGCTGTGAGGCTGTGAACCTGGGCATCGGGCGGGCAGTGGTACCCCAGGTAGGATGGGAAATCAGGAGGAGGAGCGGGTGGAGGAGAACTGTGAGGTCACAGGGGCCTGTGCAGGTGCCGCCAGCTCAGCCACCCCACCTGGTGCCATCATAGGTGGCTTCTACTTCCTACCATCCCTTAGGACACTGTCAGTTAGCATCGCTGCGACAAATCACCCCAAAACTCAAGCAGCATAAACAAACAACCATTTATTCTCGTACAATTTCTCAGGGTCAGGCAGGCAGTCCTGACTTCGGAGAGTGGTTCTGGCTCAGGGTGTCTCATGAGGCAACAGCCAAGCTGTCAGCGGGGTCCAGGCAACTCAAGGCTCAGAGGGCACCCGGGAATCCACCCCGAGGTCACTCGGTTGCTGCAGGCCTCACTCCCGCACCAGCTGTTGGCTGGAGGTTCCAGCCCCCTACCCCGAGGGTCTCCCCAAGGCAGCTCACACCACGCAGCTGGTTTCTCCACAGCAAGGGATCTCAGAGAAGGAGCTCAGGGTGGAAGGCACAGGCTGCTGCAACCTAATCTCAGGAGGACCTGCACACTTCCGTCACGTGCAGTTGGTCACACTGACCGCGCTGGCCCAGTGAGAGAGGAAACACAAGAGCATGGCTGTCAGAGGCAGGGACCCCCGGGCGTCTCCACGGCTGCACCACAGCTCCGAAGCCTGCCCCCCTACAGTTAAGGTGCGCCCCTCCCTGCGCCCCCTCCACTGCTCCAGGGCAGTGTTCGCGTCCTACAATCTGCTGCTGCTTCACTCTAACAGGCCCTGCTATTTCCAGCGTCTCTGTCCACAGCCGCATCCTCCCACTGCAAGAGTGGTCTCTCAAAGCTGGGGTCTGCCCGTCTCTTCACACACACCCCTCCCCACTGTGCTTGAATCCCGCTGCCCAGCTCCTCAGCAGGGGTGTGAGTCCCTCCTCATGCTCCAGCTGCTCCCCCCCCTCACACCCTCTGCCTTGGACTTTCCACTCTGGTAAGCGGGGACTCTGTCTCCAGTACCGTTGTGCAGCGTCACCCACCCAGGCCTTTGCTGCACTCTCCCCTCGGTCTGCCACCCCTTCTTCATCTCTCCCCACAGAACAGTGTCGTGACCAAGAGCACAGCCTAGAGACCCCACCCTGGGATTCAGACCCAGCTCCACCACTCACTCAGCGTACAACTCCGCCAACTATTGAGATCCCACACACGGGGCATTGGTCAAATCATTTATTTGTGTATAACTTATATATCCACACAACGACCTAAAAGTAGATTATTATCATCACCACTGTGCAAATGAGGAAACTACGGCTTATACAGTAAGAGCCATGAAGGTGTCTGCAATTACAACTGTTCCTTGTTCAGGACGAAGCCAGAACCTATCTCCTCCTCTAAGCGTCAGCCTTCCCAAGACGGCCTCCTCCGTGCTTCCCATTGCAGCCGGGGGAGCTCCAGCTCACGGTTAACGT
Organism: Eptesicus fuscus; assembly: GCF_027574615.1. Taxonomy (NCBI): domain Eukaryota; kingdom Metazoa; phylum Chordata; class Mammalia; order Chiroptera; family Vespertilionidae; genus Eptesicus; species Eptesicus fuscus. The sequence continues at coordinate 53,509,759 of NC_072490.1, read as the reverse complement.
TGTGTTGGAATGACGTGCTTTTGTGTCTGCCTCTTTAGAACTCAGCTCTTTGAGGGCAGGGAGCCTGTCTCAGCCATCTGAGCCAGTTCACGGCCATCAGCGTCTCCGCCGATCCAGCTTGAACGCAGCTTGTGGTGCCTGCTGAACACCCTGGTGAAGCCGCAGGCAACGGCCAAGTAGAGAAGGAAGAGGAAGGGGAGAAGCTGAACGTGGGGCCTTAAGCAGAAAGAGAAAGAAGAGGCAGTGAAAACACCTGCCTTGTTTTTAAGAGGAAACTTAACGTTTTCCTTAATAAAACTAAAACAATGACTCTAAACCACTAACCTGAAACGCTATTTGAAAGAGCTATGAATAGTCCCACCAGTAGATGGACTCAAACTGAGAACCAGCTATAAATGTGACTCTTCCCAGCTCTTTCCTCCGGGGGAGAGTGTGCACATGGGTGCACAGACTCAGGCTCAGCAACCAAATAACCACACCCACCGGCTCGCTCCCCAGCCTGCCTCCTCCACCCCTGCAGGAGCCAGGGGTCACCCCATTGCTGCAGGCAGGCTGGTCTGGGGGGCCAGGAAAGTAGTCACACTTAACTATAACCTCAACTCACGGAAGAAGTTTAGGAAAGTAATAAACGTTTAGTATGATTTCTTTTTTTTTCTTTTTCTTTTTTAATTTTTTTTTTTCAGAATTGCCTTTATGAGAAAAACATCAAATCAGAGAGCCTTCAGACTATTGTGAGTTTTACAAAAATTTCTTTGGGTTCTTTCAAAATGGTGGCTTGTGACCATAAAAGCCCATTCAAACCATAATCAGAAATAATATGGGAGTTAGAGTAATTAACCTTTAGTGATCTCATCTCTGACCAGACTTGCATCTCAGACACACTCATGTTTTGTTGTGTTAAATTCATGTGAAAAAAATCAGTCCCCCAAATTGGCCCTGTCAGGTGTTTCTAAAAAATAGTTTCCATATGATAGCAGCACTTGTCGAGATCCTGCTAAAGAATAAAACATGTTTTAAACGTGTATACAGCACTGACCTGGTCCAGGGCTCCTTCCGTTTGCCTGCCTCTGGTGATATCATTGTAGACATTTGCTTTCTCCAAATGACAGTGCTCTATAGAACTCTACTTGCGCTGCTTCTTGGCGTGTTGCTGTGGAAATATTAAATCATTCCACATGTGTATGTGTTGGCCTCTCCAGGTATATTTTGGAATGTACTTGAGAACTGGTGGTTGAGTCTCCTTGTCCTGCACCTCCTCCTTCTCTCTTTCTCACTCTCTTTTCTCCAGAATCCTCCATAGTGTTCACCAAGCAAGAACTCAATCATTCTCAACTGATCAATTTCCTAATTAAAAATTTAAAACTACAATTTATTGGCTAGTGTGTGTCATACGTAGACTAAAGCACTTTCCATGTGTTCTTTCTTTGTCCTCACAACAGCCCTATAGGCGTTATCCCTACTTCCCAGAGGCTTAGCAAGAGAAGGCGACTTTCCCAAGGTCATGGCTGATGAGTGAGAGGCAGCGCTGGGAGTCAGACCGGTTCTTTCTGACTCCAGAGCCCACAACCACCTGTAACCACCCTCATTCTCCATTCTTGTAACTAGCACCTTTGCAGATTAGAAAGGAAAACATGTTCTTTAGGCTAATGAACCTGACCTCTCTGACACTGGGTAGGATGCTTGTTGTTAAATCTACGAGTCATGCGTTCGGATTAAAATATGGAACTTTCTGATGATTGTCTTTAAATGCATAGCACTTTCTAAAGCTTGTCCCTAATGCCCATCTTTATGATAGCCAAAGTTCAGCTACTAAATTATGTGAAATTTTAATCCAGCCTAATGTCCAAACATAATAACTTGGTTAAAGGAAAGGTAAGTTTAGCATCACAGCACCTTTTAGGATGTGCATTAACAAGTGTTCACATAGAGAATAGATTGACAGCTGTCAGAGAGGAGTGGGTTGGAGGGCTGGGTGAAAAAGGTGAAAGGATTAAACAAAGACAAAACAAAACAAAACAAAAAACTCATAGACACAGACAACAGCATGGTGGTTACCAGAGAGGAATGGGGGTGGGAGGAGGTAGAAAAGGGTAAAGGGGGGACACGTTGTTATGGCAGGAGACTTAACTTGGGGTGGTAAATATACAATATATAGATGATGTATTATAGACTTGTACTCTGAAATCTACAAAATTTATTAATATAACCCCAAAAATTCAATTTAAAAATTTTAAAATAATAAAAATAGAAGACAATATTTAGGGGGGGAAAAAGGCAGTGTTCATACCACCATCTCCCACGTGTGCCGGGTGGTGCTGTTGCTAGGGAGTTACTAGAAGGGCTGCACCACTCCTCTCTCTAACCTGTCCAGAACTCTCCTGCCTGTGCAGCTTTGTGCTTGCACTGGTTTGAATGCGCAGTTACTTTGAAATAGGAATAGTGGCTATTCTGCAAGGACTGAACATGTTTCGCATTACAATTTAGACCCTGTAGGAGGAAGTAAAACTCTCATTATTCACAGATGATATGATATTGTACATAGAAAACCCTAAAGACCCCACCAAAACACTACTACATTTAATAAATGAATTTGACGATGTAGCAGGTTACATAATTAACACCTGTCAGAATGGCTACCATCAACAAGTCAACAAATGACAAGTGCTGGCAGGGATGTGGAAAAAAGGGAACCCTAGTGCGCTGCTGGTGGGAATGCAGACTGGTGCAGCCATTATGGAAAACAATATGGAGTTTCCTCAAAATATTAAATATGGAAACCAATCAGAAAGAATGTATTCATACCCTGTGTTCATAGCAGCACAATCTACAATAGCTAAGATCTGGAAACAGCCCAAGTGCCCATCAGTAGATGAGTGGATAAAAAAGCTGTGGTACATTTACACCATGGAGTACTATGCAGCAGTAAAAAAGAAGGATCTCCTACCCTTTGAGACAACATGGCGGGACCTGGAAAATATTATGCTGAGCTAAATAAGCCAGTTAGAGAAAGATAAGTATCACATGATCTCATTCATATGTAGAATCTAATGAACAAAATAAACTGATGGACAAAAATAGATCCAGAGACATAGAGCATGGAACAGACTGGAATCTCAGAGGGAAGGGGTGGAGGTGGGTGGGTGGGTGGAAGAGATCAACCAAAGAACTTGCATGCACATATGCATAACCCATGGACACAGACAATAGGGTGGTGAAGGCCTGGGGAAGGGGCGTGGTGGGCTTTAAGAAGTCAATGGGGGCGGGGGGACATATGTAATACCTTCAGTAATGAAGATTTTTTAAAAAGGACTTGTTTGACATCCATTTAATGTTACTAAGAGACCCTGAACTGTATAAACAGTTTCTCCCATGGTCTTTCTTGGGCTCCCGTTTGAAAACCAAGGAGGTTCTGAGGCTGAGTGTCTACTGCCAGCCCGGAGGTTCCACAGAACAGCTCTGCTGGATGTGTGTCAGATCGCAACACAGCCCTGACTGGAGCCATAGAAACCAGCCCCCGGTTGCCCATTTGGGGACACAGAGCTTGTGACATGAACTGCCTCTCCCCAGCCCGACGTGGCCCTGCTGCAGCTCCCTGTGAAGGGCCCTTACACGCCGGGGACTGAGCAGAGTCCTGGTGAGGCCCAGCTTATCCCCAGTCACCACTCAAACCACGGAACCAGTCTAACCTCTGTGCAGCTGTTGGTTAGCATGGGTTTAATGAGTCTGGGCCTCCATCTGGCTTGTAGGCTTCTTGCTTCTCACTTGCTCTTTCCCTCTTGGAAAAAGGGAAACATTTCTGTTAAGGGCCAGAGAGTAATTACTTTAGGCTTTGCTGGCCATGGGGTCTCTGTTATAGCTACTCAGCTCTGCCGTTATTAACTCAAAAGCAGCCACAGACAATGAGGAATCAAATGAGCATGCCTGTGTCCCAATAAACCTTTATTACAAAAAAAACTTGCTGACCTCTGACTTAGCCTCTCCAAACATCGAATAAAAAGGACCTAGATGGCCAGGCAGAAGAATAATTCAGCGTCCCCGGGTAAATTCTGCCTCAGAATTAGACCCTGGCCTGAGCTCCGCCTTGTCTTGGGTGATGGAAGACGAACAATATTGGCTGTCCCTGCAGACAGGTGGGCCCAGACCCATTCTAAACCCACCGGTGGGAGAACACCGTCTCTTGGTTTGAAAACTTTTAATGAAGGTGTTGCCTCACAGTTTGGGACCAAGGAAAGCAAGTTCCAAATCTGAAACAAGGAAGCCCTGCTCTAAGTGACAGGATAGAAATGGAGATGCCACTCAGGCATCAATGAAGTGGGGGCCAGGGCCCGGACTCCAACCAGAACAGTAAGATGCTTGCCAAATTGGTCCAGGCACATACCTCCTGGTGTTTAGAAAGGACTGAGCTGGTCCGTCTGCATAGAAGTGGCCCAGAGGGTGCGCATGTAATTGGTTATCCTGCATCCATGTCCTAGGAATTCTAGAGCAATGATGTGAGCCGCGATATGGGTCTGCCACAGAGGAAACCTGCAGCTGCAGTGTGCCCAGGCCACCTCTCATCTGCAGGAATCTGCGCTGCCAGGTGGGGCTTGGGATTCATCCCAAAGTGGAACTGGCTTTCTCCCAAAGTAGCCATTTTTAACAGGTGTCATTGGGTGCTTAGCCAGCAGCCATGCCAATTCCTGCTCTTTTTCCTTGAAGAAGAGCCCCTAGTTTTGTTGAGGTGTCCACATGTACAAAAGATAAATCTTTTATCCTTTCAATAACCCCACGTTTAAGTCAATCACAATCACCCATACCAGTCAGTGATTGGTTTATACATGAGCATGTAACCCATCGCCATCTAATGGAAAATAAAGAAAAATCTACTAGAAAGCTTCTGGAAAAGGTATTCTGTCCCTTAAGAAGAGGAATAGGGGAAACCGTGTTCTTCTGGGAAATTGTGGATACAGAGCTTAGAACGATGGTGGCCATCTTGCAGCCCTGGGGAAAGCTAAGCTATGGAAAACAAAGCAGAATAAACTCAGAGCTGCCTTAGCTTGAGACTCACTATTGAGAGAATAAGCATTTCTTATTGTATTAACTAACGTAAATGTTCTGTTTCTTGCAACCAGAAGAATCCCAAGTGATATGCATTCCTGTTTGGTCTCCACCAGGCCAGTTCAGGTCCCTCTGCTCCCACTACCTCTCCCCACCTCATCTTACCAGCTGGGAGAGACTTAGGGATTGTACTTTGTTTAGTTTTTTTTTCATAATTGGTAGCCCTTGAGGTTGAACTCTTACCTTTTAGGATTTCACTAGGGAGCCACTAGTCAATTTGCTTTTTTATTAGAAGTATTAATAATAATACCCTATTTGCTTTTTCATTCACTCAGCACGATTGTCCTTCCCTAACAAAGATGGAAAGCTAGTGGATGCAGTCAAGTTCGCAATTACATACAATTTAATGACGGGCCATAGGTGGAAACAGGGGCAGGGGAAGTCCAGAGGGAGGCTCTGTTGTTGGCTTACCCAACAGTCACACCCTTTGCATTTCTTCCATGCTTCCCCTGTGAACGCCAGGCCCTCACTTCCCAGCCTCCACTGCAGCTATGTACATAGGTGCCCCTTCTGGCCAGGGAAGTAGAAGGAAAAGCCTTCAAAAACCTTCGGGAAAGGGTTTTCCTTCAGGAGTAAGATCATCGCCCAGAGGGGGCCTCTTTCCTTTCTGCTTTTGGTTGTCCCATAAGAGGGCATGGTTTGGAACTGCAGAAGCTGTCTTGTGACCACATGGCAAAAGGCAAGAGAATTGCCGAAAAGTTGAATCCAAGTCTTGACATTATTATAGCAGAGAGCTAATCCTATCCTATCTAATAAAGAGGGAATATGCTAATTGACCCTCATGCCATGGCAAAGATGGTGGCACCCACAGCCAATAAGGAGGGAATATGCTAAGTTACTGCCCCGCCCTCAAAAATGGCAGTGCCCACAGCCACAAGATGGCCAGCAGGGGAAGGCAGTCTTGGGTGACCGGGCTGGGAGGGGTGGGCAGTTGGGAGAAATCGGGCTGGCAGGGGAGCAGTTAGGTATCGATCAGGCTGGCAGGCAGAAGTGGTTAGGGGCAATCAGGCAGGCAGACAGGCAAGCGGTTGAGAGCCAGCAGTCCCAGATTGTGAGAGGGATGTCCAACTGCCGGCACATTCCCCAAGGGGTCCCAGATTGGAGAGGGTGCAGGCTGGGCTGAAGAACAACCCCCCCCCCCCCCCGCCAGTGCACAAATTTCGTGCACCGGGCCTCTAGTATCTGTATAACTTCCAGTTTCTTATGTGATAATATCATTGTACTTCATTATCTGCTACTTATAGCCAATAGCATGTTAAGTGGTACAAAGGGTATCTAACCTGGACTGGGGGGAATCAAAGAAGGCTTCCTGGAGACAGTGACTCCTGAGCTAAAGCATGAAAGATATGTGCACATTGTGTAGTAGAAGGAAAGAAGATAAAGGGGAGTCCAAAGACTTGAGGGAGCGAATATGGCAAGTTTAAAAACTAAAATTGGGGGCTATGGCTGAAGCGTAGGTTATTTATGATGTGGAAGGAGATAAGGTCACAGCAGTCTTGGGGCTATGGTAAGTCAAACATGATCTTGTAAATCATGTTAAGAAAACCTGCCTTTTTTCTTCAGAACATTAGGAACATTAGAAAGCCTTTGCCATTTTCAAGGTCAAAGTTAATTACCTCTTTTACACACCCAGATCACATTGCTGATGGTCTGCTGTCATTTGGTCCTAATAGGAGTTGTAGTTTGTTTTTCAGTAGACTGGAAGATCAGGCGGTCAGGGATTATAACTAATCTCATATATATCAACTCCCTTCAGTGAATCCCAATCAAGGTTTATTGAATCAAATTGCCTGTCCCATTACAGTCTGCAGAACTTGAACTTATTTTAAAGTATTTTGTCTTCTTTTATCCTTTCAATAACCGCATGAACACCAGAGAGGGGCCGAAGTTTCTCACGGCTGGTTAGGGCAGAACCAAGTTGTAACCCTCTTTGTCTAAAAAATGCTTTTCCCTCTATTATACAGAATTGCCCATATCAAGTGCTTCCATCACTAAGTGTGTACATTTATTCATTTGCAGTGAGGTTCCAGTTTGATGAAACTTAAAAAACAATCCCATGTAGCCATTGCCAGAAGCTTTTGTAGGAAGAAACCTTCTGTCATACTCTCTTTTCCTGGGAGAACACAGCGCAGCCCCTGGGAGTTAGCAGCTGCAGGGCGAGGAAGGCCTGGTGGCTGTGGTTTGAGATCCGGCCAGCAATCCCCCAGTCTTCTGGTCTGCAAAGCTCAGAGCATACTTCAGGCTGGAGGACACATTTTGCAGGAACTGTATTCATTGGCGTAACTACCTACCCTAACAGGACATAATGAATGTAACTAGGAGGGAGAGGGCCTTCATGTCCCCATTTCTAAGACCCAGCAAGACTGCTATGGTCCAACTATGGTCTGTGCCTTGATAACCAAAAGCTTCTCCAGTGATCCAAGGCGACTCCGCATTTCTGGACCTTACTTCCAAGAGCCACACTATGTAGCAACAACGACAAAAACAGAGCACAGCATGAGCTTCATGTGCAGACGGATGACACTTTCCAGGCTTTCCTTGTAGGGGACACCAATAAGAATGCCCCCTTATGGCAGCAAACCCTCTGGGATTCTGAGACTCGCCCCAGGAAGTAGAACCCCTCAGGAATACTCTGATGACGGATGGGGCCTCCGAACTGTGCGGCGTGACTGGGAAGAGGAATGAGGCCTCACCGGTGAAGGGAGGCATATCAATCCCACCCTCATTCTACAGCCATTTAGTAGAACTGTTTGTCAGACGGTGCGTTAAGACTAGGAGGTAAGAGAGCAAATGTGGTATAACCCCTGACTCGCTAGGTGTCAGCCCAGAGAAACGCTGAGCGAGCTTGACAGAAAAAATCAAAGCCAGCCACACGCAAGGCTCTGCGCGCTAAGGACGAGGCACACTTTGCTGGATCCTGTAAACGGAGGGGTGTGTGTGTGTGTGTGTGTGTGTGTGTGTGAGAGAGAGAGAGAGAGAGAGAGAGAGAGAGAGAGAAAAGAGAGAGAGAGAGAGAGAGAGAGAGAGAGAGAGAGAGAGAGAGAGAAGCCCCTTGTGCTGCTTGTCCGGTCTCTTCACAATACATGGGGACAGGTTGTCCCCGCCATGCTCCTCCCTGGAGGGACTGATGTTCTCCCCTATGAACGAGCCTGCAGGTGCTGCCCTCAAGGGGACTCGGCCTCGCTCTGCTTCATGATCAGGCAGCTGTGGGGTCTCGCGGGGCAGTATCCTTACCTTTTCCCTGGACCCAGACCCAACATGTGTGCTGTGATCCTGACCCCCCTGGGTCACCCTGCAGCTGCCAGAGAACACAGTCCTGGGTGCTCGTGGTTCCTCCAAAGTCAGCCTCGTCACTACCCAGACGCTGACAGAGGCCGCGTCTGAGCCCCCTGCCAAAGCGCGGGCCAGAGGAACATCGGTCAATCTGGTCCATCAGGGGCCCGGGCACAGGCCTGTGTCTGCTGAGTCCATGTGAGGGTGGGCGTGCTTTCTTTTAGCTGCGTTTGCCTCGCCAGTCCGTGTATCTAAGCGCACTTCTCATCTCCTAGGTCAGTGGTCGGCAAACTCATTAGTCAACAGAGCCAAATATCAACAGTACAACAATTGAAATTTCTTTTGAGAGCCAAATTTTTTAAACTTAAACTTCTTCTAACGCCACTTCTTCAAAATAGACTCGCCCAGGCTGTGGTATTTTGTGGAAGAGCCACACTCAAGAGGCCAAAGAGCCGCATGTGGCTCACGAGCCGCAGTTTGCCGACCACCGGCCTAGGTTACGAGAACGCCGTCAACAGCCACCACAGCAAAAATGCACCTGATTTCCCCCATCTTCACCTTATGTCCATGACTATCCTGGGAAGCCCCGAGGGCAAGAGCGATGTCCCCTTCTCCACTGCACACAGTGAGCGTGTGATATTCGTGTCAGTCAGGATCTTGCCAGCAAAGAAATGGCACCCAATGGAGTCCCTTGAGGCGAGTCAAGCAGAGGGGCAGTTTACAAAGGTATAAGAAATGGAGGGGACAGGGCAGGGCAGGAGAATTACCTCTAGGCCTGAAGGGACACGAGGATGAAGGGGGCCGGAGAGACAGACAGACAGACAGCTACCTTTGTCCAAGGAATACATCCACCGTGTCAACTCCACGGCTGAGAGCTGGGGACAGAACTTACCCACGTTCTCCTCCCTCCCTCCGAGCCCCTTCCTGGGGTAGCGGCTTGACTGGCCTGGAGTCCACAGGGCACAGAAGCCTGTGGGTCATAACTCATATCCGTCAGCCTCCTGGAACGCAGAAGACTCTAGAAGGGAGAGTAGTAGAGCGGGAGGGACAAGCAGAAGTATCCAGCCCAGGGCTGTGTGACTGACTTCCAAGAAGGGCTGACTGCACCCTGTCCCTGCGCCAGCATCAGCTTTTCAAGTTAAGCAGACTCTTGAGCTTCGAGGGACTTTGAAAGCACCAAACCCTCTGGGTCGCATAAGAATTCTCTCAGGTATCCTCAGCAAGGGGCTGTTCAGCCTCGTCTTGAATGCCTCTGCTGACAGGAAGATCACTACATGTCAGAGTACTTCTAATTGGAAGCCTTCACTACCCAGGTCCCTTTAAGCTCCTAGTTTTGTCCTCAGATGTTACCAGAATAAGTCTAACTCCCCAACTCCCGTTCACAAGGAGGAATTCTACGTTTTGTCTATGGACAACCACCTCCTTAAAAGGAAGTGGGGTCGAGGGCAGAAGCCACAAACCTTGAGCCTGTCTTCCAGGCAAAGGCAGAAAGAACGCAAGCTGTGGGGAGGGAGGGACACCCTGAATCCCACCACGACGCATCTAAAGTTCAGAGCGCCCTAAAAATGAGGACGTGACTATGACATCCCTGAGAACAGGAGCTGGGATCCTGCAGGCACATCTCATTCTACTCCAAAGCCGCATGCTCCCCTCAGCAAGACCGAAGAAAGCAGGAGCAGCCAGCGTAATTCACGAAGAGCTCCCAGTGAAACTACCCTTTGCCAGCTCCGAGGATCACGCTGCGGCCAGTCATATTTCATCTTTTTTTTTTTTTTTTAATCCAGCCTGCAGAAAGCACTGTGCGTGGAAAGGGCCGGCTCCTTTGCAGCAATCAGTGTAAAACTTAGACCGAAGTTTATTTGTTAGCCGGTAACGCACGAGAAAGGGAGGGGAGATTTGTTTTCTGCAGCCGTAGGCAGATCAATCCAGATGGCACTGCGCCTGCTACCAATGACCTAGAAACAGCCAGGTCTGTGAGGCTCCGTGAGGACGGTCAGTGTTGGTGGGCCAAGGAGGGGCTCCAGCGGAAGAGCAAGTGGGTGCACAGGGGACCCACATTTTCAAGGTCTCTTGCTGGTACACCCACAGCACAGAGCACGGACGATTAGCTCCGAGTCCCGCCCGGCCTGGTCTCACTGTCACCATGTGGGCGCTCCAGTAGGAGCCTTGGATTTGGCCCTGCTTCCTTTTCACCAGTTTTAAGAGTTGATATGAAACTTAGGTGGTTCCATTTCTTATACTTCTAGAAATACCTAGAAATACCTCGTTGGGAATAGGTTTCAGCTGCTACTCCTCTGTTCGCTGTATAAATGCAAACGCCACAGCCATCCTGGGAGAGAGGCCCTTGTTACCAGCCGGGGTTTTTGAACCATGTAAATATTTTTGAATTTACATTCAGTAAAATTCACCTTTTTTTCTGTGCAGTTGGTCGTGAGTTTTCATAAATGCACCAAGTTGTGCAACCACCATGATGAAGATGCAGAAGAGTTCTGTCTCCCCCAAACTTCCCCTTTGTAGTCAAACCCTCCCCCCCCCCCAGCCCTAATGGCTGGAGCCACTGTTTCTCCGTCCTTACAGTTTGTCTTGTCTAATATTTCATTCATAAATGAAATCATGCAGAGTATAGCCTACGGGGTCTGTATTAGCCGCATTTTACGAATAAGTCAAAGCAAGCTAGAAAAGGTCAGGAGGTTGCCCAGGGTCACACAGCTAGAGGAGCAAAGCAGACATGTGAGTGCAAGCCCGCTGATTCCAAACCTTCTCCTTGCTCCCCAGGACTGGGCTGCAACCCGGCCTGGCCTCGGCGCCCTCCTTCCCCTCACTGGGATGGGGGAGGGTGGCGCTATGAGATCATGAGGGGCACGGCAGCATGGCTTATTGTTTCTGCCAGGGTTTGGCCTCTAGAAGGGACTGAGCTCTCCAAATCACCCTACTGGACTTGGTGCCATACCTTTGAACCTGGCCAGAATCAATCTGCTTAAAGGAACACACACACACACACACACACACACACACACACACACACACACACACATTTCTGCTAATGCTAGAAGCATCTCCGGAGGTTCAAGGACTCCCAGGAAGAAAGAACCAGTGCTTTCCTCAAAAGAGGCAAAGCCACAGATTTATTTAATGGGATTTGGGTTGTCGGGATGTTTTGGCCATCTGAAGGGATTTTTCTTTCTCAGGTCATGAAAGTAACTGCCATGAAATGAAATTTGACTTGACAATTATGTCACAAGAAGTAAACATCGTCTGCTGGGCTGGTGGCTTGGAAGCTTCTCTCTAAACTGCTTCTGCCAAAGGCTCCGAAATGTTTGCTTTCGGGCTGCAGCCAGCCGTCGCGTGTTTAGAGAAGCACACGCTGCAGCCCGCAGAGCAGACCCCGCGGCGAAGGGGCTGTGGCGCTGTGGCTTCCTTGCAGCCACACACCCAGGGCCCTGGTGCTCCCTGCCCCCTGCTCCCGGCGAGTGGCCTGGAAGGTCTGCTGTTCTTGGTTACGGCTGTGGGGGCTGCCCTTTCAGGAATCTGCGCAACCAAGGCTCGGGAGAGACCTGGAAGCTCCAGCGCTGCCCAGTGGGCAGGTGATCACCAAATATGCAATTTTAAATGTTTAGTAAACATTTAAAAGAAACAGTTGAAATTCATTTTAATCATGTATTTTTAAGCCAACATATCCAAAATATGTAACCAGTGTATCATTATTAATGAGATATTTTATAATATATTTTTTTTCTTTATTGATTAAGGTATTACATATGTGTCCTTATCCCCCCTCCCATTGCCCTCCACCCCCTATCACTCATGCCCTCACCCACCTGGTGTCTGTGTCCTTTGGTTAGGCTTATATGCATGCATACAAGTCCTTTGGCTGATCTCTCCTCCTTACCCCCACCCTCTCCTACCTTCCCTCTGAGGTTTGACGGTCTGAATAATATATATATTAAATTTCCAAAATCCAGGATGTTTTACACCCACAGCACAGCTCAACTTGGACCAGCCCCATTTCAACCTGTGATTGGTGACTACTGTGTCAGAGGGCTTTTAAAACTCTAGAGGTGGAGGTGATTCCGTTCCCACCTGAGCCTCTATAGCAGTGTGACCTTGGACAAGTTATTTAAACTCCTGCACCTTGTTTTTTTCAGTCAAGAAAATGACAATGTTGTCTACTCACAGAGTGGGTGTGAGGATCAAACAAGATAACACAAGTCAAGTGCCCAGCAGGTGGTAAACAGCCCATGAATGTGAGTTGTTATTACAGCACTAGAAGCCCGGTGCACGAAATTTGTGCATGGGGGGAGGATCCCCTCAGCCCAGCCTGCACCCTCTCCAATCTGGGACCCCTCGGGGGATGTCCAACTGCCGGTTTAGGCCCGAACCCTGCAGGATTAGGCCTAAACCGGCAGTCGGACATCCCTCTCACAATCCGGGACCACTGGCTCCTAATCACTCACCTGCCTGCCTGCCTGCCTGGTCGCCCTAACTTCCCCCCCTTGCTGGCCTGATTGCCCCTCACTGTCATTCTTTGCCGGTTTGGTTGTCCCCAATATCCCCCCTCCGCCAGCCTAGTCGCCCCTCACTGCCCCCCCGCCAACCTAATCGCCCCAACTGCCCCCACTGCCAGCCTAATCACCCCCAACTGCACCACCCCACTGGCCTGGTTGCCTATTACTGGCCCTCCTGCCAGCCTGGTCACCCTCAACTTTCCCCCTCTGTCAGCATGGTCACCCCTAACTGCCCCCCCTGCCAGCCTGGTTGCCCCCAACTGCCCCCACTGCTGGCCTGGTCACCCCTCACAACACCCCCACCAGCCTGGTTGCCCCATGCAGCCTGCTGTTCAGTCATTTGGTCATCCCTCACTAACCCACCTGCCTGCCTGGTCACCCCACGCAGCCTGCTTGTTCAGTTGTTTGGTCATCCCTCACTAACCCCCCTGCCAGCCTGGTCACCCCACACAGCCTTCTTGTTCAGTCATTTGGTCATCCCTCACTAACCCCACTGCCGGCCTGGTCACCCCACACAGCCTTCTTGTTCAGTCATTTGGTCATCCCTCACTAACCCCCTGCCGGCCTGGTTGCCCCTCACGCCCCCCCCTCACCAGCTTGGTTGCCCCATGCAGCCTGCTTGTTCAGTCGTTTGGTCATCCCTCACTAACCCCCCTGCTGGCCTGTTTGTAGGCAGCCATCTTGTGAGGTTGTGATGGTCAATTAGCATATTCCCTCTTTATTAGATAGGATAATTATTACTGTATTTACTGGTATCATTATCACTGTTACCATTGCTGTTGAGAAGTCAAACTTCACTTGTCTGTTCTTGGACTCCTCATGGAAATCAAAATCGAAACTGGAAGCAGTTTCACTAGCTCCAAGGTCAAGGGGAATTAGGAAAAAGGAAATGGAGGGTGTAAATCATATTTTTACACCCTTAAGAGTTTACAAAACTCCTTTCCTCTATTTTATGTTTTTGATGGTCACAATTAATCTGTAATTTAGAAACTGTGTTATCCTCTTCATGGATGAGGAAAGTGAGGCTCAGAAAAGTTGGGCAAAGTGCTCAAAGTCACCCAACCAGAGCAGGGAAGTTGGGACTTAACTACAAGGTTTTCCTCTCCAAAGCTATTTCCCTAATAACAGAGCCTCAGGCCCGAGTCCTAATGCTCATTCTTTTGCTCATCGATATGCCAGGCAAGTGGCCTGACCTATCTGCCCTTGCTTTCCTCATCGGTAGAGTGCCACAGGCTGAGTCTGGAGGCTAAATGTGGGGGTTTGTAGACTGAGGACCAGGGTGCTCTGCAAATACTCCGCACTCCCTCTGTGCTGGTTGCCTAAATGAGAACTCCTAGACTCTCCAGTTGGGGGTTGAGTTGATTGGATGTTGGTGTGGCTTTGGATAGAAACTATCATTAGTTTAGCCTCCAGACTCAGCCTGTGGCACTCTACCGATGAGGAAAGCAAGGGCAGATAGGTCAGGCCACTTGCCTGGCATATCGATGAGCAAAAGAATGATAGCATATCGATGAGCCAATAGTTTTAAAGAGACACTTACCGAGATCAGAAAAGTCACTGAGGGTTGGGGGTGAGCACTGGCATCATGCCTTTTCCGCGTGTTGATTGACTTCAAATAGCCCATCTGGCTTCATATGCTTTTCTTTTGCTGCAAACCATTCCTCGTCTCACGGTTCTGTCAAGAGGCCTCATCTTGAAGCCACACTGCATGCTTAGCTCTTCAGTGAAGCCTTGAGGGGGAAACATCCCATCACAAGAGAAGTGTGGCTTGGGGTCCTACCAGGAACTACATGGCTCCCTCCCATGGGACAGTGAAGCAGAATTTAGTAAAAGTGCAGTGTTGTTCCTAAAAAGGTGGGTAGGGTTTAGGGAACCCAGCAAGGGGTGGTGCAGAACCTGTGCTTAGCTGCTGAGGGCTGTATCAGCCCACGCTGGGAGGGGTAAGAGGACAGAGCCAGCATCACCTGGAGAAAAAGCTCTAGCTGTACTCCAGGGCTGCCTGGCGGGAGGCGTGGCCTTCAGTAGAAGACACACCGAAGTGTGGCTGAAGGAACACGGGAGGAAGAAAGAAAATGAGCATCATGACCTCACCTGCAGATCTCCTGGCAAGACCCCTGATTGGCTGCATTCAACAGGGAGTCAGAGGGCGAGGGAGTCCATAGACGAAGACCACACAGATCAGTCTCCTGGGAGCACAGAGCTCGGGAGAGAGGCCAGAGGAGTGCACCTGGAGGGGCAAATAAAAGCTTCCAGCACGAAAATATCATTTGGTTTGGATACTGGAAACTTTCCTAATGCCTCACTCCACAGCTCCTAAATTTGGGAGGTGTTTTGGAAGAAAGCATGATTATCCAAGGCCCTTGAAGTTCTACCCTTATAAATTCTAGAAGGCTCACACTCATCTGAAAGAACTGATTTAGACCAAGAAAAAGGAGCTGATATGATGGAAATCTGAAGGAGGTGACATGGAATTTAGGGTGAACAAGAGTAAAGACGTTTATTTCACACAAAGCAAAGGATTGGCCAAAATGTCTTAGTCCCTGGCCCTGATTTCTTTTTTTGAGGCTCTGCCTGATTTATTTCAAGCTTTTAAGGTCTTTACCTTAAATAAAAATACAGAGTAAATCAAAATACAGAAGCCACCCCCACAGAAGCAGCCCAGAGGACTTACAGAGCGGCATCCCTGGCCCTAAACCTGATCAGAGAAAAACCAGAACGGCCCACAAATGCACTGGTCATAATGCACAAGGCGGAGAAGGAGCAGGAGAAGGGAAGAGTAGGCCATGTCCTATTTTATAATCCCAACAAAAATAGATACTTTTTTACTTTTCAACTGACTCTGAGCACAGAACACATGTTGCCACAATGACAAGGAGCTCAGTGTAGTAGAAGCTGGGGTTGGGGGTAATCTCTAGTTTTAAAACATGAAATCCCTCCTCTTCTAAAAAAAATCAATAACTGATTTGTTTACGAAAGTTTATAAAAATGTGTGCTGATTACTAGTATATATCTAATACTCATATGGAAAACTTGAAGTAATATAAATAAATGGTGAAATATCTGCATCTACTGATGACTTTCCAGTGAGTCTGTGCATACTTGGTTGGTGTGCCTATTTTCTTTTTCCTTTGACGCATTTGGGATTATCCCATAATTATGGTTTCCTCTCAGTCCCTTTCGTAAAGATTACCTTTAATCTAAAAGAGTAGTTTCTACTCAGGGCATGCATTAAAATCCATTATAGATCTTATTTTTTAAAATAAAATAAAAGCAAGCCTTCCCATGAAAATGATGATTCAGTAAAGATGAGGTTGAGAGACCTGGCATCTTTAGATTCTTTTCAGCTCCTCTGATGATTCGGATCCATATCACCAGTTGTAAATTAGTACATTCTAATGGGGGTGGGGGGGTGGGGGGAACAATGGATTCCTTTAAATATGTATACAAACATCTTCATTTTTAACGTAGTAGCATTTTTATTCAAAGTGTTTTTCTACATCACAAATGGCATTTTTTATTATGGTGAAATATGCATAACATAAAATTTACCATTTTAACCATTTTAAAGTGTACAATTTAGTGTTATTAAGTACATTCACAATCTATTACCACTATCTATTTCTAAAACATTGTCTTCACGCCAAACAGAAACTCTGGACCCATTCCTTCCATATCTCAAGTCCCTGGAGAAAAGAATACTTTTTAACACCATTTCATATTGATTACAAAATATTCCTTATGTGGATATGCTATTATTTACTGAACCATTATTATAACTTCAGACAATTATGTTATTTCCAGATTATTTTCTAAGACAGCAGCAAACATCTGCATGTGTGTGTTTCTATTTGGTTCTGCTTTCTATCTTCTATTTCCGAGATGTTCTGTGTTTTCAATTGTTTTGAGTGTGTTTGCAATTGATAATGGGAGCATTTGTATAATAACTGCTATAAAATCTTTATCACATAACTCCTTACATATATATTTTTTCCTTGAAATAAACTCCTAGAAGTGAATTTACTGGATCAAATCTATAGTATTTTAAAAGCTTTATTTAAAGCTTTTGAAAAAATAACTTTGTCAAATCTTCACCTTTATTATTATTTTTTTAAGTGTTTGAACTTCTTTATATTTATCATTCAAAAAGATTGTTTCACCACATTCTCTCTAAAACTTTATCATGTTTGGTAGATAATAATATCTAATAGTTCTGATTTCTTTTAAATAACTTATTAATGAAGAATGTATTTTTACATGTTAATTAGCCATTTCTTATTTTGTAAATTCCAAAACATTTCACTGTTTATCTGCTTGAGTCTTGTGTTCACTTTTTCATTTATTTAGTTTAATATTAACATAGAATATTTATCTTTTTCTAGTAATATTTGTTGCAAATATTATATCTAGTTGTTTTTGGATTGTTGTGTTTTTATTTTTAAAATACTAAGTGTGAAACATTTATGTGATAAAATCTTTAATCTTTAGAATTGCTGTCTTTTCTTTTTACTTTTAGAAGTTCATTCCCAAAGTGTCAATAATTACTTGTTTTTTAGATATTTATGGTTTAATTTATTTTTTTCATTTAACTCTTAGTTGTATCTAGAATTTATTTTGAGGTTTTATACCAAGTGAAAATTAAACATTTTTTCCACAAATAACTAACCCATTGCCAATATCTGTCTGTTAAAAATCTTTCCCACTGATTTACGATGGCATCTTCAACATATATGTCAGAATTCTATGTGCTAGGTCTGCTTCAAGGCTACCTATTCTATTGCAATGATTACTTTTTTATTCTTGTACAGTGGCATATGTTATAATCTTTTCATTTATTTTTTACTTTTTATAATTATGTATATTAGTTTTACCACAGGACTCTCAAATACCTTTTGTTAGATTTATTATTCAACAGTTGGTGCTATTTTGATGCAATTTTAAATGATTGCTTAATATTTTTCAATTTTTTTTTTGTTTTACACTGATATTTAGGATACAATCAATGTCACAATATATGTATGTCAAATAATTATACTATACACCCCAAACCCATACAATGCTATATATATATATATATATATATATATATATATATATATCAACCATATCTCAATAAAACTAGATAAAAACATTTTTAAGACTGCAATTAGTGAATTTATAATAATGTTTATTCCTAGCAGCCTTATATTTTTTTCAATTTTAGTAGTTTAACTGCAGATTTATTTGGATATTTAACATACATAATCATATTATCAAGAATAATAGTTTTATTTAGTCCTTTCTAATTTTTACACTATTTTTTAAATACACTGAGTGGCCAGATTATTATGATCTCTGAACGCATAATAATCTGGCCACTCAGTATATATATATATATATATTAGAGGCCCAGTGCATGAATTCGTGCATGGGTGGGGTCCAGCCAGCCTGGCCAGGGGGAGAGGACATTGGCAGTTGCCCCGCCTGCCTGCTGGTCGAACTCCTGGTCAAGGGGACAATTTGCATATTAGCCTTTTATTATATAGGATATACACTGAGTGGCCAGATTATTATGTGTTCAGAGATCATAATAATCTGGCCACTCAGTGTATATTTTTATTGATTTCAGAGAGGAAGGGAGAGGGAGAAAGAGATAGAAACATCAATGATGAGAGAGAATCATTGATCGGCTGCCTCCTGCACGCCCCACACTGGGGATCAAGCCCGCAACCCGGGCACGTGCCCTTGGCCGGAATCAAACCTAGGACCCCTCAGTCTGCAGGCCGATGCTGTATCCACTGAGCCAAACCGGCTAGGGCTACACTATTTTTTGTTTGCTTGATTGGCTAACTAGGGACTCCAGTGCAGTGGTGGGTAGATGGGGTGAAAGAAGACACTAGTGCTTGATTCAGATTATAAAAGGAGTATTTTCAACAGTTCACTGTTCAATATTGTTTGACTTACTTTTTTGTAGATACTTATTGTTAATAATTAATTATCACTTCTTTCTATCAAATGATTTTTTTGCCTGCGTTGTGAGTATATGACTTTTCTATGTTATGTTCACTGATTTTCTAAAGTTAAGTAAATCTTATATGTCAAGAATAAACTCAACTTGCTCATGATGTGTGAATCATTTTCTATGTTGCTAAACCCTACACATGTGCAGGTGTGTCTTCAGTCTTTACCAGCTACCCTTCGAGTTTTACTTTTTAATTCAGTTACAATCAGAGAATGTTCCTTGCATAATTTTAATTATTTTAATTTCTTTGATTTGTTTTATGTCCTCAAATGTATTTTATCTTGGTGAACATCCTATGCAAACTTGAAAGTAATTTATATCTGTATTTTATTTAACTTTCATTGTTTTTATTATGGAGAATTTCAAGAATATACAAAATAAATATAATTACATTATAAAATCCTATGAATTCATCACCTAAGTTCAACACTATTTTTTAAAAAAAACACAAAAGAAATGGCAAAGAAAAGGGAGAGAGGAAATTAGTAATCCTTCCACTTATTAATTTATGACTTAGTCTCTATCAATAAAATAAGTATAAAATAATAATAATAATGTTATTTAAAAAATAACATGATAGAGGAAAAGACAGTTGTTCCAGAAAACCTAGCTAAGAAGAGCTAGGATAATTGAACAGAAAATAGAGGAGGCTCTGATATTCCTGGAAGGCAAGACGAAAGCAAACCTAAGTTGCATAAGAAGCATGTGTGTTCATGAGGAGTGATGGACCTTTTCTTTACTGGACATTCAGCGAGGAATGTTATATTTAAACAACATTGAACAAAATGGACAATGTCTTCCAAAGTAGAGCTGCAAAAGATAACATAGATTACTTTTGCTTTTTTTAACTTTGGATAAAAACCAAAGTCTGTTTTTAATCACTGTCTTGAGTACATTTCAACCAAGAGCTAAAGTAATATCATCCAGGTATAAAGTTTTGTTAAAGATGCTTACAGAATCTAAGAACTTAAATAAAACATCTTTAACTAATGTTAACTGTGTCATGACTAAAAGACAAATAAACATGTCATTGTTCTCTTTCCAAAAATTGGGAGATTGAACTACCTTGCTTTTGACTAGTGATTCTCAAAGTATGGTGTAAGACTTTTTATGATAGACGTTAAATGAATTTTAAAATGCATGTTTGCCCTGGCTGGTATGACTCAGTTGGTTGAGCATTGTCCCATGCACCAAAAGGTCACCACTTTAATTCCGGGTCAGGGCACATGCCCAGGTTGTGGGCTCGATCCTCAATAGGGGGAGTAGAGAATGCAGCTGATAGATGTTTCTCTCTCATATCGATGTTTTCTCTCTCTCTCCCTCTCCCTTTCTCTCTCTCTAAAATCAATAAAAACATATGTTTAAAAAGTATAAATTATTTGTAAAAATGCATGTTTTAAGGTTCTTGTTACAGGCAAGATAGAATAAGCACACTCCACCCTGTATCTCCCATTGAAGGAAACCTGGACAAAATGCATACAGCCATTATCTGAGGACTTTGAAAAGTAATCAGTAGCAGGTGGATTGGGGAAGACTAGAATTTCAAGTACCACCAAAATGGTTATCAGTTCATCTTTTTTTTTCTTCCCAGCATCCCCTGGCCTGAGCACACTGCAGCACCCCAAAGGGAACACTGGGCTGCAGACAGGGCTCCACGAGAGTCCTAGTTCTGGCTTCACAAGAGGCAGAAGGGAACTCCCCAACGCTTGGAGACAGTGTGGAAAGACCCCTTGTTTGCCTTTTATCTCTTCTCTTGGTTTTCTCCCCTCCCCGCCCCCTTCCCCAAGCAATGCCATGGTGGCAGGGACTAAAACTGCACCTGGATCTATCAGAGACCAAAAGTGAGGGGAGGGCACCTTCCTCTCTGGCAGGTAAAGATGAGATCCCGGGAGAGTGGGGCAGCCCTCTATTGCATTTCATTCTTTCTTTATCCTCTTACTGCTGGGCCCAGACATGGGTGCAGTTGCACAGATGCATGACAGAAGGGTTAATATAACCCCAGCTCTCAGGCCAGAGGACCAAAATGAGGAGCCCCAGGGAGAATGCAAAGGAGGGGTTTAAGAAAGCAATTTCACAAAGTTATCTATAAACATGTGGGCTCACCCTGATCTATATTTGTAGGAGTCTGATTCTAATCAGCAAACCAGATTGTGAAAATTGAAGCAACAGATAAAACATGGCCAAAGTCCCAAACTCTGACTGATAGTCATAAATCAAACCTTAACATTTAAAAGATCTGAAATGTAAAGTATGTTGTCAGACAATTATGAAATTGAACAAGAAATCAATAAAGAAAGATAGCAAAAAAATTTTCGCCAAACATTTGAATATTAAACAACTCACTTCTAAGTAACTCATAGCTCAAAAGAAGTCTCAAGGGATATTAGACAATATTTCAAACTGACAAAAAAAAAGGAAACGTAAAAAAATGTTGTTGGATGCAGTTAAAACCATCCTTAGAGGGAAATCTGTAGCATTAAATACTTATATTAAGAAAGAAGAAAGGTCTCAAATCAATTATCTAAGTTTCTACCATTAAAAAAAAACTTTAAAAAGAAGGGCAAAACAAATATAAAACAAGGAAAAAATATGATAAAGAGCAGAAATCAATGGAATTGAAAATATAAAAATAATACTGAAAATTAATAAAACCAAAAGCTGTTTTTTTTTTTTTAATGTAATAAAAAATAATAATTCTGGCTCTGGCCAGTGTGGCTTAGTTGGTTGAATGTTGTCCAGTACACCAAAGGGTTGCTGGACAGCTACAGATCATACCTTATTACAACTCTACACATCCACAAGTGACACATTCAAGGGGCAGACTCAATGTATACCAAAGCCTCACTGAATCAAGTCCTGCTCCATAGGGGTGTCTCCCACACAGCAGCTCTTCCACTGTAGTTGCAGCTGGTTTTCACAACCAAATGGTCAGGGGTTCAATTCCTCCCAGGGATACCAACAATAATCAAGGCCAAACTACAGCAGGGCAGTGCACACAGACCACACAGGGGAGCACCTAGAGTGCCCAGCTCAGGTGACTGGGGAGGCTGAGCCACTGGGCCCTACAGAACACCTACTACACAAGGCCACCCTATCAATTCCAGGAGACATAGCAGCTCTACCTAATACATAGAAACAAACACAGGGAAGCAGCCAAAATGTGAAGAAGAAAAAAACAAACAAACACAACTAAATGAAATGGAAGCAAGCAAACTACTAGATACAGAGTTCAAAACAACGGTTATAAGGATGCTCAAGGAACTTAATGAGTGTTTCAAGGATCTTAGTGAGAATTTCAAGAAAATTAGTGAGAACATCAAAGACATGAAAAGGGGCAAGTAGAAATGAAGGATACACTAATTGAAATGAAGAATAATTTACAGGGAATCAACAGTCAAGGAGAGGATGCTGAGAATCAAATCAGTGATTTGGAATATGAGGAAGCAAAAAACACCCAATTAGAAAAGCAAAAAGAAAAAAGAATCCAAAACTATGAAGATAGTGTAAGGAGTCTCTGGGACAACTTTGAGCACACCAACATTCACATCATGGGGATGCCAAAACAAGAAAAGAGAGCAAGAAATTGAAAACCTATTTGAAGAAATAATGACAGAAAACTTCCTTTACCTGGTGAAAGAAATAGACATACAAGTCCAGGAAGTGCAGAGAGTTCCAAACAAGGTCAACCCAAAGAGGTCCACACCAAGACACACCATAATTAAAATGCCAAAGGTTAAAGACAAAGAGAGAATCTAAAAGCAGCAAGAAAAAAGCAGTTAGTTACCTACAGGGGGGGCGCCCATATGACTGTCAGCTGATTTCTCAACAGAAACTTTGCAGGCCAGAAGGGAGTGGCAAGAAATATTCAAAGTGATGAAAAACAAGGACTTACAACCAAGATTACTCTACCCAGCAAAGCTATCATTTAGAATTGAAGGTCAGATAAAGAGCTTCCCAGATAAGAAAAAACTAAAGGAGTTATCACCACTAAAAAAATGATAAAAATTATGAACAATAAAATGGCAATAAATACATATCTATCAACAATTGGATCTAAAAATCAAAATAAATGAATAATCTAATAAACAAAATAAATTGATGAATAAAATAGAATCAGAGGCATGGAAACATGGAAAAGACTAACAAATCTCAGAAGAAAGGGGGGAAGAAGGTGGGAATAGATTAGCCAAAGAACTTATATGGATACTAGAGGCCCGTTGCACGAAATTTGTGCACGGGGGGGGGGGGGGGGGGTGGGGGGAGGGGGCGAGGTATGTGTCCCTCAGCCCAGCCTGCACCCCCTCCAGTCTGGGATCCCTCTCACAATCCAGGACTGCTTGCTACCAACTGATTGCCTGCCTGCCTGCCTGATTGCCCCTAACCGCTTCTGCCTGCCAGCCTGATCACCCCATAACCACTCCCCTGCCAGCCTGATCAATGCCTAACTGCTCCTCTGCTGGCCTGATTGCCCCTAACTGCCCTCCCCTGCCAGCCTGGTCACCCCTAACTGCCCTCCCCAGCAGGCCTGTTCACCCCCAATTGCCCTTCCCTGCTGGCCTGGTCCCCCCAACTGCCCTCCCCTTCAGGCCTGGTCCCTCCCAACTGACCTCCCCTGCAGGCCTGGTCCCCCCCAACTGCCCTCCCCTGCAGGCCTGGTCCTCCCCCCCAACTGCCCTCCCCTGCTGGCCTGATCACCCACAGCTGCCCTCCCCTGCTGGCCATCTTGTGGTGGCCATCTTGTGTCCACATGGGGGCAGCCATCTTTGACCACATAGGGGCAGCCATCTTCTGTGTTGGAGTGACGGTCAATTTGCATATTACCCTTTTATTAGATAGGATAGAGGCCTGGTACACAAATTCATGCATGGGAGGGGGCCCATAGGAGGTTGGCCGGCAGGCCCCGATCTAGTTGTGTAGATGTGCTGAGGTAGCGGCAAGTAAAGACCACAGACAGAGCACCCCAAAACGGCCTGAACACCAGCTACACTCTGAGGTGGAAATACAGCTCTACTTCGCTGCCTGTGCTCAGGCAGCCTCACTCTCCCCAGGGTGGAGTTGCTGACAGACAGACAGACAGGTCATCTCTCCTGCCTATGCTGCACATTTTCTCAGGGCTCCGCCCCCAAGCATGATAGCTGACTTTGGCCAATGGTGGCACACCGTCGTAGGAGCACTAGTCAATCAGGGGTTGTGAGCCTGGAAAGGCGCGGGGCCGAGCTACAAGTGGCTGATGAGGGCGGAAGGGTGAGCAGCGCACGCGGTGCGGTGGCAGAGGTAAGATGGTGGTGGTGCTTACTTTACGTAGGCTGCTGTCTTGCCCCTTCTGCCCCTCTGAGCTGCTACTCTGTCTTGATCATTATTGGGGTTGCTCTCCTCCTACAGGCTTCCCAGACCCAGATTCTCTGGTGCCCAGAGCCTTAGCCAGGGGGAGGGACCACAGGAGGTTGGCTGTGGGAGCGCACTGACCAAAAGTGGGCAGCTCCTGCATTGAGCATCTGCCCCCTGGTGTTCAGTGTGTGTCATAGTGACTGGTTGTTCAGGTCATTCTTGTCGTGGGTCATAACAGTTGCTTAGGCTTTTATATATATATAGATATGCATTACCCATGGACACAGACCACAGGGTGGTGAAGACCTGGTGTGGGGCAGGATCTGGTGGAGAACAATGCAGGGGGGGACATCTCTAATACTCTCAACAATCCTATATAATAAAAGCCTAATATGCTAAGTGTCTGGTGGTCCAGTCAGCCATTCAACCAATCAAAGTGTAATTCTCTATGACATGCACTGACCATCAGGGGGCAGACACTCGGACCAGTAGGTTAGCTTGCTGCTGGAGTCCAGCTGATCGGGACTGAGCTAGATGGCTGGAGCCCTCCTGTGGTCCCTCTCCAGCTGGCCAACCTCCTGCGTCCCTCCCCAGCCCTGATCATGCACTGGTGGGGGTCCCTCAGCCTGTCCTACACCCTCTTGCAATCTGGGACCCCTCAGGGGATGTCAGAGAGCCAGTTTCAGCACGATCCCGCAGGCCAGGCAGAGGGACCCCACAAATTGGTGCACCGGGCCTCTAGTAAAGATATAAAAATAGAAAAAAATTACATGATTATATCAATTGATGCAGAAAAGGTACAAATAAAATTCAACATCTATCATGGGAAATACTCTTAGAGATACAGGAATAGAGATAATCTACCAAAAAAAGGGGGGTGGGGGGGACAACTGACATTATACTTAATAGTGAATGACTAAATACTTTCTCCCTAAGAGGAGGAGCAAGGTAAGGATGCTCACACCACCACTTTTATTCAGCATGGGCTGGAATTTCTAGGCAGTACAATAGGAAAGAAAAGGAATAAAGATCTAAAAGGAAGAAAAAAATACAGTCTCTCTCTCTGCAGGCGACACAATTTTCTACTTAAAAAAAACCTCAAGAACTCTACCAAAAAAAAAAAAATCTAGAAAATAATAAGTGAGTTTAACAAGGTCATAGGATACAAAATAAACATTTAAAAATTAATTTTATTTCTATATATTAACAATGAACATGTTGACACTAAAATTAAACATATAATAGCATTTAAGATGTGTAAGTATACTTATTTAAGATGTATAAAATATGTGCAGGACTTGTATTCTGACAAGTACAAAAAGCTTATTAAAAAATCAAAGAAAACCTGAATAAATAGAGACATACTGTGTTCATGGATTGGAAAACTCAACACAATAAAGATGTCAATTCTTCCCAAATTTAATACAGGCTTAATGCTATTCCTATCAAAATCTCAGCAAATTTTTTTGTATATAAAGAAAAGATTATTCTAAAATTTATATTGAAAGGCAAAGGAACTAGAATAGCTAAAGTAATTTTAGAAAAGACTAGATGGGAAGAATCAGTCTACCTAATTCTCAAACTTATTATAAGTAATCAAGACTCTGGGTACTTTTATGGAGGGACAGACACATAGGCCAACGAAACTAAAAATAGAACCCAGACATAGATTCACACAAATATGCTCAATCGATTTTAGGTGTAAAAACTATTTAATGGAGTAAAGATAACCTTTTCAACAAATGATTCTGGAGAAAGTGAATATCCATAAGCAAAAACTGAACCTCACCCTAAATCTCACACCTTATACAAAAACAAACTCAAAACAAATCCCAGAATTAAAGGGAAAATGTAAAACTATAAAACAATATAAAAATAGGAGAAATGTTTGGGATATAAGGCTAGACAAAGAATTCTTAGCTTAAACTTGACACCAAAAGTGTGATTAATAAAAGAAAAAATATAAATAGGGCTTCATCAAAATTAAAAAACTTTTGCTCTGCAAAATACCTGTATGAGAATGATAAGACAAACAACAGACTGAGAAAAGAATATTTGCAAAACACATATGCAACAAAGGACTAGTATCTAGACTATAAAGGAACTCTTAGATGCAACAGTTAAAAAAAAAAAAGCCAATTAGAAAATGAGCAAAACACATTTTCCTGAAGATGCTATATTGATGGCAGTAAGCACATGCAAAGATGTTCAACATCATCATCCATTAGGGAAATGCAAATTAAAACTGCAGTAAGATATCACTACACACCCATCAGAACAGCTCATTAAAGAGAGACAGGACTAAGTGGTGGTGAGGATGTGAAGAGACTGTCACTCGTGCATTTCTGGTGAGAGTGTAAAAGGTACATCATTCTGGAAAACTGGCATTTTCCAAAAAGGTTACATACAGTACCATTTCATGGATCTAACATTCTGGAGATGAGGAAATTATACAAATTGAGGCCAGAGTACTGGTTGCCCAGGATTAAGGAGAAAGTGGGGCTGGGAGAGAAGTGGATATGGCTAAGGACAACATTAGAGATTCCTGTTTTGATGGAAATGGTCTGTCTTTCGTGTATCAGTGTTAATAGTGTCGCTGTAATATTTATAGTTTTGCAAGATATTGGGGGAATCTGGGTAAAGGGTACACTGGACCTCTGTACTATTTTTGACGACTGCATGTGAATCTACAATTACCTCCAAATAAAAAGTTAAATTTTTTAAATGTATGTTTTTCTTTTGGGGCTTCTGGGTGAGTGGTTTGTAATCCTATGGTCATTGATTTTTACGTAAAATCGAGGTCTACTTGATAGTAACCTAATAAGTGTTCCTAAAAAAACGTGATATTCATTAATTAGAACTAGGAGGTTATTGTAACTTTTAATTCCAGATTCTAACCAGAAAGCTGCCCGCCGGGCAGGACTTCCCAGTGATGGTCCTACTGCGCATGGACGCATCATGGGATCCTGGCATCGCTGAGCTATGGGAGCAGAGCACATTGCACTGCTGTCGTACTTGACGGTAATTCAGTTCCTCCTCCTGGTGTTTGTTTTGCTATTGTTAACCTTAAATTGCTCTTCGTTTAGCCTCACAGTGACTCACTGAATATTGTCAGAGTTGTGTGCTTCACTTGGTAATATGTAGAAATTCCTATTTGGGTGAGCAGTATGTCTACCTAAAACTTTCCAGTAACTCGACTTGCACGTATCTTCTGCATTGTGGTTCAACATGACCCAACCTCAACTGTACTACTAAAGCCAATATATGCAGAATCCCAAAAGGATTTGCTTGAACACTGACTCTTCATTGTTATCACTCAGTTAATAATCTTTCCACTAGAAAGTGCGAGGAGCTTGGGTGGATGGATCTCGAGGTCTTTGGCTCCACTAACTGCCAATGGAAAAACGAGAATGGAGGCCTTGGCCTTAGACTCTCCAGTTTGACTACTAATTTTCCTAGCTGAGTTAACAGCGAAACGTTCAGATTGGGGTTGCTCGCCGGTGCAGATGTTGTGTTATTGAAAGAAACAAGACCCCAGATTCGCTGCACACCGAGTGCATAAAGGCAGTGGTGACTGTGGTTAGGAACGTGCATGATTCTGCCTTCATTAGTGTCCAGGTGGAGGCTCTTCCCATTTCAGTCCGAGGATGCCCTGTTCACGTGCCTTCTCCTCCCGCAGAACAAAGTGGGCTTTGTGCCCTTGCCGGTGCCGTCGGCGGCAGGGAAGGCCTTTCTCGGATTGCTTTGGAATGATGAAGAGTGCGTCTCTCATCCAAGAACTGAAACGATACCTTCAGGTGAGTCCGGAGTCCAAATCCTCAAAGGAGGGATTTAGGAAAGCATTTGAGAGGATCAGGTTTAAACCAAACAATCCCTTAAGAAGAAATTCCATTCAGGTTCTTTCTTTAAAACAGGAAATTAAACAGAGTCATTATAAGGCATACTCAGGAGACTGGTAGCACCATCCCTCCCCACAGCTAGTTTCATGAATTTTATTTTGGGTAATCTGTGATTTGAAAACTCTAGTTAAATTTGATCCTGGTAACCATAGCTCCTTTAAAGTGCAACAATCAGAATTCTAGGCAAAATGCGTCATTTTAGGAACATATAATACACCTGAACTACAACTCCTCGCATAATTATCAAGATGTAAGTCTCCCGGAGTATTATTTTAAGTATTTCATTAAATTCATGGGCCTATTTCCAAAACTCCTGATGCAGAGAAGAAGGCCAGATTATAGAACGTGAATTCTTTCAAGACCCTGGTTGAGTTAACATACTTTATTAAAATTACTTGAGGCAAGCCAGAAAGCTGGGCTGGTGAAACAGGCATAGGTTGGCACACTTTCCAGATGTTTTTATTTTTAAGTTTCATTATATGAATATCAGCAGAGTAGCCGATGCTATGTGAAGGCAGCACCACTGAAACCCCACCCTGTAAATAACTCTCTCAGTTGCTTTCCAGAAATCCTCCCCTCCACACTGAATTGCACATTGTTCTTTATGAACACAAGAAGAAAGGCTTCATACACATCCCCTGAAATTCTTACCAGGGCAGAACGCTGGTGCAAACTCCTCTTGAGACGTTTAACGGTGAATACTTAAAATTAATCTGATTTTATTGCTGTTTTTCTTTGTGCAAAAAATGAGGGATTTGGGGAAAGCTGTTCAACTCAGTCAAGGTCTTCCACTTGTTTTATTCCGTGAGATGTTCCCTAACAGATCAGTTCAAGAGGCCTCGAGGTAGGCGCATGCCTGGCATATTTAAGGAAGGGCAGGGGGCCAGGGTAGAGGAGCAGAGCGGGGGTGGGGAAGTCGTGGGAGGTGAAGTTAGGGTAACAGGGCCAGACTGCGTTAAGCCTTGCAGGCCAGTGGGAAGACCTTGGGTTTTACTCTGAATAAGAAAGGGAGCCATGGGAGGCTTTCCTGCAGAGTAGAGACAAGACTTGGAGCTGGGCTTGGAATCAGCATCCCTGGAACCCCAGCTCCCCAAATGGGAATCAGGCCCTGTTGGGAAGCAGGGAGGGGAGCAGATGCTGGGGAGACAGCCAACCATGTGCAGAGCACACTCCGTTTTCCCACAGTGAATGATAGAAGGAAAATAAAACAAAGTATGCTTTTGAAACCAGGAATACTCACACATGTGTAACACACACTTACACAGAGAGAGGGAGAAAGAGAAATTTTACATCCCAAACACCTTTGTTCACATGACAGAGTGAGCAAAGTACAGAAACAAAAGAATTGAAAAATCAATGAAGGGCTTTGATCAAATTAATTATTTTTTTAGTAAGGGTCACGCTGAGGAGCTCAGACTCCTCAGGAGTTCATCTCCTTGCTTCCATGTGTCCAGTGTTTCAGGAAACAGTCAGTTTGGCAGTTAACTGGGGTCTACAATTGTTACATAAAATATGTTCAACATCTGTCCCTGGGATCACCTTAAATGTCACTGCTTTTATTGTGTTTAACGCTTGCCCATCAAAATATAACTTACAAGAGAGATTTGGTTTTTTGTTTTTTGTTTTCCCTAGCCCATCTTCAGAACTCCTTTTTTGTGGCATAATCGTTCTCTCAGGACTAAAAGGGAAAACTCATAAGAGTGACAATTACTCAGTTTCTTTGTAGACAGAGATCATTAATTTGGGGATCACATGAGGTGAATTTAACCCTATTTAAATATACGTGCACTCTTGTTTGCAGCTTGTACATCAGAGATATTTCTTTTTGTCAGGCAGGACAAGACTGAACCCATCTTCCATGAGTGAATGAATTTCCATCATTATTAACACGTTGGCTGTAACTCTGACCCCACCCCCACCCCCAAGGCAGTACCTTAAGAAAAGTACTTTCTACACAACACAATGAATGCTAACCATTTTGACATTCCTGTGTGCCAGGTACTGAGCTGAGTTTTTCATATAAAATGGTCCAGCTTCACCCTTGTAACTATGATCTTGGGTAATGTACTTAGTATCTCTGAGCCTCCGTTTCCTCATCTGTAAAATAGGAGAACCTCATAGAGTTCTGAGAGTTAAGTGAGTTAATGAATGTAAAGTGCTTAGAAAAGTACCTGGCACATCATAAGTACTAAATGCATAGCCTACCGATATCTAATTTAATAATCCTCATAACAAAGTTATAAGATAATACCATAATATTCACCGTCTTACTGACTGAAGGTAAGAGAAGATAAATGACACTAGCAATGACTAATTGGTCATGACTAATACCAATACTGGGCTAAGCAAGTAAATACTTTATCACTAATGTTTACCACACTCTTATTACCACTGGGAAACAATTTCTCAAAGACATTCAAGTCCCATGGCTGGATTGATGGGGCTGGGGTCCAAACCAAAGTCTTCTGATGGGAATATGTGTGCTCTCTCTGTTACACTGGGCTACCTCCATCCAGGAGTTTGGTCTACATGATAGATGTCAGTTCTGAATTACATTTTCACTGAATTGGCCAGTGGGCTCTGCATACCTTGTTTTCTTCAAATCAGTAAGTTTGACATCTTAAAATAATGATTTAAAATTTTTTTTTTACTTAAATAGTATTCTTTTTCTCAAATGCTATAATTTTTTTTATTTCTTCTTTCAGTTAAAAAAATAAAGTGATTTTTAAATGGACTTTAAAAGTGTTTCTTTTTTTAAATATATTTTTATTGATTTCAGAGAGGAAGAGAGAGTTAGAAACATCAATGATGAGAGAGAACCATTGATTGGCTGCCTCCTGCACACCCCCTACTGGGGATGAGCCCGCAACCTGGGCATGTGCCCTTGACCAAAATCAAACCCAGAACCCTTCAGTCCACAGGCCGATGCTGTATCCACTGAGCCAAACCAGCTAGGGCTAAAAGTGTTTCTTGATATCGATTCCTGTCCCGGGAAATGACCTGGCTGTGGGAGGAGGGGTAGTGCTCACACGGCTTGAACCAGCCCCTACACGCCTGAGCCAGTGTACTCTGAGGTTAGCAACAAGCTTTAAAGATGGGTTAGAACCATGTTTCTCACAATGAGGTTCAGGGGTGCTCCTGCATTGAATCACCTGGGCTGGTGCTTAGAAAAGCTTTGGATTGTGGGGCTGGACTGAGTCCAGAGAGTTGAGGGAGAAGCCAGCCACCTGCACGGTAACAAGCCCACCTTGTGATCCGCATGCACAGTACAGGTTGGAACTGTTGCTTTACATATACAGCTTTTCCTCATCCTTATCATGTTTAGAACAAGCACCCAGAATCGAATGGAGATCTTTACACATAGCGATCAGGCAAAAGGAAATCTTTTACCACCAGTCAAGGAAATGCTGAGAACAGAGAGAATGGGGAATTACAGTCAGGAGAGACCATATCTCCCTCATGCTCTAATCCCCTAAATCTGGTTTATGTTAGAAATCCAAACCCATAATCTCAAAGGCCCAAAGAACTCAGACGCAGGCTTTGCTCCCCTCTCTCCCCCTTACCCCCTCTCCCCACCCCCACCCCCCCCCCCAAAAAAAAAAAAATCCACGCCACTGCGAAGACACCAGATGCACAGGCTGCAGTAGAGGAGAAGCCGCCGGGCCCACTTCCAGCCTGCCCGGTGCTGTTAGCAGCCTCACAGATCTGTAAGCACAGGTGACATTTGCATATCCTGCTCCAGATTAGAACCAGGCTTCACAAGGAGATGGTGGAAATGGCAGGGGATGTAGAACGAATGACTGCGAGCTCGGGATGGGCTCTCTGGCTAAATGCTTTATGTGCAGCATCTCATTGTGTCCTGAAACCCAAGAGGTAGTTCCTCTTTTATCTCCCTCCCCCACCCCCCCATTTTGTAGATGAGGAACCAGAGGCACAGAGAGGTTAATTTCCCTCGGGGAAATTAGACAGTGGGATGGAAGCACAAAACTCCTAATTATTCTAGAGCCTCCACAGGTTTGGCATCAGTTAGACACAGGATCCCATAAGGCCATAGCCAACCGATTAATCCAGTCAGATTCACAAAGTAGAAAACAACAAGAAAGGGAGTACGTTTTCACCCACATGGTTTTGACGTTTGAATACAGCTATGATGGGCCTGAGTTGAACCTGACCCGAAGCCAGTGTCTGAAGAGCAAACAGACCATAGTTTTGTGTGGACCAATCATGTTTCAGTTTCGGGGATTCTAGGCTTTTTTTTTTTTTTTTGCTTTTTTTTCCTGGGATTGACAGCAAGGCCACAGTCAGCTCTGGGTTTGTGTTGTTACAGCCGCTGACGTTTGTTGGGTAATCACCACGTGTGAAGCACTGGTAACTTCCCATACATTTCCTCATTTAACCATCAAAACTACCCCAGGACAGTGGTAGTAACTACTGTGATCCCATTCTCCAGATGAGGCAAATGAGGTGTAGAGTGGATCCAGGCTTCCAGTAAGGCCTGCATGATCCCAGAACCCGAGCTACCCTGTGGTGTTAGGGTTCTCCGGAGAAACAGAACCAGTAGGACAGATGTAGATAGATGGAAAAGGAGATTCATTATAGAAATTGGCTCGCGCAATTGTGGAGACTAAGTCCCATGCTCTGCCATCTGCAAGCTAGAGACCCAGGAAAGCGGTGGTATAAGTCCATCCAAGTTCAAAGACAAGAACCAGGGAAGCCAATAGTGTAAATTCCTGTCTGAGTCCAAAGGCCTGAGCACCGGGAGTGCCAATGCCCAAGGGCAGCAGATGGATATCCCAGCTCAAGCAAGAACAGGTTCCGCCTTCCCCTGCCTTTTTGTTCTCTCCAGGCCCTCAGCGGACTGGATGATGCCCGCAGCATTGATGAGGGAGAGCTTTACTCCGTCTACAGATTCAAACGCTAATCCCTTCCCGACACACCCTCACAGGTACACCCACAAGTAATATTTTGCCAGCAATCCAGACGTCCCTTAGTCCCATTCAAGTTGATCTATAAAAGCAACCATCACCCCTGCCTTTCCAGCATAGGATAGTCAGTGGGAAGAAGCAGGTGGTGGGAATTCCATTCAAACATTGCCGTTCCCACACTTGGCAGTTCTGTGACAGTCCCTGTGATCTATCTGGATTTCAGCCTCTCCCATTCGTCAAATGCAGATATGGCCCTAATTATCCTACAAGCCACCAATCACTCCTTCAAACACCTGGAACTTACCATGATGGAAACCAAAAGTCTACCTTTTTTTCTGAGAAATACAATTTTATGAGCATCCTGTTGTCTGAGGGTCCACAAAGGAAGAGTTTTAAGGAAGGAAATTGCAGTCATTTTACAGAAATGCATTCTATGGTGACATCCAATTTTGTCTTCTAACTAGAATATAAATTCCCACATTCTTCCAAGAAATCTTCTGCCATTGTATGGGGTGAAAAGTGCTCCACTAAATAAAATTATAAGTTCATCCTTTCTGAGATGCCAGTGTATGCCCATGTTTCTCAGTGAAAGAACAATTTGCACGTGATGTTCCATTTATCTATTGCTTTTTCTAATCCAGACAACCTCTTGGCTGTAAGGACACCGGGAAGATAGAGAAAGCATTGTAAGATGTTAAAGTGTGCTGAGAAACAAGAGCGCCACTGATCACTAATAAAGCATATCATTGAATAAAACAGGTAATTAGCCATGATAATGGAAATATAAACAGCACCTAATTAGGAGGACTTTCCATTACTCTCTCTTGGTGTGGATAGTAAATATTTGGTACATTGCTATTACACCCGGGTGCATAATTTCTCAGCTGGTTTTGGCCCAATTAACTGGGTAGCAGTGACGATGTCCAAAACAGTTGAGGGCAGTCACAATGTTGATGTTTTTCTATTCATACCACTTCCAATGAGCCAAAGACAATGTAAATATGAATGGGGAATGCTCTATGTTATCAAACTAAGCTTCTTATAAAAATTGCCTTCAGCAGTTTCTGCATTCCCAGAGTAACTACCCTTCACCCCCTGCCTTCCATTGGAGCAGAAGCTTAGTTCCTCAGGCAGCTGCGGTCTGGTCCGTGCCCACCAGATCTGCCCAGGGTAGCTTCCAAGGACCACCGTGTTGCCAAGTCAATAGATACATTTCCTCCTTGTCCTTCTTGACTCCTTTGGTGGCCTTTACTCTGTCTTCCTCCTCTTCTTTAAAAACACAGGCTGTTCTGTGATGCCCTCTCCCCTGTTCCTCCTCCTTTTGGGTAGACCTCCAGCTCTCATTCTTCAGCCCCCTTGAAATGGCACTTCATTAGTAAGCATCCCTTCTTCCCTCCATGAATAATCCTGTGAAATCTCATGCCCACAACAATTATAACTAAGCTATTGCCTCCTTTACATTATTATGGCAGAGCCTTCATTCCAG
Source organism: Eptesicus fuscus (assembly GCF_027574615.1). Lineage (NCBI taxonomy): Eukaryota > Metazoa > Chordata > Mammalia > Chiroptera > Vespertilionidae > Eptesicus > Eptesicus fuscus. The sequence continues at coordinate 53,475,248 of NC_072490.1, read as the reverse complement.
CTCTTGTCACTGGCCTCCTGGATTATTTTGATGCCTTCCTCATTTTTCTCCTTACTCTTAATTTGACATCTTTTCTTTTCAATCCATCCCGTACCAATATTTTCAAGTTGCATATTTGATCTTGTTGTTCTTTGCTCTCTGCCCTCTGGGCTCCTTTGAAAAAAGTCATCTTGAGTATGAGGTAGTGAAGGTAGGCTATAACTTCTCAGAAGAAGTGACTCTAGGGGCTGAGGTAACAGCTGATGGCTGTGGTCACAAACAGGCCTGCTTTCTGGGAGGAAGCTGAGCAAAGACCAGACTGCGGGAAGGGCGACTCTCCCAGGATCTTCCAGGAGCAGGGGTTTGGCCACTTGACATATGGTTGCCAAAATGCATTCTGATCATTGATAAACTCTTCCTTGTCGAGTTCTTTCTGACTTAAGCATGGTTTATGCACAAAGTAGGGAGAATCAGTAACCATCTGACTCAAGGGTACCAGGGAAGTCACTGGTCCTTATTTTTATTTCCCCACCAGCCTGTCATGGTGCCTGTTTCATTAGGATTAGATTAAGCTGCTAGTGATATATCCTCCCTCTCCCCCGCAAATAAAAACAACAACAACCAGAAACCCAGATGGAAGTTGAATTCTCTCTCACATAAAGTCCAAGGTAAGATGCCCAGGGCTGGTGGGGTGCTCCCTGATCACCAGACACAGGCTTCTCCCAGCTTCCTGCTCCATCGTCGTCAACACAACTTTAACCTCATGATCCAAACTGACTGCTTGTGCCCCAGTCTGCATGTCTGAGTTCCAGCCAATAGGAGCAGACATAAAGATCGTAACACCTTCCATGAAAGACACTTCCTGGAAGTTGCACAGACCACTCTCTTTGTATACCATTGGCCAAAATTCAATGTCATGGTCACCTTAGCTATGAGAGAGACTGGCAGGTACAATTTTTCTTTGGGGCAGTCATGGTCTCAGCTACAAAATGGTGTTTTGTTATCAGGCAGTGGGGCATACTCACCTGCAGGAACACTATCAACCTCTGCGGCAGCACCTGGAAGCCCTGTGTCAGACTGCAGACCTTTCGTGCTGAGAGACTTTCAGTGACAGAGCCAATGCTCTCTATTAGGGAACGTAATGCAGATGTCCTCAGCAGGCATTCGTTTTTCAGCTCCCTTCCAAAGTGACATCAAGATCCAGGGATGGCCAAAACCGGTTTGGCTCAGTGGATAGAGCATCGGCCTGCGGACTGAAGGGTCCCAGGTTCGATTCCGGTCAAGGGCATGTACCTTGATTGCGGGCACATCCCCAGTGGGGGGTGTGCAGGAGGCAGCTGATCGATGTTTCTCTCTCATTGATGTTTCTAGCTCTCTATCCCTCTCTCTTCCTCTCTGTAAAAAATCAATAAAATATATTTTAAAAAAAAAAAGATCCAGGGATGTCAGGGCAGGAGGGAAGGTTACCACTGAGGGACAGGGGTTTCTGAAACCGGAAGGAATAAAATGTCCTACACACGCCACCCATCAATGATTTCAGGCGAGGGGCGGGGCAATAAGACAGAGACATTAGGACCAATTCTGGTCTGCTGTGTGGCCTGGGGGTCAGTTTCCTCCTCTGTAAAATGGGGGAAATTGTGTTATTGGGAGGAAAAAAAATAATGAGTCTGTTTTAAAGCCTTGATGGGCAGTAGACATTATTCATTGCTGCTATGACTAGCTACAAATGTTAGGTTGAAAAAAAGCCACTGGAAAGAAACCAGGTTCAAAATATAGATCTGAGGCTGCTTCTGTCAGTCGGCTGATGACCGTTTGCTTGGTGTTCGCTTCATGAAGGCAGGAGCAGGTCCTGTTCGGTTCACCACCGAATCCTGGTGCCTAGCACCGCACCGGCACATGGCAGGTACGCAGGAAACATGCCTGGAATTACATGGGTGAATGACCCAAAGGGACCAGATCAATGGAGCAGAAAATGTTTAAGGGCCTCAGAGGGGAGACTGCACGGAGAGGTCCAACTCCAATTAAGGGGAGACTAGTGAAAGGAGCAGGAGGGTTTGGGGGGGGGGGCGTGGGAGGAAGAGCTCATTAGTACATTTGGCGCTGGTAAATATTTAGCCAAATAGTGATTATTTTTTATACAACCTAGGGAGCTTGACCTCGTTCTATTTTGAATGTTAGGGTTTATTTTATTTTATTTTTCAATTACAATTTGAATTTGGGATTTTAAAGTTCTCATTTGATGCTTCATAAATTAGGGAAGGATAAAATATAAACTGGCATTAATGTGATGAATCAGTCAAACAAAAACAAACCAAAACAAAAAACAAAAACCTGCTGCATGGATTCTTATTAAGTGACACACATGAAGAATTAAAAGCCCCGCGAGCTATTGGCAGCTTCCTCTGGCCCAGATTGTTTTCCTCTTAAGTTCAACAGATCTAAATGTTTGTAAAATTCTTGAGAAACCCGAATCCTTCACCACATGAATACTGTCAGTAACAGCTTTCTTTTTACAGGTGGTGGCACTCTGTGAGCTAAGTATTCACGGTGGCAGTACCACCATTCCAGATTCGCCACAAGGCACTCAGCATCCACCTGGACACTGCATCGTGTGGCCACTGGAATGTGAAAATGCTTCTCACCAGCATTAGCAATAGCTAGTACTGGACCAATACCGTATAATTCTTTTTTTTTTTTTTTTTTACTTCATAAGAAAATCATATATATTTGTCATCAAATGTCCCTTTTCCCCCTCACATACACTTTGACCCCACCTTTATATGAACTTGCTGTACCTTAGTAATCACTAAAGCAAGGAGTGAACCTCAATCCATGACTCAGGTATTCAAGGACTATAATTTCACTTTTCAATGCCTTGCTCTACTTACCACTTCATGTCCCCTTTCAAGAAAGACGGAAGAAACTTAATCCCTGCCCACTGGTGGCCTCCCCTCCGCCCCGGGGCTGCTGAACTCTGAGGATGAGCACTGTGCTGTGCGAGGCCCTGACAGGAGCTTCCGCTGTGCCCGTTGACACCTGTCCGCAGCAGGTGCTGTGGGTGCCCCCGGGGCCCACTGGGCTTCTCTGAGAGGAGTGGCTCCGGTCGTGGAGGCCTTGTGGGCACCAACTGGGCAGCACAAGTCTATGCCGTAGCCTTCCTTTCATTCCTTTGTCTTTGAAACACAAAATCCAGAAAAGCATCCTTCTTATCTGCTTTTCTGCTAGTACATCTGCTCTCTGACACAGTGAGCCCAGAATGGACAGCTTCCCCAGTGGGGACCATGGTTACGGGGTGAAAAGAACGCCTGGGAGAGGGGAGCAAAGAGTAGTAACTCACAGCTATTTTTGTGCCATTTTTTTATCCATTATTTTGTATTTACTTATAGTAAATTTACCATTTTTATTTTACTATATTATATTTTATTACATTAATATAAACTATAATGTATTACTATATACCAATTAATAAACATTATTAAACATTAACATGCTACCCTACTACTATTTATTGAGTGCCCACCACCTGTTCTTTATAGAACTTATTTCTAGGACTTAACCCTACATGGAAGTTATATTCACACTTATCAAGTGAAGACACAAGCTCATAGAGGTTAAATAATTGGAACATGGTTGGGGCTGACTGCCATTATTCAAAACCAAATCTTTCTGGTGGCCCCCAAATCCTCTGCCCCTTCCACTGAGCCATACCAACTTCTTTCTCTTCTTGCTTCAACTAGTTCTGTTCGCTCCCCCTCTGAGTTTAGCAGAGCATATGGGAAAGACTGCTGATGCCCCTTCATGACCTTGGTTGAATCAGCTCTCAGAGTCACCCAGCAAAGGGACCCAGCGTGGCCGGGAGGCAGCTGTTGGAATGGCGGGTTCAACCAGTGATTGCCCTGGCCTTCGGTTCCATCTCAGAGCGAGGCCATTGATGCTTCTCGTGTCAAGAGAACCTTCCTTTCTGATAAATGATGGTGGCCAGGATTGGAAAACTCATGCCCAGCCTTTGGCAGCAGCTACAGGTTCACGCCCTCAAACTGACCGCCTACAGGTGCGCAGGCAAAATTGGATGTGAGCACTGGGTTCTCAGCCGCCCCTGGGGCACAAAGAGACCTGACTTGGAGTTTTAATCCTAACTTAATCTTTTCTATAACAATTTTCATTCTTTATCTGAAGACATGTATTTCTTCCTATTCTGCTCTGTGCGATACAGATTGAATTTTCTTGTTTCCTTTTTGAGAGAGGGCAGTCCAGCAGGGGCAAAGGGCTGCTTGAATTACCTATTTCAGTTCTAGTTAACATTTAGGTGGGTTTTCAGCATTTGGATTTGATTTTCTCCTTCTTGTTAACAATCCTGGGTTGGATCACTTTTTCATTTATCTGCTACTATATAAATAATTATTTAAGCATCTACCTTATTCCTTTTTAGCAACTTGGGGGAAGAGATCTTATCTTAGCAGTTTTGTTTCCTCTTCTTCAATGTACTTCTTCAACATATATTTATCAAGTACCTACCGTATCCCAGGAACAGGCCAGCCAAAAAGATGCAAGGAAGAACACAATGTGGTTCTTACCCACAAAGAGCTTAGAGCAGTGTTTCGAACAGTGGAATGTTACCCATTGTTATAGGCAAGAGAGAGTCCTTGGGCAAATAAACTTGAAAAATGGTGTGTTAAATTAACCCCACATCACCCGCTTGACACCACAGGACTTCTCAATTCTGTGAAGGAGTAGGAGGGTTTAAGCTATTGTGCACCATGAGTCTCCAACAAAGGAGGGTAATGTATGCAGTGTTTCCTGAAATGTTTTGACCATATAACTGTGTTGTGTGGTATAATCTCATGGAAGATGTGTTTTGTGAAACCTGATTTTGGGAGTGGTGGTGTAGAGGCTAGTAGAAGAGAGAAGCATGGAAAGGTAATTAAAATAATGTCAGCTAACATTTATGGAGTTCTTATTCTGTGCCAGGCTCTGGGTAGGTGCCCAGGAAAGAAAACCGACCAGGGAGAAGTAGAGAAGACATCATCAAGAGGAGGCTCTTATGCTGACAACTGAAAGGTTGGGCAGAGATGTACATAGATCCTTAAGAATGGTTGCTCACAAAATTAATAAAATAATATGTATCTGGCCCAGCTGGCATGGTTCAGTGATTGAACATTGACCTATGAACCAGGAGATCACTGTTCAATTCCTGGTCAGGGACACATGCCTGGTTTGCAGGCTCAATCCCCAGTGTGGGGCGTGCAGGAGGCAGCCGATCAATAATTCTCTCTCATCATTGATGTTTCTATATCTCTCTCCCTCTCCCTTCCTCTCTGAAATCAATAAAAATATTTTTAAATAAAAAATATATGTATCTGCATTCAATTTGATATATACTGTTAGGAATTTTAATTGTTTTATTTTGTTTATAGGCTAAGGATCCAATTTGTGAATTACTCAAAATGGAATTGTTGTAGGCTAACTGGCGGCCCCCAAGATATCCATTTCCTATTCCCCAGAAACCGCGAGTGGATTATCTTATATGGCAAAAGGGACTCTCCAGTTGTGATTAAACGAAGGACCTGATGGGGAGCCTGTTTCCTGAGTTACCCAGGTGGACCCGTGTCACTAAAGGATCCTTGTAAGAGGGAGGCAGGAGGTCCGAGAGACAAAGGACAATGTGACCACAAAGGCGGGAAAGGCTTCAAGGGGCTCCGCTGTTGCTTTGGAGGACGGAGGGGGAGGCCGGCTGGGACACAGGCAGTGGCAGCCGCTGACAGGATAGGAAGCAGCCGCCCCCCACCCCCACCCTCCCCCAGCCGCCAGAGGCAGCACAGCTGGGGACCTGCTTTAGACTTTGGATCTCCAGCACATGAAGAGAACACATTTGTGCTCTTTTTAAGACGCTGTAAGTTTGTGCTGTTTTGCTACGGCACTTGTGTAGCAATAGGGAACTAATGCAAGAACTGATCTTTTTCTTTATTTTTAAATCACACTCTTAAAAATTATCGACCACGCCACGTCGTTTTTGAGTATGTGAGTTAGAGCCTCTGCTATTTGCCATACTTTAAATTCAAACCGAGAATGTGTCAAGTAATCGTTCATGTACTTCAAAGAGCAATAAACTTCTTCCACGTTAACAAAACATGCATATTTTATGAAAAATAACTATATTTTCCAAATCAAGACAGAAATGAGAGAGAAGACTAGCATTATTTTACACTGATGCAAAAATTTTTAATGGCGGGCTTAATCCAAGGCAGCTGGATTCTCATAACCGCTGCTGCATTCAATCTGCGACAGTATCACACGTCACGTGGCCTCTGGAAAACTCCCTTGGACGCTCATGACAGAGTAAGAGTGAAAGGGTAAATAATATCTTAGAATTATCGTGGAAACAGTTTTGACTTTGCAGACCGCCCCCTGACAGACTCCCCAGGGGTCTCCAGGCCACCCCGCATGGATCCCCGAAACAGAGAATGAGTGTGTCCGGGCACTCTGTGCTGGACGGGCAGTCTGCCCTGCTCCTCACAGCAATGCTCGATGGAGGGACCAAGCTTAAACCCATTATTAACGAGGACCCTGAGGTCAAGAAAAGGTAAGGTGCTTGTCTCGGCTACACAGTGGTAGACTCCATATGCTGTGCACTTCCTGCCTCCACTGTCCCCAGTTATCCGGGGATAGTGCCATGGGCAGCCTTAATCCACACATATAAGACTCTCTCCTTTCTGCCTTTCTCTCTTTCAGATTAGACCACAGGCCAAGCACTTCAGCCCACCCACCACATTTTTTCTGGATATCTGCTTTTAAACCACTAACAAACTGTAGAACCGTAAAGCTGAAAGGCAGTTAAAAGCCCTTCCCCCTTCATTGTACCTGTGGGGAAACTGAGGCCCAGAGGAGGAAAGGCGTGGACATGGTCACATAGCACAGCCGGTTATGAGCAGAGCCAGAGCAACAGCTCACCCCTCCGGCTGTGGTCTTGTGATCTCCCAGGTATGCTGGGTCCCCTGATTCAAAATAAGATTTGTAAATAGGATAGAATATTATATTTATACTATAGGCCCAGTGCACGACATTCATGCACTTGTGTTGGGGGGGGGGGGGGGCGGTTCAGCCTGGCCTGTGCCCTTTCACAGTCCAGGAGCCCTCAGGGGATGTCTGACTGATGGCTTAGGCTCGAGACCCAGGGGGAGAGGGCCAAAGCTGCAGTCAGACATCCTTAGCGCTACCACAGAGGTCGGCTGCTGCACTCGCCAGCCTTCAGCCCGGCTTCTGGCTGAGCAGCGTTCCCCTGTGGGAGTGCACTGACCACCAGAGGGCAGCTCCTGCATTGAGTGTCTGCCCCCTGGTGGTCAGTGCACATCATAGCAACTGGTTGTTCCACTGTTCGGTCAATTTGCATATTACCCTTCTATTATATAGGACTAGAGGCCCGATGCATGAAAATTCATGTAAGAGTAGGCCTTCCTTCCCCTGGCTGCCAAAACTGGCTTCCCTCTGGCACCTGGGACCTGGGCTTCCCTCCTCCAGCCACTGGCAGGCACCTGGGACCCGGGCTGCTTCCCTCCTCCGGCCGCCCACAGGAACCCGGGACCTGGGCTGGTTTCCCTCTGGCCCCGGCTTCGTCAGGAAGCATGTCCGGAATGACGTCCGGAAGACATCCTGTCTAATTAGCATATTACCCTTTTATTATTATAGATGCACCATTCTCACATAACATTTCCACTTTATCAGCTCTTCTCCAAAGCTGGTAAGGCATGGTGGATTGATGAAGGTTTGAGGTAGCTAATGAAGGAGATATCTTTGCTCTCCTGCAGAGATGGTGTCCAACTCCACTGACAGGTACCTTACACCAACACCAAGTGGGTCCTTAACAAGCATTTAGGGAAGGTGTGAGTCAACGAGTCACCCCAGGCCTCATGCACCGCCCCCTGCAGTTCGAAGCCCTGTCTGCAGGAACGGTGGTGGACTCACACCTGCGCTGAGGAACCAGCGAGGCGTTTCTCACAAGCAAAAGCAACCAGGCGATTCCAGGCGGGAAAGCCGCCCCATGCTCTGCCTCTTTTTTTTTTTTTTTTAATATATTTTATTGATTTTTTACAGAGAGGAAGAGAGATGGATAGAGAGTTAGAAACATCGATGAGAGAAACATCGATCAGCTGCCTCCTGCACACACCCCACTGGGGGTGTGCCCGCAACCAAGGTACATGCCCTTGACTGGAATCGAACCTGGGACCCTTGAGTCCGCAGGCCGACGCTCTATCCACTGAGCCAAACCGGTTTCGGCCATGCTCTGCCTCTTGTTTCCCTTACAAATTCCAGCGCCTGCCCAAAGCCTCCACCCTCCCAGCCAGAAAAGAGGGAGGGGAGTTTTTTTAAATAAAATAAATTTTAAAAAAAGAAAAAATGAAGATAAAGTGCCTTTGTAACAGCTCAGACTTTATCTGCAGCTTCCTCTGATGGCCACCCAGCCCTTCCCTTTTGATTGTAATAACTGGACCCCTTTTAAATGTCTCTTATCGAGGGGAAAGTAAGAAAATACGTGCCTCTTCAAAGGCTCTCCGAAGTCATCCGATTGCATCTCTGGAAGGAGGAAATGTTCCGACATCCAGGGAGTCAGGCCCAAGGCAGGGCTCCTCCTGCTTACGGCCCACCTGCTCCGGGGCAGGTTCTGGCTCCCATGTCGGGACCGGCCTGCTGAGCTTGGCGGAGCAGCTGTTTGCTTTAGGAAAACAGCCTGCACTGTAATTCTCCAAGGCCTTGTGCCTGGTGTACAAAAATCTTGGTTCCAGAGCAAATACTTGAACCTGACCCTGACCGAGGCTTAGGGAGCACATGTTCGGAAATGTTCGCTGTTTTCGACGTGAAAGCAGATTGCCTTGCCCTGTGGACTTAGCCTGTTTTCTTTTTCATTTCAAATGCACAGGCTCTCGGGAGAATTGAAAGCAAGCAGGTTACACCAGGTGCTGTGAGGACAGGGACAAAGCTGCCGCTGGACCTAAAAGCATTAGTAATTTAGGGAATTTTCCCCTTTTTCAAATGAGACCTGGGATTAAATGCTCAGAGCGGTCATTACCATTTATCTGGACCAGGTGGTTTCTCGGGCGATGCCTTTAATGGGCCAGCCTCAGTGGGTGTTATCCAAAATTTGATTTGTTTTAGAAAACAGGAGGTAGCCAACAGATACCAGAATTCTCCAAAAAGAAGAAAAATCAGTAAAAATTTTAATAAAATCTCTCTTACAAGCTTTTCCACACTTAAAATCACCATCTTCACTGGAGATTAAAATAGGGCCTCTTTGTCCCAAGAAATACTCCAACCCCAAATTAGTGCTAAAACCAGTCAGCCCTAATCCAAGGGCCCAACCAATGACTCAAACACTTGCTATTCTGACAGTTCTGTTCTTTATAGCCCCCTCCCTTTGTTTCCCTAATTTCTTCCCCCTCAGAAAAGAATGGCTAAAATTTATGGCTAGGAGAAATAACTGATTGCTGCTGGCAAGTTCACTGAAGGGACCGATTGTTCCATACGGCAAGAATCAGAAGGCCAGCGAGCCATTCACCAGGAAAGACTGATGTGCGAAAGGGCAGAGCAATGTTCCTTTCATTGTGTGATAAAGGGTTCCATGTTTGCCTCCACATTCCTGCAGGCGGCCTGGTGTGCGGGACTGAGCCATCGGGAGAGCATGCGAAAGCTGCAAGTGTGAGCTTCACACAAGACCGGGGTCAGCTTCCGGGAGACAAAGGTTTCCTGTTCGCTTTTGTGAGGGTGGTCCAGACCTTTGTGCAATTACCAAGACAGGGGCAACAAAATGACCACTTTGTTATTTTCACATGCAACCTGAGCGGCCCCCGTCCTCTTCAGACTCCGGCTGGGAATAAGGTCAGAGAGACCGTTGGGACACACACTAACGCACAAACCAACGCCCCAAAGTGTTTCTCCTGGTAAAGACCCAGGGGCAGCTCACCTGTGCGCTGACGTACCTGGACGCTGCTGCTCCAGCAAGTGCAATGTGTTGCCAAAACTCCTCTGTCGTTGATAGGGGCAGACACAGAATGTTGGGGAACCAGCCAGAATTGTAAGAAATATTAATCATGCTCTGTTAACGGCGATTGTTTTTTCTGATTAAAGAAGGCACATTCTAACCTGGCTGGCAGCTGCACTTGGGACCTGGGAGCTCACCTGGAAATGCAGGCCGCCCTCCCCATTTGAGCTGCCTATTACCATGGAAAGATCAACAACTTGGCTGCAGAGACCAGAATCGCCAGCCCTTTGAAGATCCCCAGTCCTTGCATGTCACTAAGCCCTTTGAAGATCCCCAGCCCTCTGCTTACCCCACTGCCCATTTGTTCTTTTGCCTACTTCCCCACGTAATCCTTTGTACTTCTACCAATAGAAGCAGCCAGTGGATGGTGGGGTGCGAGCAGATTTGTGTGGATGACCTGCTGCTCTCCCATAGAGCGGGCAATATTGAAATAAACATTCATCTATGACTCAACACTGTCTCTGCTGAACTGGCTCAAATAGTCACAGGCAGCTCGGACCCATTGATTGTCCAGTTACACCATCTCCTACCAAGACAACAGAATCTCAGCCCATTGCCCCGCAGTTCCTCCAGGCACTGCCACCAACGTATAAGGACTCCCGTGTAGCCAAGGCATAGCTTGGTTCCACCCAGAAGTGGGAGAAGGCTCCGCCTCACATGGTGCCACCTGACCCTGAGCAACAGTGGATGTGCCTTGTTCCCAGAGCCTGCCTCGGAAATACCCGCAACCTCTCCATGTCACCGGAGAACGGACCCACCTGGTGCTGGCCGTTCCTCTCCTGCCCCAGGTGCCTGCTCATAAAACTTCCTTCTCGGTCAATCATTTTCTGCCCAAGTCCGTCCATGCATGCAAGAAGACCCTAACTCCTAAGTCAGTAGCAGCCAGCCATACTCTGTACCCCACTGAAAATCGATGTGCTACACACAATAGGTCCAAGTGGACCTCAACTGTAAAAGGGGTTATGTTTGAGTAGCGGCTCACTCTCTGACATACTCCTTAGTATTTCACTAGTCATTTGATGAATGTGTTGCTAAGAATGAAAGAGTCATAGAATTAAAAAATCTATAATAATAAAAGCGTAATACGCAAATTGACCGAATGGCCAAACAGCGAAACGACCATCCGGACGACCATACTAGAGACACCCACTGGCACCAGGCCAGCCAAGGTGGGTGCAATTCGACTGATTGGGAGCCCAGCCATCGCCCCATGATCGCCCCGCAGAGGGAGGCCCAGGCCACCAGCCGGCAGGGTGATTGCTCAATCAGGGGGGCTCCACAATTGCCCCAAAGAGGGAGGACCAGGCCACCGACCAGCAGGCTGCAGCAGGTGGGCGGAGCCTCCCTCTTCGGGGGCAATTGATCACGGGGCTCCCGGACTGTGAGAGGGCGCAGTCCAGGCTGAGGGAACTTCCCCGCCCCTCCCAGTACACAAATTTCGTGCACTGGGCCTCTAGTGTTATAAATAAATAGAAAAAGCCATGAAATGATTGCATACAGCCCACTGTGGGAAGCAGAAACCTCAAACCCTCTGTCCTCTGCGTGGCCGTAATAACAATAGCCACTCTAATCACTAACAGGCGTCGATGGCTTCAGAATTTATGAAGCATTTTACATACATTATTTCATTTAAATAATGAACTGAACCCAACCCTTTGGCCCCCTAGTTGTTAAATAGCAATGAAATGGAACTTTCTGTTTCTAAGTAGGGAGGCTTTAAAAAAATCTTATTAAAAATAGCTCCAAAGGCAATTTGAACATCAAAGAGCTTTTTATGAAACAGCATTTTGATGAGTTAAGTGTAAATGAATCAGAACCATATGGATTAAATTTATTTAAAATAAACAAGGGTTTAAGAATGAAGAGGCAAAGTAGTTTGAAAACACATCTGACTTCATCCAAAGTGTCTGAGCGCAGAAAGGACTAGATGTCTGTGAGCCAGGGAGGTGGAGAACAGCAGCCTGGTTACCTGGAGTTCTCGTCAGGGTTCTAGACGAAGGAAAACTACAAACCTTCCTGGTGACCTAGAAGTTATTTTGAAATTTATTTTTAAGTTATGGAATATTGTATTAATACCAGATGACTAAAACCATGAGCGGAGCTACCTACAGATTGATAATGTCCTGAGCTTCCGTTTTCCTCACGTCATTGTCACTCTCCCCAGGGGAGAGCTCCAGGAGCAACCGCTACGTCTTCAAAGACGGTTTCAAGGTGTATATCTCTTTCTCTCTGTTAGTACCATCCAAACATTTATTTTGAGATGAATATGATTTACCTCTTGTTATTTTTTCCTTCCAAAATGAGTAGACAGTCCACAGACTGTGAAGTTTTTGTTTTCATTTTATTCACCAAAATGGTGGGGTGGTGATGAGCCAGGTGTTTTAAGACACAGCCTTAAAACTCTACCCGTCTTCGGGAGCCAGAGCTGCTTTCCAGGCATAGACGGATCCTTGGTTCTAGCCAGACACCAGAACTGACAAAGTTTTGGTTTGCACAAGATGTTTTCCTCTTGTTGTGCGAAATGTATGCCTTCCAGACAGCCCTTTATTTGTCTTTAGTGAACATTACAGCTTGGCATGTTGGCAAATGTTCCTTATGTTGGGAGATCAGTTTTCCTTTCTCCCGAAGGAAGCTCCATTGCAAACCTCAGGTTTCACACGCGAAGGAGGCCTCCTCCCCCTCCCCTGGTGGTGAAATCCCCAAAGCAGTTGCCCATCTTAGTCCCGCCCCAGCGGCTACTAAACACATACTGCTTAGTAGAGTCACGATACTTAATAGATTTCTAGGAAAAGTTTACGGCAAGGTCTGGGTGTCTGCAGTAAAACTGGATCGAGGCAGGGAGTTTCGTAGTGCCAAGTACCCGCTGCCCACCCAGGTCATCTTTCCTCAACTGGGTTCCAGAAACCAGCGCAGCCGGAGGCAAATTGTCAAACTGTCAAACTTTGTCTCCAGTGTCTCATATTTGTCTACAGCTTCTGTGCCTACAAGACTCGTGCCCTCGTGAGCTAGAATGGAAGACATTGCATTTGAACTGAGACCTGCGTTCTAAGACTACACTGGCCACTTTCTGGATTCACTAAAAATGTGTCCCATAAAACATGGCACTTCCACTTCCTGGGCTTCAGGCGAAACGTGCTGCCACACAGTTCCCATGATGCTGCCTACCAGGAGTGCTGTACCTCGACTGGCACAGCTGTGCGTGCCGGACACGCTGAGCTCCTGTGCCCCTGCCCACACCTGTGTCCTCATGCTTCCTCTCCTGGAAGGTACTCCACCACCACTGGGCGGTCCTGCTCTCAGAAGTCTGTGCGCCCTGCAGGTCCGCCTCTCCCAGAGTCTCTTCATGAAGTTCTCCTGTGCCACAGCTGCGCCCTCCACACACTCAGACACACGTGTGTGTGCACATATGCTCACACACACTTACATATACACACATACAAATACACAGATGCGCTCATATGCACACATGCATGTACATATGTGCACATAAATACACACGTGCAAACACATCCACTCATGTGCACGCACATGTGCACACACATACACACATGTGCACACACATACACATGCACAGACATACTCACAGGAACACACACACACACACACATTGTCAATATTTGTTCTCCATCAATCTCTCCTCTCCTAAATCTGCTCTGTCCAATATGGAGCCATTAGCGGTGTGCAGCATCTTAATTGCAAGTAATTAAAATTCACGCGAGTTTAAAATTCATCACCTTGGTTGCAGTAGCACCAGTTCAGGTGCTCAGCGACCACATGTGGCTCCTGACTTTCCCCTGGGGCAGTGCAGACGTGAGCGTTTCCACCCGGGAAAGCTCCAGGGCCCGCCGTCTGGGCGCCAGGAGAGCAGGGCCGCGGATTCCGCTTTCTCTGCTACCAACTCCGCCCGCATCCACCCGTGTTCTGCAGGCCTGGCACCCGAGGTTCCATCCACAACTGCACCTCCCCATCTCTCCTGGGCCTCTCAGGACCTTTTCCAGAACAAAGACAGTAAAATCCTACCATTTCCAGTGCCTTGTGCCCCACTGAGCACCTTCCAGGTGGTAGGAGTGGAGCTCTTTCTCAAATGACGGAACTCAGCGACTGCTAGGCCGCCAGGCCTGACCCGGGCCTTTCTGCCCGCAGAGCCCTGGGACTGGCCCCGGAGCCTGGGGAGCGGCCTCTGCCACCTCTGGGACCAGTCTCTGCTGTGGGGACTTTCCTGTGCACTGCAAGCTGTTTAGCAGAATACCAGCTTCTGCCTTCTAGACGCCAGTTGTTACCCACCCACCATCCGTCCTGTTTATTGGTGACACCATAACTGTCCCCAGACATCGCCCCATGTCCCTGGTGTGGGGGAGGGGCAAAGCCCTCCCTGACTGAGACCCGGCTCCAGGAGGCCCGTTACCGTTGGTCAGAGGGATGAAGAGATGCCTCTCAAAACACTGGCTTCCTTTCGGCAAGTGAGAGGCACGTGTCCACCTCCTCTTCTGGGAAAGCAGGAGTCATCCCTTCACTCTCCCGTGTCACCCACAGGCCACGTCCCCATCTGGGAAATGTTCCGGCCGCTTCCTTCCATGTTGGGCAGAAACCGAGTCTGGGGGCCCAGGTGCGCTCCCACCCCTGCCCCTGCAGCTTTGCCTGGAGACCACCTGGTTCAGATGGCAGTGTAGCAGCAGCACCTCTGGGGGTCGGGGGGCGAGCGGGCGGCGGAGAGGTGGGAGGGAAGAAGAAACAGCTAATGCCTGGCCATTCAGCACAACCAGAGAGACCGCAAGCTATTCTGAGCTGTTTGCGAGGGCCCAGGACCTAGCAAATGGCTCCAAAAGCAGAACCAGCAGCCCATGAGTGATATTTCAGTCACGAGAGGAATAGGCAAATAAGATGATCTTTTATTTTATTTTTAATATATTTTTATTGATTTCAGAGAGGAAGGGAGAGAGAGAGAGAGAGATAGAAACATGGATGATGAAAGAGGATCATGGATCAGCTGCCTCCTGCACGCCCCCCACTGGGGATCGAAACCACAACCCGGGCATGTGCCCTTGACCGGAATCGACCCCGGGACCCTTCAGTCCACAGGCTGATGCTTTATCCACTGAGCCAAACCTGCCAGGGCAAATAATGATCTTTTAACATTTATGGGATCTTCCTGAAACAGCTCAGTCCCCACCGGTGAGTCAGCCCTATCACACCCCAACTCTCCCTTCTTTTTCTCTGATTGCCTTTTAACTATGGCGACTGTAAACTCCCCCAAGGAAAACACTTCTGTGTCAGTGTGTATGCAGAGCAGCCTTTCCCCACCAGCCCTCTGAGAAACCTTCAGATGAAAAGTGAGTCAGGTGTGTGAGAAATGCTGACTCTCTCCCCGTCTGGTTCCCAGTGCACATTAGCACTCGGGGCTCTGAGCAGCCGTGCAGCGAAGAAAAGGAGATTGCAAGCAACAGAAACCTGCTCTGGCGGCTCCCGATAAGGTGATTATGCCTATCCTACAAGCCTGGTAGGAAAAGAAGCCAGTAGCGATAGCAGATCTGAAAGTACTCTTCAATGTTGAGGTACTGGCACCTGGTAGAACCCACAAAGGTTGCTTTTTGCAAGGAAGCAGGAAAACCCTGAATTATGGAACCACTGGGTTCAGAACAAACTTCACAGGCCCAAAAAATTTTAAAAAGAGTATTTTCCCCCATGAGCATACAAAGCTTTCTTCTTTCTTACAAAAATAATCCATTTAAAGAGTTATTTAAGGTTCAGAATGTCAGATGCTCTCCATGTCTCTTATGCGTCCAACTCCTGACTTCAATTAAGGACCTTCTACGCTCAGCTTCTAAGGAGCAATAAAACCTAGAGACTGAGCAGTTAGAGCTGATGACTAATGATCTGGGTAGGTGGCAGTGGTAGCCAGCAGGACCATCCGAGCTGTTTCCTCCTGTTCCCCGCCCTCCCTAGCTCTCTATCAGCTTCCAGGCCAGGCGGGTAGCAAAGCTGTCTGCCTGCTGTAATAGAAAATAAAACCTCCACTCTTCCCCACTCAGCCCCTCGAAATACGGCAAAAGGCACAGCAACAATAACTAAAGCTGCTTTGTGCCGAGTGTTATTGGCCAAATGTTGTATCTCTCTTAAAATTCATACATTGAAACCTAATCCGCAGCATGATGGTGTTAGGAGGTGAGGCCTCTAGCACGTGATTGGGTCATGCGGGTGGAGCCTTCGTGAATGGAATTAGTGTATTTACAGAACAGACCCGGGGAGATCCCTCACCCCTCCCTCCCTGTGGGGACTGGGAGAAGGCAGCTGTGAACCAGACACAAAGTTGGCTGACACCTTGACCTTGGGCTTCCCAGTCTCCAGAACTGTGAGAAGTAAATTTCAGTTCTTTGTAAGACACCCAGCCTGTTCTGTTATAGCAACCTGAGCTAAGACAAGGGATTTTTATCCAAGGATCCAACCTCAGCCAAGGGATGGGTAGTTAGAATTTAAAGAGTCCTTCAACTTGAAAGAGGAGGGAAATATTTAATTTAATATTAAATTAACATTTCCTTCAATTATGAATGAAGGCAGCAGACCACACAGTAAAACGAGAAGTACCTGTGAACTTTATAGCCTATAAAATTGCTGGGGGAGGGGTGGGATCACATTAGAAGTCATAGCGCTATTGTAGTTGAAAATATTGAAATATTTTTACTAACCACAACTTTAGAATTATGGTAGCTATTCCACCCTAAATCACTCATTATTTAGTCAGAAGCAGGTATGACTACATCTGTTTGTGTATCTTGATGACTGTGTTTTGACGTAGCTGGTGTCCTTGGGAATCCTGTGTTGTTTAATTTTATGCATTTTAAAGTATTCTTCCTGAGAAGGGATCCACAGCCTCACAGACTGGGAGACCGAGCGAGGATAGAAAACCAGGCAGTCCGGCTCCAGAGTTCATGCCTTAACGCAGGCTCATGGCTGTCTCCCTGAGACTACTGCAGAGCGCATGGTCCCATCCAGCCCTTCCCTGTCCCATAGCAGCCAGGCCTGCTCTGTCAAACCCTTCATTGTCTTGTTCTGGCCTTTGCCTCTCCCTCTTCTCTCTCTTCCCTCTGCTCCTGCCACACTGGTCTCCTTTCTCCACCTCACAGCCTGTGAATTTGGTCTTTCTTCTGGCTGGAGGCCTCTTCCTCCCTACACTCTCCCCATCCTGTGATTTCCGTTTGCATGTCACCACCTCACTGAGGGCTTCCATGATTAATTCATCAAAGTAAGGTCTCTCTTATATATTTTACATATTAATCCTTTCCTGGTTGTGGGTATCACAAATATCTTCTATATATTTTATACATTTATATATTTTACATACTTTATATATTTATATATTTTACATATTAATCACAAATATCTTCTCCCAGTTTGGGGCTTATCTTTTCACCTTTATAGAATCATTCAGTGAGCAAAATGTTTTATTTTAATTAGTCAATTGATCAATCTTTTTCTTGATAGTTTGTGCTTTTTGTTTCTTGTTTAAGAAATCATATCCTACGTTTAGGTCATGGAGATAGACTTTTGTGTTTTTTCCTAAAAGTTTTTAAGTTGTGCCTTTTACACTTAAGCCCTTGATGCATCTGGAATTACTTTGGTGAAAGTCATGAGGTAGAGATTCTATTTCCTTTCTTTGTCCATATGGATAACTAAATGTCCTAAGATCAATTATTGAGTAGTCCATTTCCCCCCACTGGTCTGACATGGACCTTTTGTTTCTGTGGTATGTTAGGCAGACCCTGGTATAGTACTACACTGTCTATAGGTTAGGACAAGTCATCTGTATTAACTTTTTTCTTAAGGAGTCTCTTACTAATTCTTGCTTTTCTATGTAAATTTCTGAAACACCCTGTCAAGTTCCACTAAAAAAAAAAAAAAAAAAAAAAGAAAAGAAAAGAAAAAAAGAAATCCAGTTCTGAGATTTTCATTGGCATTTCTTTATATTTACACATTAATTTGGGGACAATTGACATATTTAAACTATTGAGTCTTTCTATCCATAAATAGGGATTAACTACATTTATTTAGGTGCTGTTAATTCTTTCAATTTTTTTATCTTATACATATTTCATTATATTTGTTTCTAAGGTAAACAAAAAATCTTGCTATTATAAACAGAATCTTACTTAAATTTTCAATGCATTGCTAGTACAGATAAATGTAATTAACTGTACCAGTATATAGGTATAGCCCACAAACTTGCTAAATTGTCATATTATCTATAATAATAAAAGCGTACTATGCTAATTAGACTGGACATCCTTCTGGATGATCTTCCGGATGAAGCCGGGGCTGTGAGGGAAGCCCGGGTCCCGGGTGCCAGAGGGAAGCTGGTGCCAGCAGCCTGGGGAAGGAAGGCCTACTCTTGCAGGAATCTCATGCATCGGGCCTCTAGTATTTAATTAATTATAGATCATGTGTTTGTTTTCTAAAAAACATATACGTATATATCCTCTGCAGATAATGAGCCTTTGATTTCTTCCTTTCTAATATTTATACATTTATTTAGGTTTTTTTATTTTATTGCATGAATTAGAACCTCCAAAACAATGTGAAATAACAATCATTCCTTTTTTTATTCTGATTTTGTTTTGGTTTTTATTGAACTTATTGGGGTGACATTGGTTAATAAAATTATATAGGTTTCAGGTGTACAATTCTATAACACATAATTTCTACATTCTATTATGTGTTCACCACTCTAAGTCAAGTCTCCCTTCATCACCATTTATCTCCTTTTACCCTCTTCTACCACCTCCAAACCCCTTTGCTTTTAGCATTTTAATATTGAGTCTGCTGTTTGGTTAAAAGTTTTTGTAGGTAATGTGTTGTTGCTGTTCTTAATATTTACCATGAGTTTTTACCATCAATGTTTATTGAATTTTATTTAATGTTTATTCTTTATCTAATGAATTTAATTTAATGTATTGCCTATGTTTTGTTTATGTGGTGAATTAGTAGATTTTGCAAGGTTGAATTAACCTTGCTTTCCTGAAATAATCTCCTCTTAGTTATATGTGTTCTCTTTTTTTGTACAGTTACAATTTATTTTTTAAAAAGTAAGCCAGCCCTAGCCGGTTTGGCTCAGTGGCTAGAGCGTCAGCCTGCGAACTGAAAGGTCCCAGGTTCGATTCCAGTCAAGGGCACATGCCCAGGTTGTGGGCTCAATCCCCAGAGGGGGCGGGGGGGGGAGGTTGCAGGAGGCAGCCAATCAATGATTCTCTCTCATCATTGATGTTTCTATCTCTCTCTCCCTCTTCCTTCCTCTCTGAAACCAATAAAATATATAAAGCAGGCCAGTGTCCAGAGCTTCTGTTCCATGTTGCAGCCGGGTATAGTTCAACATCCCAGCTAATTAAAGTCCACTAGCCGTGTGTGGAGTCCCATATGGCCATAAGCCACGTGGGCTCAGGGAAGCATACCCCCTGCCACAGGAGAGCCAGGAACCCAGTGCCCAGTTGCAATTTAATTTCCTTAAATTTTGCTTAGAATTTTGTGTTGATGATCCTCAGTGCATTTGGGCTATTTTCTTCTCTCATAATATTTTGTCTAATTTTAGTGTCTGGGTTTTCCTAGCCTCACAAAAAAATGAATTATGATGTAGTCCCTCTTTTTCTCATTTGGAAGAAATTATGGATGATTGGATGTATCTGGTCCTTGAATGTTTGGTAGAACTTGACAGTAAACGCATCTAGGCCAAGTGTTTTCTTAGTTGAGAAGACTTTTTAACTGCTGAGTCAGCATCTTTGATGGTTTTAGGATGTGCTAGATTACAAAATGCCCACAATCCTCCATTCTTCTCTATATCCACTAGAGAAAAAGTATCTGTTCCCTCACCCTTTGAATCTTGGCCAGCCTTGTGAATTTCTTAGCAAATAGACTGTAGCTCTTCCACTGGACCAGTTTCCACCAGGGGCCTCGAGAGGCCTTTCACCCTCCCGCTAACTCTCTCAGAACCTGCCACCACCAAGGAGCAAGTCCAGCTTCGCCTGCTGGAGGATGAGACCCTATGGAGGTCAGCTCAATTGTCACAACAGAAGCCACACTATACCAGCCCACAGCCAGAGGCCCTGGGACGTGTGTGAGGAGAGTGCAACCTCCATCTGCAGAGACACCACCCAACCTGCCGCTGACCAAAGATAGATGAGTGAGCCTCGCCAAGACCAGGGGATGCCCTCGCTTTCCTGTGGACTTCTGAGCAATAATAAATACTCGTTGTTTTAGGTTATAGGGTGTAGGGTGGTTTGCTCTGCAGCAATAGATACAGCCATTCATATTTTCTGTTTCTTAAATCAGTTTGGGTAATTCATACTTTTCTAAAAATGTATCCATTTCACCTAAATTTTAAAAATGTATTGGCATAAATGTGTCTATACCAGTCTCATATTATATTTTTACTAGAGGCTCGATGCACGAAATTCATGCAAGAGTAGGCCTTCCTTCCCCCAGCTGCTGGCACTGGCTTCCCTCTGGCACCCGGGGCCCAGGCTTCCCTCGCAGCCCCAGCTTCATCTGGTAGGTCATCCTGAAGGACGTCTGGAAGGTCATTTGGCTGTCCAGTCTAACTAGAATATTACACTTTTATTATTATACTAGAGGCCCGGTGCACAAAATTCATGCATGGGGTGGAGGAGTGTGTCCCTCAGCCCAGCCTGCACCCTCTCCAATCTGGGACCCCTCAAGGGATGTCTGACTGCCCAGTGGGATCAGGCCTAAACAGGCAGTCGGACATCCCTCTCACAATCCAGGACTGCTGGCTCCCAACTGCTTGCCTGCCTGCCTGCCTGCTTGCCCCTAACCGCTTCTGCCTACCAGCCTGATCACCCCCTAAACACGCCCCTGACAGCCTGATTGATGCCTAACTGCTCCCCTGCCGGCACAATTGCCCCTAACTGCCCTCCCCTGCAGGCCTGATTGCCCACAACTGCCCTCCTCTGCTGGCCATCTTGTGGCAGCCATCTTGTGTCTACATGGGGGCAGCCATCTTTGACCACATTGGAGCAGCCATCTTGTGTGTTAGAGTGATGGTCAATTTGCATATTACCTCTTTATTAAATTGGATATTTTTTCATGCACCTATCCTTTTTCTCCTTTTAATTGTTTTGTTTGGGCTTTCTTTTTACTTGCTCAATCTCGTAAGAGGTTTGTCAATTATATCACCTCAATAAACCAACCAATATGTGTCTGTGGAAATGATCTCTATTGTATATTGTGTTATTTTACAGTAATGTCTGCCTTTTCATTATTATGCCCCTCATTCTACTTTCTTTGGCTTTTTATCTGTTTTTTTGTTTGTTTGTTTGTTTGTTTGTTTACTTGAGTTGTTTTGTTTCAAATGAATCTTAGCCCTAACCTTTTCTATTTTAAAATATAATAATTAAGGATATAAATTTTCCTTGATGAACACTTCAGTTGCATTTCACAATTTTCACCTTACAATTTTCACCTTACTTGTATGGTGTTTTCATTATCTCTCAGTTTGAATTATAATTTTGTCTTGACATATGTGTCATTGAGAAGTATGTTTTTAATATCTAAGTGAATGAAGGGGGTAGTTGTACTTTCGTTATTAATAGCTAACTTTATTTTTTATAGTTAGAGAGTGCTGCAGCCAATTTATAGTGACTCACAAGATTAAATTTTTTAATGATTCATGGATTTTGCAAATCCATTGTTAAACTATTGATAGATTGAAGTCAGCTCTGGTAGAAATATTTATACTACAGAAATCTGAAAACATTCCAAATCAGGGCTTTTTCTTTTCCTACACAGGTAGCATACCAGCATACCATTGTCTGTATGATACCAATTGCTTGAAATTTGTTGATAATTGCTTTATGCCCCAGTACATGGCCAAATTTCATATGTTGCATATATGCACACACAAAAAAAAGTTTATTCCAGTTGTTAGGAATAGTATTGTATGTGTCCACTAGATAATTTTTGCTAATCATGTTGTTTAAATCTTCTATATTCTTATTACTTTTTAATTTCCTTTATCTATTAAATTTTTTAGTTATTTTATCTGTACTTATCAATTATTGATAAAGAAGTTTTTACTCACTATAGTGGTGGGGGGGGGGGGAGTTCAGTTTTTCTTTGTGGTCCTGAAACTCTTGCTTTAGATATTTTGGAGTTATATTTTTGGAAACATAAGTTTAGAATTATTCTATCTTTCTGATGAATTGAAACTTTTATCAAAATATAGTGGCCCTCTTATTTTTACTTATTTGATTATGACTACTTGATATATTTGGTTTTATTTCTGCAATCTTATTTTAAGCCTTCTATTGACTGCATCCCATCTCAGACTGGGCAAGACTTCCTAATTCCATATTTTTCTCTTAGCTGGTTTGGGAATTTTATACGTACTCTTGTTTCTCTCTACATTTAAAATGACTTCATTTCCTCATGTTTGTAGTGGGGGTTTTTATCTTTATTGTTGAGAATATTGTGGATATATCCCATTTTCCCCCATTGCTAGTGAATGTTAGTTTCTAGATATTCTTTGAGACCTGGCTTGAAATTGGTTGTGTTTCTATACAGAGAATTTCAGATTTGTTTGTCAATAACATAGTTTATTTGCCCTTACCATGGGTTTATGATAAGAAATCCTCAAAGGATTCGTTATCTTTCATCTTCACCTAAAGCCAAGGTGGAAGCAGGCATTGTGCCCCCAGAGTCCTCCCGTGGCCAGGGTTTGGTTTAGTTTATTTTTTTTTCTTAGTACACTCCCTGAGACTGCTGCCCTTTTGTCTCCTGGTCTTGTATAGATGTTCATCTATCCAAACCTTTGCTCAGTCTTATGCTATGCTCTACCTCTTGTCTCCTACACATGGCCAATTAAAATTTAGGATTTAGGCTGCCAGAGGTAAACTTTACCCCCGGGCGAATGACAACTCCAGCATCACCTCTCCCCTGATGATTCTTGCTTTCAGGCCATTTCTGCCTCCACAGAACACCCTTCCTCTGCTGCCCATCAAGCCATTCGGTTTTTGTTTTGTTTTGTTTTGTCTTCATTGTTTTACTTAGCATTTTTTGTTGACTTTACTGAGTGGATTTCTGCAAACATCCAGTTTACCTTAAGGCCAAAAACTGAAATCCCTGCCTACTCTTCCCTTTCTTGGTCCCTCATGTATTCCCTTTGAAACAAATAATCTATCATTATTTGTTTACTTGTTTATTTTTTTGTCTTCCTCACTAGAGTACTTCGCCTATGAGAGTGGCAACCTCTTATCTTCTTTACCATTGTAACTTCATCATGTAGCTAGCATTGCTGCATTGTAAATGTGCTGGGCTCCAAGCACATTTTATGAATTTTATATATGAATGAATGAATGAAAGTTCAGCAAGCTGGGGGCTAGTACGGAGTGATCAAGAGAAGGCAGGTCCTTGGAGAGGGTATTTGCTCCACACCTTGTATTTGAGGGGAAGGCGTAGCAGCTGATGCATTTAGCAGAAACTGTGGGAGAAACTAAATCCAGATAATCTGCAGAATTTCCACATAAAAGAAACCTGTGGCTCTACTCTCGGGTGTCAGGCCACTGCAGGTTTCACAATGGAGTGAGGAGAATGGGTTTGAGAGGCTGAAATTGTCTAAAAAGATTTACTGCCTTTAAGCAATCTACAATCGCTAATTTGATGGCCATGTTGTAAAGTGTTTTCGGCTCCTTTTGTCTTAACTGACATTTGTGAAAGGCTTGGTGCACTGGTTCAGGGGAGGGGAGGGCTGGAGGCCTCCAGGAAATCATGTGCAATGTGTGAACCAAGTACTCGCAATACTGTTCACCCTTCGACCTTCTAGTCCCAGTTTCTGCTCCAACAGGTTTTATTTATCTTAAGATTAAAGCAAATCACCAGTGGACATGTAGTTATTGCTTTATGGTGAAATACAAACAGGTAAGCCAGCAGCATCCTTAGAGAGTGTCACCTTTGAAAAATTATTCGCTCTTTTATGGGCTTTGTTTTTCACTCATGGAAAACCTGATAATATTTCAGAGCCTATTATCCTTCCCTAAGCTAAAAGAACCTGTTGGAAGTAAATATACACCAAGTGAAGACTAAAAGAGCAGAGATTTAATTTTTTAAATTTTATTTTCAATTAAAGTTTACATTAAATATTGCTTTTATCAGTTTCAGGTGTACAGCATAGTGGTTAGACAGTCATATACTTGGCAAAGTGTTCACCCTGATATTTCCAGTACCCACCTGGCACATAGTTCTTACAACACTGCTGACTATGTCCCCTCTACTGCACTCTACATCCTCATGACTAGGCTGTGACTGCCTATTTGTAGTTTTTAATCCCCTCACCTTTGTCATTCAACCTCCAAGCCCCCCTTCCATCTCTTCTCTGTATCTATGAGTCTGTTTCTATTTTATATGTTTGTTTATTTTCTCTTTAGATTCCACAAATAAGTAAAACATATGGTATTTATCTTTCTCCATCTGACGTATTTCATTTAGCATAATACCCTCCATGCTGTCACAAATGGTAAGATTTCATTCTTTTTTATGGCCAAGTAATATTCCATTGTATATGTGTACCATCGCTTTTTTATCCACTCCTCTACTGATGGGCTCTTGGGTTGTTTCTATAGCTTGGCTATTGCAAATAACGCTGCAATGAACATAGGGATGCAAATATTCTTTTGAGTTAGTGTTGTGGGATTCTTTTGATATATTCCCAGAAGTGGAATTACTGGGTCATAAGGCAATTCCAGTTTTAATTTTTTGAGAAACCTCCATACTATTTTCCACAGTGGCTGCACCAATCTTCATTCCCACCAACAGTGCACAAGGGTTCCCTTTTCTCCACCTCATCACCACCACTTGTTATTTATTGATTTATTGATGATAGCCATTCTGACAGGTGGGAGGTGATATCTCATTGTAGTTTTAACTTGCTTTTCTCTTATGATTAGTGACATTGAGCATCTTTTCATATGTCTATTGGCCATCTGTATGTCCTCTTTGGAAAAGGGTCTATTAAGGTCCTCTGCCCATTTTCAATTCAATTGTTTGGGGTTTTTGCTGTTGAGTTATGTGAATTCAGTGTAAATTTTGGATATTAACTTGAATCTGGAAACAGATTCTGTCTGGTCATACTATTGCAATACAGAACATAAGTCATAACTGGATTTCACTGAGTTACAGTTTACCCTGAATCTAGCTAATTGTATTGTGTTAGAAAAAATTAAGGCTCATAAGTACATGTATTCTTACATCTGCTCTAGACTCTGTGCCATCATTAAACAATTACAGAGCTCCTCCACGGGCCTCTGAATCCTTCTCAACAAGAGCAGAAGAAGAAGCCTAAATGCCAGTTCTGGTTCTCAATGAACTAAGGCATCACTTCCATTGGCCATTGTGCCAGCAGAGCAGATGCTTAACTCACCTCCTTAGTGTAGATTCTGGATTTTATGTTGGTTAATTTACACTTGGCAGTCCAGGGTTCATCTCAGAAGTTTGGTGGCATTTTCTATGTTTATTTTTCACATAAATAATATATATTTTTATTTATTCTGTCTCTATCCTACCATAGCTTATTTCTTTATCTTTTTTTAATATATTTTATTGATTTTTTACAGAGAGGAAGAGAGAGGGATAGAGAGTTAGAAACATCGATGAGAGAGAAACATCAATCAGCTGCCTCTTGCACACCCCCTACTGGGGATGTGCCCGCAACCAAGGTACATGCCCTTGACCGGAATCGAACCTGGGACCCTTGAGTCCACAGGCCGACGCTCTATCCACTGAGCCAAACTGGTTTCGGCAGCTTATTTCTTTATAATAGTTCAAAACCACACACACACACACACACACACACACACACACACACACACACATATAATTTACAAAGGAAGGACATTCTTAACAGCAGAAAAATGTACAATCATACAAGTGAAATAGCCTTGTTTTCCATAAAATGGACATAGTGGCTCTGGTCCCGCCTGAAAATGCTGGAGGAGAAAAGCTCTGTACAGCAGCAACGAAAATTGTGATAACAATCAGCAAGTGATTTTTCCACAATGAAGAGATTTTCCATCAGATTTCATTTGACCTTGAACACTGTGTTAGCAATGAATAATTAATAGTTCCTAGTACAGTAATGCCCATTTAACTGACATTATCAGGGAATTAGATGCCCTAAATAAGTGAATTTGCCAGATACTGAAACTTGCTTCCTTTACACACAAAAAAAAATTTATTATAACCATTTCTGATGCTTATTTTTCTAAAATGTGTGGCAATATTTTGTGACTTATTGGCATTTATAAAACATAAACATTTTATTCATTGAATAAATACTTACTGAAGCCTATTATGTACCAGGCACGATGGCTGCTGTGGGCAATATAGCAATGAATGAAAGAGAGGCAGAGACCGATCCTTAATAAACCTTGTTTTGGTGGAGAAGAGAGATAAGCAACGGGTCATACTGAAGTGCTAAGAGAAGCATAGACGGTTGTGAGCTACACTGAACTGAGTTAGCAAACAGTTGAATTCAAACTTGCTGAGTTCTCCAGACTGCTTGCCTCTCCACTAAATGTCCTCTGCTCACCATGTCTTGAGTTCTTGTGATTGATCTTGGTCACTTATCTTCTCCTTTAAAGTCAGCCATTTTCTTGCTCCTTCCTGAGTGTGTGGTGCTGCTCCCACTATTTATTTATTTTTTTGTTACACAATAATGTGCATAAAGTGATTAAACTAAGGATGGCGAATACCTGGTGTATTAGTTATCTATTGCTGCATAACCAATTACTCCAAAGCTTGCCAGCTTAAAAGAACACACATCTATTATTGTACAGTTTCTGTGGGTCAGGAATCTAGCTTGTTTCGCTGGGTCCTCTAGCTCAGGGTCTCTCACAGAGCTGCATGCAATCAAGGGGTCAGCCAGGATGGGGTCACATCTGAAGGCAGGACCTCGTTCCTCAAGGACTATGGACTGACAGCCTCCATTTTTTGCAGGTTGTTGTCTGAAGGCCACCTCAGTTCCTTGTTATATGAGCCTCTCCAACAAAACCGGCAAGAGAGCACCTGCTAGCAAGATGGAAGCCACAGTCTCCTGTAGCTTACTCACAGAAGTGACCTTCTGTCACCTTTGCTGTATTCTAGTGATTCCAATCAAGTCATTGGGTCCTACCCACACTCAAGGGGAAGAATACCAGGAGGGGGATCATTGGAGCCACCATAGAGGCTGCTTACCCCACATACCAAGCATATCATCATTTTCCATGGCAAGCATCACTAATCACTCCTAGTGCTTTCTCCCACTGAATCCAGAAAGAACTTCAAAATCCCACCTAGTGGAGGGCTTCAGGAGGCCTATTACCAATCAGTTGGTGGGATAAAGGTAATTTGGTTTCTCTTATTTAAACAGTAACTATTCCAAACAATTGCTAAGGGGGAAATATTTAGTCTAGAATATGGACAGAAACAGGTGACTCTAGCTGGTAACAGAACCACAACATGGCCATCATGTACCAAGTCAATGGAAGGAAGCTCAGCCTATAGCAGATATCAATTGATAAAGCCTCAAAGACAACTATCTCCTTGTAAGGACCAAGAACCTAGAAGTGCACGTTACAGCATGCAAGAGCCCATATGAGATCAGACACACGCTAGAAGAATCCAGTCCTAGTGAGTCATTAATTCATGCTGTGTGTGAAGACACTCTGAGGCTCCAGAACTGTCCTGTTCCTCATCAGACTTTCCCCAACCAGGTCCAGCCTCCGCTAACGATTCCTGCCTACATCTGTTGTTATTCTGGGAGTTGCCACAAAGATTTTCAAGGGCAACTTTGGCATGAATGGTTTTAAAGGAGTAATTTCCAGATTGTCAACTCCTCACTAGATGCTTCTAAAACTGTTCTCAGAGCATGCTGGCTCTCCCTCCAAGATCTGCAGGGGACACCCCCTGCAGGATACCCCAAAGTGAAGGATGCCCCTGGGGTTGTACCATGGACCACAGCTGGTCCCTCTCCACGGCCCCTTTCATGGCTGCCTTGTCCCCCTTTACCAAAGAAAGACCCACCTCGCACCCATCTGAGTTTTACTGTGGCGCGTTCTGCCAGGTGAAAAAGCCAGGACTCTGAACAAAGGAGGGATTCAGAACGGAGCAGTTAGTGTTGAGAAAGTGAATTGTCCTAATGATTGGGTTACAAATCCTTTTCAATTCTCTGCTTTCAACAAAACTGAAGAATGATCTGATGGAGTTGGTAGATCATTAAAAATAATTTTTGATGATAGATCACCATATGATTTTTGGTAAATAACTTGAAAAAGTATAAAGACTTGAGTGATGTTGCTATAACAAAATTCTTTTCATTCCCATCAACTTATGTGAACAAAGTTTTTCAGTTCTTAAACACGACTGAAAGAAAAAGAGGGGGAATAGCATTTGGACAACAAGAAATGTTCAGGAGTAAGTGGGGGAAGGTCTCATCCATCTCATCCAATACAATTTTACTTCTCATGTCTCATAATTATTTACAAAAATTGATAATGTATTTGTTGTTTAGAGCAATTAAGTACAGATAAAAATAATTGATAACAACATATAAAAATTGTTTAACATTTAACATCAAATTCACAGAAAATATGAAAGATTTTAGAGTTTAACTTTGTGTAGAATCTTGATCCAAAAAAGGGTAACAGAGGGATCAATAAAAAGCCTTTCAAACATTAAACTATATCCCATTGTGGTAAAGTCTGTGCAGAGAGTGTCATGGAAACAGAACGAGGAGCAATATTTAGCTTCCCTGGGATGAATTTAAAAGAGTGCTGGCTGTTCGCCTGCAACGCTCCAGGAGCTGTGGAAGCACCGAGCTCCCTGCTGCCGGCCCGCTGCCCACAGCCATGCCCTTCTCCAACCCACAACGTGCCATGCCCTTCTCCCACCCACAATGCGTCATGCCCTTCTCCAGCAGCCACAATAACCACATGGCCAAGGTGCTGACCCCCAAGCTATACGCCTGCCGATTGGCTTCACGTTGGATGATGTCATCCAGACCAGAGTGGACAACCTGGGCCACCCCTTCATCATGACCGTGAGCTCCATGGTGGGCGATGAGGAGTCCTGCGAAGTGTTCAAGGAGCTCTTAGACCCCATCATCAAGGACCGGCGTAGCGTTTACAAGCTGGGGGATGAGCACAAGACCGACCTCAACCCTGACAACCTGCAGGGCAGTGACGATCTGGACCCCAAGTATGTGCTGAGCTCTCGGGTGTGCACGGGCCACAGCCACAGCATCCACGGCTTCTGCCTCCCCGCACCCAGTCCCCACATACTCCCCCCTTCCCTGCAGCCACAGGGAGCACCGCACCAGTGAGAAGCTCACGGTGGAAGCACTGTCAAGCCTGGATGGCGACCTGGCAGGCAAGTATGACTCGCTCAAGAGCGTGATGGACCAGAGCAGCAGCAGCTCCTTGATGACCACTTCCTCTTCAACAAGCCTGTGACGCCGCTGCTGCTGGCCTCAGGCATGGCCCAAGAGTAGCCCGACGCCCATGGCATCTGTCACAATGTCAATAAGACCTTCCTGGTGTGGATCAACACCTGCGGGTCATCTCCATGCAGAAGGGGGCAACATGAAGGAGGTGTTCACCCAGTTCTGCAATGGCCTCACCCAGATTGAAGCACTCTTCAAGTCTAAGAACTACGAGTTCCTGTGGAACCCTCACCTGGGCTACATCCTCACCTGCCCATCCAACCTGGGCACAGGGCTGCGGGCAGGTGTGCACATCAAGCTGCCCCACTGGGCAAGCACGAGAAGTTCACGGAGGTGCTCAAGCGTCTGCGGCTTCAGAAGTGAGGCACAGGTGGTATGGACACAGCCGCGGTGGGGGTTCTTTGACATCTCCAATGCAGACCACCTGGGCTTCTTGGAGGTGGAGCTGGTGCAGATGGTGGTGGACAGCGTGAAGCTGCTCATTGAGATGGAGCAGGGGCTGGGGCAGGGCCAGGCCATGGATGACCTCATTCCCGCCCAGAAGTGAAGCTGTCCAGCACCTGCCACTGCTACCAGCCCTGCTGCTTCCTAATGTATCGCCTGGGCAGTGCCCACCACGCATCCTAAGCTCACCAACATGGCCGAGCCTTAGCCTCACTATAAAGACTCCAGTTGCCCCAGGTAGAGTTTGCTTTTGTGATGGCTAAGATGTTGCTGATGCTGAAATAAACTAGGGTTTTGGCCTGCCCTGAGCCTGCCCCCCAAAAAATAAAAATAATAATCCTATCTAATAAAGAGGGAATATGCAAATTTACTGTCACTCCATCACAAAGATGGCGGCACCCATAGCCACAAGATGGTGACACCCAGTCCCCTCAGCCCCCCGGAGTCCCCCAGTCCTTTTAGCCCTTGCCGCAGTGAGGGGCAAGCAGGACCCTACAGAGAGCAGACAGCAGGGCCTATGGCGGCGTTAAGCAGGCAGGTCCGCAGAGAGTAGAGAACCATGGGGAGTGGGCCTAAGCCATCAGTAGGGCATCCCCTGAAGGCTCCCAGATTGGAGAGGGTGCAGGTCAGGCTGAGGGACCCACCCCCCACCCGCACCCCCCATGCACCAATTTCGTGCACCGGGACTCTAGTAATAATAACAATAATAAAAGAGTGATATTTTGCAGCATCAACTTTTTCACATATGCTAGGAATTGCACAACTATTTAACCTTATGATGAAATATTTTAGCCCTCACTTTTAAAATGTGAGGGATAAGTGATTTTTCAAAATGCTTTAGGGGCCACAGGAACAACAGTATTTGAAGAGCATTGCAAACAAGGGCACTTACCCTCTGAATGTATTACTCACAGTATTTCTCTGTGGCTTCACCTGTTTTCATTGCACGCCTTTTTCTTGTCTGTCTCCACCTTGCTTTATGAGCACCCACACCCATCAAACCCCACTCCTACCCCAACCCCCAGCGAGGCTGCACCCCCAAGTCAAAGACCAGCCTGTCCATTGGCAGCAAAGGCATCCAGTTCATCTTTATAGATTCTCAAATTAAAGATCAGCCTCCAGGTATTGTATTTATTATACCCATATTCCTAGGACATAGGACTTCTCTCTGAGTCAAGATCTCATATCCAAAGAGGAAAACCTTGCCCTTGTGACAAGTTCCCCTCGTTACGATTCTGATTGGATAAGGGCCATCTTGTGGGGACATGCACACCATGTCAGGCCCACTAGACTGTGGCTAAAGCACAGAGTCAGCAGGAAGAAGAAAGTCAATAGCGATGCCCACATTGCAGGATCCCAGTCAAAATGCAGATTCCCAGGCCTCACCAAAAAGATAACCTAATTGTGTGTGTGGGATAAGACCCAATACCCTAAGCACAACACCACCCAGGTGTCTCTGTTGGGTTTTGTCCTTGGACTATCCCTGGAGGATCCCTGTCTTAGGGTGTGGTCTTTGATCCTAATTTAGGCTTCTCAAATCCATTCTTTTGAATCTCACTAGGTACTCAATATTCCAAAGAGTTAGAATGGATTAGTAAATCAGCCAAGAGAAAGTGAGCTGTTAATGTACAACATTTTTTTGTCATTTATTCCAGCCTGATTATTTACATCAAATGTCCCTGTATGTTATATTTAAAATATTATTTTTAATTGGAAGTACAATCAAGCTCATCACATAGATTATATCAATAATTACATAAGTTTAATTGAACTTTAGAATATTCAAGCTCCATAAGTAGTACATGGATTAGGAAAAACAAATTTCTAGTGAAAGAAATATCTGATAAACATATTTTAATTGATCCTTTTTAATTAAATATAAAAGTATTATGTGATATTGGTGAAAGCCCTGATGAGGGTGTGGAAAAATAGGTACAAATAGGGTTAGGAACATGGATCTATACTTCTACACAGTTAATATAGCCACACCTATAAACAATATCTTAAAATTCTATACTCTTTTAGCCAATAATGCCACCTTAATGAATCTACTTAAAGGAAATTCAGTTACCTAATTTCTTCATTGTAGAATTGTATATTAGTTGTAGAATGATAGTAGCTATGAAGAGAAACAAACTAATAAAAGGAATTGGGGTAAACGCATTGGAACAGTATAGTACAGTTCTTTACAATCTTGTCAAAACACATTTAATGTTAAGAGATAATGTTTAGGATAAAATGCTAAATGGGTCCCAAATGTGTTAAAGAGGAAGAAATAAAAGGAAGAAAGAAAGGGAGGGAGAGAGAGAATCTAAAAAACATACAGAGGAGAAAGAAATAACCATGATGGTTATTTCTTATTTACATTTTCTAGTTTTTAAATTCTTTGCAATGCATGCACTGATTACATAATCCAAAAGAGTATTGCTTTAAAAATCATATTCAATAAGTATTCCAACTTCTGAACTGCTGGCTTTGAGGAAACACAGATTTTACAGTCCACTGGCAGCAGATTTTCACGAACTAGTTCAACCCCTGTTCACCTACTCTGTGGACAGCACCTTGATTTAGAGTTAGGCCTAGACTGATGTCTCTCTCTCTCTCTCTCTCTCTCTCTCTCTCTCTCTCTCTCCCTCTCTCTCTCTCTCTCTCTTTCTCGCTCTCTCTTTCACACACACACACACACACACACACACACACACAATCAGAGAAGGATATTCTAGCATGTCCCTCGAGAGCCTACTTCCTTTCCCTTATCCTGAATAATTTAAATGCAGCTGAAGGAAGCTATTCTTTTCCATGAGCTGATATTAATGGGTGGGGAGAACCATGCCATTTCATTTATCAGTATTATCATGATTAAATGTCTTCTCTTACATTATTAATTCAACAAATAGTTTGAAGTGCCTGTTAGACACTCAGGTAGTCACTCTGATGAAGACAAAGATGTGTTCATTCATTCATCAGATTAGCCAGTCGGTCGTGTTTCCTACGGTATGTACCTGTGAGAGACTTTAAGACGCTGCACACACAGTGGGAAACTAGACAGCTCCCTGCCCTCAAGGAGCTCCTGGCCTACTAGGAGAGAGAGCCAGTTCCACAATAAATAAGAATGATCTCAGTGTGCAGTGTGTGCCATGCAGGACTATCCGAGCTGCCTCTTGGGATTACAGTAAGCAGCCAGACACCTCCTCTCTAAGCCAGACTTGGGGTGTGAGGAGGAGAAGACACCAGCCAGGGAAGAGCTGAGCTCCAGACAGAGAGGGACAGCAACTCCAGCCTGAGACAGGGCAGGGGCGCGGGAATAGGAAGGGGTGCATGGACGACACTCAGCACGCCCTGAAGATGGGGAGGCAGCCTTTTTGCAGGGTAAAGAGTTTGGCTGGATCCAACACAGAGTTTGTGTCCTAATGAGCAGAATAGTCGTAGTTATAATTTTGACATAAATCAGAGGTCAAGAGCTTTTTCTCCAAGGGCAGGAAGTAAATATGTTGGCCTTGCGGGGCCGTTAAGGTCTCTGTTGGGACTGACTACTCAACTCTGCCTTTTTCGAGGGAGAACTGCCCCAAGTGCTACTAGTATGTAAACGAGCGGGCATCTTCACGTACAGAACAGGCATGGGTCTGCTGTAAAGGGAACAGAACTAAAAGCCCTGGGGATTGCTGTACATAGCAGAGGAGAAGATGGCCTCCTGAGATGAGAGCTGAGCTGGAGACAAGGAGACCCAAACCTGAGATAATGGGGGGAGAGGAAATGCAGGAGGAAACAGTGGGGCCAAGGCCAGAGGCAGGGAGGGCCAGAGTGCCGGGAGGCAGTCACTAGGGCGGTCCGGCTGGGGAGTGATGAGGACCTTGGGGTTTTATCCTCATTTGGGGGGCCTTTGAAGTAGCGGGCATTGTGCTAGACAGTGGGGGACAGGGATGCGGGGTGAATAAGGGGGAACCCTGTTTTCCAGTACTTCATGGAGGAGAGGGGTTGACAGATACACACAGGGACACAAACAATGCAGCCTGCGAGCCAGGGGCTCAATAGCTTTAGAAAACACTACATCCCTTGCTATACAAAATCAATATTTTCAATCTCATAACTGATTAATTAAGCTTTGGCTTAAGTAGGGAAACTTTTTGTTGTTACTGTTTCTTCTCAAAACTGAGAAGAGAGTCTTTTTCTATCCCCATCTTTCAGACGAGGATTCTGAGTGTAACTTGCCCAATTCCAGGTGCCTCTCAAATATGGAATTCACCACAAATGTGAAACGCCCATCGGTGCATCTACCATGGGTTGTAGATACAGATCCCTAAGTCGAGTCACACTTGAGTCAATAATGCCCATTTTACAGCACAGGCAGTGGTGCTGCTCTTTAAAATCCTGTTAAAAGATGCTCTTACAGCGCAATTCCTCTATCATCGCAGTGGTTCCGACTGGTCACAGAACAGCAAGCACCTGGGAATGTGCTCGAATGCAGCTCCCCGGCCGCCCCTGACAGACAGCCGGGAACAGCAGAGGCCGCCAGCCTGAGTTTGACCACTCCTCCAGGTGATTCCATGTGCCCTCCACACTGAAAAACTGCCGAATTGATGACAAGGCCATCGGCCTCTCCAGTGAGTCTTCAGTAAGAACCAGAACATATGGGTGCCAAAATACTGGTGTCTGACTGCCATAAGCTCTGCCTAATGCTCTTCTTGTCCTTCATTCATTCACTCATTCATTCATTCATCTAACAAATACGTGCTGAGCCCCTCCCTGGGCCAGGGACTAAGCCAGGCACTGGGGACATGTAGGGAAAAAGACAAATACAGCCTCGTCCCCTTCGGGTTTACAAGCCATTGTGGGTGACAGAACAGCACAGTACAGCCCGTCAAAGCCATGGGAGGTCAACATGGGCTGCTGGAGGCGGGCTGCCCTCGCGTAGCCCTTCGAGTCGGGCAGGACTTCCAGGACTGGCAGCTGCAGGGGGAAGGGCTGGCCGAGGAGCAGGGGGTGGGGTGGGGAGGCGGCTTTGTCTCCCCTTGAGACCGAATAAGGAGGGAAACACTCAACCTGCTGCCCCCAACTTGTTGGCACACTTCTCTCCGACGGCACTGGAAGCACATGGCAGGCCAGCGGGCCTGTGCTCCTTGGTCGGGGAGCAGAGCACTGGGAGAGCAAGCACGCAGGCCTCCGGGCCCACTGCTGGACTCTTGTTGCCATTCACGTGATTTCCTGTGCTTATTCCAGATCGCCGCGGGGGCAGGAGACACTGCGGACGCCATAAGGAGGCCACTGGGGCCGGCAGCTGCTGCCACGGCCCCCTCTTTCTTGATTAAAAAAACTCCAGGCAGAGCTCAGTGGCTGACCTCAGGAGGTCACGGTTTGATTCCCCGTCAGGGCACATGCCCAGTTGCAGGCTCCATCCCCAGAGGGGGATTGAGGGGGGAAGTGCAGGAGGCAGCTGATTGATTTTTCTCTCTCATCGATGTTTCTAACTCTTTATTCCTCTCCCTTCCTCTCTGTAAAAATCAATAAAAATATATTATATATATTAAAAAAAAAAAAAACTCCTGGGGAATTTGAGGGGAAAGCATCTTTGGGGAAAGAATAGTCGCTTCTCAACAGCAATCAGTTTAGAGTCGACAAGCTCCCTGAGAAACAAAGTCCACCTGCTCCCAGCAGACATGCCTGTGTACCTACTGTGTGCTGACACGGAGCCAGGTGCTAGCCAGGCGACAAGTGCAAGTCGGTACCTGACTTCAAGGACATTAGAGGACAGACATTGAACTCACGTCAGCCGCTGAGGGGTTCACCGGGCCACCTGGGGGCCTGGCGCCCACCGGGATGCTCCACTGGAAGGGCAGGTAGCGCCCCTCCTGAAACAAGCTACCGGGGCCTCGAGACTGTCAATTTCATGGGGAAGTTGTTGGAAAATGTTGATACCGTTTCCTGTGTCAAAGCATGACCCAGAAGGACACATGTAGCCTGTGGCACCAACTATTTTTAAAATTAAGGTTACATATTGTGCGGTTTAAATACAGGTCACGTACTATATGATTCCACTGACACTGCACTTTCAAAATGACATTACTAAGATGGGGACAAAATAGTGCTCACAAGGGTGGGAACGGCCAGGAGGTGGACGAGTCTCACTGTAAAGGGAGGCACAGGGACCTTGTGGTGACAAACAGTCCTATGCGTGACCGTGGTGGTTACACGGATCTACACATGTGATATAATTGTGATACAATTGTAGAGCTACACACACACACCATATACACCACACCACCCACATATACACACACTCATATATACCACACTCACATATACAACACATACCATATACACCACATGTACACATAGCACACACACATATATACCACACACACATATATACTACACGCCATATACACCATACACACACATATACCACAGACATACATCACACACACATACACACACCACACTCACCTATACACACCACACTCACATATATACACACCACACACACACATACACCACACACATATACACACACCACACTCACATATACACTATACCACACACACACACATACACCACAAACATATACACAACACACCATGTACACACACCACACACACACTGCAAACATGTACAACACACATATACAACACACACATATACAACACACACATATATACACACCACACACACACATATACCATACACACACACACACACACACACACACACCACCACCACCACCACCACATACAAATGTAAAGTACATGTGAAATCCAAATAAGATCCGTGGGTTCTATCAATACCAAGGTCCTGGTTTTGCTATTGTCTGTGGTTACATAAAATGTTACTATTGGAAGAAACTTAGTGAAGGGGACATGGGGATTCTCTGCATTACTTTTGCAACTTTCCATGAGTCTATAATTATTTCACAATAAATAGGTTTTGTAAAGTCATTTGGAAATTATTATTCTGATTTGATGGACAATTTACACTGCAATATACCACTCATTGAGCAGATTTATTGAACATTAACTTATGTAGAGAATTAAAGGGATCTAGGGTCTGACCTATGACCCCCTCAAAATTCACATGTTGAACCCCCAACCCCCGATGTGAGGGTATTTGGAGGTGGGGCCTTCAGGAGGAAACCAGGTTTAGATGAGGCCAGGGTGGAGCCCTGGTCATGGGATTAGTGCCCTTGTGAGAAGAGACCAGAGAGCTTGCTCCCACTTTCTCCACCGCCTGAGGGCACAGCGAGAAGGCAGCCGTCTGCAAGCCAGGAAGAGGGTCCTCACAAGAGCCCAGCCACGTGGCACCTGAGCTCAGACGTCCAGCCTCCGGAGCTGGGAAAATACATGTGTGGCCTACGTCACCCCGGGTGCTATTTTGTTCTGGCAGCACCCACTGACTAAGACAAGGGAGAGGATTATTCATTCATTCGTCCACTTGTTCGTTCATTCAGAGTCCACAGCAGTGATTGCATGTGTTGGCTCTCTCCCCTGGTCCTGGGGACCCTGAGACAAGGCGGCCCAGCATGGCGGTGGGAGCCAGGAGAGCTTCCCTGGGCAGAGCGGCCTCCAGGGAGACAGTCACTGGCCAGGCGCGACGGACCAGGAAGAGCGCGTTGGCAGGATGGACCAGGCCCTGAGGTGGGCCAGGGCACAGCAGCAGTGTGGATGGAGAGGGCAGCGGGCAGCGGGCACCGGGAGACGGGGAGAGGCTGCAGTGCCGCTGCTGGGTGAGTGACGGGCAGATCTGCACACATCCATTGCTTGCGCCTTCCCTTGCAGAGACGCCTTCTCTGGGTGGTAACTGACAGCCCGCCATGTGCGCCATGCTGAGGACTGCACCTTACCAAGGACGGTGGGCAGTCCTTGGCAGCATCTGAGCGAATGTTAGGTTCTCGTTTTTTACTTTACAAGCACCTCGCTAGCTTTAGGGATTAGAACTCTTGCTGGAAGGGGAAGGCCGGCCTGAAGGGAGTGGGTTTCAGGAGAGCCCCGCCAAGGACTTCAAAACCTGCCGGCATCGGCATCGTTGTGCACAATTCCAGGCCATCACACTAAGCTTTCGGGGTAGCGTGGCTGCACCAGCCACCTCAGTCCTTTGTTACTTCACACCCCGCCCCTCCAGCCCTTCTCCTCACCTCTCCGGGCCTCCCCACCTCCCACACTCACCCCTCCTTAAAAGCCCAGCGAACAAAGGAGGGCCACGGGAGGGCGGGCAGCTCACAGCGGGCAGGGCAGGCCGGATCCTTTGCCCTCGGAAGCTGGCTCAGTGCTCAGACCTGGAACCGGTGACCCACAGTCTGCAGCGCACAGACACCCCCTGCATCCAGGCAGCTCTGGGCACCGAGCCGGAATCTCCCTGCGTGGGACATAGGCATTTTGAGCAGAGATTTCCTACAGGGTCCGCAGACCAGACCTCCTCGCAGTTTGTCCTGGGCGCTCAACCCACCTGCTGCCTCAGAGACTAGCTGCTCTGTTTGCTTCAGAACTTTCCAAAGATCAGCGAGCTTTCCCTAAGACAGTCTCCCGTCTCTTCTTTATCTTCTGACCTCCACCCCGCCCCCGTTATCCTTTGTACTTGACAACCATACGATGTGTTATCTATTGGTGATTTTTTAACTTTCCCCCAAATTGCTCTCTGTAACCATAGCCACAAATTCTTCAGCATTTGTTACAGTGCAATCAATTTCATTGTTAATTCAAGCACTGTTAGGAAGGAAACAATACTCATTTTCTCTCTTTAATTTAATTTTAAAATTAAATCTTTTTTTTTTTTAAGTGTAAAACCAAAGTGGTATCTGTCCCTTTAAGTCAGATCATCCCAAATGTGAACCGGAGTTTGTATTGGCGTGATCTTGAAAAGAGTATTATTCCCCGACCTCGCTGGAGACAAAAACGTCCTGGCTATTCGTTAGAGAAGGCAGTTTTGATGTAAACTGACATTTCTCAGACGCCCTTCTTGGGAATATTCAATTGAAACCCAAAATTTCTGGCAGCTGAAGCCCCAGCCCCACTGCCAGGCCCTGGGCACAGATAAAAGAATGTGGATGAGCAGCAGGCAGATGGGGTTACAACAAGAAGCCTTTTCTCTGCGCCCAGCGAGATGAGCTGGGGAAGGGGCTGGAGAGGAAGGGGGCGCAGCCCTTCGCAGTGAGGGGACCAACAAAAAGGCACTTTCCCGCT
The DNA here is from genome assembly GCF_027574615.1 of Eptesicus fuscus. NCBI lineage: Eukaryota > Metazoa > Chordata > Mammalia > Chiroptera > Vespertilionidae > Eptesicus > Eptesicus fuscus. The sequence continues at coordinate 53,436,157 of NC_072490.1, read as the reverse complement.
TTCACTGAGGGCGCCTGCCCCCTGTGCTCCAGTCCATGTGGAGCACCACTCATGGAGGGGCCTTTCTTCTCAAGCCTTTCATCCGGGTGCTGAAGGCGGGTGGGGGCGGGGGAGGGCCTCCCCAGCCAGCCCAGCAGCTGCCACCCAGCCTTTCACCTCCGCTTCCTATCGCTCCGAAAGCACTTCTGCCTTGGTTTCCCCTTCTCCCATCCCCAAGACGAGGAATTTAAAAGTTTGAAAAGATCATCTCAAAAAGTAGGGACAAGTAAAGAGCTGTTCCCCTTCTCTTTCTTCCTTCTTTTGCTCTTTGGGAGAGGATATGTTTTAAATCGCTCTTGATTTGTTTGCTCTTCTTATGTCATCCAAAGAATCTAAGAATTATACGTATCTATTTTTTAATACGAAAACTCAGAAAGAACGCCATAACTTTCCCTTGCTATTAGGTTTGCAGAATTTCAAATACTGAGATATGGATTTCTTTACATTTGGGCTTGACTAACAAGCCCAGGGCCAGTGATGGCAACATAGAGGAGTGCTCAGACTCCTCCCCTGAAGCCAGTCCTCTAGGTCCAAATCCTAGTTCTGCTGCCTCCTAGCTGTGCGACCTGGGGCAAGTTACTTAACCTCTCTGTACATCAGTTTTCTCCCTCAATAAAGTTAGGATAAGAATCACACATATTTCATAGAATTGTCATGAAAATTAATAGGGTGTGGTGCTTCTAGATACTCAAGTAATATAAGTAAACTTGCCTTTAATATGTAACTATACATTTACTATATCTATATACACTGAGTGGCCAGATTATTATGATCTCTGAATGCATAATAATCTGGCCACTCAGTGTATATCCTACCTAATAATAGACAAATATGCAAATTTACCATACCTCTGACACACCCACAAGCCACGCCCACCATCTAATCAGAGTGAGTATGCAAATTAACCCAACCAAGATGGCTACAGCCACAGAGAGCAAGGTTTCCTAGGTAACAGAGGAAGCCAAGCTTTCCGCCTGCCCTTGCCAGGCCTAAGCCTCCACTCAAGCTACAAAGTTTCAATTATAGAAGGTAAACAAATTCAAACAGAAATGGCAGCAGAATGGAGCTTGAGAGAGCAGGCCAGCGTTGCCCCCGGCAACAGGAGAGGCAAAGCTTTCCGCACACCCTGGCGGGGCTCACCCGCTTAAGGCTACAAAGTTTCAATTATAACCCCAATAGAAATGGCTGCTGGCCACGGAGGGAGCCCCAGGCTTGGCTCCGCTCCAGGCTACAAAGTTTCAATTGTAGAAGGAAAATAAATTCCAGATTCCAGGGCCTCTGCTTGGGTTGCCAGGGAGCGTGGCCGGCCTGCAAACCACCACAGGCCCCTCTCTCAGGCTGCCCCACGCTCTGAGGAAACCCCACCCTGATCAGGGACACCCTTCAGGGCAAACCAGCTGGCTCCCACCCCTGTACCAGGCCTCTATCCTATCTAATAAAAGACTAATATGCAGATTGATCATCACTGCAACACACAATATAGCTGCCCCCATGTGGTCAAAGATCCTGCCCCCATGTGGATACAAGATGGTCAGCAGGAGAGGGCAGTTGGGAGGCACCCAGCCTGCAAGGGAGGCAATTGAGAAGGACCAGGCCTGCAAGGGAGGGCAGTTAGAGGTGATCAACCCTGCAGGAGAGGGAAGTTAGGGGTGACCAGGCTGGCAGAGGAGGGAAGTTGGAGTCAAACAGGCTGGCAGCAGAGTGGTTAGGGGGTGATCAGGCTGGCAGGCAGAAGCTGTTAGGGGCAATCAGGAAGGCAGGCAGGCAAACAGTTGGGAGCCAGCAGTCCTGGATTATGAGAGGGATGTCCCAGATTGGAGAGGGTACAGGCTGGGCTGAGGGACAACCCCCCTCCGTGCACGAATTTCATGCACCGGACCTCTAGTCCTATATAATAAAAGGCTAATATGCAAATTGTCCCCTCAACCAGGAGTTTGACCAGCAGGCAGGCCGGCCAACCGCCCATGTCCCCTCCCCCTGGTCAGGCTGGCCAGACCCCACCCATGCATGAATTCATGCACCGGGCCTCTAATACACACACACACACACACACACACACACACACACACACACTGAGTGGCCATATTATTATGCATTCAGAGATCATAATAATCTGGCCACTCAGTGTATATAAAAGCCTAAGTGACCTTTACGACCAGACGACTGGACAACTGGACGACCGGATGGTAGCTATGACACACACTGACTACCAATGGGCAGACACTCAATGCAGGATCTGCCCCCTGGGGTCAGTGCACTCCCACAGCCAACTTCCCACTACTGGCCAACCTCCCATGGTCCCTCCCCCTAGCCCCAATTGGGACTGTGCAAGAAGGCCCTAATTGGCCGGGAGGGACCCCACCTGTGCATGAATCGTGCACCATGCCTCTATAATCTATGTGTATTGACTGACGTATTTCCTTCTGGGCAAAGCCTGATCACCCCTCATTTTCCTAACAAACAGAAAGCTGGATGGCCTTGCTTTCAAGGACAGTTCACATCTTTATTTAATTGTCTGCCCCACCTTAGACCCTTTGACAAGAATAGGCCCAGACTGCATGGCTCAGGGACCAAATCCCAAGGCAATGGGTTTTGGGAATTGGTCACTTAAATAAATTTGAGTCTCTGGATTATTTTTATTTTTCTTCCAAAGAAATTTCCAGAGTGAAAACAGGACATCTTGGCTGAAAGGAAAGTCCCAAAGTCCTTGCCTACACTTCCGTCATTGCACTGAAGAGTGGTTGGGTGGGAGGTCCCAGCCATCGCGCCCCTTCCCTCAGGATCCCAAAGTCATTCAAGGTTAGGTGGGCCCCCAAGAAGCTCATGGTCCTCCCACTTGTCCTGAGGGAGAATGGATTTTCCAAAGCCCTGCCCCTGAGTTTGCCAATGTCCCACGTGTATGCTTGTTGTTCTGAGTTTTGAAAGCTTGCTGGGTTTGTTTTGAAAACCAGGGAAAAAATAACATTATGCTATTTTAAATGCCTGAAAATATTTCAAGTATGATCCAAGGCAGTAAAAATGCCATATTTCCCAAACCACAAACCCACTCCTTGTTAAAATCCAATTGGCACCTGAGTGTGGGATGGAATCCTGAGGCCCAGTCTTGAGAGTCTTCTTTGGGTGACCATGAAACTTCCTCCGCTACTCAAATCTGTGGATAAAACTGTTGAAAAACCATAGTTCATAAAACTGTTGAAAAACCATACTCCCAATGGACAGTTTCCAGCTGCCATTACAGCTTGATTTGGAGGAACAGAGCTTGGTTAGAGAATGAAAAGGAATGCAAACTATTTCGGATATCTCTTTTTTGAGATGTTAGAGATGGAAAAGCATGGATCAGTGTAAAAGTGGCTCCCACCTTTTCCTACTGCTTCCCTATGATGCCCAGAGCACAAGAACTGTTTCTGGTTCCTTTTAGGGTATACCATGCCAAGCACGGGGTCTGACACTGAGCACTCAACAGACATTTGTTGAATGAATGATCTATTTAAAGAATGAGGCCTTCAAGAGAAACAAAATTGGCATACCTAGCTTGATTTTTACTATATTTAAGTAAGTGGACTGGTTTATGTTAACTGTATAGTTTAAAATTTAAACACAATATTTGTGCTGACATAAATAGTTGGAAAAGGTAAAATGTCATAACATTGGGTGTTTGTTATTAAAGTTGGAGCTTGCTTTAGGATTATGACAACTTGATTTAAAACAAGGAATGAATTGTTCCTTTCTCCGCTTACTCTAAGTTTCAGTGTTTTGCAACATCAAATCTATCTTTGAGATATAAACAGATGGTGACAAAGGGTGGGTGCCTTGTTGAATCATTGCATCTGACCATTGACGGGTCTGGGTGATTGAAGGTAGGGCAGAGAAAGCTGACCCAGACCTAGGAGAGTGGAACTCTGCTAGCAAACCCTCCCAACCTACAGTGTCCCAGAGAAAAACCAGCCACTCCTCTCAAAGTTCCAGTGGTACGAGACTTGAACTTAGCTAGGCAGTTACAGGGAGAGAGGGGTGACTGTTCCGCCCTGACTTTTTAATTAAACACTCAAGAAGATGTGTACAGGAGTTGTGTGACCTTTACCCAAACATGAGAGAATATTTTTCTCTTCCAGCCTCAGCACCCTACCAACACACACACACACACACACACACACACACACACACACACACACACTCATGTGACCTGATCTGTCTAGTATCAGCCTCTGTAACATCATTGAGCAATAAGGTTTGGGTGTGACGAAAGTTGTACTCCACTCCAGAGGTCTTGGGAGACAAAGGTAGACCACACTGTGCTTATGGTCACATTCTACCTCATCTTGGGCCTCTAGTTCACATGCTGTTTCTGTCTGTGTTACTGCCTATTGGCCAATGTCTCTGAGATATGCTGAAAAATTAAGAAAGTTCTATTGAAGGAATAGAATAGAGAGCCCAGAAATAAACCCACACTTATATGGTCAATTAACCTATGATAAAGGAGGCAAGAATATACAATGGAAAAAAGACAGTCTCTTCAATAAATGGTGTTGGGGAAACTGGACAGATAGCATGCAAAAGAAAATGCAACTGGATCACTTTCTTACACCATATACAAGAATAAACTCAAAATGGACTAAAGACTTAAATGTAAAACCTGAAACCATAAAACTTCTTGAAGAAAACTAAGCAGTAAACTTTTTGACATCAGTCTAAGAAATATATTTTTTTATTTTTTTTAAATTCTTTATTGTTTAAAGTATTACATACATCTCCTTTTCCCTCCATTGACCTCTCCCTGGCAACCCCCAAAGAAATATATTTTTATATATCTTTCCAGGCAAAGAAAACAAAAGCAAAAATAAACAAATGGGATGATATCAAACTAAAAACTTTTGCATAGTGAAGGAAATCAACAAAATGAAAAGGCAACCACTGAATGGGAAAAGATATTCGCAAATGATATAGCCGATAAAGGGTTGATATTCAATGATATATCCAATAAAGGGCTGATATATAAAGAACTCATACTACTCAACATCAAAAAATAAACTATTTAATTTAAAAATGGACAGAATATGCATATATGCATAACCCATGGACATAGACAATAGGGTGGTGAAGGCCTGGGGTGGAGGGCAGAGGCAGGATAGAAGAGGTCAATGGAGGAGGAAGGGGACATATGTAATACTTTCAACAATACATACTTAAAAAAAAATGGACAGAAGACCATTATAGACATTTTTCCAAAGAAAACATACAGGTGGCCAAGAGACACATGAAAAGATGATAACATCATTAATCACCAGGGAACACCACAATGAGGTATCACCTCATACCTGTCAGATTAGCTATTATCAAAAAGACAACAAATAACAAGTGTTAGGAAGGATATAGAGAAAAAAGAACCCTTGTGCACTATTGGTGGGAATGCAAACTGATGCAGCCACTATGGAAAGCAGTATGGAGGTTCCTCAAAAAACTAAAAATAGAGCTAGCTTGTGACACAGCAATTCCACTTCTGGGTATCTATCTGAAAAAAAAAAAAAAAAACACACACACAAACAAACAAACAATAATTCAAAAAGATACATGCATCCCTATATACACTGCTGCATTATTCACAATAGCCAAGATATGGAAGCAACTACGTGTTCATCAGTAGATGAGTGGATAAAGAAGATGTTTGTGAGATATATATAATGGAATACTACTCCACCATAAAAAATAAAGTCTTGATCCTTGTGGCAGCATGGATGGACCTAGAGAGTATTGGCTAAATAAAATAAGTCAAAAGAAGGACAAATACCATATGGATTTGCTTAATGTGGAATCTAAGAAACAAAACAAATGAACAAACAAAACAGAAATAGACTCAGATTTAGAAAACAAGTTAATGGTTGCCAGAGGGGAGGGGACGGAAGTGAGAGGATGGATGAAAAAGGTGAAGGGAAATAAGAGATACAAACTTCCAATTATAAAACACATAATAAGTCTCAGGGATGTAATGTATAGCCTAGGATATATAGTTAATAGAATTGTCATGACTCTGTATGGCAACAGATAATTACTAGATTTATTGCATTAATCACTTTGTAAGGTATGTAAATTTTGACTACCTATGTCATACTAGAGTCCCAGTACAAGAATTCGTGCACCAGTGGGGTCCCTTGGCCTGGCCTGTGGAATCAGGCCGAAACTGGCTCCCCGACATCCCCTGAGGGGTCCGATTGCAAGAGGGCACAGGCCAGGCTGAGGGACCCCACGGGTGCACGATTGGGCCAGGGAGAGAGGTGGGAGCTTGGCCAGCGGGGGGTGGGGGACCAAGGGAGTGCTCCAGGGTGTGTCCAGCCCATCTCACTCTGTCCCAATCAGCTGGACCCCAGCAGCAAGCTAACCTACTAGTCAGAGCATCTGCCCCCTGGTGGTCAGTGCACATCTTAGTGAGCGGTTGAGCGGCCTTAGCATATCATTAGCATATTGCGCTTTGATTAGTTGAACGGCCAACCAGACACTTAGCATATTAGGCTTTTATAATATAGGATGCCTGAAGCTCACATAATATTGTACATCAACTATAATCAAGAAAAAGGAAGATTGGAAAAATAAAATAAAATATTAGTGGTCAACATGCCTAACTCTAGAAGGGATCCTAGTTTTTTTCTCAGTGGGCAGTGTTCTTCCTGGTTATTTGCCTGAGAAAATTCTTCCTTCTAAGGAAAGATAAGCTGATAAAATATCATTGACTAGAGGCCCAGTACATGATTGAATCATGCACGTGTAGGGTCCCCTACACGCTTTCGCTTTTCACGGTGGAGCTGGGTGCCTGTCCGCTGGTGCACAGGGCTTTCAGAAGCCTCCGGCTCGGTGGAGGCTTCTGCAAGGCCTGGTGCCGGAGCAGACAGGCACCCAGCTCCCACGCTTTTGATGGTCCGCGGCCACTGAGGGGGGCTACCCTGCTGTTGAGAGGCGCAGGGGGCGGGAGTCGCACCTCTCAACGGCCACTGAGGGGGGCTGCCGCGGACACCTGGCTACCCTGCCATTGAGAGGTGCAGCTGGGTGTCCGCGGCAGGCCCCCTCAGTGGCCGGCCACGGATATGACCGTTGAGAGGCGCAGGGGGCGGAAGTCCCGCCCCCTGCGCCTCTCAACAGCAGAGTAGCCCCCCTCAGTGGCAGCGGATCCGTGCCTCTCAATGGCCAGATAGGCCACCCCAAGTCCTGCCCCCCAGCCTCCCACCGCCCAATCGTGGGCGTAGCGGAGTGATGGTAATTTACATGTTACTCTATTATTAGATAGGATGTTCTTTGAGCTGAAACAGCAAGTCATACATACAGGATAACTCCTTCAGGGCACAAAGGAATAGGAAACAAACACATGAAATGATCTGTATCACTTTAAACCTTGCCCTTTGTTTCGGGAAACCACGCATGGTCATGCTTCTGTAACACCAACTGAGGGGGAGAAAGCCCAACTCTCAGAGCCACAATTTAGAATGGAAAGTTTAAGCTAGATTTCATCTTTACCGATCATTTCATTGGCTAAGGAGCGGGCCAGGCCCTCTTGACCCTGGAGCAGCAGGAACCACAAGGCAGGGTGCTACAGGTCTACTAGTAAGCATCCCTCCTGAGGAGACAGGTTTTCCAGGGACAGAGACCTCACCAGCAGAGAGCTGAGAAACCAGTATGGCCACTATCTGGTTTTTATTTAATATTATATTACATAGAAAATAAAGTGGCTTACTAACAAAACAAAAAAAAATTCTATTGAATAAAAACAATTACCCAAAAGTTTAAAGAGAAGAGACTTTCTGAGGAGTCTGACCAAGTTCAGGTCCCAGCCCATCACTGGCTGCCTGTATGGATTTAAGGAGGGTACTTGCTCTTTTGAGCCTCTCTCTGTTGCCTCAGACCTAAAAACAGATATGATGAGTACCTTCCCTGTGGAGTTCTTGTGAGGCTCGAATGAGATGATGTATGTAGAGCGCTTAGCAAACTGCATGGCTCACAAGAAGTGCTCAAGGAAGGTTTAAAACAAGCAAGAAATGAGACACATTGAACTAAGTCAGGGTGTCCTCCAGGGCCACAGCGTGGAATTTTCTGCAGAAGAAGCTTGGCAAAGGGAGGCACTCAGTCTGCTTGCAGCCAGGAGGAAGGGTTAATGATGATCTGTCAACAGCCAAACCACAGGAAAAACGCCCAGTGCAACCTGCCTGGGCTTCCTCTCCAGCTCAGCTGGCTCCCAATTAACACCTCATTAGGCTGCACACCTGGGGTGTGACGTCACCTCTGCCAGTCCCTCTTTAACCCTGTCCTGGACTTCTCTCAGGTGGGCACGCTGAGCAGGAGGGTCCTCACGGCGTGGAGGGCTGGAGCTAAGGACAGGACCGGATTCGTGAACCCAACACGTGCAGCGCAGCGTGCTTCGCCTTTGTGTCGACGTGGACCCTTTGTGCTGACGCCTGAGAACCACTCCTCAGAAGGCGGCTTTGAAATGCATAAAACAAAATACGTAAGATTATAAAAGAAAGAGCGTATACTAAAACTATTCAAAATTTAAATTTGTGATGTAACAGGTAAGCTTATTTAGTAACACATTAAGTAGCATGGTCTAGTGGCTGGTCTAATAACCACCACAGTTTTGAAGAAGTGATGCGGGGAGATGCTATTTCAAGACGTTTGTCAGAAATATAATGTAACCTCAAAACACCTGTGATTTCTACTGCTGTCAACGGAGCTGGCGCTGCCGGCGGGGTGGTGTGCTGCCCAGTCGTAATGGAAGGACATGCTGAGCTGCCGATGGAGGCTGTTGGAATTAAGGCACGTTTTTTCCCATCCCAGTGGATCCAGGTGAGGAAACCCTGGCCTCTTCTCCCCGCGCCTGCCAAGCCCTGCAACCAGGGCCACTTGCCCGTTAGGCACAGTGGGCACAAGGCCTCGGACCAATGGATACTTGTAAGGGCTCATAAAAATGTTTTAATTTCTTTTAAAATCAATAGAAAAAAGAATGTAATAATAATGAATGGATAATAACTGCAGGTACATCATATTTGTACAAACGCAGTCTTAAATATAATTTTAGGGTTTTTTGGGTTTTTTTGGAGGAAGGGGCCCACAAAGGCAAAGGTGCCTAAAGCCCGTGGAGGCCATGCCGCAGCCCTGCCTGGGACTGCCGGTCCTCCTGGCGCCTGTCTCTGAAACAAAGCATGAAACAAGCAGTGTGGGGAGATAGATGCCTGTCCGGAGATCCGCATGCCCTGGGTCTGGCAGCCCGCCTCCGCCTGAAGAGTGGCCTGCTGGGACTGTCTCTTCCTCCCCTCCCCTCGCTCCCCCCCCCCCGCCCCCAGCTATGTGGGTCTCCAAAGAGGGCTCTTGCAGGGAGGGTTTAACCGACTCGGTTTGCCCAGGACTTTCCCCACCAGCAGTGAAAGTCCATGTCCCAGGAAAGCCCCAGTCCTGGGCAGACGGGCACAGTGTGTCCCCCCACCCCCAGGTCCCAGTCCAGGAACCTGCTGTGCAACCCACTGTGGCCTCACGCACAAAGTGGCCTTTCTTCATCCTAAAATAATTTGGTGCCTTTAATACAGAAGTTTTGGGTTTTTTTTGTTTTTATTTTTTTAATTAAAAAGACCACAACCCAACAGCAAGATAAGCCCTGTTTTTTTCCTTAACTAAAAACTATGCATGTACTGCCCTAGCCAGTTTGGCTCAGTGGATAGAGTGTCGGCCTGGGACTGAAGGGTCCTGGGTTCGATTCTGATCAAGGGCACATGCCAGGGTTGCAGGCTCAATCCCCAATAGGGGGCTTGCAGGAGGCAGCCAATCAAGGATTCTCTTCATCATTGATGTTTCTATCTCTCTCTCCCTCTCCCTTCCTCTCTGAAATCAATAAGAATATATATATATTTTTAACTATGCGTGTACTGGTAAATTTTTTTATATGATACAGATATAAATACAGAAAGAGGGACAAAGCTCCTCTGCCCAACCTCAGCCCCAGGCCTTCTTTGCAGAAGAGCCAACATTACGCTTTCTTGTAGTTCCCTTCCCAGAGTGATGCGGTCTCACATTAAGTAGCCTAATCCCTAAGCCTACATTTCCAACCACTTAGGTGGACGGGTTGGGTGGCTTTGGTAACTTCTCAGACCCCCAGTTTCTGCCTGGGTAAGCCAGGGATGATGCCTAGACCTCGCCAGCGAGCGATGGTCCATGTGAAATGCTTAGGGCAGTACTGGGCGTACCCTGAGGGCCCGTTAATGTTGCTAATTACCAGAACCGTCATCCCTGTTGTTTTTGCCTCTGTCTCTCTCCCCTCACGCCAGGCTCCTGTGGCCGAGGATGAAACGGGCCACAGAGGGCCGTGTGCCGCCGGCCTGGCAGGTGGATACAGGCGGGGTCATAGCCGCGTACGCGCCTCCCCTCCCCATTGCGCGTAGGGAGCCCGCATCGCCCAGCGAGTCCTTGGAGAGGCTCCTGCGCCCTCCAACCGGTGGGCACTGGCCACAAGTGGCTATTCAATTTCATTTGCATTTTATTTCCTCGGCCACACGAGCCATGATTCAAGTTCTCTGGAGCGACATGTGACTAGGGACCGCCACATTGGACATGGGGGTCGGAAGCGTTCCCATCACCGCAAAGCTCAGGCGGGCGGTGCTCCAGGCCCCCTGCCCTGCCCTCCGAGGGGGCGCTACTGGGCCGCGCCAGGCCTGGTCCCCTCCCTGGGTGGTCCGGCCCCGACCTGCGGGGCTCTAGCCCAGCCCATGAATGAACTCCGGGAGTCCTGTGAATGGAGGAGGAAATAATACGCTGGTGGCCACACTTCAGTGCTTCCCGAGGAGCTTGGCGTCTTCCTCTGGCTAGAAGGGGTCCTCAACCTTTTTAAACAGGGGCCAGTTCACTGTCCCTCAGACCGTTGGAGGGCCGGACTACAGTTTTAAAAAAAACTATGAACAAATTCCTATGCACACTGCACATATCTTATTTTGAAGTAAAAAAACAAAACGGCAAAAACACCCGCATGTGGCCCGCGAGCCGTAGTTTGAGGACGCCTGGGCTACAGCCTCGCTGCTCAGCAGAGGGCCCGCCTGCCGCCGCCCTGAGAGGTTTGGGCAGACAAGGCTCTGCGGCCCACTGTGAAGTTTGGGTTAAATCCCTTTCCACATGGCCGGTGGCCGCGTGGAATCTCTCCCGTGCCCTCTTCCACCCGAGGCTCTGGTGGGAAACTGAGGGCTCCAGCCCCCACTCCCGGCTGCCCAGGGCGGCTCTTCATCCTCCTCACCTCCTCCTTCACCTGGAAGTTCCCCTCCGAGCGCATCTTTCCTTCTTCCCCACCTTCCTCCTTCCTTCCTGAATTCAGGCTCTGTCAGCTGCTGGGCTAAACATCGTGAATGCAACGTAAGGAGGCCTGGACTCTGCACTCAAAGAGTTTACAGTCTCGGAGGAAAAAAGGAAAAACCCAGAGTGCTGCTGATGGTAATAACCGCTTCCGGTGATTGGGAGATTGCTATGCACCAGAGCATGCTAAATACTTACATACATGCAGACAGCAACTTACTTCATCTTCACGATAACTCCACCAGGTAGGTGCTAGCATTATCTCCACTGTACAGAAGAGGAAACTGAGGCCCGGAGAGGTTAGACAATGCGCCTGAAGTTGCAAAGCATGTCAACCGTGGAGCCAGAATCCAGAATCCGGACACAGCCCGCTGGCTGGCCGCCTGTGCTTCCCGCAGCACCTCCCGCTGCCCCTTCTCACAGCTGGGGGCGCTTCTGCGGCTGTTTCACCGCAGGGACACGGCACTGTCTGGGCGTAGTGCTGGTTGTCACATCTGGGAGGAGAAAGGAGCTACTGGCATCTGGCAGTAGAGGCCAGGACGCTGCTAACATCCCTCCAAGGGCAGGACAGAACCCGCACAGGTTCGGCAGCCCCGCGCCGTGTGCTGAGCCCAGCGACCCTGACGTGGACAGATCATCGAATATAAAAATCTGACGAAAGGTTGTACGTGTACACCCTTCAACAAAGAATTCAGAAATGGACACTCTATTCTTACTATTTTCATGAGTCCCATTTTTACTAAACAAGAGAAGGATAAAATTCTCAAGCATTTCGCTCAAATTTATGTAACCTGAACCCCCAAACCCCAGAACCCAAGTGCTGTTGCTTAAAGGCCAGCCTTTGAGAGGAAAGTGGCTCGGCTGCTGGTCACCCCGGCCCTCCCACCAGCCTGCCCCTCTGGGAGCTGCCAAGCCAGGCTCCGGCTGCCTCTCCCACCCTCCTGACCCGCGATCCTGGGCCTGCTGAGTGCCCTTCCGGGCCACACGATAGGAAATAATTAGCCCCTCTGGACTCGTGCCAATCACATTCTCCCAGGGCCGCCTGCTAGTGCGGGAGGCGGCTGGTTGGCATGCATTTCCTGCCCATCGCGCCCAGGCTCCTGCGTCACCACAGAGCTTTCTCAGGGCGGCCACAGCTGTATTCCCAGCCGGTCAGCCCAACGCTCCTGCCCCAGCAGGCTGGCGGCCGTTCATAAGGAACCGGGGGGGGGGGGGGGGGGGGGGCAGGATGGCTTCCGGGGGCCTTGCCCGGCGCTGAGAGAGCCCTCTGTGCGGCTGCTGGCTCCCTGCCAGGGAGTGGCAGCTGAGGCCACTGGATCCACCTGTCAGCACAGCGAGGAGAACTGGGGGGCGGGGGGGGGAGAGTAAGGGGCCTGGAGACTAACAGACCAGCATTTCTCAGAGCATCGTCCACAGACACTGGTCCTGGGGAAGCTTAAACGATCTGAAGCGTAAAACCTGCCGTGGGCCATGAGTTTGGGAGGCTTGGGGTTGAAGGGGGGGGGGGGGGGTTCCCCTGCGGCAGGGCTTCCCAGAGCTTTGAGTAGGTGACGTGTATCCCGGATGTCTGAGAGGAGAAACACAGCGTGTGGTGTTTTCTCAAGTTATGTGGCCATATGTCTTGGTTCGGATTTTCCCAAAAGCAGAGACAAAGACTTGGGTTCAGGTGAGGTGCCTGTGGGAGCTGACCCAGGGGTCAGGACGGAGTGGGCAGGGAGACCAGGAGGAAGGAGACACCAAAGAGCATGAATGAGCTGCATTGCAAATGCGAGCAATTGGAGCTCAACATCGTGGAGGAGCTGAGTCACCCTCCCACGTGCGCCTCAAAGCTGTCCCAGGAGAGACGGGAGCTGCGGGGGCTCCCTCCCCAGGGGCTGAGGGCGGCCCCGGATGGGGTGGGGGAAGGGGGAGGGGGTGGCAGGTGCCTGCACTTCCCAGTCGGTCACGCCCCCGCCCCCTCCCCCCCCCCCCCCCAGCTTTGGAGGAAGCTCTGAGGCAGCAAAGCAGGAGACGTGAGGGAAGCACGTGACAAGGACTCTGCAGGGCGGGCGGCGTCCCCGGCCCCCGGAGCTGAGTGCTGAGTGGGCCGCAGGGTGTGGCCGGCAGAGGGTCTGCTCCCCACCGCCGTATTTTCCTCTAGAACATCTCGGAACTCTGAGGAGGAAAGCCTTCTCTGAGCTGACCCCTTGGTTTTACGAATGAGGGACAGGGGTTCAGAGGGAGTGCGAGCTGCCCAGAGTCCCAAGGAGGCTCCTGTATTTCCGATGTCTCGTCTGTGCAATGGGACTCCTCCCCGTGCCCCCCTGCACAGTGAGGGGGCGCCGCGTGTGCTCAGGGCAGGGCCCGGCACATGCGATGGCTCAATAAAGCACACCTGTTACTATTGGCCCCCAAATGTGAGGGCGTGCACGCAGGTGAAGTTCACACCACACCGTGCAAAGAGCTAGCCCTGCCGTTCAAGAAGCTTACGCTCTTAAAATGACCAAGGTCAGGGTCCACTCCCTTGCCAAAACCTCGCCAAAGTGATGTGAGCACCCCCTGGGGTGGGTGGCGAGGGTAAGTGGTGAGTAGAGTAGAGGCGCACCTGCCTCCGTGGACCGCACAGCCTAGTGGAGCAGAGAGAAATGAAACCGACACTCCAGCAGCTAGCCACTGACTTCGCGTGGGATGAGAGGTTTCCAAGAAAGTGGCCTGTGACCTAAATCTACCTCTGGACTCCGGGCAGCAAGCCTCTCTCTTTGCTCCCCCTGCAGACCTCCATGCCAGTCCAGCTGCACCCCCAAGGCTGCGAGGGTGGCACAGAGCTAACAAATGAAGAGCCTGGGGCTGTGTCTCCGAAGCACCACAATCCCAAGTCAGTTTGGTAAGAAAAGGAATTAGTTAGGCTTGTACCTGATGTTATTGCCAGCCCTCTGCCCCCATAACATGCCCAGAGGAAAGTTACTGTCTTTTTCTCCTTTTGTGGACAATACTGGCAGGAAAAATAACAGAAGAGCTGAGGGGGAAAATCTTGACTCTGGCATAAAAATATTTAACATTATCATTATACTAGCTACCATTAGTTAAACTTCATAGGGTTCTTTATAGGTTAGCCTTTTAACACTCAACAAGTATTTATCAAACATTTACCATCTGCCTGACTCTGTTCTAGACACAGGACATCACTCTGAACAAAACAGATAAAGATCCCTACCCTTTTGGGACTCCTGTCTAGATGGGGGAGAGATAGCACACCCAGCAAGTAAGTAAACGAATGGATGTCAGGGCATCGGTAGCTTTTGCTGCATCACCACCCACTCCGGATCTCAGCTGCGTGGAACGAGGACAGTTTCTTAGATCCTGGTCTGCAGGTCAGCGTGGACGCGGGTGGTTCCTCTGGTCTCAGCTGGGCTTACTCACAGCTTTGGTTGCCGCGGAGTCAGTCACCCAGGGTCACCTGCAGCAGCAGGCCATCTGGCCCGGGGGGGACTGACTAGCAGTCACGCAGAAGACGAGTCTAGGCACGCTCTCAGGCTGGGCAGACACAGATGTGAGCAGTCCACTCCTGCCAAGCGGCAGATGAAAATGCATATACTGCTCGCATCATAGTGACCAATATCTCATGGACCAAAGGAAGTCCGTGATGGAGCCCAGACTCAGTGAACTCCACACACTATAAATGACTGCTCCAGAGGGAGAAATCGAAGCTCAGAGTGGTTCAGTGACCCCAAGATCTCATAACCAGTAACAGGACTCTTTCTAGTACAAGACATAGAAAACCCAACCCAAACCAACATAGAAAAATAGAAAAGAAAAGGCTCACAAAATTAAAAAGCTCATCAATAGAAAGACGCGTTGACAGAAAGCGTGGCTTTCATAGACTCTTGGACTCAGGCCCCGACCCTGTCACCAGGCCCTCTTTCCTCTCTCTGTTCCGGAGCCAGCTTCCTCTGCCTGGGCTCCACTCCGGGCAGCCTCCCCTGCGTGGCAGGATGGCCACCTGCAGCTGCTTCCGATGCTAAGTCCAGGAGGACACAGTGAGCTCTTTCTGGCAGCTTCCGCCGAAGTTTAGAGATTCTCTCCAGTTGGACCAGTTTTGATCCTACGCATCTCCGACCATTCACAGGGGCCAGAAAGCGAATGCGAAACCTGCCTGCGCCCACCAGGGGCAAACCATCTTACTGCTAAGTAGGAGCTTAGGAGATGCTTGAGCATGTAAAATAAATGAGTCCACGAGCAGAGCCCAGTGAGGGCTTAGAAACTTGACCTGCAAGAGTAGCACAGTCTACCCAAGCCTGACTTCTTACCAAGTAACGTCTCAGACCCCTCACGTCTTTATGACGAATGATAGTCACTTTAACAGTGCCTCCCCCACCCCAGCACATGCCTACCGCCTTTATGGGTATCGAGCAACTTTACAAGCATTGTTGACTTAACTCTGGCTGATGGAGCACTCGTGGCACAGAGAGAGCAATCACTTTATCTGGAGTCACACCGCAGGCCAGTCCTAGAATAAGGAACCAGACAAGTCTGCTTTCCAAAGGCCACCAGGCCATGGCAAAAGCTCAATTTGTTCTTCTGTGGAGGAAAACGCAGTGAGCTGTCCAGGAGCTCTTTCAGAAGAGCAGGGTGCATCCTGGAAAGTACATAGTGCCTGTGGAGGTTTTACGTGACCGCCTGATGAAAGGCCTCCGGCTGGGGGAATGGACGTCCTCACCTGCTTTTCCGTGTGTCGTTGCTAACGGTTTGGTAGGATGTAGCCTTTGAACAATTGCTTTGCATTGCATTTCAAGATATGCAATAAAATTTGAGATCACAGAGGGAAATACATTACTGGGATTCACTCAGTCCAATGAGCATGCGCTGGACTCCATTGGGGGGCGCTGTGCTGGTCCATGGTGACACAGCGCTATCTCAGGGCAGGTGATTCCTGAGCCAGACCCGCAAGGACCTAACCAGTGGCAGCAGCATCCTCACAGCTCCTCCAGGCACGGTGCTAAGCACCTGACAGCCTCTATCTCAGGTAACTCCCAGAGCAGCGCGCAGGTGGGCATTGCAATCCCTGTGGTCCAGGCTGGGGCACTGAAGCACAGCGGGTTAGATAGCTTCCAGGGCCCCTCAGATGGGACGGGGCAGAGCAGTGACTCAAACCCGGGCAGTCTGACTCCAGAGCCCGTCCTCCCTCCCACCTACAGAGCACCGCTTCCTCCTCATTCGGACCTGGAGATGGCAGTCACCCAGTGCTCTCTGCACCCCTACTCCAACGGGGGCCCCTCCTCCGGGCCAGCACTGCCATGCTATCCGGGTAGTTCTGTACACCAGCCCACTTCCTCCGAGAAGCAACTCTGAACTTAGTATTATTAGCCCCATTTTTCCGTTAAAGAAACGGAGGTTCAGACCAGTTACATAATGACTGAGTGACTAAACCTTGACTAGGTGATCAGAGGAAGGGAAATTGGAGCAGGGCCTCTCCCCATGACCCCCCCCCAAAAAAAAGAGACACGCTGCCCTTTTGGGTGCCCTTCTCACTTGCCAGCCCTTGTGCTAAATGCTTTATATAAAATTCCTCTCCCACCGCCGCTAAGGAAAGAGTCACAGCATTTCACTGAGTGGCCCAAAGGCCACCCGGCAGGAAGGGTCAGGCCTGGAATTCAATCTGGTGTCCAGCTGACCCCAGAGCCTCTACCCAGCCACTGAGAGAGCAGCTTTTCCACACCAGGAGAGATGAGCACATCCGGAGTCCCGAGCAGGGGGTGGATAAACCCACGGGTGCGGCCACACGTGGAGCACAACTCAGCAACCAACCGGGAGGAACGAATGAATGATAGAGCACCACGCGCCGCCAGGGCATTGTGCTGAGTGAGCAAGGACCAGGGTCAAAGGCTCTGCTACTACAGGGCACAGTCAGATCAGTGGCTGCCAGAGGCAGGGGGAGGGGTGGGGTAGGTGGGGGTGGGGCCGGGTAGGGTTAACTACTAAGCAGCAAGCAAGGGGATTTTGGGGGGTGATAAAGCCGTTCCACATATAGACTATGTCAAGTGGTTACATGACTATAGGCATTTGTCAAAACTTGCACACTTGTACCTTAAGAAAGATACATTTTACTGTTTGTAATTTATACCTTAATTTTTTTAAAGGAAAAGAAGAAAGAAGAGGTGAGGGGTGGAACATCATTCAAAAAGCTCAGCTGGTGTGGAGCCTTCAGGGAGCCCTGACTTCCCTCCTAGAACGTGTGTCAGATAGAAACGTGTCGATTTATTCAGCAAATGTTTACTGAGCACCTGCTATGTGTCAGATGCTATATTCAGCATAGAGAATACTACATGGAGCAGAACAGAGGCCCTCATGAACCTCTCAGCGGATGTTCTGGTTTAAGTAAAAAAAAAAAATTTTTTTTTCATTAAATAAGGTAAGTTCAGCTAGTAGTAATAAAATAAAATAAGAAGTAAAACAGGCCGAAACCGGTTTGGCTCAATGGATAGAGCGTCGGCCTGCGGACTGAAAGGTACCAGGTTCGATTCCGGTCAAGGGCATGTACATTGGCTGCGGGCACATCCCTGGTAGGGGGTGTGCAGGAGGCAGCTGGTCGATGATTCTCTCTCATCGATGTTTCTAGCTCTCTATCCCTCTCCCTTCCTCTCTGTAAAAAAAAAATCAATAAAATGTTTAAAAAATAAAATAAGAAGTAAAACAGGTGACAAGAGATCGGGAATGTACTCTAGATCAGAGAGTGCACCTGTGAGCACCTGCAGGATGCAGGGCATGGAATCTCCACACCAAAATATCGATGGACAATAGTGGATCCAAGGGTTTTTAACTCAAAAAAAGTCCCGACGAGAACATCCTGTCACCTCTCACGGATGCTGGGTGAATTATCTGCAGGAGAGTTCTGACCCCGGGGAGGTGTTCTACCTGCTGCCCAACATACAGGTCTCCATACGTCACAGGACAGTTCGGGGCAGGACACCACCTTACTCATTCCAGGACTCGGAGCAGTGCTTCCTGGACTTTCCAGGCTGCTCCTGTTCCCATCCATAACCTGCACAGAATTAAAACACGACAATTCCTTGCCGACCTGCCTGTTGGCTTAGCTTTATCATTTATGAACAAAGCACTGTGCCCCTCCCTGGACTGTTTCCTGCGCCTGTGCCCGGGAAACCAGGCGACCTTAAATGCTTTGGGTTGGTGGCTTCTTCCTGCATCTCAGCACCTTATGTCCTGGGAGCATGATCCCAGAGTCCCTCCCACATTTATAAGGCATGTTCCTTGTCTGACCAGAACACGTCCTCACTTCCGTGTCCTCACCTGGAGAATGCTGTAAGTTCAAAGTGACAACACAGAGTCAAGCAGCTGTCAGAGTGGGACTGATTTGGGTATCTTTACAAATATACCATGTTATTTCCAACACCTTCATTCCCACCCTGGCTTTCTCCCCACCAGCCCCCCGATTCTAACCTGGCGTGGGTTGACTCCATGGCCATCTGTGGCTTTCAGGCCAAAGAACCTGGTCATTGGTTCTGAGACTGTCCGGGAGTAAAATGTTGTGATACCCAAACTCACGTGAAGGTTGCAAAATCTGACATAAGCTGTTCCCGAACATTCAGCGCTCAGAAGAGAAAAGCCTCCTCCTTTGTCTCTGTGCGCTGTTTACTTAGGGCTCTGCCCTGCCCCCGCCCCCTTTCACACACGGGAAGGACGACTTCCCGCCCGTTGGCGTTTGCTGTTTGAATTTGTCTGCAAGCACGTCTTTTTCTTCTTTAAGATGCTTATGTCAAGTGCCCCGCGGGGAACCCAGGGAGCAGTGGAGAACTGCTGGAAGCCTCCGGCTGAAGTCACTCACTGCCAAAGGCTGGCCTGCCCCAGCAGGTTCAGACACTGGAGCACCAGGTCTTCCTCAGGAACCGGCTGCCCTGCCTCCTTCCCTTACCCCCAGGCTCTCCCACCGGGTTAGGAGGAGAGAGCCAACACTTGAAATGTGTGTAGGTTTGCTGTTGGTCATGTGATCTCACTTCAAGTCAGTGACACAAGGTGATTTCCAAGGGAGTGAGGGCCCAACTGATTCTGAAGAAATCATCAGGGACGTGTGTAAAGACTAGGTCCCAAATATGTTCAGGATGGTGTTGTTTATGATAGCAAAGAGAAAAGGAAAAGGGGGATAAGGAGCCATCTAAATGTCCAAAAATAGAGTCTTGGTTGGATAAATTACGGCACAGCCATTTGATGTTAACGATGTGCAGTCATTAAAACACAATGCTGTGGAAAGATATGTGAGGGCATGAAATTATTTTGCCTCTCCTGTGTGTACCTGAACACTGGAAGGAAACAAGTAATGTGAGGTAGAAGAATAAATAAACCCTGAGAGATGATTTTTAATTTACAAAAGCTATATGTATAATGTGATCTCATTTTTACTTTAAAAACACAGGGTGTCCCAAAGAAATATATATGCACTTTGAATGATTATAAAGTTGGTACTTCTTATTTATTTATGTATTTATGTATTTATTTATTTATTTAATACTAGAGGCCCAGTGCATGAAATTCGTGCATGGGGAGGGGGGGATGTCCCTCAGCCCAGCCTGCACCCTCTCAATCTGGGATCCCTCTCACAATCCAGGACTGCTGGCACCCAACCGCTCACCTGCCTGCCTGCCTGATTGCCCCTAACCACTACTGCCTGCCAGCCTGATCAACGCCTAACTGCTCTCCTGCCAGCCCAATTGCCCCTAACTTCCCTCCCCTGCTGGCCTGGTCACCCCTAACTGCCCTCCCCTGCCGGCCTGGTTGCCCCTAACTATCCTGCCCTGTAGGCCCAATCACCCCCAAATGCCCTCCCCTGCTGGCCTGGTCACCCCTAATTGCCCTCCCTTGCCAGTCTGGTTGCCCCTAACTGTCCTCCCCTGCCAGCCTGGTTGCCCCCAACTGCCCTCCCCTGCAGGTCTGGTCCCCCCTGACTGCCCTCCCCTGCAGGCCTGGTCGCTCCTAACTGCCCTCCCCTGCCAGCCTAGTCACCCCCCAATTACCTCCCCTGCTGGCCTGGTCGCCCCCAACTGCCCTCCCTTGCAGGCCTGGTCCCTTCCAACTTCCCTCCCCTGCCGGCCATCTTGTGGCAGCCATCTTGTGTCCACATGGGGGTGGCCATCTTTGACCACATGGGGGCGGCCATCTTATGTGTTGGAGTGATGGTCAATTTGCATATTACCTCTTTATTATATAGAATATTTTTAATAAGAAATTATCCATTCATATATATATATATATATATATATATATATATATATATATATATATTATTGATTTTTTTACAGAGAGGAAGGGAGAGGGATAGAGAGTTAGGAACATCAATGAGAGAGAAACATCAATCAGCTGCCTCCTGCACACTCCCTACTGGGTATGTGCCCACAACCAAGGTACATGCCCTTGACCGAAATCGAACCTGGGACCCTTGAGTCCGCAGGCCGACGCTCTATCCACTGAGCCAAACCGGTTAGGGCTAGAATTTTTTTTATTGTTGATAATACTGCAGATATCTGAGTAGCATGGTGAAATCTTGTGCTGTCCCACTGTGTCGTACCCAGGACATGAATCACCCCTTCGTCCAGAGTATCCACAGTGTATACATACCTGCCCTTCAGTCACTTAGTAGTCGTCTCAGGAATCAAATGGAATATCAGAGAGAGAGAGACCACATCACAGAACTTTTATTACCATCCATTGCTATAATTGTTCTATTTTATTAGTTATTGTTGTTCATCTCTCACTGTGTCTAATTTATAAATTAGACTTTATCATAGGAATGTACAGGAAAAAACATAGAGTATATAGGATTCAGTAGTACTTCAGGTTCCAGACATCCATTGCGGGGAGGAAGGGTCTTGGAATGTATCCCCCCGCTGGTAAGGGAGACTATTGTATACACAGGGGACTCTTGGGGGCCATCTCAGAGTTCTGCCTGCCACACCTTAGTCCTGTTGTTAAACAGTGGCTGCTGAGGCTGTGTTTCCAGATCTAACACCGCTCTCTGAAAGGCCTCGCCTTTGACAGGCCTCCTTCCCCGCGGAGCTCAGGGCCCGTGCAGGCCTGAGGGAGTTCTCCGGCTTCCCTGGTGCCCAGGTTTGTGCTGCTCCGCGGCTGCAGTCTCCATCAACAGTGTGAGCTTCCCTCTGGTTCTTTCCTCCTTGTTCTCTGTCAGAGAACCAGGTAATTCCCACTGTGAAGAGGGGGAGTCTGTGCTCTTGGGGAAGGAAGCAGGGCGCCATTGCCAAGGGTGACCAGGACTGATTCCACTTCAGCTGGGCACTGCCATTTTGTGGGATCCAAGACTTTTCTCTGACTTCGCGGCCACAGCTTGCACTACCTCACCTAGTCCCCTCCCGACTGTGTTCTCTGGTTCCCTGAAAACCCCTGTGTTCTCACAAGCTGCCAAGAAACTGCACTCAAACGAGTAATCCCAGCATGGAAATTATCTTGGTGCTTGGACTTCCCAAACAAAAAAGATTTTGGTTTGAGTCATTCACAGACACACACCCTAAAACAGCCTTATTCTTCCTAGGAGGGAAATGACATCTTCAGGGAAAGGCAGCATCCGGCCTGGAAACTTCCACCTTGCCATAGATTTCTCTGCATCTCATCTCTGCAAAATATTCCACTGAGTTTTCAAAAGTAACAAGAAGAATGTGAAGGGCGGGATGGGAGATTTGTGGTATCAAGAATGATTATTAGTTTAAAAGTTCACAGATAAAGTCCTTCAGAAATAGTCAAATGAAGTAATAGTTTTGTTCCAACCAGACTCTTTGGCATGTGTTATTTGGCTCTTGATGGTTTCATGAATGTTGGTAGTGGTGCAGTTCGGAGAACCTCAGAAGAGTATAACTCGACCATTTCTACAAGTAGCAGTTCGTTGGTCATCTTGATAGAAAGTGGAAACCAATACAATTTTTAAATGAGTGTCTGTGATTATATTTAGTTAGATTAAAGATCAAAGAAATATTAGCTGTGTTCTTTTTTTTAATATATTTTATTGATTTTTTTACACAGAGGAAGGGCGAGGGATAGAAACATCAATGAGAGAGAAACATCCATCAGCTGCCTCCTGCACACCCCCTACTGAGGATGTGCCCACAACCAAGGTACATGCCCTTGACCAGAATCGAACCTGGAACCCTTCAGTCTACAGACCGACCAACGCTCTATCCACTGAGCAAAAATGGTTAGGGCTTAGTGTTCTTGAAAAGAAAATGTGACAATCAGTACTTGCTCCTCTGATGAGACCTGGCCTTGGAGGTCGAAAGATCATAATCAAGTCCAAATTCATCAAAGCCAACTCTCCCAAGTTCCCACTGAGGAAAAGGAGGATGGCCTGGAAGAGCCAAAGTGGACCAGCTGGGGTATGAATGTCTCAACTCTCACCAGTCGTTGGTTGAGGGTGCTCTCCAGGGACATCAACTCTTTGGGGCATCCATCTGCCTGCCTCCCTGGGCAAAGAGGACCCCGGCCTCCAGAGAAAGCTCTCAGGCAAAGGAAGGCAAGCCCTGGCCCGGAAAGGTCAGGCCAGTGTGCTCTGAGGGGGGAAGGACATGTTGATGTGAGCATCTGATGTGTTGTGAGATTTCCTGAGATACTTCATTTCTCCTGGGAAGAGTTATAACAAGTTCTGCCTCGATGTCCTCTTAGAACTCGTGAAAAAAAAATTTGCAGAGACAGCCCGACTGGTGTGACTCAGTGGTTGAGCCAGCAGGTCACGGTTCAATTCCCGATCAGGGCACTTGTCTAGGTTGCAGGCTCGATCCCCAGTGGGGATGCGCAGGAGGCAGCCAATCAATGATTCTCTCTCATCGTTGATGTTTTTATCTCTTTCTCCCTCTCCCTTCTTCTCTGAAATCAATAAAAAATATATTTTAAAAATTTTGCAGATACAGAAAGAAAAAAACGTGTACCTTGACATACAGAAGATGATCAGAATGCAAGTTATGATGTTAAATAACGGCTAAAGATCAATGTCCTGAACACTTGGCCCCCTCTGGTATCCCCTCATCCCACCTCAGGCCAGCCCTATGTGCTCTCTGTGACCTGCCCCCCTTCCTGGCCTTCTTCCAAGACACTTGGAACCGCCATGCTCCCTCCCTGCCCAGATCCCTCCACAATCCACACCACCCACCCAGAGCACGTGCACCTGGCCTTCAATTAGGCCCACCAGTCAGTAAGCTCCATGTGGGCAAGGACCAGCTCTGCCTTTTGTTCCTTACCCTAACTCCGGGTCTGGCACAGTGCCTGGCATACAGAGATTAGTGAACATAGGATGATTAAGTGGATGTTAAAAAAATAAATCCCAAGTGTCAGCCATGCAAAAGAAATCTGTTGTAGATATTTGAGAGGACTCAGACATATATCCTTGTTCTTGTTTTTTTATTTTGTAATCCATTCACACATACAAAATTCAACGGTATGCAATGATTTACCTTATGATTTAAAATATGCCTCATACCTGCCTTTCCTCTATGGCTCACGAGCCACATGCAGCTCTTTTGCCCCTTGAGTGTGGCTCTTCCACAAAATACCACGTGCGGGCGTGCACATACAGTGCGATTGAAACTTCGTGGCCCATGCGCAGAAGTCGGTTTTCGGCTCTCAAAAGAAATTTCAATCGTTGTACTGTTGATATTTGGCTCTGTTGACTAATGAGTTTGCCAACCACTGCTCTAAGGTAATTGTTTCTCGAGTTATTACCTGTATGGAATCCACTTCTAGGGCCTCCCTCCAGAGTGCAATATGCACAGTAACAAATACTCACATGCATTCGTTCTTTATCCGACAACTGGTAGCATACCATGAATACTCTTCCTTTTCACTTAACAATAAAACTGGAGATAAGTCCATATCAGGACATGAAAATCTTCCTCATTCTTTTCCCCCCAGCACTTTATGAGCATTTTAAAATAAAGCAAAGTTTAAATAGTTTTAATATGAACACTTACCAGCAAGGCCTCACCACTGACATTGTACTGTGTTGGCTTTATTAAAGATACCCACCCTTCTATCCATCCATCAAACTTATTACTTTTGGCGCATTTCAAGGTAAATTGAAGACATCAATACACATTTATCTGAACACTTCAGCAAGTGTGTCATTAGCTGGACTTCAATATTGTTTACAGTTTTTCTTTTTATGTAACATCTATATATATAAAACCCTAATATGCAAATAGACTGAATGGCGGAACAACCAAACAACCGGTCGCTATGACATGCACTGACCACCAAGGGGCATGTGAGGAACATGGCAGGCATTGGCCACAGTGGGATGGTGGAGCAGATGAGCGGGGGCACCAGACCAAGGTGGGGCGCCAGTCACTGTCATTGGGGCAAGCCTCTGGTGGTTACTGAAAATTCTTTGCTTCCATGCACCACGGTCCTGCCAGGTGCTCGCACCCACTGCTGATGCCAGCCCCCCTTGCACCCACAGCCAGCACCGGAGCAGCCGCTCACACCTGCTGCTGGCGCCCGGCACCAGTTTCAATCGCTCACCACCATCAGCGGGTGCAAGTGGTGGCTGCCGACCCCAATCACCCCTGAGGGCTTCTCCACCTCCCCCTGCTCCTGAGGGGCTATCAGGGCAGCAGCCACCACTCACATCCACTGACAGCGCCGGCACTGCTCACACCTGCTGCTGGTGCTGGCCCCAATTGCTCTGTGCCATCAGCAGGTGTGAGCAGGGCTGGCACCGTCAGTGCATGGGAGCAGCGGTGACAGGGATGGGGCTGCCGGCAGACAGGGGACTGGGGGCCGCAGCAGGAGGGGCCAGGCGGAGGCACGGAGGATGGGCTGAGACCAGGCCCTGTGCCCACCACAGCCTCATGGCCCACAGTTCCTTTCAAGGTGCACAAATTCTTGCACTGGGCCCCTAGTCTATTTACATAAAAGCCCAGAGATCCTTATGACAAAACAACCAGAACGACTGGTTGCTATGACACACACTAACCATGAGGGGGCAGATGCTCAATGCAGGAGCTGTCCCCTGGTGTTCAGTGTGCTCCTGCAGCAGGAGCACTGCTCAGCCAGAAGCCAGGCTCACAGCTGGCGAGTGCAGCAGCAATGGTGGGAGCCTCTTCCGCCTCCACAGCAGTGCTAAGGAGCTGTGAGCCAAGCGGTAAGGAGCAAGCAGGCAGGCGGTAAGGAGCGAGGGGTCCCAGATTGTGAGAGTGTACAGGCGTGGCTGAGGGACCCCTACCCCTGTACAAATTTCATGCATCAGGCCTCTATAACATGTAAGAAAATACATACATCTTAAGTATATATTCTGAGTTTCAACAAATGCACAAATTGTAGGTATACATTCATGAGTTTTGACAAATGAATACATTTGTGTAACCCAAACTTCTGTCAAGATACGGAATATTAACATCACCCTAAGAACTCCCCTCTGCCCTTTGCCAGTCAGTCTGACTCTTGCACCCTCAGAGACAACTACTGGTCTTTTCCTGCCATAGAGTAGCTTTGCCTGTTCTAAAGTTTCCTGTAAATGGGATCATATAGCGTGTGCTGTTCGTTTTGAGATCCACTCATTTCGGTGCAAATACCAGTGTAGTGTGGGTTTTTTTTCCCTTTTGATGCTGAGTATTCCCACAATGTGGCATATATCCCATGGTATTCCCACAGTTCGTGTACCCTCCTCATTCTTCTTAATAACTACGTATTGTGCCATCATCGTTGTACATTTAGACTGCTTCCCCCTTCTCCTGTCACAAAGAGCTTCCGTCCTCCTCGTGGCATTTCCCATGCTTATAAATACATAGCCTGAACTCCTTGAAGTGAAATCACTGCTTTTTGGTCCTCAGATCTTTCAGCAAAACTTGGTGCATCACTGAGACCCTCATCAGCGTGTTTAAATGGCAGGCGATATGCATAGCCCATGGACATGGGTAATAGGGTGGTGAAGACCTGGCGGGGTAGGTAGGGGAGGGGAAGACGGGAGTACAGGGGGAGTAAATGGGAGACATCTGTAATGCTATCGACAATAAAAAAAAAAATACATGAAAGAAAGGAAGGAAGAAAGAAAGAAAGAAAGAAGAAAGAAAGAAAGAAAGAAAGAAAGAAAAAGAAAGAAAGAAAGAATAAAAAATAATGCAGTCAAAAATAATAAATGAATAAATAAATAGCAGATGAAACAATATAAAGATAATAACAGTAAAAAATACATACATACATACATACATACATACATAAATGGCAGGCGACTTCAAGGCCTCTCATGAACGTGGACTGTGAATTGCCAGCCCGTGGTTTCCAGGCTACCAGCAAGGGCGCGGGGTCAAATGTTTGCTTCCCTCCCGCAAGGCGGTCCTGCACAGCTGAGAGCTCGGGACTGGCCCAGAGAAGGCGTCGCTGCCACACTTGCAGGCGTTACACTCCTCTCCTCTGGTGCGGCCGCATTCTGTGCACATTCCTGCACTTCCCCACGCCCCTGTGTGCCTGCGGGCTCTGTCCCGCCTTTCTTGCAGACCGTGCTGGCCTTGCCCTCAGGTTTACCCGTGATCCTTTGTCGGGAACTCTGTCCTAGGCGGGCTCTGGGTTTCATTAGATAAGCTCACCCTCCACCCTTTTTTCACACCCATTATCCCAGCCTGGAACGCGCTGATGTGTTTTCCTTACTTTCCCCCTTTCTCTTTTATTTCCCACTGATAAATGGCAAAAGCAGCTGTGGGCTTTGCTTTGAAGGCTCTGCCGGAAGGGCATGAGGAATCGGTGATGGATTAGAGCAAATGAATCACACCACGCGGAGGGGACCGGGAGGGCGCGAAGCCGCTCCCAGCCTCGCGTTTTTCAAACTCGCCTTAAAAGCCAGCACTTCTTTTCATCTGGTTCCAGTTTCTGCGGTGATTCTGCATATGTTTAAAAGAAGGAGAGGAGAGAAGTCTGGTGGATGTAAACAAGGAATTCCATTCTTCAGGGGGCTCTAAGGGCGCATTGTCATTCAGGGGGAGTGTAAATAGTTAAGAAACCACTTCAAGGCCCCTGAGAAACAACTGGGCAGCTCGGGAAGAGGAACAGTTGGCCAACCAAGTGACAGAATTCAGACTGTAAATCTTTAACATGAGGACTGACGAGCAGAATACAGCTGCTGCCGCTGGTAGCCATACCCTGTTTGGAAGGAAAGTGCATGCTGGAGCTGATGATCATAAAGTGCTCGCTTACTGTGACATGGCGAGCAATAGCAGGTTGGAATCTGGTCCTCTTTTGAACCCAAGAAAAATCAGAGCAGTTATTTCATCGCCTGTAGTGTGTTCTGGTCTTAAAGGGACAAAAGAAATCAGCCGCGGCTCTGGAGCTGCGGTTAAGACTGGGACAGAAATTCCAAGTCTGCCTTTGAAATTCAAGAGATACTTCGCGGGGAAGAAAGGTCTTAGGGGATGGATGGTTCCTTTGTATTAGGACAAGAGGGGCCCTCGTCCTCCCCAGATGGAAAGTCATTCACAGGAAGCCATTAAAGGACATCCCTTTTTGCACAGCTGAGACTCTGGGAAGCGTAGAATTGATGCAATTACTCCAACCAGGAGGGCTGGGATGGGAAGGAGGGGAAATCTAGGCTTAGCTAGTTAGCTAATTGCTAGGGTCTGACAATTCACCCAACTCTCTTTGACATAGTCGTCATTAAATAATTACGTATTACTTTCTAAGTTCATTTTTTCAAGAAAAGTAGAGGAAATATTAAGAGATACAAAAGACTGTTGGATAATAGAGAGGGGGGTTAGATTTGATTTACCAAAAACTGGCCACCAGCATTCTAAGCTGATCAGTACAGTTTCCAACACTAGGTACTGGAAAGTGCTCTGGGGGCCTCCCTGATGCTAAGAATGCTTGCCTACAGGCTGAGCACTTGCTGTACGTGACGCGCACTTGCTAAGTCCTTTCCATGATTATCTGGTTTAATCTTCACCTCATCAGCATTTCTTTTGGAGAGCGATGAGAATGAAGTGGGTCATTTTTTAGAGCAGTTCTGGCTGCCTGGCTCAAGGTGGGACTAAGAGCATGAAGCAACGGTTAGAAGGACCATCAGCCTCTGTCTGTGCTGCTGGCTTGGGTTGACTTACGTGAGAGCCAGGCTCTGGTGGGAGTTTGCAGGGATTCATGTCACTCGTTGCTTATGTCCTCACTGCATTCCCACACCTCCTGTTGCCCAATACTGCGCTGATTCCTGGTCACGATGAGTTGAAGGAGAATAAAAGCAGGAAAAGGGGGAAATGACGGAACTGCTTTGTTGCATTTTGACTGCAAATTTTATAAATCTATTTACAAGGCTGGCATGGTTCCCCATCTGTTCGGAAAAGTCATATTAAATACAAATGAAGGTTAAATGATTAATCCAATTTCCCCTCATTGTCATGATTTTAGAATTTAATGAGGTGTCTGGATACTAATAAAACTAGCTCAGAATCCTAAAAAATGCACATGGTTTTTTTAATGAGATGGCTCCACCTACATCTTCTTTTAAAATATATATTTTTATTGATTTCAGAAAGGATGGGGGAGAGAGAGATAGAAACATCAATGATGAGAGAGAATCCTTGATCGGCTGCCTCCTGCACAACCCCTACTGGGGATCAAGCCCATAACCCGGGCATGTGCCCTGACTGGGAATTGAACCGTGACCTCCTGGTTCATAGGTTGATGCTCAACCACTGAGCAACACCGCCAGGCTGTCGCTATATCTTCAACAGAGACCACAGGCAGTGACAAACACACTCACAGCAGCTTTAGTCACAATAGCTAAAAGATGGAAACAACTATTAGCACTTATATAGTTTTTTATGGGAAGGATTTCCTAAATTATACTGATTAGCTGTTCTCATTACTTTTTATCTCTACAGTGATGATGATTGGCAGACAGTAGCTTTCTCACTGTTGACACAGCACTGAGAAGTCATAAACTGAATCAAAGGTTAGCACATTGCTCCTTCTGTTGAATTATTGAAGAAGACTGTACAAGTACCCCATGTAAGAGGGTAGAGACCCTGTGAGTTCATTTATCTTCCATGTAGTAGAGAGTACTTACTAGAATTCACCATAGCTTTATTATCCCTTCCAGTACTCTCACCAGGACATAATTTTTATCCTGCTCGAGTGGGATCCTTCCCTTTGTGAACCAGAGGCCACTCCTTCATTCCAGAGGCATGAAGCTTGTCTTCTGAACATCATGGTTCATGATGGATTTGGTCGTCATGCACAGTAAATTCTGTTGCGTGATCCAAATTAATTACATGGTGTCCATATCTGGTTACATACGTTGAACTGAGCTCTTAAAAACTTGACTCATCCTCTATAGGATTGAACATTATTTTATGTAACGTTTGTCTTTGTTCAAATCAACTTGTGGCTATAACCTACAAGTGGCTCTTTCAGTTGAGTTGTCAAGGGCTCATCATTTTGGAGGTCAAGGTTGCCTGTTCTGTTTCTAATAACATATGCCTGGGTTGAGCCAATAACTGGGGTGCCTATATTTATAATGAGCCATTATAATACCCACCAAAGTCACAGCAACACTGAGGTAACCACCCAGTACAAGAATTAGAGGGAACATAGACATTTGATGGATTTCAGTGATGTGTCTCTGAAGTTACCCCAGCTGAGTGTATGCACACATTGAAATAGATAATGATGAAGACAATTATCTGGATAAAATGCCAAGAGCTGAGATGAGAATCAGAATCAAATCCAAAGTCCCTTTGCCTCACTATCTCTTCTCATTTGGCTGGTGATCTCCCTTTTCCTTTTTTTTTTTTTTAATGTGGTAAAGTATCCATAATATAAAGTTTAGCCATTTTTAAGTGTACACTTTAATGTGCAGTGATATTGAGTATATTCACAACATGAGCCACCATCACCACTGTCTATATTTCCAGAACTCTTCATCATCCCATACAGAAAGTCTACACCTTTTAACAATAATTTCCCATTATCCTCATCCCCTGCCCAAGCTCCTTTTTGCCTCCCTGAATTTGCCTATTCTAAATACCTCGTGTAAGTGGGATCATACAATATTAGTCCTTTTGTGCCTGATTATTTAACTTAGCATGTTTTCAAAGTTTATTCATGTTTTGCATGTGTCAGCACTTCCTTTTTCATTTTGTGACGGAATAATATTTCATTGTTTAGGTATGCCACCTTTAGTTTATCTATTCATCCATTGATGGACATTTGAGTTGTGTCCGCCTATTAGCTATCCTATATAATAAAAGCCTAGTATGCAAATCTACCGAACAGCAGAACTGGTGGGACGACCGGTCGCTATGATGCACACTGGCCACCAGGGAGCAGATGCTCAACGCAGGAGCTGCCTGCAGGCTTCAGGCCAGCCAAGGAGGGAGGCGACTGGCGGTGGCCCAGGCGATCAGGGGGCAGGGCCAGAGAGCAGGCGGTGCCAGGCCGGCCAAGGTGGGTGCCAGCGGGCCCACCCCCCCTCCCCCCCTCCCCCCCTCCTCCCCTCCCCCCCCACCCAATCACCCCACCGGTTGCCCCTCAGATTGGCCCAGATTGCCAGCCAGGCCTAGGGACCCTACCTGTGCATGAATTTCAGGCACTGGGCCTCTAGTTGTGAATAAAGCGGCTGTGACTGTGCTTGTCACTGCTTTTGGTTCTTTTGTATGTAGACCTGCAGCAGGATTGCTGGATCACAAGGCAATTCTACGTTTAACTTCCTGAGGAACTGCCACGCTGTTTTCCATGGCGGCCACACCATTTTACATTCCCACCAGCAACGCACCAGGGTTCCAGTTTCTCCACATCCTCACCAACACTGATTATTGCCATCCTGTGGGGTATGTTCATTTATGTTTAAGTGGCCCTAGACCTATATGCCCGGCCATCTTGGTAACCAACTGAATGCTCTATTCAACAAGGCTGAAGTAGTCGCACAGACAAATACAAATTTCCATTCACATAAAAAGTAGAAAACTATTATCCAGATTTAGATGTTGATCTTCCGCACACTAGTGTTTGACAACCCCTCCTCTAACCCACAGCCAGTGGGTATCACCTTTGGGCTTCATCTGACCTTCAAAAAGACCAAGTCACTAGAAGAAATCTCATTTATGTCTAAAGTTGCAAGACTACAACCAGGATGTTAAGTTATTAGAACCAATAGACTATAAAGATTATAAGATTGTTCCATGAAGAAAACTTGTTTTAAAATGTTTCACCCTGTTAATCTGGTTATAGCACTTTCTGCTTTCCAGAGCAAAAAGATAGATTTCTTTTTTCTCCAACTAAAATGACAATTCTGGTACAAGCCATTTAAAAAATTTAAGAAGTTGCCCTTTATTTTTATGAAACAATTCAAACACTCCAGAAAAAGCCAGAGCACTCATGGGAACGTCACCTGGCCAATCCCAAGTATCCAGATGTATGGCATTTGATAGACAAAACACAGTAATTGAAGACACAATTTCTATTTTGGCCTAAAAGGACCAAAGAAATGTTCCATTTCCCAAAAGCTTTTTAAATAGCCAGGGATAAGAGCTCTTGTGAAATGCTTTGCACGTTTCGCATTGCAGACGTTGTTTCAGCAACCTGGGACTTTCAGATTTCACATGTGCAGCCCACACTTTCACCAAGTCCCCACGGGAACGCCATCAGAATGCCCAGCCACGGCCTAAGGCAGTGGGGCTGAAAAGCCTGTGAAGATTTGCCTCGAGGAAAGCTGGGGTTACTCAACTGCATGTAGGAGAAAAGAAACAAGAACCTTCCAAAGACAGAGCCCAGAACCATTCGGAAAGGAGCCTCGCTCAGAATAATTGCAAAGAGTGGAAATATTTTTCACTAAAAACAAGGACAGACACATCACATCAACAGTTGACCAAGACTTCTCCAGGCCCCATAATTTTAGGGGATGGCTGTTCTGAGATACAGAGGTTAATGGAGAAATGGTGGCTCTACCTGCCAGAGCATTGACAAAGCCCCTAAGTGCTCCCCATCCTCACACCAGCATCACCAAGACCTGGGTTATGCCCCTAGAATAGGAAAATTAGCAGTCACCACGTTTGAGCTTATCAGAGGCCATACTCTTGGCAAGCCCTTCCCACATGTTACCATCATGAACCCTCATAACTCAAAAAGTAGACCCATTTTACATATTAGGATAACTTATGGCTCATTCATTTGTTCACTACCTAAATACTTACTGGGCACTTCTTATGTCAGGGACTCTGGAATTCAGTGGTTAAAAATCAGGTGGGGGAAGAATTGCTAAGTGGAAGAAGCCAGCCTGAAAAGGCTGCGTACTTTATGATTCCACCAAATGACCTTCTGAAAAAGGCAAACCCATGGAGACAGTAAGAAGACCAGTAGTTGCCAGGTGTTCAAGGGATGGAGGGATGAAGAGGTGGAGCCACAGGTGATTTTTAGGGCAGTGAAATTACTCTGTATGACACTGTAATGGAATGTGCAGCTCCAAGAGTGAACCCTCATGTAACTATAAACTTGAGTTTAAAATGTATCAACATTGGTCCATCCTATCTAATAAAAGAGTAATATGCAAATTAACCATCACTCCGTCACAAAGATGGTGGTGCCCATAGCCACAAGATGGTGGTGCCCAGTCCTCTCAGCCCCGCTGGAGTCCCCCAGTCCCAGGGGGGCAGCCACTGAGAGTGGGCAATGTGAGCGGCCTGGCGGAATGCTTGTTTTGTTGCCATGGTGATGAGGCAAGTGTTCCGCACCCGGCCACAGATGGGCCTCTGGGTCTCGGAGAGCCTCTGGGCAGCAGGCGCAGAGCGGCCAGGCTCCACAGAGAGCTATTGGCACACGGAATCGTGCGCAGGGCTATTAGTCAATTATAACAAACTAGGGGCCCAGTGAACAAATTTGTGCACCTAGAAAGGAACTGTGGGCCACGAGGCTGCGGTGGGCACAGGGGCGGGTCTCAGCCCATCCTCCATGCCCCCAGCCCCCTCTCTGCTGGCAACCCCACTCCCACCACCACCACTTCCACATGTTAACGGTGCCAGCCCCGCTCGCACCTGCTGACAGCACGGAGCCATTGGGGCTGGCCCCAACAGCAGGTGTGAGCAGAGCCAGCACCGTCAGCGGGTGCAAGCAGTGGTTGTTGCCCAGATTGCCCCTCAGGGGGAGGTGGAGAAGCCCTGAGGGGCTATCAGGGCTGACAGCACTGGCGCCAGGTGCTAGCATTGGGTGCTGGCAGTGGGTGCAAGCACCGGGCAGGACCATGGCGTGCGGGAGCAAAGAATTTTCAGTAACCACCAGAGGCTCACCCTGATGACAGTGACCAGCACCCTGCCTCGGTTTGGCGCCCCCGCTCATCTGCTCCACCATCCCACCGCTGCCGACACCCGCCATGTTCCACATGTCCTCCCTCCCCCGCCTGGTGGGTGGTCAGCGCATGTCATAGCAACCAGTTGTTCGGCCGTTCGGTCTATTTGCATATTAGGGTTTTATCTATATAGATGTACCACTTTAGTGCAAGATGTTAATACTAGGGGAATTGGGGAGGAGTCGGCCTAATGGTGTATATGGCAGGTGGAAAGTGCCACTCAATTTTTCTGTAAACTTAAAGCTGCTACAAAATATAGTCCACTAATTAAAAAATGAGTAAATAAATGGGAGAGGAGGACCACAGCCATCATGAAAACTTACAGAGGGCAAAACAGATAGAAAACAGGAGAAAAAGACAGAACAAGAGCTGGTGCTCCGTGCACTGAGGGAACAAACAAGGCACATGGCCTCTCTGAGGAGGTTGCCATCAAAGCAGAGACCTGGAGGAACCACCATGCAAAATGGAGGAAGAGTGTTGCACGGGAAGGGAACAGCATGTGCAAAGGCTCTGGGAAGGAAGGGAAATCTGGGGACAAAAAGATTGCAAAGCTGACAAAGTGGACTCAGGATTCGGCTCTCCTTCTGATCCCAGCCTCTCATTTAATCAGACACTGTCTTGAGTATTGAATCCAGTCTTTCTCCGATTTCCCCTGTACTCTGTTCCCTGCGGTGTGGCTGGACGGTGTATACATTACTTAAAATGGGAATAAATTCCTCCATCGCTGATGGCAACGTGTTCCACCCCACCCTGCAGTCAGCAGAGAGAATCCCGGGCTTTGCTTTCTCGGCAGCTTTAAAATCCGGGGCGGGGGTGGGGGGCCTTTTATAAAAGCTCATCCATTCTTCATTTTCCAAAAACATTCAACCCATACTGCTCAGCTCTTATTAGGCACATCTCTGCATTGTGCGAGAGGTTCCTTCGGCCTTTATAAATATTTAGGACACATGACTGGCCGTGTAATATATACTGCGCTTTGCTAATATTAGTCACAGCTTAAAGTCTTCCCGTGCACAGAGCACAGCGATTGTGGATATGCGGATGGCATGCCGGCCGGGAGCGAAGACACTCTTGCGATTGTTCTGTGGGTCTGCGAACAGGACCCGCACGTACTCAAACCAACTGCAGAGCCTTCTTTTCTGAAGAAGAAGGGGGACAAACCAATCCGTTTCAGTCCATATGAAAAAGCATTTCCAAACCGAAAACAAGTCATGTAAAGAAGAAAGAGGTAAGTGTGTTACTTTAAATGGAAAAAACAGCTGCTTGGGTCGGATAGAAACCAGATGGGAGAGACAGAATCAGAAGAGCGGAGCTGAACCGCATTCAGGAAAGACATCAGAGGCTCGCGAGTCGGGGCATGGCGACTCCCAGACTCCCCTTCCTGCGCTGCTGGGCCATGTGGCGCGCAGGAGCGTGGACGGAAAGAGGTGGGCGCACCAAGTCATCCAAGGAACGGGTCCAAAGACGAGCCGTCCGGCCCACGTGGCCGTGTCTTCATTGGGGAGGGGCAGGGCGCGGCATGCTCTCTGAGGGGATGGACAGCAGACACTCCAGAAGGACAAGTCTGTGTCCTTGTCCAGCCCCGACGCTGGGGAGGCAAACCAGAAGGGAGTCAGGCCTCTCAGCCTGTTTGCAGGAGCTCCTCTGCACAGCCACCTGCCTTTCCAGCTTCCCGGGCACGCGCAGTGGGACCACAGCGTTGCCCAGTTCCCAGCCGCAGGGCTTCCCCACGCTGGGCTGTGGCTTTCACACACTGGCCAGCGTATTGTTGGGGTTGCCACATGCTGACCGCACAGGAGAGCGGCTCTGGGCTGTGCTGCCCGCGGGCTTGCCAGGCTGGAGGGGCAGCTGGCCAGGGAGCACCCCACGGAGCTGGAGGCCACCTGCCTCTGCTGAGTGTGCAGACCACGGAGATCAGCAGTTCAAATAGTTCAAATAACCCACATGTGGCCGTAGCCAAGTGTGGCTGTCTCACCCACTAGCGTAATCTTAGCCGCTAAGGAGTGGACACGCCGGCTTAGGCTTAGGAAGAACAGTCTGCAAGGAGGACGCAGCCCCTCACCGGCCACAGAAGGAAACGCTGGTGTCCAGGCCTCTCAGCCCAAATCCTTGAACAGCAAGGGTGTCACAGGTGAAAAAGAAAGGGTCTGCCCTAGCCAGTCGGGCTCAGTGGGTAGAGCGTCAACCTGCAGACCAAAGGGTCCCAGGTTTGATTCCGGTCAACGGCACGTACCTTGGTTGCAGGCTCCTCCTTGGCCTGGGCCCTGGTCTGAACATGTGCAGGAGGCAACCAATCGATGTGTTTCTCTCACATAGATGTTTCTCTCTGTTTTTCCCTCTCTCTTCCACTCTCTCTAAAAATCAATGGAAAAATATCCTCAGGCGAGGATTAACAAAAGAAAAAGAAAAAGAAAAAGAAAGGGTCTTATAACGAGTAGCACAGGCTGCTTTCTTAAAGCTCTATAACCTTGAGCCAATCACTAAACATCCCTGAGCCTCAGTTTCCACATCCGTAAAATGGTGATCTTAATAATATCTCTCTCACAGTGTACTTGAGAAAATCAAGTGGGGTAATTTATATAAAAAGCTTATTATAAACAGGATCTTTACAGCTAAAAGTAGTAGAACCTCAACCTAAACTAGTTTAAACAGAAAAAAAAAAATGTACTTACCAGCTTCCATAAACTGAGAAGTCTTGGAGTGCATCTGGCTTCAGGCACGGCTGGATCCAGTTACTCAAATTATTTCTTCCAGATGTTTGCTTGCTCTTGTATTCTCTGCCTCAATCTCTTAATCTCTTTTTCAATCTGCTTCTCCCTCCTCCTTCTCTCCCTACGCACGTTCTTCCCATTCTTGCTGTTCTGTCTTGTTTTGGGTTGGGCTTTATGCTCGGGTAAGCCCTCTAATGTCAGGAGAAAGATGGCCGCTTGCAGTTAGTTCTAGGCCAAATAGTCTTTACAGATGGAGTGAGACTTCCATAGATCCAATTTCATGGAGGGACTCTGACTGGAAATGGAACCCGCCCCTGGCTTGTACCAATACCTACAAAATAGGCTCGGAGAACCGTAACTGACCAGGCGTGGCCACGCAGGCTGGGAGGACGGGGAGACCAAGGCTCGGTGACTGATGGTTCCACCCAGAATCATGCCGGGTGGATAAAGGATAATTCTCCACAGACACAACATACCTTCACAAAAACGGTACAGATCTCCATAGCCAATTCCACATTCTATTGGTCTCTCCTCTCTTTTCGTATCAAAACCTGCTCACTCTGGATCTCAAGTTTTCTTTCATGTGGCAGTTACCTTAGAAAGGATTTGGATGTAAACTGACCTCTAAACACGGGATATGGAAAGAGCTTCTACTGGGGGCCAGACACCTACCTGCCTTCGAATCCAGGTGACTTGGATCTGATTAGGTTAACCTCCCTGCGGTTAAGGTCCCCAGATATCACACACATGCGGGTTGCCCTCAATTGTCTCCAAGATCCCTTTCAACTCAGAAGCCCAGGTTTCTGTGATCTCCCCCCTGTTGTGTGACGGACGCATGGGGACTCCCATTTTGGCAGAGACTTCCTGAAATGGCAATGACTTGATACAGTGAATGAACCACCAACGCTGGAAACGTAATAAAAATATTTGCACAAGAGAAAGGGGGAATCTCTTTCCAAGCCTTTTTAACATCAGTCCAGGTGGGCAAGCACCCACGTGTGCTATTTTGAGATTGTTATTCACGTCAGTTAAAAGTGGAGCTTGGTTGTCCTGCCTCAGCACAATGGCAGAAACAGGCTGAACAGCACACTCAAGCCCACTCTCCCCGGACCAGACTTCTGGCTTGCCACTTCTCCTGCCGATGACGCTCGTCCTCCTGCAGGGTGACCTGGCCAGTCCTTCCGTGGCCTCCCACTAAGGCTTGTCCTGGGGCCACTTCACAAAGCTCTAGCCTCCAAAGTACGCCTAGCCTCCAAGTCGCCACCCAAACCTCCCTGTTCGATTTCCCATCCCTCCCAAGTTCTACACTCTGCTGAGTGGCAGACATTATACTCAATAAACTAATTGCTTCTGACTTAGGAGTAAGTGCAGAGAGTTACCCTCTAAAGCAGTATA
Organism: Eptesicus fuscus; assembly: GCF_027574615.1. NCBI lineage: Eukaryota > Metazoa > Chordata > Mammalia > Chiroptera > Vespertilionidae > Eptesicus > Eptesicus fuscus. Next base: position 53,398,405 of record NC_072490.1, on the reverse strand, counting down.
TGCATGCCTTTCAAGGGTTTTGTGAAGATGGTGCCCTAACATAAAAGAGTGGGTCCATTGGGGGAATTTTAGGACCTGTAACAGGTGAGGAAAGAGTTGGTTTAGAAGCTACACCCTGTGACCTCATTCTCAAATGAACAATTTGTATTTAATATCTTTTTTTTTTTATTGATTTCAGAGAGGAAGGGAGAGGGAGAGAGATAGAAGCATCAATGATGGGAGAGAATCATTGATCTGCTGCCTCCTGCACGCCCCAATGGGGGATCGAGCCCTGACCAGGAATCAAACTGTGACCTCCACGTTCATAGGTCGATGCTCAACCACTGAGACACACCGGCCAGGCTGTATTTATTATCTTTATACACCACTTCTTCCTAATAGTATTGGAGGCCACTTATGACTCTAAGAAAGACATGTGTATAAAATGATAGAAATTACATTTTAAAAGGGGAAAACGTATAGCTCAAGTCCCCAGGCTAATATATTTATTATGAGTATAAAAATTCACCCTGAACTTCTCAATATCCTAGGAAAAAGTAAAACATGGTGGATAAAATCACTTTCAAACACCAGTTAAAAGGAAAAACAGTAAATCCTGGTTATAAATTGGCAGAGGAATTCATACGAGGGACATTAAAAACAGAATAAAGAACAATGCCAAAGTCTATGACACAGATGTAGCTATGTTCTTCAGACCAACGTTGGTTGGGCCTTTGGGGAAAGAGAGCCTCACAGGGCCGAGGGTTCCCTAGTGCTTGCATGTGTAACCCTGTCCACACAGCTATCACAGGCAGCCACGGTTATTAGGTCTCCTGCCTGATTTGAAGAATGGAGACCTGAATTATCACCCAGTCTTGTAATTTCTCCATCCTCAATGCTATCAAACCAACACACTGGTCTTTTTCACCATTGCCCCCAGCCTCAAGTGAGACACCATCACCCCTCCCTTGGACCTGATTCATCTCTGCCTCCAGCGCTCCAGTCCGGTCTGTGCGCAGAGCAGTTAGACATGACATTTCCAAGGCATGATCTGGCACTGCTACTTCAGGGCCCTCCCATTACCAGCAGGACACACAGGTCCAGCCTGGCCTCCCAGACCTTCACGATCTGGCCTCCTGGTCACCCTGCCAGACTCACCTCCCATTCCTCTCTTTCCCATTCCTCCCTCATCTGAGATGCTAGTATTTTTAGTGCTTCCTAATGCCTCATAATCTTTGCCTGGCAATTTTTTCTCACCCTTCAGATCTCAGCTTAGACATCTCTCCTAACACAAATCCTTCCTCAGCCTGTCCAGCCAGCCCTATCTCTGCTTCTGTTTTCTCACTTCTCAAACCACTTTAATGACCTACTTGCTCTACTAGACTCTAAACTCCATTGCTCAAGAGCTCAGCCTCGGGAGCCATCCCTGCTGCTGCACTGTCCAATCATGTGGTCCTGAACAACTCATTTCATTCCCTTGTGCCTCAGTTTTCCCTTCTCTAAAATTGGACTCATGCCCTAGCTGTTTTGGCTCAGTGGATTGGCCTGCGGACTGAAGGGTCCTGGGTTCAATTCTGGTCAAGGTCACATGCCCGGGTTGTGGGCTTGAACCCCAGTAGGGGGCATGCAGGAGGCAGCTGATCAATGATTCTCTCTCATCATTGATGTTTCTATCTTTCTCTCCCTCTCCCTTTCTCTCTGAAATCAATAAAAAAAATTTTAAAAAATAAAATAAAATTGAACTCATAATAGTGCCTGCTTCATAAAGGTATTATAAGGACTACTAGTATATGAGAAAATTCATTAAAAGCACTTATATTATGTCAAGCACATGGTAAGTATGAATAACAATTATTACAGTCAAACCTCAGTTCCCAAACATCTCCCATTTTGAACAATTTGATTCCTGGCTCAAGTTGTTCACAGAAAAAAATGTCTTGGTTGTTAAACAAAACTTCGGTTCTCAACCTGCCAGACCTTTCATGCTGATACCTGTATGATCAGTCACTCATCTCTCAGGCAACAAACAGAGGAGAGAATGCGGGAGTATGAGTCAGTTTACCACTAACCATCAAATTGTTAACATCTCAGGAAACTGTGCCGTGAATATTTTAAGGTTTGTTTTTCTTTTGCTTTTATTGCTGCTTATTGTTATTAAATATGTATAGCAAGTCACCATGGGTCCTAAGAAGGTTAGTGATAGCAGCAGAGTAAAGGGAAAGCTGTGAGAACAATGATAGAGCTTTAAAAAGAAATAATTGCAAAGAATGATAGAGGCGCTCATGTGTCTAATCTGGCTACCGAGTATGGCATGGTGAAATCTGATGATTAGCACAATTTTAAAACAAAGAGGCCATTACGAGTGCTGATGTTGCTAAGGGTGTGAAATGGCTCACAAAACAATGATCACAGGCAATTGAGAAAGGTTAACACAGGGAACCATTTGGGGGTCTGGAATGGATTAATTCAATTTACATTATTTCTAATGGGGAAAAATTCTGTTTCCAAATAAATCGCTTCTCAAACAGCCTTCTGAAATGAATTAAGTTTGAGAACCGGAGTTCCACTGTGTGTACTATTATCATGAATAGTAAGTACTATTTTATTAGGATAGGAATTTTACATGTCTTATTCACTATTTTATTCCCATGCCCAGCCCAAAGTCTGGCACAGAATAGGTGATCAATAAACATGTGTTGGTGAAAGAATGAATGCATATTGAATTGTCTGGTTTTATCACGTCTATCGTTCAGTCTTCACTTTCTTTGGGTCTGCCTGGACCAAAAGGTCCAATTGGGCTAGCGCCTCCTTCCGTTGGTTTGCTCTGGTGTTTTTCCTATTTACTCTGTTAGGAGAAGGATCCCCTTTTACAAGGAGGAGAGGAGGGGGAGCCTGGTTCCAAAGGCCTGTTTGTTCTCATTATTAATTTTCATCTCCTCTTCCAAGTCGAGTTTGAATGATTCTGAATGTGCACTCAGCTGGAACGGCACCCTCACGCTCTCGTTTCATGCCTGGCTGCAATTAAAGTCAAAAGCAAAATTTAAAAATACAGCTTCATTACAGAGTGGAAGAATTGTTGATTCAGGAACGGGCCTGTAATCTCAAAACATTACCGAAAGAAAAAGAAAGAAAGAAAAAAAGAAGACCAAGCTGCAGCCTTGGTCGGCAGCAGAGACTCGAAACTCCAGAATCAATACCTCAGCTAACGTTGCCGGTTTCTGGGACAATTACAAGAATTGGAAAATTGCCCAAAAGCTCAAAAAGGGAATTCAGGTTCTACTAGAACATTCCCACCCCCTTTTCTAAAGAAGTATTCCCGTGATAAAGGCAGAATAACTGAATGGGGTGGGGCTGGGCAGTCTCCAATGTCAGATCAGAAAGCTGTGGAATGTCAGGGCCCAAAGGAAGCTCACAGGTCATCTGGAGGCCATTTCACAGATGAGATCACTGAGACCCAGAGAGGGAAGGAATTCACCCAGGCTCACCCGGGGGCATGAATCTTGAAGGATCTCCATCTTAATTTGTTCGTTTGTGCAAGAAATATTTACTGAGAGTCTGTGTGGAACGAGGCACTGTGCTAAGCATGGGCGAGGGGTTCGCAAACAAGCCAAACAGACATTGTCTCTGCCTTATAGAGCCTCCCTCTCCTGGGGAGACAGGCAGGCAGCAAGCACACCCACGAATGATGAGTGGTAACTGGCCAGGACTCAGCAGACGCAGTGGCGGAAGCTGCTTCTCTGGAGGGTCAGGAAAGGCGACTTCTTTTGTTTTCCAGAGAGGAAGGGAGAGGGAGAGAGAGATAGAAACATCAATGATGAGAGAGAATCATTGATCGGCTGCCTCCTGCACCTCCCCTGCTGGGGATCGAGCCCAAAACCCAGGCATGTGCCCTTGACCGGAATCGAAACCGGGACCTTCAGTCCTCAGGCCGACACTCTATCCACTGAGCCAAACCAGCTGGGGCAGGAAAGGCGACTTTGAGGACGGGACAGGCAGAGAGAGGCAGCCCCAAGGGCCTGAGGCAGGGAAGAACTTGGCAAGTTGGAGAACTCAGAGGGAGGAGAGTGTGAGCACCGTGAGGTCCACTTCCTGAGAACGGAAGGGGGTGGCCCTTGCTGCCCACTCCAACCAGATGCCCTGGCCTTGGGCAGTGAGGACGGCTGGAGCCCACCCCACCTCCCCCTCCTCCCTGAGAGCCGCGGCCTGGACGGCACCGCACCGAGGCCTGCTGGTGTCACTGGTGAGAGTCGCCTCCCTTCACAAAGGAGAAGAGCTGGACCAGACGTAGCAGGCAGGCGTAGCCGTCAGCCTCCCAGGCAGGAGAAAGCCGCGCCGAGGAGAGCCAGGGGAGGACGGGCCAGGACAGCAAGGGCAGAGGCCAGGCTCTGCCACCGCAGCGCTGGGCAAGCGGTGTAACTTCTCTGACCCTCAGCTTGCAGCTCTGTAGAGGGAAACCTGGGGGCGCTGGCAGGGACGGAGAGATCCTGCTGTAAGTGCCGGCACCTCTCAGCCCGACCTCCAGCTGCGCTCGCAGTATGTCCCGGGTGCATAGTCACAGGCACGCCTGATTTCTCTGCCCAGCCCCAAGCCACACCCCACCGCCAGCAGTGGCCCCGGGGACCCACCTGAACAAGAAGCCAAAACTTTGACCCCTGACCTTGCAGGCACATGACCCTGTAGGCTGCCTGCCCATCCCCACCCTCTGAACCCCACAGCAGATGACCTGGCAGAATTAATACGATGAATGGCTGTTTGAAAACCAAGGAGGGGATGTCTGGGCTTTACTAAATATCGTAAGTAAATTATAAATTCACACCAGAAAGAAAGTATAGAACACAAAAGAAAAAGTGAAGAGGTCTTTTTGTTTCTTTCTTTCACTCTGGTTTTTAAAAGAACAAGTCCAACATGACCTTATTATAAACACGGGTACTGCCACGGCCTGCGCTTCTCGCAAGGGTCCCGATGGCCACGCTCTCTGACCTTCAGCTGCGCAGCAGGAGGCCCTGCGGCAGGGACATCCCAGCAGGGGCGCCCGGAAGGCAGGGAAGAGATGCCCACCTCTCCACACAGCCACCGCCTGCAGGAGGTCCTGGTGCCCTGACTCAACGCTGAACAACAATGGTGATGATGACGATGACAGCCATTCTTACAACGCACGGCTTATGGGCAGGCCCACCTGGCCACTAGGACAGCCCCTAGCCAGGTGTGGCGATTCAATCCCTAAAATGCAGCTAACCAAACGTGAGATGTGTTATATTGGAGTGACCACTTCATCAGTTATATAAATGTCTAATCACTATGCTGCACACCTGAAACTTATATAATATGGTTCTCTGTCAACTGTAATTGAAAATTTTTTTAATTTTTTAAAATAAATTTTTGAGATGTGCTGTAAGTATAACTATATACACTAGATTCTAAATAAATAATATGAAAAAATAATGTAAAGTAGCCCATTAATAATTTTCATATGCATTACATGTTGAAATATTATTTTAGATATATTAGGTCAGATAAATATATTAAAAAATTAATTTTTTAAATGTGGTTACTAGAAATGTTAAATTACTTATGTGGTTCTCAGGGTAACTATTTGGACCTCAGCTGCCCAGTCCCGCCATTGGGAGAGGCCATCCAGAGCAGCCCAGATCTCTCTAAGAGGCTGGGCTCCCCACACGGGGCAGGTCTTCCCAGGCACTAGCTTTACCTGACAAAGGGTGAGGGGCTTTTGGTAAGCCGCTCAAAAGGACAAAAAGGTGTTCTTTATTCCCTTTTCCAAGACAATCAAAGCCCATTTAGGCTTTCATTTGCTTTTTAAGAGCCTTTTTCTGACCCTGTGGATCTGCTCCAGAGGCTTGGAGCTTGAGCCAACCTCCACCTTTCACTTCTGCTTTGTGGACAGTAAACCGCCTTCAGTCTGCACCTGTAAAGGGCAACATGCACTAGAGAGTTCCCCTAGACACGCCCAGAGAGTTCCCCACTGAAAAGCCCACCTAGTTCTTTAAAGCCTCTGACGCCCCATCCCTGGGGGGCTGGTACCATGTGGGGGCTCAGTCCATCTTTTTAATGAATTTAAGTGTGGTTCAAAGTCAAAAGCTTGGAATCCCCTGCTCTCTGCAAAAGGTCTTTTTGTTACTGAGACAGCCCTCCTTTTTGGTGTTCTCTGCTTTATTTATTTATTTATTTGTTTGTTTGTTTGTTTATTTTACAAGGAAAAGGTCATCTAGAAAGTGGCAGAGGTAGAAGTGAGTCATGGAAGAAATGGGCTCAGGAAACAAGTTGCAGAGGCAAAGGAAGGGCCCTTGGAGTTTAGGAGAAAGGGGCAAGGAAAATGCACCTGGAGGAAGGGGGTGGGAAAAGGTGTGGCTGTGCTCCAAACAGAGCACATTCTCGGCATTCTTTAGGCTAAACTCCTAGAAGTCTACTTGAAGAGCCTGGCTGCCAAGCTTCCAGAAGGTTCTGTGGGTTGTTAGGTCTGATCGAATAATTGCATCGATACCCCTTCCCCTGGGAACTGATCTTTAGACCACTTCATAACCAACATTCCACTTGCTAAGACAACATTCCACTTGCTAAGACCATTATCTTTTCCCTCCTGATTTTCCCAGGATCTAGACATGCCCAGAGAGTTCCCCACCGAAAAAGCCCACCTAGAGTTCTTTAAAACCTCTGACTCCCCATCCCTGGGGGCTGGTGCCATTTTGAGGCTCAACCCATCTGGGTTTCCAGATGACCTAATAAATGTATAATCCCTTACCACTTCTGGCCTCATGCGTTCCTTCTTCAGTGACCCTAACATTTGGTGCCAAAACCCGGGAGGGTTCCACCAGGAATGGAAGCCATCACCCCGGATGCGGTCACCCTGAGTTTGCTACTCGGAGAGCAGTAGGCAGTGGCAGCTTGTCCTGAACTTACCTCCGAATCCTACTTGGGGGACTCAATCGCTGGCTTCAATTGGGCTTCCCTCCTTTGTGGGCCCTCCTGAACCAGCCAAGGAGGACACCGGATCAGGGACCTCTCCTTCTCCATTGCTGACCCTCTATCCCACTCCCCCATCTTCTCTAGGTGAGTGATGGTCCACAGTTTCCCTTGTCTCAAGTCTTCTGCCCACTCACTCTCACTGACTCCGCAAAAGTCCTCTCGTCGAGAAAGTCCTACGTCAGGTCAGGAGACTCCTCGGCCATTCGGCCTCGGGTCCTTCTGGACTGGGAATGTCCGGTCCGGAGGGTCACCCCTCGTTTCTCATGGTAATTTGTTTAGCAGTGGGGACGCCTGCCCTAAACAGTCACCTTTGGATTGTGGTCTGTCACTCACCCTTTCTCTCATGTGGGCCACACTACACTCCCTCTGCACACTCATGGGGGAGTTCAGGCACAAGTGCCTCCACAATATAAACTAGATAATACGTCTCAATGGTCTGAAAACAGCACTTTTGATTTTAACACATTGTGCGATTTAAACAGTTGCTGTCACTGCAATGAAAAATGGTTTGAGATTCCCTACATCCAGGCCTTTTTCACCCTTCAGTCTCACCCTTCTCTCTGTCAGTCCTGTTCTACCCATCAGATCCTTCTCCTTCACACAAAACATCATACCCCTAACACTTCTGGTTCTGAATCTACGTATGACCCAGTAGGCCACCAACCTTCATCCCCTTATGCGCCCCCTCCCTCACCTGCAAAACCCAACAACCACCTTCTCCCAGGCCCCTGAGAGCCCAAATCTGGAGAATGTGAGCTCCAATACCGCCTTTTCCCCACTCGCTCTCGGGCCACCAAAGACCACCCTCCTCAACAGCTGCTTCTATTCCCATGCCCATTGGAGGGAGGTAGCAGGAACCGAGGGCATAGTCTGAGTCCACACCCCATTCTCTATGTCTGACCTTTCCCAGATTGAAAAAAGACTAGGTTCTTTTTCCACTGACCCAGCCACCTTTAAGTGTGGTTCAAAGTCAAGGAATTTCAGTACCTGACCCAGTCCTATGACCTGACCTGGCACAACATCTATGTCATCCTGTTTTCCTCTCTCACCCCAAAGGAGAAGGAGCACTAGCAGCTTAGGACCATGCCGATGCCCTCCATAGACAGAACGCGGTGGCCAACCCAATGGGCCCTAACATGATCCCCCAAAACTGACCTGAGAAGGGACTACCAGGTTAATTCTCCAGGGCACCGGCTCCATAGCCATATAATCACCTGTCTCATTGCCAGGCTCAAAAAGGCTGCCCATATGGTAGTCAACTATGACAAACTTAATAAAATCACCCATGGCCCTGATGAAAACCCAGCTCTCTTCCTCTCCCGCCTCACAGAGGCCTTACAGAAATTTGCCACCTTAGACCCCACCTCCCCAGAGGGAACCCTTCTCCTGAACAGCCTTTTTATATCCAAATCAGCCCCCAACATATGCCATAAACTCCGAAAATAGACACAGGTTCACAAACCCCTCAAAAAGACCTCGTTAACCTAGCCTTTAAGGTCTTAAATAGAGACGAGGAGACCCAAATGCAAAAACAAAAGTGAGATCAGGCCAAGGCTGAGGCCCAAACGAAGGACTGGCCCTCCAACCAAGGGTAAGTCAGGGGCTAAGCCTCCTCCGGGCCCATGCTTCACATGCAACAAGGAAGGACATGGGCCAAGTCCTGCCCAAACCCGAGACCCCCACCTGGGCCTCGCCCAAGGTGCGGAAGGGAAGGCCACTGGAAATCAGACTGTAGTCTGGCCCCTCCAGGTCGGACCTCAGCAAGGCCACCCTCTGGATCTGGTCTGGAGCTTCCAGACCTCCTGGGACTGGCCACCAAAGACTGAAGCTGCCCAGGCCCTGACAGGGCCCCACAGACTTACATCACCAGGACAGAGCTTCAGGTAACGATTTTGGTGGCAGGTAAGCTGATCCCCCTTTTAATTGACACTAGGGCCAGTTATTCTGCCCTCCTCGAATTCACTGGGACTCTTGTCCCCTTCTCAGCCTCTATTATGGAGGTTGACGGATTAGTCTCACAGCCATTAGCCGCCTCACCTCTACACTGCATCTTACTAGACACCTCCTCTATCCACTCTTTTGTCATTCTACCTCGGTGCCAGACGAGGGCTACTGCACATCCCCTCATAACGCCCAGTTTTCCCAAACCACAGTCACCTACCTCGGTTTCACTCTCACCTCACAAAGTCAAGCCACTACCTTAGATCGTAGATGCCTTATCTCCTCCATGACTGTCCCCTCTTCTAGACAAGAAATTCTCTCCTTTCTCAGGCTCAATGGGTACTTTCACTTCTGGGTTCCCAAGTTTCGTCTTCTCGCAAAGCCCCTCTCTGACTCTGCCAAGGAACCCCTCACTGAGCTCTTAGATCCCAAGGCCAGCGTTCTCACCCCCTTTTACGTTCTGAAAACTGCTCTCACCTCAGCGCTTTCTCACCGCCGCCCTCCCAAAGAACAACTTTCTTTACTGCAGAACTGCAAACAATTACTTAACTGTCCTGCTACTATCAGAGCTGAACTCATCACCCAAACCTTAGCAGTTTTAAATCCAAGCGGCTGGAGGCCTGGGACTGCAGTCCTAGAACAGGCTGCGGGGCCTGCTCCCCGGCCCCCCATCCACCTTTTCTCGAGCCTCGTATGCCCATGTATAATTTTCAAAGTCTTTGGTAACTTAAAAGCTTTGGATCATTGCTGGGTTAAATGACAAACATCTAAATATTTTAAAATAACATAAAATACTGAAGCATTGATTGCTAGACAAGTTTTAAATTCACTTGCTCTTAGCTTTTATTACAGAATATCTTTTGTACTTCGTTAAAGGTTTATTTTCTTGAAAGAAAAATGTGTTTAAAGTGTGCTTATAAATGTCAATCTAAGAAATGCTGGTTGTTTACTTTTTGGTTATCATTGGAAATTAAGGTTTCTGAATGAGTATGAAGGTTTGTGAAAGTTGTAGAAAAGTCTGTCCAGTGAGTCAGGACCTGATCACCCTGGTGTCCAAAGGGACCCCTTCTCTCCTAGCAAGCTAAAACAACCCCGTCCAGACTCTCTCCTATTTCTTACGTGTTTAGATTGGAGCCTTTCCTTATTTCCACTGCTCATCCCCAGTCCTTGACACTGCCATTGAAAGCCTCACAGGTCTACCTGCTTGGTGTTTAAGAACTTCTCTCCCCTTTTCTAGCCTTCTTAAAAGTCATACACTGCAAAGGACACCAAGTCGGGAATGATCCCGTCACACAGGGAGATAACAAAGCAGACCAGGAGGCCAGGGCAGCGGCTCAGAGGAAGCCGCCCCCCCCCCTGCCCCCCTGTCTCCCCAGCTCTTAGCTATACCCCATATAACACCCTAATACACTCCAGAGGAATTCAGTCCCTATTAGCTCTTGGGGCCACTCAGGAAGATCCATGGTTAAAATTTCAGGGAAAATATATCCTTCCCCAGGGACAGGCCCGCGATATCTTACAGCTATTCACAATTCCTACATATAAGATACAAACGGCTTCTACAACTCCTAAAACCCCTCACCGCATGTCCTAGTGTAGACTCCCCACTGCAAGATATCCCCAAAACCTGTTCTCCTTGTTACTCAGTATCTCCCCAAGGACCTCCTTCTTTCCCCACTCATCAGGCAAGGGGCCAAACCCCTGACAAGACTGGCAAATTGCCACGATCAGGGATTCTTCTTCCTCTGTGGGGAAAACGCATACATCTGCCTCTCAACCAGCTGGACAGGAACCTGTTCTCTCATCTATCTCTCACCCAATGTAGGTGTAGCCCCCAATAATCAGCCTTTACCTGTCCCTGTAACCCATCAGATCCGACACAAAAGGGCAGTCCAGATAATCCTCTCCTCATAACCCTCGGCATCACAGCAGGGGTTGGAACTAGCGTAGGAGGCTTAACCACTGCTCTGTCATATTTTAAAATCCTGTCTCAGGACCTACAAGAAAGCCCAGATGCATTGCCAAAAGTTTAGTTCAAATTCAGGATCAGATAGACTCACTAGCCGCAGTCAGCCTCCAAAATCGGAGAGGACTAGACCTTGCAACTGCAGAGAAAGGGGGTCTATGCCTCTTTCCAGAGGAAGAAGGCTGTTTTTATGTCAATCAGTCTGGCCTTTCATGGGACTACTGGCTAAAGAATATAAATTGGTATACCTGGCTGCTTCATAGGGCCATTAACATTCCTAGTCCCCATCCTTGTTTTTGGCCCATGTATTCTGTGTCATGTTTCATCTTTCCTTCAGGACTGCTTTTGAGCCTTCACCAACCAGTCTCTCGGGAAATCATGCAGCTGTGACCCCTCGATCCAACCAGGAGGAATCTATACAGTGTTCCAGCCGACTGCAATCAAAGTCCATCCTTCTGTGATCTCAACGTCCCTCCCCTCAGCAGGAAGTAACTACAGAAGATATGACCTCCATCCCTGGTCCATAAAACAAAAAGGCTGGAATGTTAGGTCTGATCAAATAATTGAATTGATATCCCTCCCCTGTGAACTGACCTTTAGACCACTTCACAACTGACTTTCATCTTGCTAAGACCATTATCTTTCCCCTCTAGACTTTCCCAAGATCTGGACACCTCCAGAGAGTCCCTGCCAAAAAAAAAGCCCATCTAGAGTCCTTAAAAACTTCTGACTCACAATCCCTGGAGCTGGTGCCATTTGGGGGCTCAGCCCTTCTGGGTTTCCAGATGACCTCATAAATGTATAATCCCTTACCACTTTTGGCCTCATGCATTCCTCCTTCGGCGACCCTAACATGGGTGTCTCCAAGTACAAGTTGTTTTTGCAGTGATTTGTCAGAGACCCTACCCCTTGAGCCTTTCACCCGATAGACCTGGAGCTCAGGCAAAGTCTGTGTCTTAATCTCCATTGTATCCCCAATGATGGTACATGGCACTTGGCACAGTAAATATTTGTTCAATGTCCCAACCTGCCTTCTTGAGGTGTTGCCTTTGGCACCCTTCAGCTATCACCTTGCATTTGGTAAATGTGTACACATTTTTATAGCTTATCTGTTGCTGTTGGTAGAAGTGAAACTCCCTGAGGGCAGAGAACATCTGTTCTTTGCATCTGGAGCCGGCAGAGGGAAGGAAAGGAAATGTGGCGCCCTGCTGACCCGGGTTGCCAGGGAAAGCTATGCTGAGCCGAGGACAAAGGTTAGGCTGATCTGACTTGCTCTCTGTAATTATATCTCACCGTGTTCCAGAAAGTAGGAGTGCTCAACAGGATACATTAAATAAAGCAGGTAACACTGAGAAGCCGATGAGAACTTATACGAATTTTAACTGAAAGAAAGATCAATACATGCATAAAGATTCAGCTACAAGACTTTATCAAGACATGTCTTTTTATAAAAGGGAACATTTAGAAGTAGCCTAAAATTCAACTTTCCTGCATTTGTCAGATAAATTATGGGACATCTATAAGACTGAAGATGTGCTTAATGTAATAAGTAGGGGTAAGGGGAAGGACTGTTATAAAACACTACAGCAGGCCCTCAAATAACATCATTTCATTCAAGGCAGTTTTGTTATAATGTCGATTCCCAGTGGGGCCATTGTCTGCACATTCCTCCCAGGTCTGCAGGGGTTTTCTTTGGACTTCAGTTCCCTCCGCATCCTGAAGCTGTGCACCTGAGGTGCATGGGTGTGTCTGAACCATCCCATCAGAGTGCATGAGTGTGAGTGGCCCTGTGTGGAAGGGCGTCGGTCCGTCCTGTCCAGGGCTGGTTCTATTGTAGGCGACAGGAATGGTACCAGATGTCTAACCGGTGGGGTCAGACCAAACCTGAGTTCAGCAGCCTTGGTATTTGGGTTCTGGCTAGGAAAGAATTCAAAGTCCAGACCCAAACTGTAAGAGAACATTTCTTTGGTAAATAAATTACAGAGGTAGAAAAAGTAGTTCCTAGAAGAAACGGGCTTAGCAAGCATGTTCTAGACCAGTGGTCGGCAAACTGCGGCTCGCGAACCACATGTGGCTCTTTGGCCCCTTGAGTTTTTAGCAAAGGCCAGCTTAGGAGTACCCTAATTAAGTTAATAACAATGTACCTACCTATATAGTTTAAGTTTAAAAAATGTGGCTCTCAAAAGAAATTTTAATCGTCGTACTGTTGATATTTGGCTCTGTTGACTAATGAGTTTGCCGACCACTGCTCTAGACTCTAAAATCTAGAATCTAGAGGTAAAGGAGCTTGGGAGTAAGGAAATTAATGGTAACATGCCTGGTGCTGGGAGCGGGAGAGCGAGGTAGAGAGGGAGGGGAAAGGGAAGGGGGAAAGCACTGGCGTGCTCGGAGGGAGAGCGCACTGGGTCCTCCTTCCTAAGGGTTTTAAAGGTGGGGATTTTAGGGCAGATCCCAGAGAAAGATCCTTATAGAATATTCAGCAGCTTCTCAGGTGTGTCTATTCAGAGTTGTCGTCTCCATTGATTGATTGATCGGCACCGGGGCAGGGGGTCATTATTCAATGCAGCTGGTCCTGACGTCATTTTGTTGTTTATCTGGGCCTGGAGCTGAAACACAACTGGGGCCTAGATGTTATGCCTAGGGAGGAAAGGTCAGGGGGTCCAAGCCGCATGACCAGCGATACGCTAGGGGAGGAAGAGTCAGCCTGGGGCGCGGTCCCATTGCCAGGCACCTGGGGCTTCCCACCTGGTGACCTTCTGTACCTGGCCCATTGCCCTTGCTCTGCGTGTGTCTGTCTAACTGCCTACAACAGCTCCCGAGACCATGAACTGGAATAAGGGGTAGGAAAATAATTACCTTACTTGGTTTCATTCATCTTTCTTAAATGTATGTACAGCTCACATTTGTTTCAATGTTTAATACTGGAAGTGTTTAGGGTCTTTATTTGAAAGTTTGTAGTGTTTTTGTGAGCAGAAATACACCATAGAAACTTACTCTTGTTTATATCAATTAGCCTATGGTAAAATTGGTTCTGCTATACATCATTTCACTTAAAGTCAGTTTCCAAGAACCTATCAACATTAAATCACCATTTTGTAGAATAGATGTGCATACCATGGGTGGGAGGAGGGGGAAGCAGAAGATAATACACCAAAACTTAAATGATAGTTCTAATGATGGTTCTTTCCAGGTTTGACTGTGAGTGATTTTTACTAATTTCATGTCTCTTTTTTTTTACGTTTCCAACATTTTCTAAAAATGAATTTATATTACTTTTGTAAAAGGGCAGGGTAGGAACGTTTTGTGTGTGTTTTTTTATAAGTAGGTAGACCAAAAGACTGGAAAATAAGAGTAAGGAGCTAAGAATGAAGCTTATTCAAAAAAAATCAGGATTATAAGGATGAAAACAGGCAAGTTACAAAGTCAACTCTGAGCTCTCCAGCAATTCACACAAAAAGGGAAGTGGGATTCGCCTCATGACACACATTGTCCGGGAAAAACACCATCTCCTGGTCCACAGAAACCTAGCCGTGGAGCCTGGAAGGACTTTGTAAAAAAGACCGTGGGCCGCCAGTCCTGTCCGGTGAGTTTCTGGAGTTGGCCTGCATTAGGCAGTCTCTGAGTGAGTCTACCCCGCTCCCTGTCTCTGTGCACAGGATGGCCTTAAGGGAGGTATTAATTCCACACTAAGTACCTCTACTTATTAGTGGAGATTAATTACTTCCTCTCTAAAATAACTGCAATGGGCATTTATAGTTACTAACCCATCCGAGCCTCGGGCTGGCATCTCTGAATTGGTTCCCTCCCCAAACTGCCTGGGGCACCTTCCCTGGGCCCTGGTCTTCTCATCCTTGTGGTGAGGTAGGCCAAGAGGTGAGGCCGTGACTCACCTACATTCCCACCTCCACATCATCCAGGTGTGCAAAGGTAAAAAGCCAGAGAGAGTTGATGTTAAAGATGATCTCCTCCGTGAAGCCAAACTCGTGATATTTATCTGGACAGCCAGGGCTTCTTGGGATGGACCCGCAGAGAAAATGAGAACAAGGCTCTAGAAGGGGTTTAAACTCCAGGAGCCCCCCAGGCTGAGATTCCCAGGCCTTCTCCATTGGAGGCATTTCGGCTCAGGGTCTTCAATGGATGTCTATGACACCGTCCTTCAGGGTGCCTGGCCCTGCACTAGGTTAAGGTATGCAAAAGTGAATATGATAAGGGAGCCTCCACCCTGGGGAGGCAGCTGGACAAGCAAATCATCTCAGCATCAGAGGTTAGAAGGAGCACAAACTAGAGGAACGTAAAGAGATCCTTATCCAACCTCAAGCAGGGAGGGCCTCCTGGAGGAGATGGCATCTGAACTGGGACTCGAAGGATGAATGTGGCTTTGCAGGAAAGGGTGAAGGGCATTCCCAGGAAGCAGTGGCATGCTGCATTCTGGGAAATTTCAATCATCTCATTGCCAGAGTATGAAGTTCAGAATAGGAAAGAGGCAGAAGTGAGTTGATCCTTTAGGCCCAAGTTTGTGTACATAAATGCCAAGACCAGGCAGTGATGTGAACTATTGCAGTGGCCCAGGGACAAGAGAGAGTGATGGGGACTGTGGCAAATAGGAGTGCGCTTGAGTCGCTGAAAAAGGCCAATCACCACTCCAGCCAGTTGTTACCATGGGACAACACAGGGCTAACACTGCCAGATCTTCCCACGCACAAGAGGAACCAAGTCCAGATTCCACTGTACTCCTCGCCCTATTTGTAAATGTTGGTGACTGATTCAAACGAAGGACCACCACCGGGGAGGGCCCCCAGACTGTGGCAGTGAGCGTGATGTCACCTGAGGGCTGGATTTGGCCTGTTGCCACTTAGAGAGGAGGAAGCCATTGGCAGCTCAGAGGTAATACAGGTCTGCACTTTTTTGACCCCATGTGCAGTTGTATGAAATATTGGTTAAAAAGGAGTAAGGCAGGTAGCCTGAAACATCTGACGGAAAGGATTCTAAGAATGGGTTATTATGAAATGTCCAATAGGCAATTCCTTCTTATCGCCCTGGTGTTCTCACCATTAGCATGCACTATCAGACCCGTCTGGCAGAACCCAGCAACCACTCGTGAAGGCAAAGAATCAGGGTTGGGTTGTGGAAGAACACAGGGCCCTGCGGGTCTGTAACACCCTACCCTGTGTTTTCGTGTGTGCAGAGCCACTGGGGTGAAGTACGCGAGGGCAAGGACTGTCTTCCTCACCTTGCACCCTCAGCCTTCACTATGATAGAAGCACACGGAACCATTTTAAATCATACTTTAGAGAGCAATCATTTTGCAAGAATTTACTAATTTACTGAGCATTTTAATGAACTGAACAGTTTGTAATGATTTGGTGACTAGAGGCTAAGCTCAAGTCCTGGCTTGGCCACCCATTAACTGGGTGACTCTGATCAGGAAGCTTGATGTTTCGGATCCTCAGTTCCCTGCTTTGTAAAGTGGGGATATGCTGCCCACTGTGTCTACTGTGTAGGCTCAAAACCAAAATGCAGAAATGTTTGTGAGATAGAACTCTATAGACCCACAAATGCTCTATTGGTTGGGCTGGGATGCTTCCATTACTCTGCCAAACCTGAGTATCTTTATGGGCAATAGGTTTAGGTGCACAGAAAAACATACAGCATCCGATCCTTGCAGGCAGGCCTTCCAGACCTTGGCGGTACCTCACCTCCTTGTAAGAGTCCTGAAGATCAGTCTCCAGGCTCCCCCTGTGCCAATGGGAGACTGAGGCAGGCACCTCCCCCACACACACACACATTCCAGGCTGTGCTCTCCCCATGTGCAGAGAACTGTCCGTTGTCACACAAAACCCCTTTCAGTCAGACCTCCATCCACACAGCACCCCTCACCCCACACACTCCTTTCTTAGCGTTAGCAGCCCCTTGGCATTGCTATAAAAAGACTTTTGGACTCACAAACCACTTGAAAGATCTCAGGGACCCCAGAGGTTTCAGATCTCTACTGATTTAGCGACTGCATCTTTCTTATGAGAGTCTCTCTCTCTCTCTCTCTCTCTCTCTCTCTCTCTCTCTCTCTCTCTCGTTCACTCTAAGTAATAACAACTATGGAGCATAATTGAGCAAAACTCCCTTTTTAGCTCCAAAAGTACTTTAGAGAGCAATCATTTTGAAAGAATTTACTACTAATTTTAGTCAAACAACTAATTTTCAGTTTTTACCAGTCCTCTCTTTTTTTTCTTTTTCTTTCTGTAAAACTTTAAAACAAATCCCCGGTGACATGTCACTCACCCTTTAACACGTCTTCTATAGGCGTCTCTAAAACATAAGGACGTTTTCCTACAGAACTGCAATACCATGACCACACGTCATAAAGCCACAGCAATTACTTACTACCACTGACTAGCCAGTTGGTATTCACATGTCCCCAGTTGTCTCAAAAGGGTCTTTTTGCAGTTGGTTCCTCTGCCTGTTGCCCTGGACTGCTGCGTCCTCCCGTGTCCTATTCTAGAGCAGGCAGGCCCCTTCCCTTCCCTTTTCCACGCCCTGGACTCACTGTAGAGAAAGTCGCTGTCCTGCTTCCTGGCTTTGGGCCTGGAGCTGTGAGACGCGTTCCTCTCCCGCCCCTGGTTGGCTCAGGGCCTTCACCAGCCTTCACCTTTTTTGGCGATAATATGTTCCCCGCGGGCTGTCTGTCTCACGTGCTGCAGCGCATCAGGAGTCCGCGCGTGTCTGCTTGTCCCAGGAAAGATTTGTGCTTCTGAATCATCACATGGGTTGTCGCACTTAATCCTCACCGCCACTCAGAGGTGTGCTGCCCAGGAGTCCCGTCCCAGGGCCCAGCAGCCTGAGCCAGGCAGCGGCGCTCGCACCTAGAGGTGGCGCTCCTATGGGAAGCCCCGAGGTTCCTTGAAAATGGACAAGATGGCAGTTCTCCTGGCCACTCTCCAAGAACCCTGGTCCTTCCTGGCCTCCCTGCTTCTTTACCTTTTACAGCCTTGCTTTCAACCAGAGAGCATGCATGCATGCATTTCACCCATCAAACACAATGTGTGTGTGTGTGTGTGTGTGTGTGTGTGTGTGTGTGTGTGTGTGTGTGTAGGTGTGTGTGCGCATCTACACACGTGCGCACACAGGGCCAGCCCTGGTTAACACATCCGTGTGTCCCCTCACTCGCTAACGTGCACCTGCGCCCACACAGCCCCTCGCAGCCCTCTGACGGTCCCTCGCAGACGGAGCAGAGCGGCGAAGGCATGGGGTCGCCACCTTGCACAGGCCCCTCCGAGGTCCAGGGCGACTCTGCCTTCTCCTCCGGCTCTTGCGTTCCAAACCAGGGTCCTTTTCGCAGTCTCTGCAGCACCCCTTTCCCACATGTCGAGCTCTCACTGGTGATTTTGCTGTTCGTGGTGGCCCCGCCAGGCTGAAGAGCCATCGCTGTTCCTCCGCACACAGAGGGAGCCGGGAGGTGCCCAGGGGAAGTGTGCGCTACACCAGCTTCCTGCGGACTTGCTCATGTTACGGGAACCCCGGTTGCGCTCGGGCTGCCTGTCGCTGTGTCCAATAACGAAGGCAGGGTTGGATCATGTGAGGCGTCTATTGAGAAGGCCAGCCAACCAAGAAGACAGGGCGCTTACAAGCATCAAATCCTGTCTTCCAGCGAGGCGCAGGGGACAGGACTATAAAGGGGAAGGGGCTGGGGTGAGGAATGCAGCTACGTGCAGGCCTGGGGGTCTGCAGACGGCAGCTATTGTAATTAGTCATCAGGCGATGAGATGATGTTGACGAGATGATGTTTTGACTCCTGGTGGGACGGCCTGACCATGCTTATCAGTCCTGCTTGCTGGATTCCCAGCTGAGTCACCTCCCCGATCGCTTTGTACAAGCCTTGAAAAGGAAACTTCAATAAAAACGTAACTCCCTATCTAATCTAATAATAGACGAATATGCAAATTGACCGCACCTTCGCTACACCTAAGCCACGCCCACCAGCCAAGCCACACCCACCAACCAATCAGGACGAGTATGCAAATTACCCCAACAAAGATGGTGGCTAATTTGCATATCAAGACAGCGTCCAAAGAAGCCAAGAGCTGCAGAAGGGAGTAAAGCTTCAAAGAAGCAAGCAAGCCTGGGGGGGGGGGTGGAGGAGAAGGGCGGGGCGGAGGCGGGGCCGGGGGCAAAGGGAAACGCGGGCGGGCTGGAGGAGAAGGCAGGGCGGGGGACAAGGGCGGGGTGGAGGCGGGGCCGGGGGCGAAGGGAAACGCGGGCGGGCTGGAGGAGAAGGTGAGGCAGGGGACAAGGGAGGAACGGAGGCGGGGTAGAGTGCAGCAGGAAATCCTATTGCAGGATTTTTCCTGCAACGGGAAAGCTAGTTCATACATAAGAAACTTAACCCTCTATGCACATGAGTATATGTGTTCTAAGATTTAAAATAATATGATTACTTTTCAGATTAATACTCTCTATCAGATTATTAGTCCCCCTATCACTCACAGCGCTGCTGGCCATAAGTTCAATGTAATGAACAACACAATATTTGAAACTAGATGTCTTTAAACAGGGACACACATTAAACAGGTTGTATTGATCAGTTAACCAAACGCTATGGCCGAAGGCTCGCAGGAACCCAGGCCTGTGTGTGCCCTGGGGGTTCACTGACTGAGTTTGCTGTCGCTGTGCAGAACAGAACTCCCGCCAAGACGTGAGAACAGGCTGCATGTGCGTCCACACTCACAGCAGAGATCCTCTTGATTTAGTCCTACAAAACCTGATTAACCTTGTTTTCCATTTAAATATTTTGAATCCGATATTTGCAAGATTGCAATGAGGTTCGAGATGCTCTGAGCACATGATGAGGAATAGGAGCTTTCAAATATGTGGATCAGGTCTTGTTGTATCTGCTCCAATCAATTCAGGATAAACTTTCCCACTGAAGCGTGTCCTGACACGGCCGACTCCCGAGGCGCCGGCTGTGGGGCGGAGGTAGGTTCAAATCTGCTCCCAATTTCACGTTACTCAGGGCTGAAGTATTTATAACCTTGTTTTGCTGAATCATTATAAAGTATCTGAGTAAAAGAAAATTAATCAATTCCTGAAGCGTTTCTGCCTCCAGGGTTTTGGGAGGATTAACTAACAGATTTTTCTTTTATTACAATTAATTTTCAGCCTTCCTTTGAGGGTATAGCCCTTAATGTAAGTAGTGCATATTGATTCTGGGTTTCCCCTTCTATAGTGAAATTTGGGTTCCGTTGAGACTTCCCAATATTGTTTCATTCTTTCTGCTAAAGAATAATGAAAAAAAAAATTTTTAAGCAATAAAGAAAAGTCTCCCTTGCCTAAGATACACAGTGTAGACTTTTTAATTAGTGTTTTCATAAGCGAGAGCCTTTAAAGCATAACATTCATCCCAGTGTTTCCATATTTAGAACAATCCTTCATATTGTTTTTGCTATTTGAATTTTTTCTTATTAAACATGTTTACAAAAATGTAGAAAATGACTTTGATGAAAACCATGATCTGAAGAGCTGCTCTTTGAAACCTAGAGAAGTCTGCCTGTGGCCCTTTAAATCCAGGCAGTGTCTTCCAGCTGCAAGTTCTAAATTCTACCTTCCACATGAGACTGATTAAAAGTTCAGAAATAGGCAGTGAAAAATGGAAATGACCTTGGGCACCCAACCTGACAGAATTTACCAATGGTTTTCAAACAAACAATTTGAAAAGTGTGGCCCTAACTGGTTTGGCTCAGTGGATAGAGCGTCAGCCTGCAGACTGAAGGGTCCCAGGTTCGATTCCGGTCAAGGGCATGTACCTTGGTTGTGGGCACATTTGCAGTGGGGGGTGTGCAGGAGGCAGCTGATCAATGTTTCTCTCTCATTGATGTTTCTAAAACTATATCCCTCTCCCTTCCTCTCTGTAAAAAATTAATAAAAATATATTTTTTAAAAAAGAAAGAAAAGTGTGAAGTGGTTTTTGCTTGGGGTATGTGTGTGTGTTCGTATAATCCTATCTAATAAAAGAGTAATATGCAAATTAACCATCACTCCGCTACACCCACAAGCCACGCCCACCCGCCAATCAGGAGCAAATATGCAAATTAACCCAACCAAGATGGCTGCTGGCCACGGAGTGAGCAGGAGGCTTGGGTTTCCCCGGCAATGGAGGAAGCCAAGCTTTCAGCACACCCTGGCCAGCCCAGGCCTCTGCTCAAGGCTACAAAATTTCAATTATAGAAGATAAATAAATCCCAGATACCAGGGCCTCCACTTGGGTCGCCAGGGGGCGTGACCGGCCTGCAAACCACCACAGGCCCCTCAACCAGGCCGCTCCACACCCCAAGGGAACCCCCATCCTGATCCGGGACACCCTTCAGGGCAAACCAGCTGGCCCCCACCCGTGCACCAGGCCTCTATCCTCCTATCTAATAAAAGAGTAATATGAAAATTGACCATCACTCCAACACACAAGATGGCTGCCCCCATGTGGACACAAGATGGCTGCCACAAGATGGTCAGCAGGGGAGGGCAGTTACGGGTGACAAGGCCGGCAGAGGAGGGAAGTTGGGGGTGACCAGGCCTACAGGGAAGGGCAGTTGGGGGGGACCAGGCCTGCAGGGGAGGGCAGTTAGGAGTGACCAGGCCTGCAGGGGAGGGCAGTTAGGGGCAAACAGGCTGGCAGGGGAGCAGTTAGGCATCAATCATGCTGGCAGGGGAGCGGTTAGGGGGTGATCAGGCTGGCAGGCAGAAGTGGTTAGGGGCAATCAGGAAGGCAAGCAGGTGAGAAGTTGGGAGCCAGCAGTCCTGGATCAGGCCTAAATGGGCAGTCAGACATCCCTCAAGGGGTCCCAGATTGGAGAGGGTGCAGGCTGGACTGAGGGACGCACACACCCCATGCACGAATTTCATGCACCGGGCCTCTAGTCATAAAATAATAAACTAGATTTTTTTGGCATTGACCTGATAAAATCATAATCTTTATTTTGAACGTGGCTTTGAAACAACAAAGGGTGTGATAGAAGCTCTCTGAGTCCAGAGCTCAGCCCCTTTTTTTACCGGCTGTGCCGCTTGGGCAAGTCCCTGAACTTCCAAGTCTCCTCCTCTGTGACGTGGAGCCCTGCCACCTACTTCACAGCTTTAGTCTATGTCCTGAAGGTTATCTGAGCTCAACGCAAGTTGGCTGTTCTAAAAACTTATACCCTCCAATAATCATATTACAATGACATTAGGAATGAAATCACCAATTATACTTTAACCAGCAGGTATTTTAAAATGCCCAATGCATGTAATTGAGAAGCAGATACAGGAATTTCCACTCAAAGTCCTTGTTTCCAAAATATCCCTGGAAATACAGGTTTGTCCTTTTTTTAAGGGGGATAGGGCAAGAAGAAAAGAAAGGATTGCCTCCAAAGAAAAGCAGCTGGGTATAGATTTTCTAAATTAAGAAGGTTGCTTACCCTCACTCCTCATTGTTTTCCTGTGGCCACCAAAGCTGCAGATGGGAAGTCATTTTTTCTGAGCAGGGTTCTTCCTGAATCATGCCTCATGAATGCTTGGATGTGAGAAGAGAGAAAGCCCCCTTCTCAACTTCCAACAAGAGCTTTTTCTTTAACAACAAAAAAGCAGCATGGGGAATGATTGCGAAATGCACAACCATCACACCTTCTCCTTTAAACAGAACCCTTTCCGGGCAGCAGTGTGCATAGCCTCAGGGGATGGACCAGGATTTGTCTAAGCCAATGTTGATGATCCCATTACTCTTCACCAGTCATTGGTCCAGGGCCAGGATTCTCAACCCAGGCAATTTTACATGCACACATGCACACACACAAATGCACACATGCACAGGCCATTAGCAATTTTGGGTTGTGGGTTGAGCTCAGGGATGCACTAAGCATCCTGCAATGTCCAGGACAGCCCCCACAATAGAAAATTATCTGGCCTGCAGTTTCAACAAGACTGAGGTTTAGAAACGCTGGTTTAGGAATTGATACACCACACAGTTCTAGACAATGAAATGTCACAGGAAAGAGGTAGGGAAAATTCTGGAAAATAATTTTCCTCCTTAAAAAGTAGAAATATTTTCTGCCCCTGCCTCCTTTCTATCTTTTTGGAATGCTGGGGTGTGACGGTGTGATGCTTGGAACTATTGCAACCATCTTGGGATTGTGAGGGGGCGATGGCACCAACACGCCAAGGACCTTGGAGCCATTGTACCAACCAAGAACTACTTGTCTCCAGACTTCGTGATATAGAAAATTTTTAATTGCCTTTACTTCTAAAGCTACTGTTAGTTGGTATATTTGTTACTTGTAGTCCAAAAGCATCATAATGATCATATCTACTGTGGCATATAATTTTCCCATAAAAGGTTAGCAATAGGTTAACTAGAAACCAGCAAAACTTTTCTGGGATTTGGATGTTGCTCAATGAGCTGGGTTCAGTCACTAGCTAAGCGCCTTGCTTCTTGCACAAAGCCCCTCGTGGCAAGTGACGTGAACTCATGCATCACCCCTGAAGAATGACAAATGATGCTGAACGATGAATCTTCAGAGTGACTCATGAAGGCTGAAAACTGGGAAGGCTAGTTTAAATTCAAGCTCTGTCGCCTAGCAGACGTGTGATCCCGGACATGGTTACTTCTCTGCTTCTTCATCTGTAAAATGGGGATGATCACGGTCTCCTCAGAGGTTAAATGAGTTATCACATGATAAAATGCTTAGAATAGTGTCTGGCACATGCTAAGCACTATGTTCATATCATTGTCATTATTATCAAACTAGTGGCCCGGTGCACAAAATTCGTGCACATTAAAAGGGGATTAATTAGAGGAAATAATTTAATATTGCTATTTGCCCTTTCTCTATAATAGAAGTGTCAGAGATGAAAGAAAATTAGTAAAATGTATATGAAAATCTTCCTCCTGTCAGAATCTGGGGCTCACCACGGGACCCAGAGTCAAGTCCCCACCCACCCACATGTGCCTCAAAATCACATGAGACCCAGACCTGGCTGGCACCCCCCCCCCCCAATTGGGCTAGATCCAGACCCAGCCAGTCCCACCCTTGTCAAGCCCCACCAGGCAGGGTACGTAGCCTCAGGTCCCCTGGCCTGGCCTCAGGTTGGGGGGGTGTGGCCTGAGGTCCCCAGCCCAGACCGGGACGGGGGGCATGCCTTGAGGTCCTCTGTCAAGCCCCGCCAGGTGGGGGACATGGCCTGAGGTCCCCTGTCAAACCCCGCTAGGTGGGGGGCATGGCCTGAGGTCCCCCGGCCTGGGACCAAGGCGGGAGGCATGGCTTGAGATCCCCTGTCAAGCCCTGCCAGGTGGGGGGTGCAGTCTGAGGCCCCCCGGCCTGGTGCCTGGGTGGGGGGTATGGCCTGAAGTCCCCTGTCAAGCTCCACCTGGTGGGGGGTGCAGCCTGAGGTCCCCTAGCCCAGCACCAGGACGGGAAGTGCACCTTGAGGTCCCCTGTTAAGCCCTGCCAGGTGGGGGGTGCAGCCTGAGAACCCCTGTCAAGCTCTGCCAGGTGGGGGACATGGCCTGAGGTCCCCTGTCAAGCCCCACGGGGGCGGGGGAGGGCGTAGCCTCAGGTCCCTGCTGATTGCTCCTTAAGGCTTCTTATGGGAACGTGGCCTCAGCTGTGGGTGCAGCCATCTTTGTGATGGAGTGATGGTCAATTAGCATATTCCCTCTTTATTAGATAGGATGTCCCATCTGAGCATGCCAAGGGGCTGCTGAATGATTTTCATATCTGAATCTTACCTGATCACATGACCACACTTCAAAGCTGAAATTGACATCCAAGTGGGCATTTTGTGTGAGCTACTGATAAGAAAATGGATTCACAATACTCTATCCAGTCTTACCAAATTCCACCTGTGTGCAGGGGCACAGCCAGGTGGCTTGGCAAACTCTTCCCAAGACAACAGTGGCATGATGCTAGCAGGTATGTCACTGGCTGGCAGAGGAGCTCATTCCAAGAGACTTGCCTCCTTGTCTTCCAGTATTAACGGCTCTGCAGAGTGTGGACCCAGATGGATGGTTGAGTATTGTGCACAGTTCTTCTGTTTTACCAATACCAGGACAGCTACCGTTAAATTCCCAGTTTCTACATATTCCATGAGTAGAGTAGCCTTCCTTAGAGCCTGGCTGTCTGCCTCTCTGTCCTTAAAACCCTGTCTGTCATCAGAACATCTACAGGATGGGGCTTTGGCATGAGGCATGCTGGGATTTGAATACAGCTCTGCGGCTAAGTTGCCATATGACTTCAGGCAAGTCACATCACCTCATTAAATGGGCTGAATGAGACCCCTGTTATAGAGTCGCTGTGTATAAACTAACAGGAAAAAGTCTCCAGCAAGACTCATGGCATAAGGCAGGTGCTTGATGAGTGGTTGGGGCTGGGAGTAATTCTGTTTGGTTCTCTCCAACCCCTGTTTACTCATTGAATAACAAAATCAGTATCCCAGCGTATTGAGGGCTTGGGGCAGGTTGACCACACTGAACTATGCAGGACCTCAGCCAAATTTTATGTTTCTTTTTCATAAATATTTGAGTGCTGCTTTAACCCAAGAAGGCAGACAAAAAGCAAGGAGACCCAGGAGGAGTCAGCCAAGAGTTCCTGTGAGTTGTGTATTCGGAGTGGCGCTCCTATAGTCCGAGAGCATAAATCTGAACCTCTGCAGGCCTGCTCTTTTTTGTGGACTGCAAGTCCCACAGCTTGACAACCACTTTAATTGGTTGCCAGGCCTCCCTGGGCAAAAGTAGTCCTATGCACCGTGAAGTTTCCTGTCTTGTGTAAACGTTCCAGAGCTTGGCACCAACATGTCTGCTCTCAGCCTCCCTGGAAGGAATCCGCCCCTTTCTCCATCTGCCCCCGGCAACAGGTTAAGGACTGGCCCCAGCCTTGAGACAAAAGCACCAGCAAGGGACACGATCCTAATATTACTCCTTGTCATCCCTGCTGCATTCCTCCTTCTAGTGAATCTGCAGGATGACTTTGGAGGTTACCTAGATAATAATTTCTATATGAAGTTCCTTTTCACCTAAATGTTGATTTTTTAAGTGAAAAAAATAATCAAAGTAATGCAAATGAATTTTATTATTTGTGGTGAGTTAATTTTAAGTACAAACAATGCAATTTTAAGAACCTTTTTCTGTAGTTAACATGATGGGTGTTTAGTGCATTCCAGGTGGGGCTGAGCAGGCATCATCCCACTACCCTCAGTGGTAGATGATATTATTATTCTCACCTTACAGATGAGAAAACTGAGGCTTGGAGAGGTTAAGTAACTTACTCAGTTATTGTATTGGAACCACCTTAACCTCTATGCTGTTCTGTTCTGTTGATACATTCATTTAGGTTGTTAATCTTTGAAATTAGGCTCCTTTGAAACAGAATTTGGGTTTCAGTAGGTTTGGCATTGTCCCAGGAATCCATATATTTACCCCAACATGTGTTTATGCAGCTCTCCAAAGACTATCTCTGAAATCCTCAGAGCTGGATGATCTCTACAGCCCCTTACTGGTGGAAAAGGTAGCAATAAAGTTATTTATTGATTACAATGTGTGCTGGACACTAAACTAGGCATTTCTATTCTTTCTTTTTTTCCAATCCTTTCTCCCAGTAGCGTTATTTTCTCCTTTGCAGAGACAGGGAAACCAAGTTTGACTCTTGCACAAAGTCCTGGTTCTCATGTGGCTGAGTCAGGATTCGAACCCAGATCTGGTTTTCTCCAAAGACTATGCTGTCATTTTCTATGATGTAACCCTTTGAAAATGTGGCCAATAACACCTGCTTCTTTTACCTCTTACGGTGGTTATAAAGATCAATGGTAAACATGTACGTTAAAGTAATTTATAGTGTGTATGGTGCCATATTTAATCATTCATTCAATATTTAGTCTGATCATATCATTCCCCTACCTACATAAAACTTTTCACTAGCTCCTCTCTCACTCAGAATTAAAGCCAAAGTCCTCACAATGAGAGACCCATAGCCCACCACCTGTTGGATCTCATGTGTTACTACCCTTCTCTCACTCTCTTCTTACCAACTACTCCAGGCTCCTCGACATTCTCAAAAGCACAAGGCATGCTCTTGCCTCATGGCCTTTGCACTTGCTGATCCCTCTGCCTAGAAGGCTTTCCCCTCACATACCCACATGGTTTACTTCTTCATCATCTTGGGTCTTTTCTCAAATTTTCAGCAAGGCCTTCCTTAACCTCCTCAGGTAAAACTGCAGGCCTTATCAACCCTCCAACCGGTTATTCTTTCTCTTTGGTTTATTTTTCTCCAAAGTACTTACCACTATTAAACATAATCTATATATGTGATTGATTGGTTGATCTCCCTCCACTTAGAACATGAGCTTCTTGAGGTGAGGGACTTCTGTCTGTTTTGTCTCAACTACTTAGAGTGGTAGATACTCAATAAATAGATGCAGAGTAGATATTCAATAAATAGATGCAGAGTAGATATTCAATAAATAGATGTTGAATGCATGAATGAATTTATTGAGTATTCTTATAAGTCAGGCAGGTGCCAGGTGCTAGGAGTCAATGATGAAGCTCATAGATACAGTCTTGGCCTTCCTGTAGCTTATTAAAGGATTCATTCCTGGTTTTTCTTTGACATTTGATTTCTGGATTGTTAAATGCAAGAGCACAATATGTAAATAAATGTAACCTGAATAAAACTCTTAGCTTCAGCTTTCTCACAATGACAAACACAAAGCTTGGACCTGCGGCTCCCAAAATGTCTACAGCACCGGTCTTTCCCTGTCCTCCTCAGTCACAGAATCCCCCCTTTTTCCTTCCAGGAAAGGCCCGGACTCTTTCAGCCTTACCCAGCGCTCCTTCCCCAGGGTAATCAGAATTCAGCTGAGAGTCAGCAGCGGTGAACACTTGACTTTTCCCCTGGGGACATGGTGTCTTGGTCACCCCATAAACATTTAATTTTATGTAGCCATATTTTATAAGCTGGCACATTATCAGAGCTGTCTCATTCTGTTGCCTCAAGTGCCACTGTTTGAACGGACCCATAATGCTTTTTAATTGTATATCACCCTTTGCTTCTAGTAAAATGTGGGAATATACAGGAGAATCTAGGAAAGGCAGATGCTGGCTAGGTTAGCCAAGAGCACTTGCAGAATCCCTTGGAGGAGGAAATGTGTGCTTATTCAAGTGCAGTGTCTTTCTCAAAAGGGGATTCCTCCAAGACTTGCATCGGTAATCCTAGGGACCTCATCCACAACCATCGCCCAACCCAGTCCCATGCCAGAGAGTGACTCTGTTCATCTAGATTGGGGCCTGGAGTAAGCATTTTCATTCTTCTTTGAGATATCTATACTAATAAAAGGCTAGTATGCTAATTAGACCAGACATCTTCCGGACGTCCTTCCGGACAAAGCTGCAGCGGCTGCCTGCGGCTCAGGCAAGCCGCGATGGCAGCTGCCATTGCCCAGGGCTGGCCTGAGGTTTAGGCAACGAGGGCTGGCTGAGGTTTGCGTGGCTGGCAGTGGCAGCAGCAGAGGCGTGATGGGGGCATTGCCTTCCCCTGATCGCCAGGTTGCCTCCCACAGAGAAAGGCCAGAGGCAGCAGCAGTGAGTGGGTGATAGGGGTGGTGCCTTTCCCTGATAGGCCCGTCGCCTCCCGCAGAGGGAGGCCAGACTGCGGCTTAGGCCTGCTCCACCGGGGCGGGGGTGGGGGGGGGATGAACCTAAACCATCAGTAGTCCATCCCCAGAGGGCTCCTGGACTGTGAGAGGGGGAAGGCCAGGCTGAGGGACCCCCTCCCCCCAGTGCATGAATTTTCGTGCACCGGGCCTCTAGTTAATGTATAAAAAAGTACAAATAAGTGTCCCACTTAATGAATTTCATACACCCATGCAACTGTCAATATTGGTAGCACCCGGAAGTACCTTGTGTTCCCTTTTGTCACTACCCATCTCTAATAGTAACTGTTATCCTGACTTATAGCCCCTGGGTTAAGTTTTGCCAGTTTCTGTGTTTATATAAATGGAAACATGTGCTATATACTCTTTGGTGTCTGGCTTCTTTTGCTCAACATAATTATTTGTGAGATTTATCCAAGTTGTTACACATAGTTGGAATTTATTCACTTTCATTGTTGTATAAGTTTTTATTATGAATATATGACAATTAAAGATTTTTATTTTGAGACTGATAATGGACATTTGATAGATTTTAGTTTTCAGCCATTATGAATAGTGCTGCTATGAACATTTTAGTGCATGTCTAGTACATGTACCCACAATTCTGTTGGGTATATATCTAGGAAAGGAACTGCTGGGCAAGCCAGCATTTTTAACAAGAAACTCAGATGATGCTGAAGTTTAAGAACCATATGGCAAGCAAGTACCATTTACCAAGATGATTGATCAGGCTTGAATTGTACTTCAATACAAAGATGTGCCCTCAAAAACCTTACAGTCTTATTGAGAAAACAAAACAGACTCACAAACACTGTAGAGACAATAACTCAGCAGCCCAATCCAGATGCCTGCTCTGGTCTGGAACAATATACACATACATGGAGGAGAGTTGTAAGTTGGCTTCTTATTGGAAAGACTCTGGGTTTTGTTGGGGATAAACTGTGTTTCAAAAATCAAGAAATATCATAAGAAGTCTGTATTTCTGACTTCTGTTTGAAAATTCAGCTCCAGAAACACTAGGTGCTCATTCCCACATGGCAACATTTAGCTGGAGCTGAGCCATAGCTGTCCCCTTTAGGTGGGACAGGTGGTCTCCAGGCACCACGGTCCTCACTACTTCCTGTGGCCTCACTCTGGCCTCATATACATTAGCAGCCTGACCCCAGGCATTTGGCTTCCCAGTAACGAATATAGAAAATTACAATAAACATTTTCTATACAAGATTTGAATTAATCTTCACAAGAACCCATATGATCATGCCCCTTTGGAGGCAGAGGAAATCGAGGCTCCAAGAGTGGTTGAAAAAACATTAAATTAATTAGAAGGAGAAAAGAAGAGTGAACAAAGCTGCACTACCAGCAAGTGATGGTCCCTGTTTCCTAGCAGCCAGGGGGCTATCTTGAAATTTAAAAATTGAGTGTATGCTTTTTAAAAAATGTTCAGTGGCAACTTAAATAAATCGAGATACTGTGTAGGTAATTGTATGTTTATAATAAAGTTCAGAGAATTTTTTAAAGGTATCAGCGGAGGGGGAAAGTGCTTTAGAATAAGTAGCCGCAGACATGTTTATCCCAAGGATGTGGGGTCTCAGCTGAGCCTCAACCAATGACGGTGAAGAGGAGCAATGGCATTCTGAGCAGGGGTGCGGGCCGAGTGAAGAGGAGGGCTAGGTTGATGGGGCTGAGGGAGAGATGGACAAGAGAGAGGCCCTAATGGATCCCTTCTCAGGACAATGTCTGAATTGCATACAACGGGATGTCGGTACAGGTACTTGTTCCAGGATGCTGAGGGCTTAGGAAGGAGGGGTGGTTGAGAGCCTCTCAGGGGAATTTCTGCTCCATATGAGTTCGGACTTTTAAAGCCCCTCCAGTGGGTTTCTTTTTTTTTTTTTTAAATTTTATTTATTGGTTTTTAGAGAGAAAGAGGAAGGCAGAGAGAGGGAGAGACATCGATTTGTTGTTCCACTTACTTATACATTCACTGGCTGCTTCTTGTCTGGGCCCTGATGAGGGCTTGAACCAACAACCTTGGGGTATTGGGATGATGTTCTAACCAACTGAGCTAGCTGGCCAGGGTTGATTTCTTTTAATTTTTATTTTTCTGGTTATAAAACTAATATACACTGATTGAAATGTTCAATTTCAGTTAGAATCAGTGAGCGTAAAGAGGCAGTCTTTTTCCACCCTAGTAAAATGTGAGAATATACAAGAGAATCTAGGAAAGGCAGGTGAGGCCTATGTGCCCGGAGACCATCTGCCCCCTCTAATGGGGACAGTTGTGGCTCAGCTCCAATCAGATGCTGCCATGCAGGAATGAGGACCTAGTGTTGCTAGAGTTTAATTTTCAAACAGAAATCAGAAATGCAGACTTCTTATGATATTTCTTGATTTTTGAAACACAGTTTATGCCAAACAAAACCCAGAGTCTTTCCAAAAGAATGAGAGAATATAAAAAAGTATAAAAAAAAAAATACTGTTCCCATTCCCATCACCCAGAAATAATCACTGTTGACATTTTAGTAGGTCCTTCACACTTGTGTCTTTATATACATACACATATATGAACAGAGACATACAAAGAGAAACATTTACCATCAAAAGGGAACTCTGCATAATTATTTATAATCTGCTTTTTTTTTTTTTTTTTTTCATTTAGCAACTCAGGAGCACTTTTCTTTGTAAGAAAATAGTATTTTATTTATTAAATAAATACAAAATTATTAACCACAAATTATGGTCCACAAGCTAAATCAGATCCTTTGCCTGTTTGAGTAAATAAAGTTTTATTGGAGCACAACCACACCCATTTGTTTCCATGTTGTCTGTGGCTACTTTCTCACCACAATGGAAGAACTGAGTAGTTTTGACAGAGAAAATATGGCCCATGAGCCTAAAATATTTATGGCCTGGCCCTTTACAGAAAAATTTGGGTGACCATTGGTTTTAAACCTGAGGGTTTATAAATTTGGGTTGAGAAAGAGATTGCATCTTTATTTTCACTGATTCTAACTGAAATTTAACATCTCTCCCAGTTATAGGCAACAAATCACAGTCATGTTAGTTGTGTCTATAAATTTGTCTCAATCTCTAACAGGTGTTTTATTTTATTTTATTTTATTT
Organism: Eptesicus fuscus; assembly: GCF_027574615.1. Taxonomy (NCBI): domain Eukaryota; kingdom Metazoa; phylum Chordata; class Mammalia; order Chiroptera; family Vespertilionidae; genus Eptesicus; species Eptesicus fuscus. The sequence goes on along the minus strand of NC_072490.1, from coordinate 53,366,763 downwards.
CATGTTATTTTATTTTATTTTAGAGGATGTTTATTAAAGCTGGGGGCAGTGAAACAAGGAAGAGCTGGGGAAAGGAGCCTGGGCTGTGCTGCTTTGGCTCACGATGAAGTCAGAGAAAAGGGGGCCTAGGGGACAGGCTCAAGGCTTTGCCCGGGATGAGCTGCCACTGCCCATTGCTGCCCTGGTTGCAAGCCTTGTGGGGTCCCTTAGAGCTTAGGAGATGCACGCCTTTGGGAAAGAAGGGGGGACGCAAGGGCGTGCTCCTGGAGAGGTGGAGGGAGGGAGAGGGAGAGAGAGCCTGGAACAGATGTCTTGATGTATTTATGTTTACCACTACATCAAAATTACAACTATTAGACCTTCTACTAGATCTCTTTATTTTAAGACTTTAAAAAGAAAAATTACATTTACTAATACATTATATTTTAAACTTATTTTGGTAACTTTATTTCCATGCAGTCTGTTTCCTTTGTAACCCTATGTATTCTGTTTCATAACCCAGTGCATTCTGTGAATAATGTTAAAAACACTATTCTGAGAAGGGATCAGTTAGGTTCCTGCTGCTAAAGGAGTCCATGAAACAAGAAAATGTTAAGAATTTCTAAGCTAGGTCATTTTTAATGGCTGTATACTATTCCACTATTATTGCTACTTGATCAGCATGTAAGCTATTTCAAATTTTTCACTCTTACTAAAAATAATTTTTAATCCCATGATATCCACAAATCCTTCTGTGTGTGTCCAGTAAACATACTTAGAATAAAGTTCCTTGATACCTGTTGCTGAATATCTATGTACTAGAGGCCCGGTGAATGGGATTCGTGCACTGGTGGGGGGCGTGGCCTACAGGGATTGGCCCACTGTGGGAGCGCCACTCATCCCAGTCAGCCCTCTGAGCAGCTGCTCCTTGGTCGGGCATCTTCTGTGGAGCCAGAGCACTCGCCTCTGCAGGGGATCCAGTCAGGGCCGGGCCCAGGGACAATAGCACTGAGAAGCAGCAGAATAAGCCTCAGTCCCGCGGCAGCCACGAACCCACCTCCCAGCCTCCAGGGTCAGCTCTGTGAGCCTGGTGGCGGCACTGCACACCTGTGGGCATCGGAGGAGGTGGCAGGGAGTGAGGAGGTGAGCCTGGCAAGGAGGCAACGATCGCAGCCTGGGTTCCTGCCCATGGGCCCGGGGTTCGCAGTGGGAGCAGCTGCTCATCCTGGTCAGCGGAGTGGCACTCCCACTGTGGTAGCACACTGACCACCAGGGGGCAGCTCCTGCATTGAGTGTCTGCCCCCTGGGGGTCAGTGCACATCATAGCGACTGGTTGACTGGTCGTTCTGGTCGTTCCGCTGTTTGGTCACTGGGCTTTTATTATATAGGATATAAAAGCCTAAGCTAGCCCTAACCAGTTTGGCTCAGTAAGTAGAGCATTGGCCTGCAGACTGAAAGGTCCCGGGTTCAATTCCAGTCAAGGGTATGTACCTTGGTTGCAGGCACATCCCCAGTAGGAGGTATGCAGGAAGCAGCTGATCAATGTTTTTCTCTCATCAATGTTTCTATCTATCCCTCTCCCTTCCTCTCTGTAAAAAATCAATAAAATATATTTAAAATTAAAAAAAGCCTAAGTGACCAAATGACCGAATGCCTTGTTGACTGGTTGCTATGACGTGCACTGACCACCAGGGGGGCAGACACTCAATGCAGAAGCTACTCCCTGGTGGTGAGTGTGCTCCCACAGCCAACCTTCCTTGGTCCCTCTCCCTGGCCACTGCCCGCCCCCCCCCCCCCCCCCCCATCGGTCCCAATCACTGGCCAGGCCAAGGGACCCCACCCATGCACGAATTCATGCACCAGGCCTCTAGTTTAATAATAATGATGATAGTGGTGGTGGTGATAATGATGATATGAACATAGTGCTTACTATGTGCCAGACATTGTTCTAAGCATTTTTCACATAATAACTCAATCCTCTGAGGACAGAGGATTGTTCCCTTTTATAGAACAACCTAAAAGAAAGCTGTAAACTCTCCCAGAGTCACGCACTGCCTGGTGACAGAGCTTGGACTGAAACTCAGGCAGGATGGCTTCATAGTTTTTGTCTTCATGAGACACTCAGAAAACCCGCTGCCAAGGAAGCTGAGATATGGATGACAAGAAGGAGCCAGCCCAAGACCAGGCCAGGAGAGTGTCCCAGGAAGAAGGGCACAAGTAGGAAAGACGGTGAGTCAGGGCCGAGGGAGTGAAGGCGAGAGGAAAGGGGAGGAGAGGAGAGGCAAAAGCCTAGAAGCCATTGATGTAGCTGAGCAGGAAGTGATGTACTCTGGTTAGCTTCGGAAACACCACTCTGATTGGTGGCAAGCATGTCAAACTCGCTGCTGGTGGGTTTGTAGGACTATTTTCTGGGGGAGACTGATTGCAAGGCCGTTGTGTTGGTCCAGGCTGGGTAGGTATTGGCAGGTGATGCCTAGTTGTCAGAGTTGTGATTCCTTTGAACATGAAGCCAAACACTACATCTGTGATGTATCCTCAGTTTTTTCCTGTCATGGATCTTCCTCTACTGCCTTTAAAATATTTTTCTTCTTGACGGATTGTAATATATTGGCCACAAAATACAAAATGAAGTACACACTTTAAACTCATCAGATATGCAAGAACATATGTAATTTTAAATGTTCTAGCAGCCAATTTAAACAAAGAGACACGGTGACATTAATTTTAATAAGTTTATCCTTAAATCTTACTTAGATATATAACCCAATATAGTATCATTTCAATATGTAATCAATATTAAAACTACCAATGGGTTATTTTACATCCATTTTCCATTTTTGTATTAACCTTTCAATATATGGTGTGTATTTTACCTGTAAAGCACATCTCAGTTCTCTCTGAGAGGTTTAATATTCTTCACTACAAAACACAAAGTGGAAAACATACTTTAAACTCTTCTGATAAATTTTTCCTGTCTAGAACATCATTGTTCAGTAGAAACAGAGTAAGAATCATATGTGTCATTTTAAATTTTCTAGTAGCCACTTTAAACAAAATTAAAAGAAACAGGATAGCCACGTGTCAAGTCCTCACAAGCCACACGTGATGATCGGCTACTACAGTGGACAGAGCTGCTCTTGCAAAATAAATTCCACTTGAAATAACAGCAAAAACAAACTATCTAGAAGTAATTTCAACAAGTAATTTTAGAACTTACATATTTTTAAAAAACAGTAATTGGAAAATCTACTAGGACTTCAAGCAGATTAGTAATTGCCTGGGACTGACTGGCAGGAGGCAGGAATGGAGATGTATCACCTAAGCAGGGTGGGGAACGCCCCACCCAGGGGCCGGGTGAGGCCCGAGAAACCATTTGGCCTGGCCCTGCCAAGGCATCAGGGGTGAGTTAATTAAATGTTTGACCAAATATAGCAGGCTAATTTTTAAGATGATAATTTTGTATGGCCCACAAATGATGTTATAAATATCCAAATGGCCCTGGGCAGAATAAAGTTTCCCCACCCCTGACCTAAAGGATATGGAGTTTCTTTTCAGGGCGATAAAACTATTCTAAAATTGATTGTGGTGATGATTGCTCAACTCTGAATGTACTAAAAGCCATTGAATTCCACACTTTAAGCCATTTCCTTCCTCCAAACATATTTTTCTAATCCGAGACAAGAACCTGAGTCATAAAGAGTGTGATTTCTGACACTGGAGAGAGTGTGAGATGAGAAATCGGAAGCCCTTTTCTATGGCCGTGTAAGTTACTGACCCCTCATCTATTAATATGGGTTAATTGAGATGATCACATGATAACTCACACTTTCATGTAATAATTTATTGATCACCTACTATGCACCAGGTATTACTCTATGCAGGGATACAACAGTGCACCAAACATTTGAGGTCTCTACTCGCAGAAATGCTTTCCTAGCGCCCTGGCCAGTGTTGCTCAGTGATTAGAAGTGTTGGCCTGCACACCAAAGAGTCGTGGGTTCAATTCCTGGTCAAGGGCATATACCTGGGTTTCAGGTTCAATCCCTGGCCTGATCGGGGTGCATGCAGGAGGCAAGCAATCAATGTGTCTCTCTATCTCGCATCAATATTTCTCTCTCTCTCTCGCTCTCTCCCTTTTACCTCCTCCTCCTCTTCCCTCCCTCCCACTATCTCTAAAATACAATGGAAAGAATATCCTCAGGTGAGGATTAACAAGAAAGAAATGCTTTCCTAGATAACTACCTAAATAAATACATGTAGTGGGTGATTATAACTGAAAGACATAGGTTCAGCTGCTTACTGTAAGGAAAGCCAAACTCGTGAGACAGGTACTGGGGCAAAAAGAAAGAGGTTTATTCAGGTGTCACGTGACCTGAAAGATTGGTGAACTCCCATCTCAAAGACGATCTCCCCTTCCAACTTAAACCCTCAGTTCTTATAGGAATAGGGAGGGGAGGGCTTTTTCTATCCAATTATCTTGCTAGCTTTCAGTATGCTTAGGCCCTGTCCATTCATACGTCTAGCTTTTGGCACGCTCAGTGTAAGAACCTCCCTGGCACCATAGTGGCCGATGGGGGAAACTCATCAGCACTCTGACTGTCTGCAGTGACAATTCCCCCCTTCAAAACTCTGGACCCTGGTAACCTGATTTCAGAGAGGAAAGGAGAGTGAGAGAGGGATAGAAAAGCATCAATGATGAGAGAGAATCCTTGATTGGCTGCCTCCTACACGCCTTCGACTGGGGACCAAGCCCACAACCCAGGCATGTGCCCTGACTGGGAATCGAACCATGACCTCCTGGTTCATAGGTCGACACTCATCCACTGAGCCACACCAACCAGGCTGGACTCTTGTCATCTTACAAGGGTAAATCGATGGAGGTGTCATCTTCTGTGGCTTATTCCTGCTGTCAAGGGCCATAGTCTTTCCTATCCCTGGGTCAGAGATTCTTGCTGTCCACTAAAGGAAGAAGGGGGTCAAGAATGAAGGGAAGCCCTTACGTGGGGGAGAAGGATTGCTGTCTTCAGAAGGCAGCAGATGTGGTGTCTAGAGGACGGCACTGCTGCACACGCGAAGCTGGTAGACTGCTTCATCTTCAGGAGGTGGTGCTGCAGAGGGCGTCCATAGTGAGGACTGTGATGTGTTTAGTGAGGGCTGTGCCAGGCAGTGAAGGGGGAATTGTGACTGGATCAGAGGCCGGAGAGACTGAGGGGTCCCCATGATCTAATCCTGAGCAGGGCTCTGGGTGGCACACCCAACAGTGTGAGAACTTCGCCGAGGAAGCCACCGCCTGGGAAACGCGAACAAAGGCATTATCAATCCCGGCCTGGGCATGAAGCATGGCGATTGTCTGAAAGTAACACTGTCACTGAGCTTCAGGCGGTGCTGCGCTTTTCCAAAGGAGAAACTCTAAGTCTCTTTCAGGAGTGCAGGTCCAGTTTTCCCTTGCCGTTTCACCAGCAGCAGCAAGATCTGCGTTCTCCGCAGGTGGCGCCCACCTGATCAGTGTGTGCTGTGGATCCAAGGCTTGATTCCTGGGAGCTTTAGGGGAGATGTGCTGTCAGCAGGACATCACAGGGCCTGGCCCATTGCTCCGCTAACTGCTGGTCAGGACCTGAGCCTTCCAAGTCTGAGGAAGACGCACTCTCCTGGCTGGAACGGGTGTGCGGGCTCATCAGACAGGCAGATAGACCGGCGATGAGCAAACTTGTGCAAAATTGTTAGAGCCCAAGTTGAGTGGCTGCACAGGGAAGCTTTTGTGTTGGCCCTTTAAGAGGATGCCTGCATTTCCAGCCATCTCTCGCTGGCACACGGCAGCCCCGATGCTTTTCACAACCAGATGTTCTGTGGGCACCTCTCAGTTCTGGTGCTCTGGGCTGGGGATCTCAGCTTGGAGATTAGACCCCAGAGTTCTCAGTGGGAACCCTCACAGCTGAGATATCCCTCTGGGACTTCAGCTGCTGTCTGTGGGAGCCGGCCAGCCCTTTGGCACCTCTGCCCCTCCTACCAGTCTCTATGCAGTCTCTGCTTTCCATCCTCGGGTATCAGGGTTCTCTCCAGTGAGTCCTCAGTTGATTACTCAGGGTGGTTCTTCTGTAGGTTAGTTGTATTTCCAGTTTGTTCCTGGGAGCGTGTCAGTGTAAGATCCATTTTGGAATCTTCTCTCTCTTATTTATTTCTAATTTTATTTCACTATGTTCAAGATATTTGACCTGTAGATTTTCAGTTGGGGAAGTTACTTAATGTGCTAACACATAGTTGATCTTCATAAACATTAATAGATACCCAAGGGAAGAATATAATGTGTATATACAAATATACATGTTAAATCTTATTAACTTTGTAGTTCCAATTATCTCCTCTAGCTACTTATATTTTTCAACTGTCAGATTTGTAAAAGCTTATGAAGAATGTTTTGCAATATCCCACAATTCCTCCTATGCATTTCTCCTTTTTTCCTGAGCTGAGATAAATGAAGCGCTAGAGTTACTGCCTCTTCTGTCTTTGCTGCGGATTCTAACTTCTATCAAATAAAATTATCTCTCTTGGCCTGTTAGGCTTTTTGCCTCAGATTCTAAATTGTCAGAAAATAATTGTGACACCTCTGTATTCCTTTGTTTGCATTTATCAGAAAAATCTAACTCATCCTTTTATGTCTAGCCTTCATTCTTTAATTTCTTTTAGGTGTATATTTCATTTTTGTTTTTTAAGCCTTTGTTAATTAATTGTGAAGAAAGTGTAGTTTACTTTTTTTTTTTTTTGGAAGCGAGCTGCACTGTTTCGTGTGAACTGGGAATGGTCTTTGTCATGCTGCACTATGTCACTCAGAGTTGGGGATATTCCTCTGAGAAGCTGCACTTGCTCACCTAGCAGGGCTGGTTTCTATCTTTTCCTTAGTTTTCATAAGGATTTGAATGAGAGTTGGCAGATACAGTGCCAGGGCCTGCAGGCAGATGCCACTTTAAATTAGAGTCCACATGGCTAAATGTTCATGTTTTGTGAGATAACAATATAATAACTTCACTCAAAAATAACTTACCACTTCACATAAGAATCAAGTCACTGCTGGGACTGAATTCATACCATGCACTCACCTTTATGTTGCTCACTCATAAGCCAGACACAGAACTAACACTAATTCAGTCCAGCCTAACAAATGTTTATTGGCCTACCAAGCACTGGACTAGTTTTCACTTACTTACTCACTTAACAAAAGAGTATTGAGCGCTTGCTTAGGCTGGGCACTGTTCTAGACCCTGGAGATAAAGTGGGGGAAAGAAGGAATGTTTGTATCCTCGTGGAAAATACATTTTAGTGGAGAAAAAAAAGACAATTTAAAAATAAACATAGACTTCTAGGTAGTGATGTGTGCCACATAGAAAAATGCAAGTATAAACAAATAGACGAGGTAGCTATTTTACAAGTGACGTTTGAACGGAGACCTACAGGAGGTAAAGGAGCGGCGGAGAGAGCCGGAGCAAACGAGCAGGAAGGGGGCAGCGCCAGTACCATGGCCCTAAGAAGTGAACAGCCGCCGCCACGACGGAACACTAACATTCCTCGTGTGGCGCTCAATCAAGATTCACAGCCATGGGCAGAAGTAGCTGAGTGGCTGCTCCTGGCTCCCAGGCTCCCAGGGCATCCACAGGAAACAAAGGGGACATCGGTCATCTTCCTCTGGCTTCTGTAGTAGGAGGTGCAGCACACGTAGCTGGCAATCCCCCCAAGTTAGAAAGGGAGTGAGCTGCTAAACATGTAACAGTGTCTACTACAGTTTGCCTTTCCATACTTACATTTAATACATATAGACACATGTACGTATTTCCAGCTAAGATTATGCAACCACAGAGCTATGAACATATTCACCCACTTCCCAGAGGAAGGCAGCACAAAGTTTCTTCAGTTCCTGCATCCAAAGCTCCAAGTCCAGGATTTGTACACAATCCCCATTCTCCTCACTCTTTAGATCCCATCTCAATGTTATGAAACTTTGGAGTCAATTGCAAAGCTAACCACCATAATACATCCTACATATAAGTGGTATGGGAAAGAAAGAGAAGGAAATTAACAAACACATGAAAGTAAGCATACATTCAATTTAGAAAGGACATTAAAAGACACCATTTTTAAAAGTAATTGAACTATTTTACATTCCCACAGGCAACGTATGGGAGTTTCTCCACATCCTTGTCAACACTTATTATTATCTATTTTACTACAGCCACTCTCGTGAGTGTGAGGTGGTATCTCATTGGGGTTTTACTCATGTCTAATGACATGAAGGTCTTATCCTGTGTTCTCAGTACTCTTCTTTGGCTAAATGTCTATTCATATCTTTTATCCATTATTTAATTGAGTTATTTTTTTAGTTGTAAGGACACAACTTCTTTATCAGATGATTTGCTAATATTTCATTTTAGTATGTGGCTCATCTGTTCACTTTTTTTCACTTTCTTTTTAAAAACATATTTTTATTGATCTTTAGAGAGAGAGGAAGGGTGAAGGACAGAGAGAGAGAAACATGGATGAGAGGGCAGATCTTCGATCGGCTGCTTCCTGCATGCCCCCTAACAGGAAACTGATCCCGCATCCCGGGCATGTGCTCTGACCAGGAATCAAACCTTCCAGTGCACAGGACAACACCCAGCCAGCTGAGCCACACCGGCCAGGGCTGTTCACTTTCTTAATAGAGCCATTTGAAGTGTATGAAGTTTTTAATTTTGTTCAAGTCCAACTTATCAATTATTTTTCTTTTATAAATGTGCTTTTTTTTTCCTTACATCCTCACCAATTTTGAATAAGCCTCTTATGGTGATAACATGCTTCTAAACTAGTATCTGCTGTGCAGGTTAAAAAATAAGTCACTAGCGGAAACACATGCTAACAGGTCATTATCGGTTGAGTTTTGCCTGTGTATCCCTCACTGTCTGTCCTTTCCCTCCATCTGATTTCATGAATAACTTTACACCATGGGCTTAGTTTGTAGCACAAGGAACATGCTCCTTGTTGAAAGCATGCTTGGTCCTACTAACCCTAAAATCACACAATGGAAAATGAGGCAGTAAGGTTTAAGAGCCCACCTATGGAGCCAGATAGTGCTGGAGTTACTGCTCTGACACTTACCAGCAGTAAGACCTTGGGCAAGTTCTGTAGTGTCTCTAAACCACAGGTTCTTTTATAAGATGACAACTGTCATAGTTAGGCCAGGCTTGCCCTGCACATTCTAAGCCTTCCATAAATGTCAGTCACCACTGTTATTATAATTATTACTAGAGGCCCGGAGCACGAAATTTGTCCCTCGGCCCAGCCTGCACCCTCTCCCAGTCTGGGAACCCTCGGGGGATATCTGACATCCCCTGCGGGGAGTGGGCCTAAGCCGTCAGTCAGACATCCTTAGTGCTGCCGCGGAGGTGGGAAAGGCTCCCGCCACCGCCACTGCACTCACCAGCCGTGAGCCCAGCTTCTGGCTGAGTGGTGTTCCCATTGTGGGAGCGCACTTACCACCAGGGGGCAGCTCCTGCATTGAGCATCTGCCCCCTGGTGGTCAGGGTGCATCATAGCAACCGGTTGTTCCTCCGTTTGGTCAATTTGCATATTAGCCTTTTATTTTATAGGATTGCTATCATTAATATTTAACTAGGACCCCAAAGTGTTAACTTTTAGAAACTTTTTTTGAATCTAGGTTTTTAAGATCCTTGGGATATCAGAGATATTCCTGGACCAGAAGTATCACCATCACCTGAATGCTTGTTAGAAATGCAGAGTTCCAGGCTCCACTCAGATCTGCTGAAATGGAATCTGCATTTTAACAAGGTGTCCAGGTGATCTGTGTGTACTTATAGTTGGAAAAGCCCCAGAATCTTCCTGGCTTGTCGGGGACAGTGGACCCCCTAGCCTACTCCTTCACCTCCTTCACCTCCACCACCATTTGACTACTAACAATTTAGCAGGGGCTCTTCCAGGAGACCATGGTTTGCCTGTGGCTTTCTTTCCTGAATAAAGGAGGCTGGCAAGAGTCCTGTCTTATCTTAAAAGGACCATTACAGCCAGTCAGTGTTTCCAGGAGGCTCAGTCGTGAGGGGGGCTTGCTGTACCCTTTCAAGAAAAAAGATAACGAGCAATTAGCACAGACAAGATATGGACAGATAAATAGAAGTAGGAGAGCTGGTTCTCCCCTCCCCAGGGAACCAATTAACAGGCGAGGGGAACCAGCTATCAAAGCTCTCAGTTAATCTCTTCAAGAGTCAACATCTGCTTAAACCGCTGAAACATGCAGCATGGCCTTTCAGATGGGTGTTTGTGGATTGGGCTCTTTCCAAAGCCAGGGGCCCTTCATGAGAAAAAGTGGTCCTTCCAGTACAAATTAATAGGAAAGAGAAAACTTGGACCTCGCTCTGCTGCCAAACTCATCTGTCCCCAAATCTCTGAAAAGCGGTGCCTCTGACTAGAAAACAAAGAGTTCCTTCTCTCATTTTTTGATGTGGAAGCCCCAGGGAAACTGTGGGAAAAGTCACCCCAGAGAATCACACATTCCGGACTCTGTTTTGCTGAAGTCAAACCAGGACTTGCCCAGGGACTTCTCAGATCAAGGGGGACAGGGGAGGCAGGGAAGGGTGTTCAAGGGCAAGTTCTACAAGCAGTAGAACAGGGTCTCCCAAAGGGTTTCTTTTTGTAACCCCCCTTCCCCCCATAAAACAAGTATCTGATATGCAGCGGGGAGACCTAGAGCAACAGGCAGTGCACACGAAGGCTGTATGGGAGGAGGAGGCATCTGAACTGAATCCTGCAGGACAAATATGAGGGAACTATGAAAGAGAGAAAAAGTGGTCAAGAGGGCAATTTTTAAGATTGAGCTATAGGTTACATACCATAAAAGTAACCCTTTGAAAATGTACAGTCCAGCGGTTGTCAGTATATTTATAAAGTTGTGCAACCATCACCACTATCTAATTCCACAACATTCATCACCCCAGAAAGAATCCCAGTACCCATTAGCAGTCACTCCCATTCCCCTCCCCCAGCCCCTGGCAACCCACCGACTTTCTGGAACAGGGCAATTTTTTTAAGACACAGAAAGAGCCAGACTTCAGGGTGATGAGGTAAAAGTTCTTCAGCAGTAGTCAGAGTAGACCAAAGGAATCCTTTCATCATGTTTTAAAATGTACTGGGATGTTGTCTTTACTCAGGTATGGTGATGTTACTGTCCAAAGTCTGTGTGCCTGACGTTTTGAAAGGTCCAAACTCAAAACATCAGTTTGGAGTAAGGAAAGATTTATTGACGGAGAAGGCACCAACCCAAAATATGGGAGAGCTGATTCTCAAATCCATCTTAAGAAAGTACAGAATTCAGGCTTCTTTTATGTCAAGGGAAGGGAAAATGGGAGGGGATGCTTTTGTAAAACTCAAGCCACAAGCAGAAATCCTCTAATGATTAGCGTGCCAATATGCAAGACAAAGCAGGAGCTAACGGGCCCAGGGAGGGGGGGGGGGGACATGGGGGAAGGGCACGGGGTCAACACAGGCTTGAAGAGATGGGGGGCCAAGCATTTCACTTTGTTATGGTGAGGTCAACAGGTCAGGAGACAACTGCCATTAAAAATAAAGTTTGTTGCTGACAGTTCCCAAGAGGTGGGGCATGCCATGCCATGCAGGATCACATGGGGACCCCAAGGTGGGTCCGGAGGGAAGATGGGCCAGAGCCTTTATTGTTTTTCTCCAGAAGAAATGGGAAGTCGGGGTAGGAAGCTGCACAGGTGTAGGGCTGAATAGTCTGAAAGATTCCAGTGGGTTCTGGGCTTTAGTGATGGTCCCTAGTCGTCCAGGACCTGGCCCTGGGTAATTTAGGTCAGGGGAGGTAAACTTGCCCAAAGTCAGAGCCACAGTAAATGGTGGAACTGGGGTCTGACCCCACGACCTTAACCATGCTATTTCACTGCCCCTGTGCAAGGACTTCCCCCACCCAATAGGGAAGTTCTAGGAACTCATGTGCTTTGTGTCAGGACTCCAACTCAAATTAAACTGCCTTGAAAATATTGAAATATTCCGATTTAGTGCTATTCCTGGCACAGCTGTTCAACAGGAAACAGCTCCCGGATCATTAGACTGCAACTCAGGTGGGCCTCTTGTCGATATTGATCTGTTTCCTTGTTACCCTTTTCTGCTCTTTCTGGCTCAATAGCAAGCTCATTAAGAGTTATTAGGAGACCCTTGGCCCTTACTCCCACCACAAAGTTGGGATTAAATGTTGTGTGTCATTTCCTAATGAAAAAAATTACAAGTATTATAATCTATTATCATATTAAGGGTTTGTTCAGCTTGTTTGTTCAGGGGGTGGGGGTGGAGAGGTGTCTTAGGAGAGACCGTTTTGTTTTTTTTAAGGTTTAGAAAACATTTTCCCCCTTCACCTTCTTTCCACCTTCCCAGCTGCAAGCGACTCACCCTTAACTAACTCAGACTATTCTTCAATTCCTAAACTGTTCAAATCCAGTACTAGGAAGAAGGTTGCCAATATCTAGTTTAGCATTTTCACTACGAGTGTTGCTACACTAATACTAATAATTCATTGTGGATATTTACAATATATGCTATATTTCTTGTTATGAATTATGTTAATGAAATTCCTTGTCACTTTTTAAAATATTAGGACATATATACATACATTTTCAAACCCTGCATCTACGCTCAATAAATTGGAGTAAAGATAAGGTTAACTCTATCAAAACATTACTTACATCCTGAAATTATTTCTTGATGAGGAGAGAAAAGAATGCTATTGCTAGAACCTTGGCAATTTCTCCAAACCTAGATGATGCCCATCAATGCCTGGCACATGGGAACATTCTCCATCAAGCATGTCATGATGAAAAAACAATAAAGCTTACAGCCACCGTTCTTGCTCAATTCCCTTAGGTAACAGATGAAGAAACTAAAGCTCAGAGAGGTTAAGCAACTTGACCAAGGTCACCCAGCTGGGTAGAGACCATACCAGGACAAAAAGCCAACATTTCCATGTAGCATGAAAATAGAAGCACGGTCCCAGGGGGAGGAGGCTCAGGAGCGACCGTCCAGCCCTGGCTTCCAGGGCACCGAGAGCGCTGCCCAGTCAATCCCAGGCCCCATGGACACCTGTGCTCACCTTCTATTGCTGCCATAACCAATCGCCACACGTGTGGCAGCTCAAATAACAAGTGTATTCCCTACGGTTCTGGAGAGCAGCAGTCTGACGGGGAGGCTCACTGGGCTGCACCCTGGTGTGGGCAGGGCTGCGTTCCTTCCTGCAGGTTCTAGGGGAAGATCTGTTTCCTTGATGGTTCGGGTTGTTGGCAAAATTCAGTTCCTCCGTCTTAGGACTGAGATTCCAGGTTTTTCACTGACGGTACACGGGGTGTCCTCTCCAGCTTCGCTCACACCCCGTCCTCTGTCTGCAAAGCAATAGCCAGCCAAGTCCGTGTCCTGTCGCATCGCTCAGACCCTTTTCCACGGACACATCTCTCTCCACCACACCTGGGAACGGGTCTGCATTCCAAGGGATCATGCGATTACGTTGGGACCATCTGGATAATCCAGGATAACCTTCCATCTCACGGTCCTTGCGGTTCATTGAATCCGCGAAGTCTCTTTTGCCCCGTAAAGCAGCGTGCTCACAGGCTCAGGGGCTGGGACATGGACGGGCAGGGCGGTGACCCTGCCTGCTGGCCCAGTGCCCCTCCTGCCCGGAGGTGACAGCGTGAACGCCAGCTCTCCAGCTGCTCGGCCCTCGGCACGGCTTCTTCCTCACATCCACTCCCACTTTCAGCCCCGCTGCCCACTTCCTTCGAGCCCAGGGTTAGCCACATCGTTTCTCTGGTCAAAATAATGAACGGCGCCTCGCTGTCCACTCACTGGCACCCAGCTCCTGGCCCGGCGCTCCTGGCCTTCTGCGCCATGAATGTGGGGCCTGGCTTTCTTTCGTTCATGTCGCCACAGTTCTCCCTCACAAACCATTTCCTCTGCCAAATGGGCTCTCGGTCTTCCGTGTGCATGCCATACTTTCTCACCTCTGTCCCTGCACCCACGTGTTTCTCCTGCCTGCGCCCACGTGTTCCTTATCTTCTCATCTCGAATCTCCCAGCTCTAAAGTTTTCCAAACTCAGTGTCACCACTTCCTTAACACTGTGCGTTTCCTGCACCATCCTTGAGGCTAGCAATCCGTTTTCTTCTGATTTCTCGTGGCTCTCACACCTCCCTTCCCGTTAACACTAAGCGTGCGCTAGTCATCTGTTGCTACAGAACAAACTCCACTAAGACTTAGTGGCTTGAAGCTACAACCTATTATTCTATTTCATGATTCTCTGGGCCAAAACTTTGGTCAGGGCCCAGCAGGGATGGCGCATCTTTGTTCCGTGACCCCGGGAGCCTCGGCGAATTTGGCCGGAGCATTTTTCTCGCTGTCTCCACAGAGCTTTCCCCGTGCCTGGCCTAGGCTTCCTGCAGCATGGGGGCCTCCGGGTAGCGGATGTTTCCATGGCAGCTCAGGGCCACAAAACACCAACAGGGGAGCTGCCGGTCCCTTCAAAGGCAGGCCCGGACCGTGCATAGCACCACTTCAGCCCTGCTTCATTGCCCAGAGCAGTCTTACACCGGGGTCAAGGGAAGAAGCAGACCCCCTAATTCTATGGGAAGAGTATCCAAGAATTTGACAGCATCTTAAAAAATAATTTTTATTGATTTGAGAAAGAGGGGGGAGAGAGAGAGATTTGTTGTTCTACTTATTGATGCATTCATTAGTTGATACTTTTTAAAATATATTTTTATTGATTTCAGAGAGGGAGAGGAAGAGAGAGATAGAAACATCAATGATGAGAGAGAATCATTGATTGGCTGCCTCTTGGATGCCCCCTACTGGGGATCATGCCCACAACCCGGGCATGTGCCCTTGACCAGAATCAAACCCGGGACCCTTAAGTCCCCAGGCCAACAGTCTATCCACTGAGCCAAACCAGCTAGGGCCATTGGTTGATTCTTATATGTACTCTGATTGAACCTGCAACCCTGTTGTACGGGGATGATCCTCTAACCAACTGAGCTACCTGCCCAGGGCAATGTCTTTTAAATAACACTAATCATTTTCTAGGTACTTCGATATGTGCCTGTTAATTTCTCCAAGACCGTGAGCTCTGGTATATAATTAATTTAGTAGCTCCCATAGTAGTTCCATAACTGGAACTCAATGATGTTTTAAAAACTTTTTATTGCTTGATTTGAGAGAGGCGGCGGGGGGGGGGCGGGGGGGGGAGATACATCAATTTGTTGAGCCACTTATTTTTGCACTCATGGGTTTCTTCTTGTCTGTGCCCTGACCGGGGATCGAACACACAGCCTCGGCATAGCAGGACAACGCTCTAACCAGCTATCAGGCCAAGGCGATTTTTGTTGTATTCATGAATAAGCATGTTTAGCAGGTTCTACTTGCCAAAGATAACCACATCGGATTTTAATTCTCTAGAAAACAAGTGGCAGGGGAGGGGCTAGAATTTTTTTTTTTTTTTAGGCCATCTATGATGTTTTCAAGATGTACATGTGTACAATAGATGACCATGTTCTATAGAGGGCAGACTGTGGGCATGACTCTATAGCGTTTATAATGGGAATTATGGCTAATCAATTTGGGGTTGTATTGAACCAATCTTTCTAATTGGATTCCAATAAGACATCTGCTTTGTGTCAAACTCCAGCTCATGAGCAGCAAATCACACAAAAACCCATTTCACATCGATTTTCAATGCTGCCTAATAGTTTGTTTTGCTGATTCAATCAAAATTTAAATCTGTAATAACCAAATAGTTCAAGTCCTTGCCATTAAATTGGTCTTTATCAACTCTCTGCTCTGAGGTTACATAGTATCAGCTTTAGAAATGAAAACCTCTTCTTTAAGTATCCAATCTTCCTCCCAAAATGCATTTAACAGCATCTCGTCCCATTTTAACTATTTGTATCATGAAGACAACCTTTCTTTTTTGTAAGAAGAGCATTGAAAGATATTTTCAGAAAAAAATATATTTAGTAATAGTAAAAAGATAATCACAATAAGGCAAGTATCCTATATAATAAAAGCCTAATATGCTAAAGGTCCGGTCATCCAGCCGTTCAACCAATCAAAGCGTAATATGCTAATGATATGCTAAGGCCACTCAACCAGTCGCTATGACGTGCACTGACCACCAGGATGAAGATGCTCCAACTGGTAGGTCAGCTGGCTGCTGGGATCCGGCCAATCGGGACTGAGTGAGATGGGCCGGACATGCCTTGGAGCCCTCCCATGGTCCCTCCCTGGCTGGCCAACCTCCTGTGTCTCTCCTCAGCCCTGATCATGCACCAGTAGGGTCTCTCGGCCTGGCCTGCACCCTCTCGCAATTGGGGACCCCTCAGTGGATGTTGGAGAGCCGGTTTCGGCCTGATCCCACAGGCCAGGCCAAGGGACCTCACTGGTGCACGAATTCGTGCACTGGGCCTCTAGTAGTTTTATAAAGAGGAAATGACTGATGGCAGTGTGAAGAATAAGAGAGCAGGGTGGAAAGAGTGCACTCCTAGGTACAGATCCTGGCTCTTCCACTTTCTAGCAAATTGCCTAATTGCTCTGAGTTTTTTCTCTTTATCTGCAAACCAGCTCCATGCCCTGTGGGACTTACATCCTAGCAGAGGGAGACCCTCAACCTGCAGACAAACTCGTGTATGAACAAGAACATTTCAAATAGGGACCGCGTTGTTGAGGGAGCTTAGAAGGCGATGCAGGAGGAGGCAGGGACCCCCAAGAAGCAGAGCCCAGCCCGAGGCTCAGGAAAGTGTGCCCCAGAGGATGAAGGGGGTAGCATCCCGGTCCTCGCCATCCCACCCGACGTCAGTTTGCGTGCGACGTCAGCTAAGAATGGGTCTTCCGTTTTTAAATGGCTGAAAGCAAATCTAGGTGGAACATATTTTGTGGCACAAAAAAAGCAGTGTGAAACTCTAATGTCAGGGTCCGTCAGGGCTCCTGGGACAGAAGCCAGGTGCGCCCACCTCCACACTGTCTGCAGTGCTTTCTGGCTGCAGCCACAGAGCAGAAGGTGCAACAGAGACCTTGTGGCGCCCACGGCCTGGACTATTTCCCACCCAGCCAGTTAGGAGGAAGTGCGCGGACCCTGGTCTAGGAGAAGGGCATTCAGACAGAGGGACATGTTATGTCTCAGTATGAAGACCCGTAGGACAGAAGGGAGCTGAAATAAGGGGACAAAGATGACATTGGGAAGCTAAGCAGAGGCCAGATCCTATGGACGCAGGATATTTTTGTCATCTACTCACATGCTACCATATGGGTATGCTTTTGTCTATTCTCTACCCCAAACAGTTCAAGTTACTAAAACCAAGGCCAGTGTTTTCTCATTGTAATGGACAAAATTCTACCTCACCCTCCTTGACCTGCTTGGCCTGGGAGCTCATGAGTCTTCCTTTTGCTCAGAGCAGTGATTTGCCAACTAGAACAGATGATCAGAATCCCAGCTCTGCTACTTACTGTGTGACCTAGAGCAATTTACTTAACTTCTCTGTGCTGCTGTTTCCTCATTTGTAAAGTAGGGCTACTGCTACCCAACTTAGGGATTTCAGTGAAGATTAAATGAGATGATACATATAAACCCCAGTAAGTGCTGCAACTACCTGCGGCTGTTATTATTACTGAGTACAAACGTTACTTGGCAAATGTGCACACCTGGCCCCACCCCCAGAGGGCCAGATTCGGAGTCTAGGGTGGCGCTCAGGAGTCTGCAACAAGGTGTATGAGACACATTGAGAAACACTGCTCCAGGAAGGCAGGTGTGGGGCCATCTGGCCTGGCAACTGTGACCTGGCCTAGCATCAATAACCGGTAACTATGTAACTATGTATTTTCAAATAGCTACAGAGTCTGGGGGTGGGACTTTTTGTTTTCTTAATGCAAGCCACGGCGGAGGGTGAACAAAGAAATGGAGGTGAAGCCCTGGCTAGGTGATTGTCCTGTGCACCAAAAGGTTTCGGGTTTGATTCCCTGTCAGGGCACATACCTTTTCGGGTTTGGTCCCCAGTTGGGGTGCATGCAAGAGGCAACCAATCATGTTTCTCTCCCCTCTCTCTCTCTCTCTCTCTCTCTCTCTCTTTCTCTCTCCCCTTTCCTCTCTCTCTAAAATCAATAAAAACATATCATTGGGGGAGGATAAAAAACAAACAAGCAAACAAAAGAAATTGAGGTCAAGGTAAGGATGGGGATGGGGTAGGACTCAAACTTACGCCACTCCTCTAGAATAATTTTCAGCACTCTCCCATCGTAGGCAGGGTCCTCTGCAGATGAAGCTGTGTATAGAAAAAAATTATCTTCTTGCTTCTCTGTGAATCCAGGAATCTGTGTGTTCATTTCCACCCTTATCCAGTGGATTACTGCTAGAGTCCTTGTATTGCACTTCATTGGGGAGATATTACGGAGGGAGGCAGGACTTCTCCCCCTTTCCTCACCCCTCCCCCTTTAGTCAGAGCCACAGGGACCAGGAAGGTGAGTGAGTGAGGCAATAGAGAGTGGTGGGGACTGCGGTGAACCAGAGAGCACATGCTGCACCTGAGGGCTAGCTGCTCCTCCTCTCCAGCCCATGGTGGCGCACAGGAATGCAGATGGAGAATGACCAGGTGTTCCTATTTTTCAAAAGAAGCCAGATATTCAAATTTTTATGTAATATAATCCCATTAATATATGTTGGCAAGTAATTCCATTTTTTTAAACCCTATTTGAGCCAAACAAAACACATCTGCTGGCTGGATCCAGTCTGTGGGTGGGCCTCCAGTTTGCAAACTCTGATTGAGGCTGAATATTTCAAGCTTTGGGACCTGTGCCCCCTACTCCCACCTGGCCCTGTGGCCTGGTGGATGGACAGGATCTACCCTAAGGCAGTAGTTCTCAACTTTAGCTGCACATTAAAATCATGCCCTGGGGAGAGAGAGTATAAATGGACGCACAGCTCTGTATCGGAGCTTCTGAATTAACTGGTCCAGGTGAGCTCCCAGGGGATAAGCAGGCCAAGTTGAGCTCCATTGTGCAAGGTCAAGACCAGACAGGCGTGTTTGGAGCCGGGAACGGGTCTGGGGAAGAGGCTGCCCTGGTGTCTGACAGACAGGGCCCGAGGAGAACTGCTCTCCAGGTGTTACCTTTCTGTGCTTTCTCCTGTTCCGCAGGGAACAGCCAGGTAAACAGAGTTTGCCATTATTGACAGTTTTGTTTTCCAGTTTCCATCAGACACCTCCAGCCTATCCCTAAGCTTTCACAGCCAAGTGCAGCTTTATGCAGTGGTGGTGATGGTTTGGTGGGGGAATGAGGGACAAGGTCACGGCTCCTCCTGTCCCCCTCAAAGCTCAAGCAGAGAAACTGTTGCCCCTGACAGGGCTGGAGTCTGGACCCTGGGACCCACAGCAGCCCGGCCGGAAGGGTCTGCACAGAAGCTGGCAGGCAGCCTCAGCGGCAGCTACTGTTCCAGAGGAGCGGGGCGGGGGCTTGATGCTGGGTGATGAATTCTTTTATAATCTTTAATACTTACCCCAGTGCTTGGCCTATGGTGAGCTATAGATTCGTGATGATGGAACTGAGAGAGAGAGTGAGAGAGAGAGAGAGAACGAGAACCAATGGTTGTCATTACGGCCCTTCTGCCTTTTGAGACCAATTCTTACTCTTCTGGCTCCTTCCAGTGAGCAAATGGTGAGGTCTGTATTGGAACTAGAACTGGGTCGATAACCTTTCTTTTCCATCAGGTGCTGGGCTTTCCAGCAAGTTCTGGCATTCCCAGGTGCCTTTGTCCAAGGCTTCACGCACACATGTTAACTGGCCCTTCACACACAGGAGGGCAGTGAGTTTCCATAGTGTGTGGAGGGTTTTGAGCCTGGAACCAGATTCCTACTTTTTCTGCACCATGATCCTCCCTTTGAAGTCAACAGGAGCCCACTCGGGGTGGCTAGAGAAACCACCACCTGGTCTAAGGAGCTGCTAGCAAAACATAGTCAAGTGCTGAAGTGACAGTAAGTCGCCCGAGAAAATACACCTTGGCCGGAAGAAACTGCTGCCGGGCCCATCGGAAGGGGGTCCCGTAGTCAAAGAAAAGAAGAAAACATATCTGAAAAATGCAAGTAATGTATTCAGTGGCCTCGGAGGAATAAAGAACCCACTGTCTTTCACATGTTTAAAATGTGAATTGCCAATTAATGATGTGATTGGCAAATTGCTCTACAATTAAAAACATAGAAATGTTGTCTGAGGCAATTAGAATAACTGTCATATGTTAATTAAGGGTTGATGGATTTTGCAGGCTGCCAGCAATTACCTTTTGAGTCTGAGCTTTTCTGAACCGAATCCAAACCCATAAAGACATTGATATAATAAGAATGTCTTCCCTGTTGGTGCGCCTGGCATACTTTTAGTGTCTTTTAAGGCATGTAATTATTTTTAATTAGGTCTTCAGGAGACATTTTCTTTATACATGTTTTACTAGGTCATCATTAAAGAACCTTAGAACCAATCTGAGAGGAGAGGGGAGTGGAAGGAGCACAGACTTGGGAGTCAGGCAAATGGGTTCCCTTAGCAATGGGCTGGAGGTGTTGAAGGAAACTTGGGAGTTAGGTATTACCAGCTGGGTGCTTTGGGAAAATTGCTTAGCCTTTCGGGACCTTGCTAGGAAGATTATATAAGACTAGAGGCCCGGTGCACAAAATTCGTGCACAGGGGGTGTGTCCCTCAGTCCAGCCTGCACCCTCTCCAATCTGGGACCCCTTGAAGGATGTCCAACTACAGGGATCGGGCCTAAACCGGCAGTCGGACATCCCTCTCACAATCTAGGACTGCTGGCGCCTGATTGCCCCTAACCGCTTCTGCCTGCCAGCCTGATCACCCCCTAATCACTCCCCTGCCAGCCTGATTGATGCCTATCTGCTCCCCTGCCAGCCTGATTGCCCCTAACTGCCCTTCCCTGCAGGCCTGGTCACCCCTAACTGCCCTCCCCTGCAGGCCTGGTCCCCCCAACTGCTCTCCCCTGCAGGCCTGGGTCCTCCCCCCCCCCCCAACTGCCCTTCCCTGCAGGTCCGATCCCTCCCAATTTCCCTTCTCTGCCAGCCTTGTCACCCCTAACTGCCCTCCCCTGCAGGCTTGATCACCTCCAACTTCCCTCCCTTGCAGGCCTGGTCCCTCCCAACTGCCCTCCCCTGCTGGCCATCTTATGACAGCCATCTTGTGTCCACATGGGGACAGGATCTTTGACCACATGGGGGCAGCCATCTTGTGAGTTGGAGTGACAGTCAATTTGCATATTACTCTTTTATTAGATAGGATAATACTTATATATGGCTAGATATTGTGTATGATGCATAGCAGATGCTCAGTAAAAGTAGTTATGACTTTTCTAGAAATAGCAGGGACGTTCTCTCAAGCTGGGATATCCTCTCAACAATATCCTTTCATTATAGCCACATGGGTAGTAATGGATATTAAATCCTTGTACCCAGGACTGTCACAGGTGGCCACCCAGCTTATGCTCTAGGTCCGTGGTCGGCAAACTGCGCTCGCGAGCCACATGCGGCTCTTTGGCCCCCTTGAGTGTGGCTCTTCCACAAAATACCACAGCCTGGGCAAGTCTATTTTAAAGAAGTGGCATTAGAAGAAGTTTAAGTTTAAAAAATTTGACTCTCAAAAGAAATTTCAATCGTTGTACTGTTGATATTTGGCTCTGTTGACTAATGAGTTTGCCGACCACTGCTCTAAGCAGCTTCTAGGTTACCTATTGGCATTGAGGTCAGTGTGAATGGTGCCCCCTGGGGTTGTGCAGTGTACAACCTTCATAACCACAGGGCTGCTCTGCTTGCAACCAGGATCCTAAATGTCAGTCCTTTTTCATCTTTGTCCTCAGATGAGCATGTCCTAGTTTTGTTCATTTTACCTTCTCCTAGCTGGGCTTTTTCATCAGTATCGATCAGGGCTTAGCAGATTTCTACCTGCAGATCGAATCTGGCCTGTAGCCTGTTTTTACAAATCAAGTTTTATTGGAATGCAGTCATACCCGTTCACTTGCTATCGTCTACGGCTCCTCTTGCAGCTACTGCGACAGAGCAGAGTGGTTGCAACAAAGACTGTACGGCCCCAGAAGCTGAAAATATTTACTACCTGGTCCTTTACCAAGAAAGTTTGTTGAACCCTGGTATTGACGACTGTCTAGCCAAATATCTGTTTTTCTTAATTCCAGAGAAGGTTAATGGCTGATGCCTGTTTTTTGTTTTGTCTTTCCCTCGCCCCTCTCATATCACTGGGCCAGGAGGTGGGGGAGATGTTTTTTCTGATTCTCATCACCAATTCCAGACTATTCTCCCTCCTTGCTCTGCCAAATCCTGTTTCCCAATTTACAAGCTTGTGACCTTGGCCAGGTTACCTATACTTTCCAAGCCTCAGTGTTGTGTGTGTGTGTGTGTGTGTGTTTTAATTTAAGTATAAATAGGAATGCCTACCACATGCGCTTGTGATAAAGGACAAAATGAATTAATGTTAGAGAAATCCTGAAATCATAGTTGCAAACTCAATGCGTGCCAGGGTGGGGAGGCAGGAAATAGAAATTAAGACAGGTAACAGATGCCTACTTCCTAAAAGTAGGTCAAGTTCAATTTTTGAAAATAAACACACCAGGCCAAATGAATCCCACCTGAAGGCCAAGTTTGACCCACCTTTTTACCTAGAGGGTGGCTGAAACATGGTAGGCATTTGGTTAATATTAGATTTCTTTGGAAGCCCACCACACTCAGTCCGTCAGTCAGTGACTCCTGCTGTCATGCCTATGGCATTCACTCAGCACGTCTGTCCTGAGCCCTCCATCCAGGCGCTGTGTGAGACGGGATGGACCCTGCGCCCAGGCTGTTTTACAAAACAGGCAGACAAACGATGGGATTAACTGCAAACTGGGAAATGTGGTATGAAGACAAAGAAAGGAATGAGATTTTTTCTTAGTGGACAAGGAGCTGGGAATTCACTCTAGTAAAGAGGAGGTATATGAGAGTGATGGTTAAGAGCTGGTTCTGGAGCCTAATTTCCTGGCTGTGTGACCTGAAGACAGTATTGCTCCTACCCCACAGGGCTACTGAGAGGGTTAACGGAGTTAATGCATTGAAAGCACTGGGGTCATTCCCCAGCACGGGGTCTGTGCTCCGGAGGGGAGCAGTGTGGCAGGCCAGGGCTCTACATGTGAATTTGGTATCTAATGTTCCAATGGAGGTGACCAACTTTTCCCAGTCTGCCCAGAACTTCCCCTAGATTGGTTGCTGGAAGTCCTGGGACCTGGGAAATGTGCCCGCTCTGGGCAAATCTGTAGTCACCCCAGTGCTACTTCCAGCTGTTAAGTAGCTGTGTGACTTCGAGGCCACCTTATTCCTTCTCGGGATCTGTAAACTGAGGGCGGCTCTGAAACAGGCGCTGTGGACACGTGCTGGGCCTCGCCCCAGGGTTTCTGGCCCAGCAGGCCTGGGGTGGGGCTGACCACTGCACTAGAGGAGCACGAAGGTCCATTTGTCTTCTAAGTGTCTGTGATTTTAGTCTGCTTCCTGTGAGCTGCTTTGGTCCTTATAGAAAAATGGGATATATATAGGTATATATCCACATATTCATTCAATCATGGGTTCATTTGATACTATTTATTGAACACCTGCTATTTGCCAGGTACTCTTCTAGATGCCTGGTAGCTAGCAGTCAACAAAAGCACGAGATTGCAAACTCCCTGATGGCTGGGACACAGCTGACTGGGCTCTGAACCCTACCACACCCCTCCCCATTGTCATGCATATTGGAGGCACTTAACAAATTGGAGCTGGAAAAGAGTGGGAGCTAAGGCCTAGGGAAGCAGGGAGCTGTGCCCGCAGCCCTGACACCCAGAGGGCTCCTGGGTAGGTAGGTGAGTCAGTCTGTGCCCAAGAGATACAATGCCTACCACCCTCACCCCCTTCCAAAGGCACGCACCCAAACTCCATATCCCAATGCCAGTTTTATGGCTGGGATTCCACTTTCTGAGATTCATCCACTTGTCTCTTGTGAAAAATAATGTGAACAATCTGAGCCCCGCCTGACCATTTCAGGAAGAAAGCAATAGGACTTCAATTGTGTTGTTCTTCCAGCTATTCCTTTCCTGCCAGCTACGTGGGAGAACCTGCCTGGTATAACTAAGCAGATGCTGTGCACATCTCAGACCTGTGCCCTCGGGAGGAGAGAGGCAGCTCATTTTCTGGTCTGCAGAAGAACCAGGATGTTTGTAACACAGGAGGTTCTGTTCAGAACACCACACCGCCAGTTGGCATGTTGCATTCAATCAAGGGTCCTGACGAGCATGTCAGGAAGGTCAACTGATAACATTATTTTTTGACATCCCTAACGACAGGCGTATTTGATTAGACTTCATTCCCCCTCCCATATCTACTCATGCTTTCCTGCATGTCCGCGGAACCACACTTGTCTCAGTTATCCATGGCTGCATAACAAATCACCCCAAAACTGAGTGGCTTGAAACGAAGTTCATTTTTGCTGGTCACCGTTTTGTGGGTTAAGGAATTTGGGCAAGGCTCGGTGGGGATGGCTTATCTCTGCCCGTGTGGCACTGGCGAGGCTCACCCAGGCAGTTGCAGTTAGCTGGTGGCTGAGCTGGGCTGACAGGCCACAATGGCTTCAGGCTGGTGCTTGGGGTTAAGGTGCTGGCTGCTGGCCGAGCTGCCCAGCTTTCTTCCACACAGCCTCTCTCTCCTCGTGGTCTCCTCCTCCGGGGCCTGCATGTCTGAGAGACCCTGGACTTCTTTACATGCAGCTCGGGAAGGAAGAGAGTGAGAGTTGAAGCTGCCAGGCTCAGAACTGGCACAGTGTCACTTCCACCACTTTCTATTGATCCAAGCAAGTCACAGGCCATCCCTGATTCAAGGAGGGAGGGGACATACAGGGAGAAATTAGTGGTGGCCTCCTCTGCAGGCAATTCACCTACACACTTGCCTCCTCTGGATGTTTGCCAACGCACTTCCCATAAGAAAGAATCGTGTTGTTTTAGGGGGGATCTGCAGGCAAGGCAAAGATTTTTCTTTGATTTAGAGCACCTAAGTCCAAGAAGAGTGTCCGAACTCACAGGGAAATATGGCCAGCCAAATGATTATCTAAAGCTCATGGGTAAGAATGACAGTGGACAGCACGTAGTGTATCTCTATATGTTTATGATAAATTTGAAATGTGTCAAAAACCCAACTGTTCTTTTGGAAACAAATACGACAGGCAATAAATTCCCAAATGCTTTTCTTACTAGTCTGAATGCCTCTCAAAGAAAAAGCTCAACAGCAAGAGAGGATTTTACCAAAATCTCATGGGCAGTAGATGTTTTGGATGCTCTTCAGTTAAGGGGCAATAATGCCAACCACATGTTTGCTTATATTTTTGAAATTATTATACTAAGGGCTTGTGAGAATATGGACAATGTACATAAAAATACACAGAGCGCAGAGTATGGGCTCTCTTGGCAGTGACGGGGGGGGGGTAGTCACAGGAGGGGTGTTCACGGGGCACATAGGGTGGCACATAGGGTGACACGGTGCTTCTTAACATCTCACTCTACAAGCAAATCACCCATGGGCCTTACCAAGGGCCAGATCCCAGTCCAGTGGGGTGGGGGGTGTGTGGGGGGGGAGCGGAGGCTGAGATTCACATTCTAACAACCTTCAGGTGACGTTGATGCTGCAGGTGCACAGATTTGAAGAGCCAGCTTGTAAAAGATGGGGGAGGGGTGCTTGAGCAGCAAATGTTGCCTCTGTGCCTACCACGTGCCTCAGACTGTGCTCGACAACAGGGATATCGAGATAGGCTGAGACTCAGACTCTGAACGAGTTTAGAAGGAGAGAGCAACACAAACATCATTCAGTTAGAGTGATGAGAGAGGTTCGGGTTATGGTGCCTGTGGTGGCTTCCCTGTTAGCACAGCTTTGGGTTCCTGACTCAATCCCTAACGAGGACTGAGTTGGGTAAGTGGACTGACCAGGTCTCAGGAACTCCACCTAGAAGGTGAGCTAGGTGCCTGTCTCATAGAATTCTTATGCGACTTCAGTGAAATTAAGCCATCCTGTGAAACAGTGCCTCGCACCTAGTAAGTGCTCAGTAATCATGAACCGTTATTATTACATAAATGCTGCTGTGCGTGGTGGAGGGAAAGGCTAATATATGTACCTTAAATCCAGAAGGGAATTCTGGAAAGCTATTAGCAAATATGGAAAAGGAAATAAATTATGTCCATTCTCACGTTATCCTTGAGAAACAAGCATCATGACACATCTCGTAAGACGTGTACTGGACATCAAGGGTGTGACAGGGGTTGAGATGGAACTTTGATTTAAGGTTGCATTTATTCTTGACCCTGTAATCTTGACACATCACTTACCCTCAGCTTTTCCATCTATAAAGTGGGGATAATCACAATGATCATTGTGCTGCTCCAAGTGACAGTGGCAAAGGCAGCAGGTTGGGGGTGAGAGCTGCAGTCACTGGAGCGAAGTGGCTGCCTCCACCACGGACAATCACTCCAGAATCTCAGAAACTTTAAATGCTGAAAGAACAAAGAGAAATTTTAAACCCTTCTTGATTCTTTTAGCGAACCAGTTAAAACTGCAGATTCACAAGGCAAGGGCTGGCGTGCAGGTCCTCGGCTGTGTTAGAAGGTGGGCTCTGGTGAGTGTTGGCCTCTGGTTGGTGATGCTGAGAAGCAGAGGCCAGGGCCGCAGCTGGGCTGCAGGCACCAGCCCGTCTTGCTGCAGAAATGCAGCAGCTGCACTTGGCATTGTTGGGCATTAACCATATTCCCAGTAGCCAGAGATTGCACAACAAGACACACCTCTTCCCACATCCACCAAAAAAAAAAAAAAAAAAAAAATCTTGGAATGGGGAACAGAGAAATCTCGAAATGATCTCTTATGTTCCATCCACGGCCTCATTAGCTCCCCCTTACCTCCCTCACCAATCCATCTCTTTGACAAGATTGTGCAAGGAAGGAGTTAATGAGTACACAGCTTTATTTTCCTTGGACAAGAGATACAAAACAGGCTTAGGGCAGGGCTGTCATCACCCAGCCAGTCTCCAGGGGTTTTACAGGTAATTATTAACTCTTTGTGGCATTCCTTGGGGGGCGGGGGGCTCCATGCTGCAAGCACCTACCAAGATTTTCCATCTGTAGTGTGTATGTGGGCGCTAACATTTTCAGTGTTCACATTCACGAATACCTTAAAAGGACCCTGAGAAGTGTGTCCCCCGAAGAGTTTGTAAAGCCCCTTGCATCTGAGGTCACAGTGGATCCTCCCTTAACCGTCTTAGCACTCGGGTCAGAAGCACCCCTCTCTTTGCTTCCCTGTGAGGAAACGGGGGCTTAGAGAACGGAGATGAGTGGGCCGAGGTT
Organism: Eptesicus fuscus; assembly: GCF_027574615.1. Lineage (NCBI taxonomy): Eukaryota > Metazoa > Chordata > Mammalia > Chiroptera > Vespertilionidae > Eptesicus > Eptesicus fuscus. The sequence continues at coordinate 53,339,329 of NC_072490.1, read as the reverse complement.
TCCCGAGGAAGAAGACCTGGCTAGACCTGGGCCTTCTGAGCCTTCCGAGCGCTGCCTGGTGCTCTTCTTGTGCCCCGAGCACAATGTAGACCTCTACCCGCGGGCAAGCCCCCTCAGGCCCGCATTCTGTGACGCCACCAGCAGTCGCCACCATTCAGTCCCCTGGAATTGGTGTTTTCTAAAAAATACCTGTGATCAACCTGCTTCCTTGATATTTTGTCATTGGGTTCTCTCCCCACTTGATCATTTGCGGCCATTTAAATGCTGGGTTCCTCTCTTATAATGGGTTTAAGATGGTTAACTGCTAGGGCTTCTGCATTTCAGACAGACCTGCAGTCACTTTCATCAGGGGTTTAATTTGATGCTGGCCCTGGAGTTTGGTCTCTGGTAGGTTAAAACACACCAGAAAACTGAGAGTGCCTGGATAACCCCTTTAAGGAATAAGTATTCAAAATTACGAAAAGGTCAGTGGAGGAAAGCGAGGCCCTGGAGTGCCCAGATCGAAAAGGTCAGTGGAGGAAAGCGAGGCCCTGGAGTGCCCAGATCGACGAGACCAGGCCCCTTCCCGTAAGCAGGGCCACAGCCGTCCTAGGAACTGGCCGTTGTTCAGGTGCCTCTGATCCTAGGCGGTTGCGACAAGTGAATTCTCCCCTGAGCTTGACATCGCTGCGCGAAGCCCGCACTCCTCTCCGTCACAAGCAGGTTGCTAGCGTGCGGGCAAACTTCCATACGTGGTGTGGGGAGCAGACATGACGTCATGGACAGAGGAACTGCCAAGGCTCAGGCGCCCGGGGCCCCCCAGAGTTCCTGGGTTTTGGAATCCTCTTCTCCGGCTACGTGGTAACCAGACCACAGGGGATGCCTGAGACTGTGGGCACAGCCTGACCTCGCAGGCTCTCAGTCCTGTCCTCCAGCACCCTCGCGTCCCTAAAGAGCATCATACGGGCACACCCACAGCAGCTGGAACACATTTGACAAGAAATATCCATTTTACAATACTAAGAGTGGAACAAACCTGAAAGGTGATTGTAAGTCAGCAGCTCAAGTTCAATGAGTTAAATTTCTTTTTTGCTGCATATGCTGTTTCATTGGGGGGGAGGGGCGAAGAGAATGACAGTTTTGTTTAGGGAGAAGTTTCTGGCTATTTGGCATTAAATAAATTACTGTTTGTTGTTCTTTGGCCTGGGAAAATTTAAGAACCACTGATATAGAGGACTTCATAAATTTGGAGTCCTTTAAACTGCATTCCTCTGCTTATTATTATTTTACCAAAAGGCATTACAACAAAGAGATATACTTCTTGTCCAGTTGGAAGGTTTATGTTTATGTGGATTACAAATGAAACACCAAAGCTGGTTAAAGCCCTAGGTAGTCTGGGTCAGGTGCAGTATTTTTCAGATAATGCTTCTTGGGAATCATGTTTGGATTTATTTACACACATATTTGAGCATTGCTTTGGGCATGAATGCTGAGATGATGTGAGAGAGAGAGAGAGAGAGAGAGAGAGAAGAGAGAGAGAGAGAGAGGAAGGAGGAGGAGAAAGGAGGGAGAGAGGGGAGGGAAGGGAAAAGAGAGGGGGGGAGGGAGAGAGAGAGAGGGAGAGGGAGATGATGCACCATTATCTGATAGCATAATGAATCAGAAGAAAGGAAAGGAGTAAAAAGAAAGGGAGGAAGAATAAAAAGAAAACAGCAACCTCTTGACTATCAAGCCCAAACCCGAGTTTGGTTAAAGAAAAGAGGGAAAGTTTGACATCTCAATTAAAGCACCCCCGCTCCTTGGAATGTGTCAAAAATGGAACAAAACCCTTTAAACACTTTGTGCTTTCTCTTCCTGAGAAACGTCTCCTCCCCCTTTGTTTTCATAAAACAGAAGTCAGATTTTATTTGCTGGAGCAAATGTTTTTCAACAGACTCAACTTGCTTAATTTTCCTGACAGTGTGTGCAGTTATGTTAGAAATTTGCATTCTCCTGGGAAGGGACGTGAGACACCAGTAAACCAAAACGGCCAGAGGGGCAGTTATATATATTTCTGTGCTAATCCCCCCCAACCCCCTTTCACTGTGTATGCCTGCCCCTCAGCAGGTGCCTGCCTTGCTGTTTCAATGCACTGTCATAACACTTGGTTACTATGTTCCAACCTTACTGTAAACCTCAAAGTTAGAAGCTTTGTAACAATTATTATTTCTCTTTTTACTCTCTTATGAGTACTCCATCTATAGCTTCTTGAAAACTGGCTTTAAAGAAAGCTTTGATTTAAACAAACAAGTAACCCCAGAACTGCCCTACAACTAACTGGGGCGGCGTGGTGGGGTGAGGTGGAGGCGAGGGTGGGAGCGCAGTACACATTCATTTTGGAAATCAAGGACATGGTGCTGGATTTAAGAGGTCAAGTACAAGTCAGGAGCGGAAAGGAGGAAGGCTGTCGCTCCTAATGAAATAATGAAAGATGCTCCAGTCAGCAGGACATTTGTCAAGTTTTAAATCTGTGCCTTTGCTCTTAGAAGACACCAGGAACACTGGTGCGGATTTGCTCTAAATCTAAATCTTTGGCCTTGTTTCCAGCCCGGGGAGGAGGAAAGGAACCTTGGGATCTGTAGGCTCCAAAGGGTGGTGGGGTGGGGGGTGGGGAGCCCGTTACGCTCTTAACCCATTTTCTTTTCTCCCCTAGACCCAGAGGGCAGGCAAACCTTTACCACTCTGCCCGCTTTCTCCTGCTCCACCACGGCCCGCACGTCCCCTTTAAGAGCCGGAGGGCGGCTCTCCCTTTCCCCGCCCCGTCCCCCCGCCCTTCACACCTAGGGTGGGAAAAGACAGTGGGGCGGGCGGCCCGAGAGGCGGGAGGGGCGGGATCACGGCGAGCGCTCCAACGGTCGCCCAGGCTGGCCGCCGAGGGCTCGGGCAGCCAATGGGCAGGAGGCGGGGCGTGGCGGGGCGCCGCGGCCAAGCATCCAACGTGGGCCGGCCGGGGGCCGCGGGGCGCCCAGCCCGGGTGTGAGGAGGCGAGCGGCGGGGGCGGGGCCTCGGGGCCCGCGGGGCTGGGTCGGCGGGAGGCGAGCGGCGAGCGGCTGATTGTTCGGCGCGAGGGCGGCCAGGCTCTCGCAGCGCAGCGCGGAGGAGCCGTGCGCGGTCCGGGACTGCGCGCTCTGCCCCGAGCCCGGGACAGCGGGGCGCACCGGCGCCCGGAGGAGAGCAGGGGCTGCTGCGCGTCCGGACCGAGTTGCTGCGGGAGTCGGAGCCTCGAGGAAGATGCCCACGGGCGCAGAGCCCGGGCTGCGCGGCTGAGCGCCGTCCTCGCAGCGGCGGCGGCACCTGGCGTGCGCGGGAGCCGGGAGCCGGGAGCCGGGAGCCGGCAGCGCGGCGAGAGGACCGGAGCGTCTGCCGAGCGCCCCTGGCCCGGACCCGTGGGGTTCGCAGCGAGCGCGGGCGCGTCGGCCCGTATGGGCGCGGGGTTCGCGGCCCCCTCCGGGCGCTGCCGGGCAGCCCGGGCGCCGGGGGCCCGCTGAGCGCGGAGTCGCCGCTGAGAGAACTTGCGCCGGCGGCCATGCCCCGGCGCGGAGCCTAGTGCCGAGCGGAGCCCGCGGGCCGCCTGCGCCGCGGCCGTCCCGACCTCGCAGCCCCGCGCCGGAGTCCGCGCTCCAGACAAGATGGCGCAGCCGGTCCGGGGAGCGCTCGGAGCCCCGCGCCGCTCGCCTCGCCTGCTCCCCTGGCTGCTGCTGCTGCTGCTGCTCCGGCCGGAGCCCGCCAGGGCCGCGGGCCGGGCGCCCTGCCCCGCCGCCTGCACTTGCGCCGGGGACTCGCTGGACTGCGGCGGGCGCGGGCTGGCGGCGCTGCCCGGGGACCTGCCCGCCTGGACGCAGAGCCTGTGAGTGCCGCGCACCGCGCTGCCCGCGTCCCGGGCGCTGTCACTCGGGGCTGGGGCGGCGGGAGGCTTCTCCGGGGAGGCTGTGCGGGGTCTGTTGGGTGCGTGTGAAGTCGGATGGCCTGGAAAACTTAGCGTGGGTTGCAGTGGGGAGATGGTGCTCAGGGGTTCGGAGGAGAGGCGGGCGGGCGGGCGTGAGAAGCCTGCAGGAGAAGAGTGTGAGCGAGGGTCTGGAGGAGAGAAGAGGGTGCTTGCGGGGTCTGGAGGAGAGCGAGCGTGGGTCGGGAGGGCGATCTGGGAGTGAGCGAGCGTGTCTGGTGTCTGGGGGTGAGAGTGTGAATGAGAGTCCGGAGGTGGGTGTTGCTCGTGTGTGTGTGTGTGTGTGTGTGTGTGTGTGTGTGTGTGTGTGTGGAGAGTGGGAAACATCTGGAGGGGCGCGTGTGAGGAAGTCTGTCTGTGGGTCGCTGGGTCTGTTTCTTTTTCCCACTCCTGTAACCCAACTCTTTGGTGTCTGAGCTCCTTGGCCTTCCAGTGGGTAATGAATGAAGGTGACTCCTGGCTCCAGTCTTGCATTTACATTATTTATTAGTGACTTGGCTCACTCCAGGGCAGAAAGCAGCCTTCTCTGGGGGACCCCCCAAGTAAGAGGACCTTGAGAGTTCCTGGAAATCTGTGACTGCTGGGAGTTTGTCTTTTTCTGCTTGGTTGGCATTTTAGGGAACTGTGTTCCAGACCCTTCCTGCCTGTTCCCTGGGGCCCCCTTGGGCTTGGTGATCCAGTGGGGGAGGCCCACCCTAGCATTTCTGCTTTATAAATGGTGCCAGCTACTTCAGGAGAGGGTGTCAGGGATTTGGTTGATTTAAGCAGCTTGTTTCACCCGAAAGCTTTTTCTTCTGTGTTGTCAGGATTTTGGCCTGTAGGACTGAGTGGGACACTTCTTAAAGGAGATTTGACAGGGGGAAAAACAGACATTTGTAAACATGGTAGAGTATAACTTTTTAAACGTTTAAGCAGTCTGGTCCATGAGTCAAAATCCTGTTCGGTTATCAGTAACTCGCATCTCTGTAGAACTGAGTGCCTTCCAGAAAAGCTGGGCTTGAGCAATCTGCTTTTCAGTTGAGTAATTGGAAATCTTTCCTAGAGCATGGAAGAGGCACAGTGGTAACCTCCGGCATGGCATTCGCCGTGTAAAAAAGAGAAACTGGTGACACAAGTTTTAACCAACACCCGTGGCCTGACCTAAGAAGATGTGGCTGGATATCGGCTGCTGTGATGGGGAGCAAGAGGGGTTAATTCCTTCTCTGTGTGAAGATCTTGTAGCTCTGAAGATGGGCCCAGGTTTACCATGGACCACACTCCACACTTGTTGGGCGAGCAAGTACTACAGAGTTCTGAAGCTGGGCCCTGCAGTTAGGATTAGATTTCCTCTTCCATATTCTGCAGCTGCTGTGGAGTTCAGTGGCTTAGTGAAAACCAGTGGTCACCGTGTGGGTTTTCACTCAGGCAGTGGCCCTGTCAAGTACTGTGAGTACATTGCACTTAGGGAGCCTTTTATTTAGTCGGGCCGTCTGGGGTATTGTGGCTTTTTTCTGTACATGCTCTTCAGGTGGTTTTTTGAAAAGGTCATGAGGGCAGAATGAGAAGAACTCTTCAGTGTCCACCTGTTGGAAGAGTGATTCCCAGTGCCATGTGCCAGTGGCATTGTGGGAAGGCGCTTCGTTCACCAGTGGTGACTTCCCTGAGAGAGGACAGGGTGTCCTCTCATTTGCACTTTTCCTGTGGTCACAAGGTCCACTTTACCTTGCCTTTTAACTTTTTGAGTACATCTACTGGTTGTTTTTTTAAGCATCCTGCTGCCTAGGATGTTTTTACATGGCATAAATACCTCTAAAACTGCAGTCTTTTCTCTTTTTTATAAAAAAATGTTTATTGATTTCAGAGAGGGAGGGAGAGATCAAAACATCATTGATGAGAGAGAATCATTGATTGGCTGCCTCCTACATGCCCACAACTGGAGATCAAGCCGGCACCCATGCATGTGCCCTTGACGGGACTCGAACCTGGGACCCTTCAGTCCACAGGCTGATGCTCTGTCTACTGAGCCAAACTAGCTAGGGCTGCAGTCTTTTCTCTTTTATTCACACGTGATGATCCGTGAATACCAAACGGGGTGTTTGGAGCTTCAGTAGACTTGATTGCACTGATGATAGTGTTAACTGATGAGATTTTAAGATGAGTGTGACTTCTGGCTATACAATTTCAGTACCAAAATGGGGATCCTTTGAAAATTTGGGAAGTTAATATTATTTTTTCTGATTAAAATAATCAGGCTAATATTTTTGTTTCTTTTTTTCTATATACTTCTGATTTCCCATTTAAATCATTAGTCTTACTCTGAATTTTCCATCAGATATATATATGGTTTATATTACTGGCTGTGATTCAGCAAGACTTCAGGGAGAAAGTTTCTGTATATATTATAATAAAATATGTTGTAGTTCACCAAGTTTATATCCTTTGAGTCTATATTGTATCTAGAAAATGCTTTGACCTAATTTATAACCCCATGAACAAGATTTACTGCAGCTAGTTCAATCAGTTTCAGGCTGTGGGTTTGAGACAGAAGGGACCTGTGGCTTTATAGGACTTTTTTGAGGGGGGAGGGTTGGAGCTTTTATAAACAGTGCACCTACTTTGGAGTTGTTCTTAGGCCTAGCATAAGGAAAGTAAAACTTTTTAATAGTGAAGGTAAGTGCAGTTTGAATAGAAGGAATGGAGTTGTCCTGAGCCTGAGGACAACTTACTCAGCACAATAACTTATAGTTATAGCAGTCGAGCTGTAACTGAGTCTGCCATCCCATTACGTAGGTGAGATTGGCATAGTCCAACCAGCACATTCATAAATGGCACCAAGCACTGCCAAGCCTTATTCTAACTTCCCAGAAACTTAGAAGTTTAACTTCTTAGAATTCAGATATTTGCTTTCTTTGAAATTATTTTTGAGAGCATGGCTTCAGAAACTGTTGAAGAAGTATTAAATACAACATGCCTTAGACTCTTATCTGTGGCACCCCACAGCACAGGGTTGCGAGCTTAACTGCTCTCGGAGCTACACGATGGCCCGGGAGGAGGTGACAGAAGGGAAGGGGGCTCTGGAGAAGCACAATTCCCGATTCTCAGTGTGGCAGGAAGACAACCTGGCGTTCAGAAGCCAGGACATTCAGTACGGACACCAGATTGATTATCCTCTGCCACATGAAGAGGAATGTGTTGGTTTGCCTTTATATTATGTCTCCTTATGTGTTTGTGGTACCAAACCCGGGTGCCTTAAATCGTGGGTTTGGGTATGTAAGTGGCGATTACTTTAGAAAAAACACACAAGCCATGGTCGCCTTTGTAGTTGTGAAGCAAAGAGGGCCTTTGTCTTTCAAATTGTACAGCTGTGCTCCAAGGCCCAGGTGTGCAGGGTGCTGTGAATTAAAACTTTGGAAAATACTTCCCATCCTGTTTATGCAAATTAGATTGAAAATGCAGATGACCAAGTTGTTCAGGGACCCAAACTGAGGTTCCTGTGTGTGTGCTTTTTAAGAAGTAGATCATTGTCCTGAGGTCTTCATTTCCTCCGGCTTGTTTCGGTTTTATGTCTCTGTATCATTTAACAAGGACTCAGGAGACAATGAACATCTGCCTCCCTGTCGGATGGGCAAAGGGTGGTTTGGAGCAGCTCATGGGGAAGTGGCAGAGGACCTCTGAAAGGTGAGAGGGCTCGCACTGTTCTGCTTTAGCTGGAGCTCCGAGGCCTGTGGCGCCAATGTCAGAAGCATGGCCTTGCTTCTCCGGGAACACCTGTGGGTAGCTAGTTCCCCGACACCTTTTTTCTGAGGAAGGGGAAGCCTCTGGCAAACGAAATTGGTTGCCTTGAGAGAAAGTCCCCCTGACATGAAATCACAGCCATAAAATCTAATCTTTGAGTGCTCCGAGACCCCCCCCCCCCCCCCCCCGCTGTGCTGGCAGTGTCCCTCTTGCCTTTAGGGTGTCGGAGCTGTTCTTGCCTCCTTTTCAAGCGACGGTTTTAAACAGAAGTGTGTTCATCTCTTTCCATAATTACATTTGGTTTTTTAATGTATTGTTGGCAGTAATCTTCACCTTGAGAAAGATGAAGACAGCTGGTTCCTAGGGGCCGTCCCAGTGTGGGGCGTCCCAGCTCTTCTCCCCAGGCGGGAGGGTCCCCCTGCAGTGTTAATGCCTTTGCCTGGTTCCCCACGCAGCCTTCCCTGAGCAGTGGAATGGCCTCTGGCTGACCTTTCTCTCCCTCAGACACATGCTCACAATGAAAGCCCCCCCACCCCATTCTGCAGAGGTGTCTCCTTGGTGCAAAGTCTTTTCAGCACCCTCTCTCTCAGGGTGGACAGGAATGCGAGAGAGCCAGGAGGGTTTTGTGTGACTTAACATTGCACCTGGACCAATTTTGTGCACCTGCTAAAGCCCTGCAGATCTGTTAGCAGGAAGGCGGAAGGAGGTTGTTTAAAATAGCCTCTGGTTATTTTAAAAGTGATATTCACAGGCAAAGGCATCTAGAAAAGGGACTCGTTGAATTGAAAGTCACTATAAGCAATAAGGAATATTGGTTGTCCCAGGACTTTTTAATTCTTTTTGTTTGTTTGTTTGTTTAAAACTCAGAGATTCCTCTGACATACCCCATAAGTTGAACTGCTTTAAGCTTCACGAGCAAGCCTGATTTTCAATTCTTTGAATGAGCTTGGTGACATTTACTCACTGGGGACTTCCCCCTCCTCAATTTGAAACCCTGCAATTTGAAACCCTGGGGGTCTTTTAAAAGCAACAGGACTCTGGGCTGTGTTAATATTCAGAGCTGTTTACAATGGATGCAGTTTCAAAGGCAGAAGGCGGTGCCTTGAGACAAGAGGGAGGAGGGGTGGAGGAAACATTCCCAGCCAGAGGAGGAGAAGTATCTAAAAATCCCCAATGTTCCCTGTCCTGTGGGAAATTCAGGAACTGTTAGTGGGTTTTTTTATGACTTAAGCATGACATTGAGGCAGTGGGGTCCAGTCAGTCTACCTCCTGGCTTCTGTCCCTGTTGCGTGTCAGTAATGTGCTGGTCTCCTACTTTTATTTCGGGGGGGGCGGGGGGGGGGGGGAGTGTGGGAGTTGGTAAGCAGCTCAGATCTGCTGTCATCTCTCCATGCAGAGAAGTAGGACTTGGATTACCAGAGGTTAAAATTTCCACAATAGTTGACTTGCTTGGAACCTGCACTTATTTCTTGTATAACTGCAGAGTGTAGCATAGCTGTCCAGGCTTACCAATTAATTGGCCAATTCTATGACAGGCTGAGAAATGTTCTAGTGAAGAACTTAGTACATCTATTCCTTGTCATTAAGCAAAATGCATGGATAAAGACTGTATAAAAAATGGAAATTGTGGTTTGTATAAGGTCCATTTGGGATTGCCAATTTATATCTTGTTTTTTGTTTGTTTGTTTCTTTGGAGGGCTATGCTTATTTATTTTTCTTATCCAAAAGCTTTATGGTTTATATGTTGATATACTGTTAATTTTTTTTATAATTTAATACTTTATATGTGGTTTCTATCCAAATACCTTATACATTGTCTTCTGAAACACAAGCCATAAACCTAGTCTGTTTATAAAAGTCACCATATTTTCTAAAACACCTGTTACCCATTTCCCTGTGTCCTTCCTCCTGTTCTTGTCAGTGTCCTCTACATGGGCATTTGCTGCCCACCTGTACCCACGTCTTGCTTTGGGTTACTGATGGGCAAAGAATGGGTGAGGGTGAGGTTTTCTTCACCTTTATTCTGTTAAATCGGGGATGTTCTCATCCAGTGATCACACGGAGTGCACACCCTTCACTAGCAGTAGTGATGAAGAATTGAAAATTATTTCTAGGGCCCATTCCTGGCCCCACCACCCTGCAGCGATGTGTGTGATTTGGGGCAGAACCCTTTCCTTTGTTTCTTAAAAGGGAATCATAATATTCTGTCTTAACAGCTGCTGGGAGGACAAAGTTAGAATGACACATGTTTAGCCCAGTTCCACAGTGTGGGTTGGTCACTTTGCTGATGACTCCAGAGCACAGTTTGAAAGTTAAGGCCTCAGTAGATCAAATTATGCATCCTCTCTCATGGCCAGTCTCTCCGAGACTTCCTGGTGACAAAGGCTTTCCTGGGGAAAGTTTACTTTCCTGATATGAAGGCTTCTTTTGGGTTGGGCAGGGTGGCAGGGCTTACACCCACAAGCAGCCTTCTTGAACCATATGGCTTTTGGTGATATGTATAGAGAGAAACAGTAAGACTTCCTGTGCCCTTGGGAGGCTCAGATGGACATGTGGGAAGCTATCAACAGTTGCAACCAATTACACAATTAGCAAAAATTATGGAGGTGGTTTATAAATGTATTCCAGTTGCACAAATACTTTTATTAGCATTATCCTTTTGGGAGGTGGGTGTAGGAAGGAGGCAGGGAAGTGAGAGGCCCTTAAACTAATAATTTTATCCTATTATTTCCCAGGGGTTCATTGAAACTGAGCCTGACCGAGATGCAAGTAACTCCTCTCTGTCAATAGCTCCGAAAAATGCAGGTGTGCTCCTCCAAACCTGGGTTAGGTTACAGGCTGTGGCCGGCTAAACCCTGCGCTGTGCCCACTTCTCTTTGGAAATATTTGAGGGAGGAGGAGGTGCGAGCCGAGGCCACTGTTGGCTTGTATGCAGAGAGCTGGAGAGCTCTGACATTTTTCTTTTGTTTTGGTTTTCTTGCAGTCCCAAGGTAACTTTTAGGGGACCACGGCAGTGAGCACAGAGTCATTTGAGGAATTGGGCCAGGGTGCCACCTGAAGAGCCATGTGCCCTGGCTCCTCTGAGTCCCTTCCTCAGAGCATGGCCACAGCTCACAGCCCTGCCCACATGAACAGCTCCGATTGTTAGCGTCTTTCCTGTTTAATTGAGCACAACCGGTAAAGCTCATTGTGTGAACAACCAACCCGTTCATCCCTGAAAGTCTAGTACATCTTGGTTTCCTTATGAACCAGGATGCAGGTTCCAATCACTGCCTGTTCAGTTTGTTTTGGCAAAAGGTGCCAGTCAGAGAGTTTAAAGAAAGCATGGCCTGTCTCTTTTTAAGCACTCTGCATTGATTAGTCTACATTTTTATCGTGAACAGATCTCTAATCTTTCAAGATGTGCAAGTATTTTTTTTCTCAAGGTTTCACATTATTAGTAAGAAATGAATGAAATGAGGGTCTAACCTGCAAGCAGAATTAGCTGGTTATTGAGAAACAAAGTGGAGATAATAGGTTTTTTTATCTGATTAAAAAAAAGAATCTCGCAACTTCATCTTCTAAGGCTCCATCGTGTAGCATTTAGCAAGTGTCCCCTCATCCCCTTCCTTTCCATTGCTTCTTCCACCAAATTACAATTTGCCCTTCAAATAATTTGCCCCTAACTCGGACAGAATATACATTGCACTGACAATTCCTTCTCACTGGGTTACCTACTTGATGGTAGCCTGTTAGACACCTGAGAAGGATTGAGCCTTTGAACTGGGGGACAGATAACCTCGCTTTAGTTCCAGATCTTGTATTTGCAGTGCTCTGCATGTGGAAGCATTCGCACTTCGAGTCTTAGCACTTTGGGGGGAATGAAAAGAAAACCGCGGGCTGGGCTCTGCCTGGGCTGTGACAGCTGCCGCTGCTGGGAGGCCAGCTGTTGGGGATAGAGCATCTTTCTCTGGTGAGAAGATATGGAAAATCTGATTTAAAACAAAATTCTAAATTAAGGACCATTAATTAGATGTGCAGCCAGCTACTTGAGTAAACTCACTCTGTTAATATGGGACGTTGCTTCGTTTCTTATCTTTTACTATGGGGATAACAGACATCTACACAAGTGGACAGAATAATGAACTCTGTACCATCCCCCAGCTTTTAGGAATCAACCCTCGGCTCCTCTTGTTTGATCTACACCCCAATACACCTACACCTCCATTTTTCTGGACTTCCAAGCATATAGTTTTATTTGTAAATGTATATGGTTTTTAAAAAATAAATTAACAGCTTTATGAGTTATAAATCATTTATCATACAGTTCACTAAAGGATGTTTTAAGAAATGTGAATTTGAACTTTTTGAAAAAAAATCAGCTTCTAAATGTTTTTTGCAAAGGGAATTTTGGTAAGCAATACACTTACAGAATGTTTCTTGAGCACCTATGGCGTGCACTCTTGATTTATGTTCTCAGAGTACAGTTTTTTTCACTTTGGGAGGGGCTGAGAGAGTTCTTTTGTTCTGGAGCCTTTGCACAGACCCTGTGGTTCTGATGGACTCTCTCCCCACAGCTCTTAATTGGGAGACTTCTGCTATGCTATTAATCTTTGATTGGAATCCATTAGTGAACACACATAATTACGAAGGGGTCATTTAAAAGCTGATTTTTCAGATATTGTTACTTACTAGAGGGATAATTAGCCATTGGTTGTAGTTAAGTCCTGAGTCTGAATTGAGTTAACTATTGTTTACTTTGCAAGGCCGAGCCTCCAGCTGTGGCTCCTTGAGGCAGCTTTAAATAGAGTCTGAGGCGCTCTGTAAGAAAGTCCTCAAAGAGCAAAGAACTGGGTTCCTGGAACCCTCTGTGCTTGAGTTAAACTTCACACAGATTTGAAAATGCTTTTCTTCAAGTAGCTGCAGGATGGTTTTGTCTGTTTTGTTTAATTTCTCCACAGCCTGTTACTTTGTTGGTTAGGACCCCTTTTAGAATAGATTTCATGATGGCTCCAGCTTAATGAGGAATGAGTCACGTGTCATCCAAGTTCCATTCACTTGAGCCTAGTTTATAGAATGATTTCCATATTCTATTTGTGAAAATCTAATTTCACATAGATTATTGAGTGTCCAGTGGTTTTAAAAGCTGCCCAACATGGTCAAGTTCAACTTATGGCTATATTAAGCTTAATTATGTTTATGTGATATTTAATTAGATACCATCTTACAGTAGATTCTATGTTTAGAAAAGTGGAAGCACATGCCAAAGGGCTTAAAAAAATTTATGGGGGGGAAAACTTCCAATTGAGAAATTCCAGCTAGGAATTTAAGTTCTGTTTTGCAAATTGGGAGAACTTCATTCTTCATTTCATTTCAGCAGTGAGGTCAGTCAGCTCCATGCATCTTACCTACATTTTAGTTTTCATTAAAACATTTTTTTGTGTCGATTTTCTCCCTCCACCTGGGCTGGCGCGTTCCTGGCACACGAGCCCCCAGTGCTGGCAGAGCCCGCAAGCAGCAGAGGAGCTCGTGGCTCCCTGGGAGGGGGTTGTCGATGCAAGAAATGATGGATGCTGCCGCTGCAGCCAGAGTGGGACGGGGTTTCCTTCCCAGCTGAGTTTGGAGGAGAGGAGATCCAGAAAGCAAACTAAAATGTTTTGCAGCTATTAAGGTTTGCCCCATCCCAGATTCCTCTGGATGTTTTCTCAGATTTGGTGTCTGTGTAGGACTCGGCCACGGTGGTTTGGCATCATCTAGGGTTGTGCTTTGCCCAAGAGAAAAATCAGGAACTCTTCTATGGAGATTTTTGGATTCTTTCACAAGTTCACTTGAAACAGTACTTAGAAATGATTAAATTATATTGAATTCCAGACTGTCTTAAAATAAAGACTGGTAAATATTATTTATTTTTGGGGGGGTGTCGAGGGAACTTGATTATATGTGAGGTCTTAGAGCTCAGTTCATCCTTCTGGGCAGAAAGGAGCCCACATTTTCATTACATTTTTAAAGAGTTCTTGACCAAACAGGAATAAAACTACTGGCTTAAAAAGGAAAAAGTATTTTCTTTAAGCTACGAAGGGGAGAATGTGGTAGGATGGGAAAATAGCCCATGGCTAGGTCAGGAGACCTTGGGGTTTTGTTTGGCAATGTGACTTTGGGTTAAGCAGTTAATTTCCTTTCTGTAAAGGGCTGTGTGACTTCCAAGACTCCTCGTGTTCAGGTTTTATGGTTTTATCCCAATTGAAGCAAAGAAGGAATACACTTACTACTCATTGGATGGTAGGAATTAGTAAATGGGTCTGTGTGTGTAGAATACTTACTTAAAAATAACTTGAGTGGTCAGTGCTTCTGAGTGGAATCCTCAGGTGAATGCCCTGGGCAGCACAGGGGCAGAGGGGGTGTGGGGGACTCTCAGGGAGGGGTCGTCGGGGAGAAGCACTCCATGGATTTCTTTCTTTGATGGTGCCTCCTTTCCCCTCTGGCCCAAAGAGCACTGTGAAAACTGCTGCAAACCTACTTTAGAGCCTTGACTTCCTTTGTAAGGATTGACAAAGGGCACATTTTCCCAAAGAGTCGCCTATCTCTGCCTTTCTCAGGGCCACTGCCGGCAGCATCCCTCCAGCAGGCCTGAGTGCATGGTCGGGATGAGGGCAGTTGTAGGTGATGCCGATAAACTGCCTTGAGTGACTGGGTGGGCCCCATAACAGATTCAGTAGTGATCCCCGAAGGAAGGGCAGCTGCACACCTTGCTGTGTGTCCTCCCTGAGCTGGCTCTCGCCATTGACTGTGTGCAGGAACATGGCAGATTTCAGAGTAGCTTGCAGCCCTTTACCCCGGAGATCTTTCGTGTCTACCTTTCATGGTGGCAACTCTACAGCTTAATGTGTGCAGTCCAGTGGCTTGATTGATCCAATTTTGGTCTTTTTGGGGTGTCAAATTTTTACCACATCTGTCCTTCTGCCTGGGTTTTCATTGGTTTCCTCTTGGTCAAACACTGTTTTAGTGAAAATCATGCTCCCTATCATAACTGGACTCCTTAAAAGACTTGATCTATCCTGCTGACTAGAAGCCATTATTTTGTGTTCTGAATAGCCACCTTTCTCTTTCTCCCACGTGGAGTTTGTTCACGCCTTCTGTGGGATTTATTGGGCTTTTCTCTTCCTTCCACATTCTTTGTCATGTAAATTTCCATAAGGTGGAACCTTTGGATTTTTTCTCTCTTTTTTTTTTTTAGAACAAATTCTTGGAATTTGGAGCCTGGTTTGGGGATACAGCTAGAATGCAGTAAAATAAGAGGCACACTTAGTGGTTTGGAATTTCTTGACAGGAAGTTTAACAGGAATTAGAAACTAATTTAGGACTAAAGCAAATAGTCCAAAGAACTAGACTTTTTTTCTTTTTTAAAATTCTCCCTTCAAGACCTAAAGATGGCCTTTTCCCATGTGCTTTCCCAGATCAAAATAGGCCCAACAGCCCTCCGCCCTCCTAGAGCCTCTGTCAGTGTCAGGCACTCTCTCTGTTACG
Source organism: Eptesicus fuscus (assembly GCF_027574615.1). Lineage (NCBI taxonomy): Eukaryota > Metazoa > Chordata > Mammalia > Chiroptera > Vespertilionidae > Eptesicus > Eptesicus fuscus. The sequence continues at coordinate 53,324,151 of NC_072490.1, read as the reverse complement.
CACTTGCCCCATTCTGTGGATTGTTTTTTTAATCTAATCCTCTCCTGGAGGATTGTCAGTCTGTCTGGTTAGGTAACTTTTCACAGATCTGTCTTTTCTCTCCACTTAGACTTGAAAGCAGCAGGATTGTTCAGTTTCATGTACCTGAGAATCCCTTGCTAATGATTTGTTTATTGCCTGTGACTTTGCTTCCTGGTACTTTTTTTCTGTGTTAGAAACGATCCCACACTTTTCTTCCTTTCCCTAAGGGGTTCTGAGGTTTGCTCCTCAAGTGTGATTCCCTCTATGGACCCGTGTGGAGGACTTAAACGTGTTTTGGAACTTACATATCAGGAGTAAAGGGGCATTTTCTTTGTGCTGAGGACCTGTGTTGCCGTGACGAGCCAGGGATGGTGAAGGGATGCCTTCAGAGGCTTTCTTCAGTCCCCGGTGCTCCGTGCAGGGCTGGCCTTCCTGAGAGGGTTAGCTGCTGGATTGTCTGAGGTTATATGTCAAAGAGAACTTCTGCAGAGAATATTTTACCCAGAACAGAAATTATGGATGGTCTTCCCTTCCTTTCCCTTTTCTCTCCTTATTTTCTACTTTCTGCTTGAGAACCACTTCAAAGAGTCAGATGTGTTGGTGCCAGACGCCAGGCAGTTATTGTTAAAAGAACTTGGAAATATAATTGAAAACAAACTTTGTTGAGAAAAGCCGATCGAGGCGAGCTCTTACTTTGAGGGAGTGGAGGGTTCCAAGTCTTCCCTCTATTTGGAGCTGATGTCTCTGAACACTTGTTCTGTGAGATGAATCATCTGTGAATTCTGCATCTGGGAGTTATAGATTGGGAAATGACATTCTTTTAAATGTAGCAGAAACACAAAAGCTTAAAGTTACAGTGTAGTTGGAAAATTCTAGTCAGACTTTTAAAATATGAGCAGTAAGGTAAAATTGGCCGAATAATTGGATTGAGATTATGATACTGAAAATAGACATGTCTGTGTATGGGAAGCAGTGTGACGGCCACTCTTACCTGGTGAGGCCCCTCCCCTTTGTTCTGGGACAGATTACATTTAAACACTTCATACGTATTAAATAATCAGAAGCATTAGAACTTGGTTAAAGCAAGTCGGACTTGCGAGTCTGAATTTATTTTAGAGTTTGTCTTGAACTCTTCAACTAAGTTCAAGTTGTTAACAGGGAAGAGCCCAGAAGAGTGCAGTGTGCAAGGGTCTCCTGGGAAGGGAAGCCGTGTCCCTGACCTCGGCCGAGCCCCACTTCCTTCTGCGGCGTGGTGACGGGGTCGCGGTGGGCATGAAGCAGTCATACTTGAGGTGGCACAGTGGCTCTGGAGCCTGGTTTCCTGGGTGACCTTGGGCAATTGAATCAGCTTCCCCCCGACTCAGTTTCCTCTTATGTTCAAAGGATAATTGAAGTGTCCACCTCGCTAAACTTGTTATGAGGACAACATTGAAATACTTTTTAATATTTAGAAGAGGGCCCAATACCCAGAGAAGCCTGAGGAAGGTTAGTTATTATGATAAGTTTAGCGGTAATGGCAGTTCCTCTTTTTGCAGCAGGGCCCATGTACATTAACTAATTTAATGATCATCTTAACTCTATGAACTATATCACTTCCATATTGCACATGAGGCCAGAGGGGTGACTAGCTTGCACAGGCTCTAGCACGTGTCAGCGTTAACCCTCCAACCTGACTCGGCAGGATGTGTTCGGAAAGAACGCTGCAGACTAGTACTGTCTGCCTTCTGTGTCTGACTTGCCTCCTGCAAGTTTGTGAGCTCTCCGGTGGGCGCAGTACCTGCTCGTGGGGCAGCTCCCAACGGCGTCCTCGTGGCAGGCTGGTGTGTCAGAACCCATTTTTGGTGTGCCCCTTTGGCGAAGGGGGTGATGGCATATGTCTCTCCATCTGTTGTTTATTGTTTCTGTTAGGTTGTGGTTTGTGTTCCTGCTCCATGTTTCTTTGGTTTCTGGAGCAACTGCGAATATTATATGCTTGGGGATCAGGAAAAGTAAACTATTTATAAACAGTAAAGTATCCTTGGGTTTGGAAAGTGTTTTTCTCAAATGCCTGTGTATTTGGTGGCTTTATTATAATCTTATCCATGTAGCCTTAGTTTGAGGATTGAGGCACATTTAAAAGATGGGCGAGTCCTAGGCTGGCCTTGTGTAACCCGCTTACAGACAGCCTTGGCGATAAGGCCTGGTGTTAACGCTGACCTGACTTGGTGTATTTTTAACTCCAGAACATATAAACAGTTTAGCCTGCTGATGGAGTTTATGCTGCCTGAAATCCTGGACATGCCTTGGGCTGTGTGGCCCTGTGAGGTGGATGTGGTCCTGGGAGACTGCTATGGCAAGTGACCCATTGCCCCCACCTTTCATTTAAAAAAGGACCACAGCAGAGATAGATGAAAGGAAGAACAGTGAAATTCATCAGTGATTCTGCATGGTAAATTGATGTTCAGTTTTTCTTCCACACTATTTCTGTTTGTTCTGTAGACTTTAAGGGGAATGCAGAGCTTTTTACTCACATCTGTTCTGCTTCCCTTTTAGCCTCAGGGGTCTTTGCAGAGTCACTAGTTGAACACATGACTCCCATTGCCCAAAGTTCTGGCTGCCCAGCCACCTCTCCACCTTCATCATTCCTTCCTGGCTGGCTCCGTGTGCCCTGGCCACAATGCGGGACCTTTTTCTAGGTGCTCATAACACTGTGCAGGTCACATGTCCCTTACATCCTGTCCCCTCTGCCTGAAGCAATGCTCTTCCTCTGTGCCTTGCAGACTCCTACTCATCCCCCTTCAAGGTCTCTTCCCCTGGAACCTGTGCTGACCTTCCTGGGTTAGATTCTTGCCTGAGGACTGCAGTCCTTTATACAAGTTTCATATGATATTTGGTTATTGTCTGTTGCCTGGTTAGTCCGTAAGCTCCCTGAAGGCAGGGACTGGCTATGTTTCTGATCCACCATTGTATTCCCAGAATCTAGCACAAAGCCTTCGTTGCCAGTATAGATACCGAAGTAGATAGAGCTATTGGTATTCATTCTGTGTGTTCCTATAAATCCTATAGAAATACCTTTCCATGACATTTTGGATAATTTGGGCCTCCCAGGGGCTCACCTGTTTGTAAATTTCCTAAATGTGCCTCCTCTGTTTGATAGTTTCCTCCACTCCCCACCAAATACTCGTGTTGAGAAAGGTAGAAGAAGGGAAAGGCAGGAAGAAGCAGCAAATAGAATGGGTGGTCTTTTTAGTCCCTCTGTTGTGGGAAGGTGGCTTTTAAATCCCGCATCCAAGTATTGTGTTGTAACTGACTCTCCTTTCCAGCTGAAGCACGTGACCTGTATCCCACAGGGTCCCGGCATCGCTTCCCTCCTGGACCTCGGAGGCCGTCCCTGGCAGGTGGGCGGCCGGACAGCTCTCCTCTGTGTTGTGTTGGGTGGGGGGAGCCCACCGTGCGTTTCCCAACTGTGACATGGCTCTCATCTGCTCTTTGCTGGAGCCGGTGTTTGGAGTCTGCTTTTCCAGAGTTGACACTGCAGGGGAGAGTTGCTTCTTGCACAGACTGAGGCTGTCTAGACACCCTTCCCTTGTGGTTATTCTGCTCAGTTTATGCTGAGCTCTGGCCAGGCAGCTGGTTTGGGTTGCTTGGCTCTTGGTTATTTTGCTTAGTCCTCTACTGTGACAAGGAGGGTGACCAGGCACGGTTGTTTTTCTCCCTCGATGCTGGCAGAGCACGCTGTGAGAACACCACGGGCAGGTTACCATGCCCGCGGTGGTGCAGTCCCAACCAGCAGCTCAGATTCACAGAAACTTCCACAGCAGGAGACTTTGGGCAGCTGGATTTCTGAACCTGGCTCCTTTTGGCGTGGACTTTAGGCATAGACCTCACGTGTGGGCAGTCTCCTGGAGATGCTATGCTAGCGAGAGGCAGTGGGAAGGCCGCCTTCTGCCCAGGGAGCTCTGCCTCCTGGTATTTTAATGGTGTTGAGGTCTTGGGCTGTGTTCTGTAGGGAGGCCCTCCCTTGTGTACCCAGTAAGCTGTGATGGTTGAGGAGGTTGACTTTATGTTAAAGGGGTTTTGCGTTGTTGACCTGTTTGCCTAGTAACCATGCCTTTATTTTAATTACTTTTAATTTTCTGGTAGACATGTTTATTGAATAAAGAGGAAACCACAAAAGAAGAAAGAATAATTGATCTCATTATTCAGTGATAAACATTATTACTTTGTTGTGTAAATTTCCAGTAATGTCTGTCGTTGAATACCTGTTTCGAGTTAATATTGTTTAAACAAAATTAAGGTTGCTATTCATTTGTAATTTTGCTTGTAAAAGTTCTTAATTGAGGCATAATTAATATACAACATTATATTAGTTTCAGGTATACAATATAATATCTGCTTTTTTATAAACTGTTAAAGCATGAGTATTTTCTTCAACTTTAAACATTTTTAAAAAATACAGTGTAAGTCATAATTAAACTTCCTCTGATACTGGGCATTTAAGTTTTTATAAACTGAGGTAAAGATCCTTATACATACATGTTTATACATTTGTTTCCTTAGGATGAGTTACTGAATCCACATTGCTTTGGGTGTGCAAGTTCTTAAGATTTGACCCCACTGCTCCTAAGGGGCACTAATTTCTGTTGAAATTGTGCCCGTTTCCTCCACACCCTCACAAACATTAGATCCTTTTTTTTTTTTTTTCTGTAACGGTACACCAATTTAATACATGAAAATTGCATTGAATTATTGTAATCTGCATTTCATTTTTTAATTTATTTTTCTGATGCTTAGTTAGGCACATAAATTATCTTAGTGCCCTCAACTGTGAACTGCGGGCTTGAACACAAGTATGTATCCCTAATACAAGAGAGGGTGTATTTCTGAGAGGAGGGGTCGGAGCCGGCCTGTGTACCCCAGCGCCCCTGCCTACAGCTGGTAGGCATCAGAGCCGATGAGCGTGGTGGAACCCCTCAGGAACAGCTTCCAGCAAATGGAAATTATTTTAATACAAATTGATGTGGTTTTTCTGTCAAACCTTCTTGGAGCATAAACAGAGTTGGACTGGAAGCTGCTTCCCTTCTAAGAAGGAGTGTGTTTGGAATGTGGCTTTCAGCAAAGTAAACATGGTCTTGAAAGTAAGTTGTCACTGTGGGTCTGATCTGGAAAGTAAGAGGAGTGAACTCTCCAGGCTCAGACCCCCTGGCTCAGGCCTTCCTTCATTTGTCTCCCTGCCTGCTGCCAGGACACTCCTTCCTGTAAAGGTTTTAAAGTTGACGATGAACTTGGGGTGGAAAGAGTTAAAGGGAAAGAAGTGCCCAGTCAATTTCTGTGGTAAGATAAACATTTTAATCTTAACCTCTTTGCCACGGAGGAATATCAAAAACATCTTGTGAAATACTTAACTCTGTGTGTGTGGACTTGTACAGACTGTCTGATCTCTGCATCTTGGAATTCTTTGTCAGTTGCAAGGTGGTTCCCCACCCTAGGGACAATGTCAGCTTTATTAAATTGGTCGCAGCCCCCCCCCCCCCCCAGGCAAAACAATGCTTTTAATGTTCTGATTATATATTAACGAACAACCAGGCCAAGGAACACTTGCCAAGAAAGCTACAAAGTGAGAAAGCCACCAATATCAGAGTGAACTTTGCACTCTGAAAGTGTGAATGATGTTGGGTAAAAGAAGTTTATTGCATAAGGGGAGCAGCTGGAATCCCTTTGATGTTGGTTAGCATCCTGGCCCCATTAGACTTTCGGACTTCCCAGTTAACTGCGTCTTTGCTGGTGAAGGTAGCACCTGGTACCTGGGTGGGGGGTGGAGGGTGGGGGGGGGAAGCACCTGCTCTGGTGCAGGAAGGACCCACATACCTGTGGGGGAGGGTGGGGTGCATTGGCCAGTTATACCTGCTTTTGATCCACCTCAACCAACTTTAATCTAAAAGGGAAACCACTCTCCCAGTTTTTCCTCAGGAGGGACTTTTCCAGAAATAGCTTGCTATTCTAAAATCTGCCTGCCCCAACCACAGAAAGGGGTTAGATCTTAATCAGTTGACCTTACTCTTAATGTAACTAATTTATTCTCTCGCCATTGTGGTGACATTGCCGCCTGCCTTTTGGCTTGTTCTTAATTTTTGAATGGCTAGCCATTGGGAAGCCTGCTTTCCACAGCCTTATTAAATAATCACTCAAAAGAAGAAAAAAACTACTCTTTCGAAATCCTGAGAATTTTGTTTTCTGCAAGAGGATCAACCCCAGCTGAGGTTTTCCCCTGCGGATGGGTTGGTGGGCAGAGCGAGTGGAGGAGTTAGGAAGCCGGAGGAGTGGATTGCCAGCGCGGCATTTTTGAAGGTGGGATCATGGCTTTAGCATCCGAAATGTGGGTATTTTGTCTGCTCCCCACTTCATTTATCTACTAGCAGAGAAAAAAGGTTATTTTTGCATTTTTATGATACAGAAATAGCTAGGTGGCCCTTTTAAAGCAGCAGGTTTTTGTTTTTGTTTGTTTTTACATAGTAAAAGCTTTATTGAAGTGTAACTTAAATACCATAAAAGTTATCTCTTTAAACTGTATGATTCAGGGTTTTTAGCACATTCAGAGTTGTACAAACATTATTTTCATCACCCATTAGCAGTCCCTCCCCACTCTCCCTTCCTCCCACCCCCTGGCAACGTCTATTTGCTGGCTCTCTGGATTTGCCTATTCTGGAAATTTTATGTAAAGGGAATCATAGAGATGGGCTTTTTGTGTCTGGTTTCTTTCACTTAGCATAACGTTTTTAGGGAGCTTGCATAGTATAGCTGGAATGAGCAATTCTTTCCTTTGGTGACTGAATAGTATTTCATTGTATGGCTAGATCGCATTTTGTTTATCCATTTATTAGTCGATGGACTTTTTGGGTTGTTTCCACTTTTTGGCAATTATGAATAATGCTGCTGTGAACATTGGTGAACACCTTTTTGTATACGTGTGTGTCTTTCTTTCTCTGGGGCAGATACCCAGGAGTGGGAGTGCTGGGTCATGTATAACTCCACGGGTAGCTTTCTGAAGAACCGCCAGGTGGTTTTCCACGAGGTTGCATGCACCCTTTTGATTTCCATCAGAAGGTTCTCACCAATACTTACTGTCTGACTGTGGTTTTTTGTTGTTGTTAATCCTCACCTGAGGATATTTTTCCCAGTGATTTTTTTTTAGAGAGAGTGAAAAGAAGAGAGGGATTGGGGGAAGGGAGGTAGAGAAACATATAGAGAAAACATTGATTGGTTGCCTCCTGCAGTCACCCCAACTGGGGCTGGGGATCCAACCTGCAACCCAGGTATGTGCCCTTGACTGGGAACTGAACCCACAACCCGCAGTGCTCCGGCCGACACTGAGCAACACCGGCCAGGGCTGGTCTGTCTTTTTATTATATCCATCCTCGTGAGTGTGGAGTGGTATCTCATTATGGCTTTCTATTTGAATTCCCTTAAGGACTTGTGATGCTTTTGTGTGTTTGTTGGCCATTTATATGTCTTTAGGGAAATGTCTATTCCGTTTCTTTGCTCATTTTTTAATCGGGTCCTTTGTCCTTTTATTGAGTTATCTGCAGAGCATGTTTTGAAAAGAGAGAGGTAGTACAGTTTTCAGTGGTTTGGGGTTTTGCCCAGGTAGAGACACTTTTCTCTGCCTTACCTTGTTAGGTACACAGAATTGTATGTTTAAGATTCCTAGGACTTTGAAGATCCTCAGGTAGAAATATAACGGGCAGTGCTTGCCTGGTTTCTTTGTTGGTTGTCGCCCTGTTTGTAACCCCACGCGAAGGAGGAAATGTTGCGGAAGAGAACATGGTTGTTCTCGCGGTGAGTCCAGCTCCAGACCCTTGGGGGGCTCATCGCAGTGTTCTCTGCTGGGATAGGAGGGTTTGCCCTCTTGTACCTTAAGGACGGTTGCTGGGCACAGACATTCACAGCCAGGCCTGCCTTTGCCGCTGAGCTGCCGCTATAAGTGAGGCAGAAATGCAGTACTGAGGCCGCCCGCCCAGGCCTGGTGATTGCTCTGGACAGGTTTACAATAGGAGGTGTGAAGAGTTTGGTGGAGACCGGAAGCGGAGTGGGGAGATGGGGGAGGGGAGGCACATTGAACTTGGCTGCTTCAGGGTGTGGGCTGACACAGCTAATCGAAAAGTATCGCCCTGGTGGCTTTTAATGGGCAAGGAAGCCGAGGCTTTGCAGTGGTTTTCTTTACAGCAAGAAACCAGAGGGAGAGAGGCCCGTTGAGCATCTAGAACCCCGGACCTGGTGTGGAGGGACAGGCCTGCTGCTTCTGTTTTTACTTCTTGCTCTGTAGTCCCATTCTAGATGAGCTAAGTGCATGGAGGCAGGGATTCTGGGTGGTGGGTGCTTGGGAGAGGCCTGCAGGTGCACTCTTGCCGATTTAGTTAGAGTGGGCGCAGGCAGATCTCTCGGCACATGAAGTAGCAACTAGCAGGTGGCTGTGGAGCTGCGTTTGTGGGGCCAGAGCCTGGGAGTCTGCATGCTCATCAGCTCCGGGGGGCACTGCTTTGGAGGCATAAGTGTGAGACCCACAGCCCCGGACAGGGGACTCCTGTACGCTCAGCTCTAAGTTCTGTGGCTCCAAGTCCCTGTTCTCCTGCCTCCCACCGTCCTGTGGCCGCCTGATAGCTGGGCTTCCGGAACTGGGATGACGCCGGACGGGGTCTCCCTTTGCCAGCCGCGCCTTTCCCTCCCGCAGGGCCTTTGCCTGTGCTCTTGCCCTGGGCCTCTTCTTGGTGACTTGATCCTTCCGGCCTCGGGTTAAACATTCCTCGAGGGCTTTTCCCAGAGCACCAAGGCAGTGGTTGGTCGCTGCCTTCTTCCAGGCGAGGCTTGGGGACACGCTGTGGTTCCTTGCTCCGCGTCTTCTCCCCTTCCTGCTGTAAAGTCGGTGAGAGTAGAGATACCTTATTGCAGTGTGGTCCTGGATGGAGTCCCACGCCATTCCTGGCACATATGAGGTGTTCAGTAAGCATTTTGTGTTCATTAATTTCCTAACGAAACGTGAGTGGCTGCTGGCTTTTCTGTTGTGTTGTGTTATCCCAGGCACTGTTCCTGTGTCCCCGATACATCTGTCCACACACCTGTAGAAACAGCCATAGGTTGGCCTCCAAATGTCTGCCTTCTGGGACTGCTTATTTTCCGCTCCATGGGGGTTAATTAGATGCCTTTTTAAAATCCTCACCCGAGAATATTTTCTCCATTGATTTTCAGAGAGAGTGGAAAGGAGAGGGAGGGGGAAGAGAATGTGGGAGGGCTGAGAGAGATCCATGGATTGGGGCAAACCTGCAACCCAGGTATGTGACCTTGACCGGAGTCGAACCTGAGACCCTTTGGTGAGCAGGCTAACGCTCTAACCACTGAACACACCAGCCAGGGCTAGATGCCCTTTAAGGGCCAGTTGCATACACTGAAATTAGTTGTTTATTAAAAACAAAAACTAAAAAATGGACCCATTTGCATTTATTTTAAATAGCAACTTCCAGAAAGCCCTGCCAATGGCGGGATGTAGAAGGTGCGGCGATGGTGGAGGTGACAGCGTCTTCCTTGAGATGTGTGGTGGTTAATGTGTAACCTCTTTAATGAGGCTTCTATCTCGGGTTCATAAACCGTGCTGTGGAGCATGTGTTTGTAGTAAGTCCGTGGCGTTTCAGATAACTCATACCCCAAGGTTTAATTTCCTTTGGTTGAAAACAAGTACCACCACCAACTGGCAATCCTTCTATCTTGGAACAGGTTGGACACACCCAAATAGTGGCTGGAGAAGACTTCCTTAGATTCCCTCTTCCTTAGCCCACTCTCAGCACGTAGACAGTTTTAGAGAGTGAACTCAAGTGAGATAAAGAGAGGTGGGGCCCTGGCCAGTGTGGCTCGGCTGTGGAGCGTCAGCCCATGTACCGAAAGGTTGTGGATTCAATTCCAGGTCAGAGCACATACCTAGGTTGTGGGTTCAATGTCTCTCTCTCTCACCCACCCACCCTCCTTCCCTCCTTCCCTCCCTCCCTCCTCTCTCTCTCCCTCCCTCCCTCCCTCCCTCCCTCTCTCCCTCCTTCCCTCCCTCCCTCCCTCTCTCTCTCCCTTCTTCCCTCTTTCTTAAAAATAATAAGCATATCCTCTATTGAGGAAGGAAGGAAGGAAGGGAGGGAGGGAGGGAGGGAGGGAGGGAGGGAGAGGTGGAGAGTGGAAGGTCGGCGTGGAGAGAAGGAGAGGCCTGTCTCCCTCACGTGGACAGGACGGTCAGGACTGGGGTCCGACCGCCGGCCTCTTGGGTGAGCGCTGCCTCAGTGGTACCTATTGCTCCTCTGTGCGTTGGTGTCTGGGGATTGTCCCCTTGGAGGGGCCGGGTTAGAGACGAGAGCACATGGCTGCAATAAAAGCTTAGCAGCAAATGAGGGTGAGTTTGCCACCCTAGAATTGCCTACCTGTTCCATAGGAGAGGAAAATAATTGCTGGAATTCGGATAACATAAAACCCAGAGGCTAGGTGACTCGGTAGTGGTGTATCTGCCTTCACGAATAACATTTTGAAGTGCTATCTGCCCCTAATGGCAACAGAAGCCATCAGTTAAATAAACCAGCTGTTAAGAGCAAGAACAGGAGTGTTTGCACAAACCACCTTTAAATTTTCTGATCCTCGTTGAATGTCAGTTGGTTTGTGAATTATTAACTTAAGTGTGCGTGAGGAAATACTGGTGCTTAAGTGTCGTGTATATTTTTATGTAAGAAAAAATAAAACCGACCACACCCTCAGCTGCTGCCATTTCACTCAGCAGGCATATTTAAAGCAGAGGTCGGAATGCTGGCCCCTCAGCCACACGTGCACCATCTATCACCGCTCATCCCGTGCCGCTGCGTTCTGCCCAGGAAGGCAGGCAAGTGATTTGCACTCAGCCTGTTGGCAGATACAAGTGTGATGGTCCTTACTGAGCTGATGGAGTGTCCAGGTCTGCGTGAGGGTTTGGTAGGGCTGCCTGTCTCGTTGGGAAGAACGACGGGTCAGCATCGTGGGGTTAGTGAGCACAGGAGGCTGGCTTAGGAAGTCTGTCTAATGTCACTTCCCTTCAGCTTCGCCAGAGGGCTTTGAGGTGGGTCCTTGAATTTGTCACTGGAGAGAGGCCCATCTTTTTTCTGTCTTGATTTCCTTGGCATGAAAACCTGAAGTTGGCATTTCAGCACCCACAGCACCCACGGCAGGAGGGACTGGGGACTTGAGTGATGGCGAGCGTCTCGGAGAAATCCACTGGGGCCCCTGCTTTACTCTGACCTCTCTTCAGAGGTCCCAAGGGCTTCCTAAGGGTTATAGTAATGGACTGGTTACCTCTCAGGACTTACCTGGGGAGCGGGGTTGAGCAGCAGCCTTTATTTGGAGGGAGGGACGGGCTGAGGGAGGAAGACTCCCTAAAGGATGAGGGAGGAGGGAGGGAGTTTAGACGTGGAATAGCAGGTCTTCCTCTGAGCTGGGTTCACGCTGGGAGAATAAGTCGCACTTGGAAATGCCTGGGCGAGGTGCTCGGGGCTCCGTTACTCGAGCTTTGCTCATTTCCAGGGCAGGCAGCATTTGTGCCACGGGAAGGGCGAGGGCAGCCGCCTCGTTTCCTTCCCCATCTTGTCGTCCTCGGGTGCAGCGCCACCTGATCCTGGCAGTTCTGCATTTCATGGGCGCCTTCTTCTCAAGCTGCCGGGATTATTGCTGATGTAGACCAGGGGCCCCACAGCCAGCCTCCTGCAGGGGAATGGGAGAAAAGAAGTCCAGGCTGTAAATAATTCTGTTTTGGGACTTTGTAGTGGCAAATTATGTGAATGAGTGGATTCAAAGTGCCTGGTTTAGAGCATTGTGATGCCCAGGCCTTAGATAAATATTGACACCAGCAGGGTGACAGGCTACCATTTGTGGCATTCCCCTGGGAATAGAAGAGCTTTTCTGAGGTGCTTGTGACCTTACAAACCGCCTGGCGAGTTGGTGCAGGTGCCTCCCCAGTAGCTGTTTGGGTTTGAGAGTGGGCGGTGTTCTCTGTGCTTGTGCAAGCTCAGCCTACCTGAGCCGAACCTGCGTTGGCATATCGATCTGGTTCAGTGTGCTGCGAGTGAACGTAGTTGCCAGCACGGTTTTGCAGAGTCATGCTTGTGTGGTCATGCAGACCAGCGCTGGGATTGGAGCGGCTTTGCTTGTTTGCTCCAACAGCCATTCAGGGCCAAGTGTGGGGAGTGGGAGACAGGAAAGCCGGCCCCACTGAACCATACTTTGATCCCCTATAGCTCTGGGCTCAGAATTCGTCTGCCCTCTAATTGAGGAGGGTTTAAGATGCAAGTTTTGTTAGTGCGAAGTATGAGGAGCAAGACCCCAAGGTAGTGTGCTATTAGGAGGAAGTCCTGATGCAGTAACTTGATTCGGGCAAACTGAAAGGAGACTTTAACCAACTTGGGTTTGATTACATCATCTTTCAAAAAGGAATTCTGGGGGGAGCTGGGGAGGGGTGTGTGTTCATCAGATAACAAGTGTTAGGCAAAGAAGTGCTAGCTCCTTATAGGGAAGCTGCCTTGATGTAGCTGAGCTCATCTGATGTCTAAGGTTTGGTGTGACCCAGGGGCCTTGATTTCCTGCTGAGGCGGGAACTGAGTGCCTCTCGTCTCTCCCAGCACACGGAGAGGATGTGGCGTATCCAGAAGCCACATGGTGTTTCTGCAGCCTGTAACGAGGACTCCAGTCACTTACGTTGAGTTTTGTAGAGATTTTATTAAACTTTTGCTGGTGATTTACTTTAAAACCAGACTGACATCCCATAGGTACCTGTACTCATTATTTGGTTAAGGCATAGTTTAGAAAGTGGGATTACTGCTGGGATCCACCCTTTAAGACATATCTTTGGGAGTAAATGACCTGGAACTTCAAACTCAAGAGATGGCTGTGTGTGTGTGTATGTATGAGAGAGAGAGAGAGAGAGAGAGAGAGAGAGAGAGAGAGAGGGGGGGGGGGAGGTGAATGAGCTCTTGGCTTTGGGGTGCCCTGGGCCTGGATGAAGGCAGTGGACTATGTGGTATATTGTTGCTCAGTCATTTTCACGGCCAGTTATCCGTTTGACATAGTGACCTTTCATCATGTTCAAGAATAGAGGACACATGTTGGTGCTTACAGTCTCCGTGAGAGGAAGTCCCATATGGTAACAGCGGAAAGCTGCCTGTGTAAGATGACGCCTGCAGAGACTGTGCTTGTGCCGTGACTGAGTATCTTCGCGGTCACTTCCACGACCAGAGAGTGACTGTGGCCCCGAGAAAACAGTGGGACCAGCTTTTAAGTTGACAGCGTTTCATGACGTCTTAGTCGCTTGGCTTCAGGGATGTTTCATGGCACATAAACGTTAAAAACCTGATGGAAAAGTTGACAGAACGAGATCCCACATCGATAAGCTAGTGAATAAAGCCAGCGAATTAACTGTTAACCAGAAGGCTGACCATCTAAAACTGCACATTTTCTCTTTCTTGTCCTCCACCTGAGGATATGTTTATTGATTTGAGAGAGAGAGAGAAACATCGACTGGCTGCCTTCTGTACGTGCCATGACTGGAGATCAAACCCACAACCTGGGTGTGTGTCCTGACCTGGAATCGAACTCACAACCTTTTGGTGCATAAGAAGATGCTCAACCTACCGAGTCACCCCGCCGGGCAGAGGACTAGTAAATCTTCATTTTCAAGTGTTGAGGTAGCTGGGAAAGGAAGAGAGGGTAAACCTAGGAGATAATATTTAATGTTTGAAAGAAGATGGTATTGAAAACCTAGAAGAGAAGATAGTGTTGAGAATGTCTGATAATGTTTGAAGCAGTCTTGCACTTAATCCGTTTGTAATGCAGAGGATCGTGGCAAATGCAAGGATACCTGGACTTGTGTGTGATCATAGGTTTCTGATGCCTGGGCTGTGCACAGGCACAAGGTGTCAGAGAGAAGTGAGTAGTGGGTGTGACTTCAGCCGGAGAAATGAAAGATGCCCGAGAGTGCCTGGAAGCTGACGGGGCCTCCAGCCACACCCCGAGGACCCTGGGCTCCCCAGAAAGGATCTTCCTTCGAGTAGCTCTCTCCTGGGCAGGGAGTTAAACCATGTGTGTCAGTTGTCCCTTAAACTCTTTCCATGTGGGTGGGGGAGGAAAGAGATGCTGATAACACTAAGGTAAGCTGTTGTTTGTACAGATGTATTTGCTTAAAAAAAAAGCACTTTCATTTCCTTCTTCCTATGTATTGCTCTTTCGTAACCCAAAGTGTTGCCTAAAATTGCCCTCTAAACACGTGCTTTAACACAACAAACCAGGATGACCAAGCCTTGAGCTAACATTTAAAAAAATCTTTTGGTACACATTTCTGTAAGTTGAGGTTTGCGTACTATTATTTTCATTAATTGGATTATATTAGAGTCTGAACGGTCAGATATGAGGGTTAAAAGAGCCACAAAATGTCTTGATCCTTCCCTGCTTCTGGGGAACAACTAGACAGGTGTTTAGAATGGCGTGTAATGACGTGGGGTGTGTGTTTGTTCTTAACCCTTTGCACTCGCTTGCTTTTTTCTCGATTCCTTTATTCTACTCGGGATTTAATTTTTTAAACACCCCAGATTTTACAAAGCGCGGCAGTAGAAAAAACTGGAGTTTCTTTTCATACAAACTTATTTATTTGGACTTTTTTATATTTCAAATTATTGATACATTCAAAGAGTAATTTTAATCTCGACATCCGAGTGCAAAAGGTTAATATTTTAATGTGTGTCTTTTGTGGTCAGGGGAGTGATATGCTATTGGAGGTTTCCTTTCTGAGGAATCCAGCATCAGTGATATAGTTTCCTTACTTATCCTTTTATCCCAGTGAAATTCCTGGCTTTACCTTCTGCCAGAAAGACAGACTTGGGATGTGGCCATCAGTACATTTTATGGGGCTGTGTTAAAGTATGTATTTTCTTTTTTAAAAAATATTTTTATTTCAGAGAGGAAGGGAGAAGGAGAGAGAGATAAAAACATCAAAGATGAGAGAGAATCATTGATTGGCTGCCTCCTGCACGCCCAAGACTGGGGATCAAGCCTGCAACCCAGGCATGTGCCCCTGACCAGAATCGAACCCGGGACCCTTCAGTCTGCAGGCCGACGCTCTATCCACTGAGCCAAACCAGCTAGAGCAAAATATGTATTTTCTTCTCTGATGGCGACGTTCCCCTCAGGGCTTTAGGTGGGGGCACGCGTGTGTGAAATCAGTGTGCAGTGCAAAAGCATTTCGGTGGCGGGTAGGGAATTGACCACCGCGTTCCTGCTGGTTGGCGATTGTGCCAGTTTCGAAACACATTCTGGTGGGTGACACATTCGGTCAAGAGGTGTTCATAAGACATTGCTAGTTTGCAGCTTTAATATGTAACCCCAAAGTTAATGAATTTTAAAGCTGCATCGTGCTTTTAATAAACACCTTTTATTTACAGGGGTGGTTTTACAGGAAGCTCATTCCACGGTGACATTTGTGGGGCAGAGGGTGCAGGTGGAGGTGTTAGGAAATCGAACATTATTCTGTGACCAGAGGGGCACTGGTGGACCTTACAAAGCACCTGGTGAACCCAGGATTCAAAATTTATCCACTCGATTAATGTGTCCTTACTTCCTGTCCCTTTGCCCGGCTGTTTTACCTGCTACAGAAGCAAGCGTCTCAGTTCCTGCTTCAGTAGAGCAAGGTTCCAGTTAGGAGACTCCTCCTCCATCCTGTCCCTGAGGAAACTCCAGCCTCGGAGTGTCCCCAGAGGTGAGCACAGGGGCACTGTCTGCCCCTGGAGGTCAGGACTGATAAGCCCTCTGCTCTCAAGCTCCTTGTGCCTCAGGATGTTGATTGATTGACAGGGAGGGAGGCCTGGCTCCCAGCACCGCCTGCACTCTGTTCCACAGATGCCGGCTCTGGGTCAAGTGGGAGCTGTGTGCTGGCTGGTGTCTGCCATGGTGAAGGGGCCGGTGTGGAGGTGATGAGTTGGAAAGTCCTGTAGAGTTTGAGGACTGAAAGGGCAGGTTTGTGACCTCTTCAGAGGCGATAAGTAGAGAATAGGGGACCAGACTGCTGACCCCTCTCTTCTCCTCCCCTGCTCCTTCCCTGTGGCCAGACCACCTGGTGGCTGTAGGCGTCTTCCCTGCTGGGCGGTCCTGGTGGTGGCCCCCCTGTGGCAGCCGTGGGAGGGTCAGCCTGTGGCCAGCCGCTATTCCCCTGCAGACCCCCTTTGTGGAGTACCTGCCCCCTGCAGAGCTGGTGGGGCTCCAGTGCCGCCTCCTAATTTAATTAATTCATCTTCAGGGGTTAACGGTGCACGTACCACCTTTAACAAGAGACTGTATGGGAGATCTGTGGGCTCCCCCTAGGACCCCCCACAACTAAGCATGAAAGTGCTTAAATAACGAAATCACATCACACCCAATTACTTTTCTTTCTTTAGCCAAAATCTTAGTTTGGTAGGAAAAACAGATCCTAGAATCTCCTGTTTTAGGGGATGTTCCAGAAAGCAAATGTTGGTTGCTTTCAGTGGTGGTGGGCCTCTGACTGTTACAAACTCGCAGTAGCTGAACCAGGGCATATTCTGCTTCTGTGGAAATCAGCCTTCAGGGCCTGAAGATGGAGGCTCACGAGGGACCTGGCACCGAGGCTCGCGAAGGTTTATATGCCCCTTGACGTCCCGGCTGGCAGGCACGCGACTGGCTGCGCTTCTCCGTGTTGCCCTGAAACTGCTTGTGTCTTTGTGTCTTGCCCTCTCCTTTCCAGGAGGTCCTGCCTTCTTGTTTTGTTTTTTTTTGTTGTTTTTTTTTAAGGTTCATACCCTCTGCGCCCTATTTAACATTTCTGGTACTCTTTCTCAAAATTGTGTTCTTCTTCCAGGTTTTAGCTAAGGTTTTGTGTTTTTCTGATAAACCTTTCTTATCACAACTGACTTTCCCTGCTCTGAACGCCATCTGGACTCAGTGGTGTCCATAGCAGGGGTGGTACCCTCAGATGCTCCCAGGGACAGGCAGGTGCTGAGCTGAGGGAAGGGGGCCGTGTGGGTCAGTACAGCGGAGGGGCCCTGGGCCCCTGGAGGACTTGCTAACCAAAGGGTTGCTACTGTCAGGAGTGTTCGCCCAGTGGTTGTTTCAAGGGAAACAAACTATTACTTTGTGTGTGAAAACCTTAGGTTTCTCCCAACACTGTTCAGCCACAAACAAACCATTTTCCCTGACGCCCAGCTTTGGTGAAGAGCCACCAGTAGGCAGCTGCTGCCTGCCATCCCCAGAGGCCTGCCACGCCAGGGCCTTTGGCTGTCCTTGTTCGGTCCAGAGTCTCACCTGACCAGTAGGTTGTAAACTCCTTAAGGTTATGGGCTAGATCTTATCCTAATTTGTATCAGATCTTAGCACAGAAGACATTGTAGAAAAACACTCAATTACTGTTTGTTAAATTTGTCATCTGTCGGGTGCTAAGGGACAAAACTTAGACCTGCATTCAAACTAGCCATGGGCCGGGGTGAGGTGTGTGACTGGCCACGGTGGAGGGGTGCATCCCAGGGGACTCCTCTCAGTTGTCTGCAGCAGCAGAATTCAGAGGCCGCACTGATTTCCATCGCGGTTTTAGCTGATTTTAAGGAGTCAAAGTCGTTGGTGCCTCTGGGGTCCTTACATGGCTGGTGTGTAGTATTTAGACTCGTTTGCATACCTCGTTTACGTAGAGAACTATCTATGTAACATTTTCAAATAATGAAGTAACTGTGATTTATTACCGACTTTCTTAAATATAATTGACCCAAAGCTTACAGGATGAGCTGTATGTATCGTATCGAGTTAATATCTCAGTGACTTTTGCCTTTAATCGTTTGCAGAAAGTGTTTCTTTCTCCGAGTCTCAGTCTAGGGTGTCTTGCTGAGCTTACTGAAGAGCGATGGCCGCACATTCCGGGCCTTCTCCTGGTGGGGATTTTGGAGCGAGGAGGCCAGAGGGGTGATTCTAGTTTAAGATGCAATTTCATTCTAAATGTAAGCCTTCAACCGTTTGTACGCCATAAGCGTCTATAGACGCAAGCGGCGGACTTTTTAAAATTAAACTCAAAATATCGTGGCAGTTAACTGGTTAATGTGGATTATCAGGCTGTTTAGTAGTGGCACTTGGTTAATGAGGGGAAACATCACAGTAGAAAAGATAAGGACATCTGATATTCTAGATTTTAAATAAATCTCTTTTCTCATACAACCTTATACTGTGGGTCTGGGGAACATAATGTGGTGATTTCAGTGGGCCTAGATGTGTACTGTGCATAATTCCTCAGAGGGTAAAAATGCAGCAGAAATAGCCTTCGGAGCATAAGGGATTGAATAACTTACAAAGTTGCATGCTCTCCTCGCTCACTCGCAGCCTTGACATTTGAAAGCACTGCTCTCTGTCCTAGGAACGCAGGCGACTCCTTTTAAAATGGCGGCAAAGATGCATTTCCTGAGGGTAAGGAGCAATGTCCACCGGAGTCCACAGTTTCCGAGAAACACGAGGCTCGCGGCAAGGCCTGGGCCCTCAGTAGCGCTCCATAGTTGGGTCATTGGATTGCATCTGAAAGCTTAAAATATGCAAAGTGCGGTGCCGCTCAGGAGTCCAGGCAAGGTTGAGTAATGGGAAATAGCCTGGCCTGGCCACCCAAATGAGTATGAAAACCTCCTCCTTCCTCAGGGAGTGCTGGCCACAAAGTGAGGACCAGTTCCTTCCACAGTGAATTATGATTCCTATTAACGTTGAAATACAACCAGAGCCGTGCTGTGCTTCCCGAGAGAGGTTTGTCTGCATCGGGGGCCTGTGAGCAGTGCCTGCTGTGAGGACAGTGCGAATTATGTTGTCCAGGGATGCGGGCCCCTTCCTCACTGGACCCACTCCACGCAGACGGAACCTTCCATCCCTCGGCTTCCCAGGAGCCAATTCATAATTCTCACCGCCAGTTTCTTTCGTGGTTCTGGGTGTAGGAAGGTGCTGGCCAGATTCTGTAAATACTGATGAAGCCTCCAGAGTTACACTCAGGGGGCCTTTGTTTCAGGAGTGTCTTCCTGGTGAACTGAGTTTCCCAAGCCGTTCCTCTGTGGGATGGTTAGAACTTTGTGCGCCTAAAAGACGTGGGCTAATATCCGTGTCCATCGCCCACCACGTTTTTTAACAAAGGTCTTGAGTTATTGGGAAATGCAAATTTATTGTTAAAATCCACGTTTCTCATCCAGGTGCCATTTCACTTTAAGTATTTGTTGATTTCATGGTTTAGAAGTATTGGTGCCCTCTCCGTGACTTAGATTCGGCACAGCGGGGCGGGCATTTCGGTGATGGTGGAAGCCTCTGTCCACAGGGTGTGGTGTGGCCCACGTGCGGCTGAGGAATCCTCGCACGAGTGCGACTGAGGAACTGAATCCTTAATTCGTCCAAATAGTAACAGTGTTGGCCGCGTGGCTAGTGGCCACTGACTTGGACAGCACAGGGCTGCGTCATGGGGGGCGGGTGTGTGTGTTTCTCAGCGGCTCGAAGCCTTCACTCTTCTGGTTCGGTGGTTCCGGTAGGGGGTTTGTTAGGAAAAATGCTCAGCAGGCCGATTGTGTCACGCACTGTTAAACAGTTTGCTTTTCAGACAGATAAAACCCGGATAAAACTTGAACTGTTCTCGCCAGAGGTGCCTCTTGCGTGAGCTGCAAAGGGTGGGCCAACGGTCATCTTTCAGCAGATTAGCGGGAAGAAGATCCTTGGCCGGGCTCAATTGTTCAAAGATTTGTGCACCCTTTTTACAAGAACAGGGACAATTTGTGTTATGACAGTGGCTGACAAAATGTTTAATGAAAGCTGCAATTGGCAGTAACTAAATTCCCTGAGGTTTCTTTCCGCTCCTCTTGCTACTGGAAGGTGCAGAAATGCTTTTGACAGCATCTGTCCTGCTGACAGATGACTTGTTTTGACAGGAGAATCTGAAACCTTCAACTTCAGGCACATTCAGATGTCCAGCTGGGTGAGGGCTGCTCATGTTTGTAGAAATAAGTGAGGGCTTTAGATTTGTGTGCATGGCAGCTGCCACCTAAAGGAAAGTCCTCATTAAAGGGTTTTCACTGATTAACTCTTTGTTCTTGAGAACTAAGATGAGAATTCACATCCCTCTTGTACAGTTCTTGGGCTGAATAAATGTAGTTCATTAATCACTGAAAAATGAGTGTCAGTCAGCATAGTAGTCAAAGGGTTAAGAAAACTTTATTTAAAAATTGTTCTGAAAAAAGTAAGCCATTGTTGATAACATTATTTACAATAGCCAAAAGATGGAAACAGTTCAAATGCTCATCCACTATTAAAATGATAAAATGTGTTACACACACACACACACACACACACACACGAGTATTATTCAGCCCTGAAAAGGAAAGAAATTCTCACATATGCTACAACGTGGGTACACCTTAAGGATATCATGTGAAGTGAAATAAGCCAGAAACAAGGACAGATACTGTATGGTTTCACTTTCAGGAAGTACCTAGAGTTGTCACATTTCATAGAGTCAGTCCAATGGAGATTGCCAGGCCCAGGTGGGGCATAGGGGAGGGTGGGGAGTTAGTGTTTAAGAGGTACTAAATTTCAGGGACAAGATGAAGAAGTTCTAGGGATGGCTGATGCTGATGGTTACACAACAGTGTGGATGTGCATTGGACTGTACACTTAAAAATGGTTAAGATGGTGCATTTTATGTTATCTGTATTTTACCACAATAAAACAACATCATGCTAGCAGTTTGTCTCCCTGGAATGAGTAAACAAGAAAATGCCTCTGAGGATTTTATTTCAGATTATAGTCCTCAGGGAGCATCTATAATAATAAAAGCGTATATGCTAATTAGACTGGACGTCCTTCCGGGCGAAGCTGGGGCTGCAAGGGAAGCCTGGGTCCTGGGTGCCGGAGGGAAGCCGGTGCTGGCAGCTGGGGGAAGGAAGGCCTACTCTTGCATGAATTTTGTGCATCGGCCTCCAGTACAGTAAATATTCCCCCATGTCCTTGTTGACCAACAGTTTGTCCAAGTGGCAGGACTAGTCCCTCCTCAGACTGAAAGCTCAGGCTCACAAGTGGGAGCCGCCCCGGGGTCTGCGCTGCATTAGCTGTCGCCTCTGCAGTCGCTGCGGGCCTCCCAGAGGATGCCCGTTAGCCAGTCTGCTCCACTCCCATTGGCTGGTGCACAGCTTCCCTACTGCATCGGAAGGCGAAGGCCTCACCTCCAGGCTGACCAGTGAGAGCTTAAGCTCCACGGACAAATCCGTTCATCTTCCTCACTGCTCACTGGCTCTCAGGGCTCGGGCCCGATGCTGTTTGGCTTTGTGATAGACCAGCTTATGGAAGACCCTTTTCACGTCGCCTTAGTGACTTCAGTCCAGATAGTGTAAAGTGAGGCTGCCAGTGGATTGCCCAAGACCCAGCTCCTGTGACCCAGCTCCACCCCTGGCTACACACACAAGCCAGGAACAGCCACTCGTTTTGAACCCGATAGCCCCAAGAGCTGTGGGTAGGTGAGAGCTTGGAAACTGGTGGCCTCAAGCCAGATGTCGTTTGCAGATATATTTGTTTGGCTCATCTAGGGTTACTTTCTTTATTTTTTTGAGAATTGAAAAGACTTCATGTGAGAATTCAGAGTTTGAGCTTCTCTTAACCATGGAGGAGCCTAGTCTGCACTGGCTTTGGGCAGGCAGGTGGGCACTGCCGTGTCCCTCAGTCCACGCCTCGGGGTGGCCGTCCACATGGCTTGTCTGCACCCCCCGGCTCTTGCCTTTGTGGTTTCTGAGTCTCTCTCTGATGTCTCCTCCAGCTCAACACCTTCCATCACCTGTGCTAATGTCAACTCATTCCAGTCACTGTAAACTCACGGATCTCTAGACACAGACACGATATTTTACGTGCCCCCACCTCCCCTTTATGATAACGTGCTGAAAGCAGAAGACAGTTTCAGTCCGTCTGGTCCTTTTTCTGATGTGGGCGAAGTCTCTCCATTTGTGGATTTTCTTTTCCGAGTCTAACCAAGTGCAGACAAGCTCACACTTGACTTTGGTATGTGGTTTTAAAAATTACCACCTTCAATTTTTTTATAGTAACATAATATCTAGACAAATTGCTTTTCATTCAGGCCATGCCCCAAACACAGATGTGCCATTATTGCACGTGTGGTTTGACTTTCATTTAGATGAATGTCTTGGGTTGGCAGTGAAATGGCTATCAGCTCTAGGCTAGTATTGATAGGGATGTCGCTGGCGTAAGTTTAAAAGGTAGTTGCCCCTTTTGTGACATTGTGCCCCTTAAGAGCTAGACTTTAAACCCGTGATTAGTAGCACTGTTAGTTGGCAGCAATGCCAGTGAACTGATGGCTGAGATGAAAACGTTGGCCTCGCTGGCTTCCGCAGGACGGCATGTGCTGTGGCCGGAGCAGGGTGCGCTGTGCAGGAAGGACCCGACGGGACCACATCTCTGTGGCTTCTGTTCCCGTGGATTAATTAACCTCCTCTGGGGGAGGGTGTGCTCTGAGGAGCTCACCTGACCACACACTTCCCAGCTTGTTGCGTGTCTGCCTCTGTGGGTACAGCTGGGAGTGCGGGGGAGAGCGATGTGACTCTGAATGATTGTGACGGTGCCATCATTTCGAGAAGGCCGGACACGTGTGGCTTTCCTGCCTTTGGTTAGCACCAGCCACACATTTCTGTGCCCGTGGCTCCTCTCTCCTGTGTGACTTGGTCACTCCGGTATGTATTCATTGGTAGGAGGAGCGCCGCTTTGTGATTACGATCTTACAGTGTTCACTTTCTCGGGTGCCTTCAGCTCTGACTAGACACGTGAGCGATTTCCACTCTGAAGTTGTGCAGACAGAATTTCTCAGCCTCTGAATATAACTGTTGACTTAGGGCTGGATAGTTGATTGTTGTTAAGGGCTGTTCTGCTCATTGTGGGATGTTAGCACCCTTGCCTTCCATCCTCAGTGCCATAGCCGCCTTCCCTTCCTTGCAGTTGTGACAACTCAAACTTACTCCAGACATTGCTTATGTCCTCCCTGAGTGAGAACCAGCGCTTTTAGACAACAAAGGGTCAGCCCTCCACCCCATCTTTTTCTTTGCTATTGCTTGATGGTGTTTGATGCATTAGAAAGACATTGATTAAAATGCGCCCTTTAATTTTTTTATGTTTTTTTTTAGGTAGGTATGTTTTAAAATTTTTTTCTTTATTGATTAAGGTTATTACATATGTGTCCTTATCCTCCCATTGCTCCCCTATCCCCCCACTCATGCCCTCACCCCCCTGGTGTCTGGGTCCATTGGTTAGACTTATATGCATGCATACAAGTCCTTTGGTTGATCTCTCCCCCTTTAAAACAGCCCTGGCCTTGATAGGGTACAAAGCATGTAGACCAGCACACTTGAATGTAGGCAGCAGGCTGGCTTACTTTAGAATTTCTTTCATGTTGCTAAGTGACTAAATGGTATTGATTAAAATTCATTTTAGTTTAGCCAAGCTCAGATGATTTGAGATTTTCACAGGGACTTGTTTATGGATGCAAGTGGCAGGAGGTACAGCTATAAAGATCGGTGTCAGTAAGGTTATTTAAAATAATGTGTGCGATAAGGCAATCATTATTTTGTTTGGGGGTGGAGTAGAAGATTCCTGAATTTTGGGTGTGTTGAAATTTTGATTCAGCTGTTTTGTTTTTTTTCTTTCTTTCTTTTCCTCTCCCTTTACCAGAAACCTGAGTTACAACAAACTTTCCGAGATTGATCCTGCAGGTTTTGAGGACTTGCCAAATCTACAGGAAGTGTGAGTGTTTTCCCCAAACCTCTCGGGGGTTGGAGGGATGGAGAGCTCCTCGGGAAAACCCTCTCCTGCACGGGTCTGAGCTTCTGAGAAGGAGCGTCGTGGTAAGGTTGTGGGAGGCAGGTGTACTGCTCCCCCAGTGCTCCCTCGCTGCAGCCATCTCTTCCTCCTAGGCTGTCAGTGATGGTGTCAGAGGCCCGTAGGTACGGTTTCCTGGAAATCACAGAACATGTGGGTCTAGGGGAGGCCCCTCCCTTGTGGGAAGCCCTGGGGCCAGCTGGGTTAGCACACCTGGCTGGTACTTCCCCACAGTTCCCAGGAAACAAAGGACAGAAGAGTGGACAGTAGAGGCTTACCTTTTCTGTCTCCTCCAGACAGAGCTGGGCATGCTGCCCGCGGGGCTCAGGCCGCTACCTCTTGCAGTGTCCTTTAAAGCAAGCCACAGTATTTTTTCTTCTTTATAATGTAAAGAATTCTGCTTTAAAAATGGGTGTTAGGATTATTAGGAATTTTAGTTCCACAGGGACTTTAGGACACTTTCACATAAATCATGCATGCCCACTGCAGAAAATTGGAAGCTGTAGAAATATGTGAAGACTGATGAATTAAAGTCACCAGTATTCTTACCCAGACATAACCATGGTGAGCACTTAGTGAAAACATGCACCCCTGCACATGGAAGTTTGGAATCAGGCTGTAGACACAGCAGTCATGGCAGCACCCAGCTATACCTTTGGTGATGCTATCCTCACACGGACACTATGATGATATAAATAATTTCTTTACAACAATTTCCCCCACTTTACAGAAGAGCTAAGTACACTGGGAGAAGCTAAGTACACTTGTGCAGTGTTACATGGTTGGTATACCTGAGAGCTGAACTCAAATCCATTTGATTCCAAATGTTCTGCATTTAACCCTACAGTGGCACCACCTACCGTAAATTCCCATGTCCCTCACTAACCCGCAGCATTCAACTGAAGGTTTTCCAGACAGAAAATCCAGTGTTTGACAGCTTGCATCATTGCATCTTTCTACACCATCTTCTCATTCTAGGCCCAAGCATTTCCTCCTCCTCCTCCAGACCCACGCTGGCCTCCAAGTTCAGCCTCTCTCCTCCCCTGCAGGTGGCTCTTCCCTCCCCTGAGGTCCCAGTGCATTTGTAGGCATTTGTAAGCAGGACGGCAGGTGAGACCGCCCCTCCTGTGCTCCCTCGGGGCTGTGCCTCCTCCCCTGCCTCTGCTGACACTCGGGAAGGTGGGCCGTGCTGGTCACTGTGCTGAGCACTACACTCCTCACGGTCACTCATACTTTCTCCAGACACCTCTGGGCAGCACCACCTTCCCGCGTGTGGGAGTCGTAAAGGCAGGGTTGCATCATATGGATGCAATACGGTAGAGCGGGAGAAACACCCTTCGTGGGAGCAGACAGACCTGGGTTGAGGCCTGGTCCTGTCCCTCAGCGGACTGTGCCCTGGACAAGACACAGTGCCTCAGCGCCTCCTTTTGCCCTTCCGCAGTGTGGACATAGCTGCGCATTATTGCAGTTGTTACTGCTAATTGGACATGACATCCACGGCCTTGCACGTGGGAAGGACTCACTGAAAGTTATTTCTCTTCTGCTTCCTTCTAATCCCATAGCCACTCAAGCTGGGTGCATTGTTACAAACAAACCCTTGAGGGCCCATAGGTTGAACTGGGACCACCTCCGTCCCTGGTGTCACCCTGGGGTGGGTGAGACAAATTCCCCAGTGCCCAGAGCGGTGTAACTTCCCACGGAGGGCTAATGCCTGGTGGGGGCAGAAAGAGGCTGTCGGGAGTGAGGCGGGGGGAAGGATATTGAAGAAAAAAATCGGCTGCTTCTAAGTGGACTGGCTCAGGGTTTCCCAGGAGCTGTCAGCTCTTCCAGCCCTGCGAGCCCTCGAGTGGAAACCTCGGGGAGGGGACGCTGGCTGGCGCTGCAGGCGGTGGTGTCTTAGCGGTGGTTTTATTTTGGAGGCCGGGACCACAGAACACCGCGGCCGGGTTGAGAGAAGCGAGCCTGCTGGAGGCCCCTGGGGGCCATGAGGACATTTGTGCAGCTGCTGCGGGCCCCACGGCTTCCCCGCCCACAGCTCAGAGGAAAGCCCACCAGGAGGGCCTCCGCCAGGGTCGCGGTGGCCCGGCTCCTCTGTTAATAAGGGGCTATTTATACCGTCCCCTAAAACTGCGCTGGGATCACATTACTGCCACCTCCCGAGAAGGCTGCATGCGGGTGCTGCCTGGCTTTCCCGGCCCTTGACCTGCTAGTAAAATGTTCCCGTGGGCCCCGCCTGCAGGTGTTTGCTCCCCAGTGTGTGGGCGCTGAAGGGAGGGCTGGAATAATGAGGGTGTCATTTTGAGGCACTGCTTTTTGGCTGTGAACCACCGCCACCTAGTAAGCATTTACTCTGTGTCTGGCTCTGTCCTAAGGTGTTAGGTGTAATTATTTCGGCTGGATCCTGCCCAAAACCTATGCAGTTGGTAAAACCCCCTCCTAATAATCCTGCTGCTCTCACAGTGGCTGGGCCCCTGCCTGAAGGCAGGGTGATCCTGCAGCTCCTGCCTCGGTGGCGGGACTTTCATGGGCCCAGCAGGTGACGTGCCGGCCCAGAGCCCGCACAGGGAGCGCCCGCCTGACGGGAGCTTCACAGTGAGGTTTCACGGTGCTGACGCGTCTTTCTGGCCCTGTGGTGCACAAACTGCATGCCATACAGTCTTGCCAGTTATAGTAAGTATGCGTATTCTCAAGGGCCTAAAAGCACTAATAATGATGGCTATTGATTAAGTGACCCTGATCCCCAAACCTATGCTCCTACCTATTATTTATGACTTTGAAGAAATAAGACTAACCCAAGTCCCAACTCCCTGCCCAATTTTGACTATTATTAATTGCAGCTCTCTTTGTGTTTGGAAACAACTGAAGTGTCTGAATAGCGGAATGGCTAAATAAATTATGGGTCATCCATGCTGCTCCTGCCAGCAGAGGAGTGCTCTGCAGCATGTTAAAGGAGTGATGGAGGTTTTAAGATCCATGACTGAGGGAGAAACTGGGTCAGAACCGCCTCTGTGAGACACGAGCATCTGTGCACAAGAAAAGCATGTGCTCCTGGTGGTGGGCAGCGGAGCTTCCGAGAGGCACACCAGAGGACCAACGTGCAAGGGAGCTTTATTTTTAACTGTGTATTCCTGGCATTCCCTTTTGAAAGGGGTGGAAAATTTTATTGTGTGCTTCTGTCAGCTATTCAGTAAATAAATAAATTAATTAATTAAACAGAAAACAAGAAAAGCTCCCAAGCTCTAGAACCCAAACTGTTCCTTGGGTGTTTTTTATTGTTGGTTGCAGTCTAGTTTGATTGGGTGATAAGGTGCTCTAGGTGGCTCTTCCCCAAGCACTGGACTAGTAAGAACTCCTTTAACCACGTCAAGCAAAGGGCCGTTCTGGACACAGCTGAGGAGCTGAAGGCTGGAACTAGGAAAGGCCCACGTGTTGGTGCTGCCCGGGGCCGGGCGGCCCCTGCTACCCATTTGCCTAGTCACACTCTCCCAGCTCAGGGTGGGCCACGGTGCTGAGTCATGGTCCGGGATCATTAGGAAAAGATTCCGTTATAGAAGCCAGACATTGTAGGGGATTGTTAGGGCCTGGATGGCAGCGGATTGGAGGGTGGGGGTAAAGGGCAGAAGACCACAGTTCTAGAGTTCAGAAGATTTTGTTAAACAGTCTTCAATCTCTGCAGTCTCCTTCCTGGCAGAGACCGTGCGGGCCTCCCCAGGGCCCTTTCCCGGCGGGCCTGACGGGGCTATTTTTGACCAGTCTCTATTTCAGTCTGGCAAGCGGGTCGTGTCACAGAGCCAGTTTGGCCTCCACTGCCTTCTGCGGATAGTATTCTTGTTTCAACAGGGAACAGGGCGGACAAAGAAAGCCCCACTGGGGAGCTGACAGACGTACATTTAGCTAGAGGTTCTTTTTCAGAGACGTGATCGAGAGGGAAGCTGGCCACCACCTGTCCTTCTAAATCAGGCAGCCTTGTAGATGAGAGCTGGGAGTCCTGCTCCGCCTGTTGGCTCTGGGCTGCCCCCCCCCCCCCGCCCCACCCAGATGCCCTGTTTATCTTTAGTACTGCACCTGTGCACTCCGCTTCCAGCAGTTTTGTCAAGACTCGAACTTTTATCATGATGTCCCTTTTCCTTGTTCACTTATGTCTATGAACTTGGGTGGAGCAGCTGATTGTGTGCAGGAGGCTGCCCGAGACCAGGCTCGGTCAGCAGAAGTTCCTCTGCAGGGAAGTCCACCCTGTTTGGTTCAGGTTTAAAGTCAAGTCAGACCCTGAGCTGAAACAACTACCATGTCCGCTAAGGGAGTAGGAGCTCTCAGCTCGCTGGCCTTTTCGCTGTTGGTCTCCTCCGATTTGAAACTGCACTTGGGTTCAGCTCCTGTCTATGACCCTGGGGTAGTGACTTGAACTGAAACCCGAGCTGGAGAACTTACCTATGAGGCAGGACTAGTAATAGAACCTGGTACCTCACTCAGGGTTGTGATGATGAAGTTACCTGATGCATGTGGAGTGGTTGCTCTAGTTATAAAGAAATAGAGGGTGATGCTTAGGAATCTAGAGTTTGGGGTTAGATTCTCAGGGCCACTGGCACTTACTGCTCATGCCCATCCTCAAATTATTTATTATCTCAGTGTTTCAGTGTCCTCATTGGAACAATAAAAATGTCCCTGGGAACTACCCTCTAGGGGTCTAAAGATGAGTTAATGCATTGGCGAGCTCTCAGAGCTATGTCTGGCACATAGTAAGCCCTCAATAAGTTGGCTGCTGCTATTAAATTGCTATTATCACCATCATCTGTGTCTTAGAATAAATTCTAAGAGAAGTGAAGAGTTCTTAAGCAGGCTTGCTCTGACAAGATCTGAGGGTCTCCTTTAGTAATAAGTGCATTGATGGTACTATAACATTTATTAGTAGATTCAGATGATGGAGACTGTTCAGTATCCCTATACCAAGATGTGAAATGGAGGAGAGAAAGGGGAAGCAGAAACCATTTGATTTAGAGGAGTCAGATAAGAAACTGTTAAAGTGATGGGTTGTCCACTTCAGCACACAGACAAGGGCCCTTTAATTGGAGAAAGGATTTTCCACATGATACGGATCTGCTTTCTCTCTCCCACCCAGATGCTTCAGTCGTGAAGCTATTGAAACAGACATGCTGTGTCCCATGGCCCAGTAACTGCCAGGCTTCCTCTCTAACTGGCTTTGGCACCGAAGAAAGCCAATAGGACAGTTCAAGGCCTTTTTCTTCCTTTTTTTTTCTTCTATTCATTTCTATACAAGATGGCACACAGTCAGATTATTCCATTCAAGCAAATGCTAGCTGTATACTTGTCTAACTACAGCTGGATTTTAGTGCCCTCGTCTTCAAACAGTGACAAGATGGACTATAATATAGGACAAACTCCCTTAAAAAAATGAGACTAAGATAACCCAGCTTTACCCCCCTTGATTCTGCATCTCAGATACAATTTCTTTTCAGCCTGTCACTGGCAGGAAGCCTGACCACTGGGCTTTGGCTTTCTCAAGGATTTTGGGCTCACTTCACAAGTGTGATTTTGGATGCTCTTCCCAGATTTGGAAATACATGTCCATGTAAGGAGGCCAGATTGCAGCCTCTGGGGGCAGCCTGGGTGAGCTGTGTTTTGGTTTGCAGGCTTCCCCTTCCATTGAAAGATGTGAACTCTGGAAATACAGATTTAGATGTTCCAGCAGAAAAGGGAGGTTGGGAAGAGAGCAGCTCTGGTCTGTGGAGAATTTTCAAAATGTCCGCATGTACATATGTGTCTATGCATGTACTCCTGGGAAATGTCCGTGTGCACAGATGTGTGTTTGTACTCCTGGGAAATGTCCGTGTGCACAGATGTGTGTTTGTGTATGTACTCCTGGGAAATGTGTCTGTATGTATGTACTGGGAAATGTCTATGTGCACAGATATGTCAGTGTGTACATACTCCTGGGAAATGTGTCTGTATATATGTACTCCTGGGAAATGTCCGCATGCACAGATGTGTCAGTGTGTACATACTCCTGGGAAATGTGTCTGTGTGTAAGTACTCCTGGGAAATGTCCGCATGCACAGATGTGTCAGTGTGTACATACTCCTGGGAAATGTGTCTGTGTGTATGTACTCCTGGGAAATGTCCGCATGCACAGATATGTCAGTGTGTACGTACTCCTGGGAAATGTGTCTGTGTGTAAGTACTCCTGGGAAATGTCCGCATGCACAGATGTGTCAGTGTGTACATACTCCTGGGAAATGTGTCTGTGTGTAAGTACTCCTGGGAAATGTCCGCATGCACAGATGTGTCAGTGTGTACATACTCCTGGGAAATGTGTATGTATGTATGTACTCCTGGGAAATGTCCGCATGCACAGATATGTCAGTGTGTACATACTCCTGGGAAATGTGTCTGTGTGTAAGTACTCCTGGGAAATGTCCGCATGCACAGATGTGTCAGTGTGTACATACCCCTGGGAAATGTGTCTGTGTGTATGTACTCCTGGGAAATGTCCGCATGCACAGATGTGTCAGTGTGTACATACTCCCGGGAAATGTGTCTGTGTGTAAGTACTCCTGGGAAATGTCCGCATGCACAGATGTGTCAGTGTGTACATACTCCTGGGAAATGTGTCTGTGTGTATGTACTCCTGGGAAATGTCCGCATGCACAGATGTGTCAGTGTGTACATACCCCTGGGAAATGTGTATGTATGTAAGTACTCCTGGGAATGTGCTTGGAGGCTTCATCAGAGTTCAGAGAAGCTGGGATCGTAACTAGATGAGAGTCTCCAAGCCCAGCACCCTCATTATTGCACAGATGAGGCATCAGAATCATGCCCATGTCCAAGCCGCTGCGAACTTCACACGCGTGTGTCTCTGGCTCTGGGTCTCAGTGTGTTGCCCTCGCCAGAGGGCAAAGCAGCAGTTCGCAGACAACCGTGTCCCAGATCTGTGAAAGCACCCAAGAGGGGGTGCTCTTTCCTCCTCAGACCCTCCCTGACTGTCCCGGTCCACAAGGATCATGGTCCCTGGTGGTCGTGGGCACCTCTCTCTGTAGCATGCATCTGGCCCGAGTCACTATTTCTTTCTGCTGGTCTTGATTTCTGAGTTAGATTGGCAGCTCCTAGAATAAAAGAGACACCCCTGAGTGTTACTTCTAAACCGTGGACGTGATAGGTAGTATTTGTGACCTCACGGACTTCTCTCCCTCTAAGAACTCGCTTTAAAATTTTTCATCTAATATTCAGAATTTCCATGGCTAACTGAGCACTGTTTTCTGATTTCCCTTGTTAGTACATGATTTGAAACTACTAATTTGAACAATATAAGTGATTATTTTTGTGTGTGTTGTTACAGGTATCTCAATAACAACGAGTTGACAGCCATACCGTCTCTAGGTGCTGCTTCATCGCACATCGTGTCTCTCTTTCTGTAAGTGGTGCATTGGGGCTGGCTGGGTGGTAAGGCTGTGGTGTTAGCCAGCTGACACTTGGTGGTGGGACAGTGCACTTGCTGGTAAAGAACAGCTTTTCTTCTTGGAGCCCTGATGATCATGACAAATGCCTTGCTTGCTGTTTGGGGATTTATAAGAATTAAAACCCGAGTTTTACCTCATCTCTAATTTGGGGAGAAATTAGTCTCTTTAATGCCCAGAGGGACATGGCATTAAACTTTTTGGTCCTAGAGGTGAAGCCCCTGTTGGGTGAGTACACTGGTTAGAGGAAGCTCTGTGGATCACATACTGCAGCTCATCTTGGTGCAGTGCACTGGGAACGTGGCTCAGCTCACCTTTATGGCTTCAGAAAAGAAAGTACCCAGACCCCGAATCAACAGAAAAGTAAGGAATTAGCTGTTGTCAGTGTGGGAGAGCAGGCAGCCTGCCGATTATTGTAGACAGCACACTGGGAATGAACCGCTCCAAAGGGACCTGAAGGAGGAGGGAAGGAAGGAGGCCCTGGGGCTGCTGTTGGAGCAGCTGAGACCTCTGCTCCCCTTCAGCAGTCAGGGGGTGGGGCTGGTTTTGAACACACCCAGAAATCTTTCCAGATAAACCCCACATGACCCAACAACCTTCTTCACCAGATCACGGGCAGGTTCTGCAGCAGCACCTCGCTCTGCAGGATGCGTTTCCTGTTTCCTTCTAGCCCTGCATGTTTTTATTTGATTTTGATTTTGCTGGCGTTGTAATTCATTTGCTCACCTGTATGTGTCTTCACACCGAGGCGCGGCAGATTGAGCAGGGACTTGGCAGGAAGGCACCCTCGCGCGATGCGGGTGTAGCGTGCACATCTCTGGCTTCTGCTGGCAGCCGGCCCTGTGTTCAGGAGGTGCCCCATCCTTGCGTAACACTGCGTTGGGCTTAACTCTTTCAAGACCCTGGGGTTGTGGAACAGGGTTAGAGTTTTGCCCCAGCTCTGTGTCCCGGACAACGTCATCTCTTTGAACCTCGTTTACGGAATGTGTCCTTGATCTGTTTTACACACCGGGCACATGAGGCCAGGTCTGAGGAGAACACCTGGCATTGTGAACAACACATAGTAGGTCTGACAGATGGCGGCTGCTGCTTCTGGCTGGTGGCTAGTTGTCACATGGCCCCGTGTCTGGCAGGAACTCACCTTTGGGCCACAGGATGTGTGGGCCAGTCCTGTTCCTGGAAAGGGCTGGAGTGAAGGCTGTGGCCCTTTGCCCCTGACAAAGGTCTGACTTTTCTTTTTGTCCCATTTAGCCTGTGTGCCCAGCGTCTGGAAGGCATTTCATTGCTGGCTGAAATGAAATGAGTTTCTCCTACCTGTGGCTCTTCTGTTCATAGAGCAGAGAGTGGAAGATGCTGCTTACAGTATGGTTTCTCTCCCTGGCTGATATGGCACAGCTGGTTGAGCATCATTCCATGTACTAAAAGGTCACTGGTTTGATTTCGGTTAGAGCACATGCTGGGGTTGTGGGCTTGATCCCCAGTAGGGGGTGTGCAAGAGGCAGCTGATGAATGTTTCTAACATCAGTGTTTCTCTCTCTCCCTGTCCTTGTCTCTCTTAAAAAAAATGTATGGTTTCTGGACCAACAGTGTCATCAGTGCCAAGCTCCTTAGAAACCCAGAGCCTCAGGCCTCATCCCAGCCCTACTGGGTCAGAAGCCACTTTGACAAGGTCCCCTGGTCTTTTGCCCACTCATTCAAGGTCAGAAGCACTGCCTCCACTCCCCTGCTCCTGACTTGGTGGGAAGCCAGGGCCACAGGGAACACCTTTGTGCTACCAACAGGAAACAGGCTCCCTGAGTTCCCAAAAGTTGCAAAACTGAGCGGTGGAACTGAGACTGCCCTCCAGTGCCTGTTCTGCCCCCATGCACTGGGCGCAGGAGTGTGGTGGCAGGTGACTCTGAACCACCTCGGGCCAGAGACGGGCAGGACCCTCCCACTCCCAGCCGGGCCTGTGCATCACGCCTTGCTCGGCCGACTGAAAGTACATTTCTGTTTCTTGGCCCAAGTGCCCGGAGCAGTGGGGCTGGTTGGCCTTGTTCCTGCTATTCCATTAGACGGCGTTAAAATATGTAAAGGGGGGTGCGTGAGGAGAGTCTCTGGTTTTGATTGAGTTTGGAAAATGCAGGTTAGCGTTGGCAGCCACCTCCCTGGCCCGAAGCTGTTGTCCATCGGACTGGACCAGTGATTTCTCCGAA
The DNA here is from genome assembly GCF_027574615.1 of Eptesicus fuscus. Lineage (NCBI taxonomy): Eukaryota > Metazoa > Chordata > Mammalia > Chiroptera > Vespertilionidae > Eptesicus > Eptesicus fuscus. The sequence goes on along the minus strand of NC_072490.1, from coordinate 53,290,577 downwards.
ACTGCAGAATTGGAGGGTCTCTACCCGCTTTTCTCTTGAGGGTCTTGTGTCCCCTGCTCTTGGACCGGGTGCCTGGATGTTGTCCTGCAAAGTTAGGTTAGCCGCATGGCGCCTGGGGAGCAGGATCATCCGTAGTTTTGCTGGTGGGCGTTCCTTTCGCCCTGACGCGGGAAGGCGAAGCGCTGGGCATCTCCGGCCACATGGTGACTCCAGCCGTAGGCTTCGAAGACCATGTTTTACTGACGTGTCTGGTTTTTCAGAACCGTAGAAGCAAAAGGTGTTACGTGTTCAACAGTCATTTAGTCTGCACTTCTGTGCCTCTGCATGGGGCCCAGGGGCCGTCAAAGGGTGACTTGGAGGGGATTCAGCGCCATCCCATTTGGGCAGCCCCGGTACATCTGAAAATGTGTGGGTCAGTGAGCTCAGTCAGCGTTCGCACTGACAGTCCTTAATCTCCAGATTCTCATTCCTGTCTCCTCTCCCCGTGGTGGGCAGGCAGAAGGTGAGAATAGTAATAACCTTGTACAAAGGGACTAGATGGTCGAGGCCATCACAGTCAGAGGGACCAGGACAACGTATTAGGACAGGTGTACAGCTGACCCTTAAACTGCAGGCCCACTCATATGTAGATTCTTTTCAGTGAGCAGTCAGCCCTCCATATCTGCGCGTTTTCCATCTATGGGTTCAACCAACTGCAGATCAAAGACAATACTTCTGGTCTGCAGTTGGGGAGAATGTGGAAGGCTGACTCAGCATTGATCTCTGATTTCATATCAGGGACTTGAGCACCTTTGGGTTTTGGTGTCTGTGGGGAGTCCTGGAACCAGTTCTCGTGGATCCCTAGGGGACTGTAGCTCTACGTGGATTTTCAGCTGCACGGTGGCGGGGTTTGGCGCTCCCTAACCCCTGCGTTGTTCAAGGGTCGACAGGCAGGTGCATTGGGGAAAAGGGTGGACTGGGCACATACCCAGCTCTGCTTCCGATGATGTGACCTGGGACAAACAGCTTTTGTCTCGTTTGCTGAATGAAGGATGAAACACAGTTTTCAAATTTCTTCTGTGACTTGGAAACAGAGTCAGGCAGTAATGTCACAAAAGCAATACTCCGGAGCTGCTGATTGTAGCCGCCTTCGCTGCTTCCTGTGTTTGGCTCCAACACCTGTCAGGACCTTAGCCTGTGGGAGTCTGCTCTTCACTCTGTGCTCAGTGTCCTGTCCCCGAGTCTGAGTGCTCTGCTCCCTGCTCCTGCTCTGCTCCTGGCACCAGGGTCCTCTTCGCCGGGTCAGAGTCGGGAGGGCCTCGTGGGAATAGGGTGTGTTTTGCCTCTGGCTTTACTCTCAGGGCTTCAAGTCATTTTTACACTCTCTGGGGGAAATGGAGTCCTTCAGTAAAATTTCAGGTGGTTACTACGTTCTGATTAAAGGAATCTAATGCAGTTAAAGTGTTTGTCACAGAGCAGATTTATTTCCTGTGTTCTGAGGACAATCCGAAGCTATTTGTCCTTAAGGACAGAAAAGCACTGAACTCAAGGACAGCTTTTCATAGGATTGGGTTGGAGTAGGGAGATAGTTCTCAGAAAAAGCAACAGGCTTTTGTTAAATGGGGGCAGAATCTGCCATTAAATTTTCACATTTGAGAGTTGTTTTTTAATTTGAAGTCCAGGAAACTCAAGTTACGATTCCCAAGGCAACAGACATTTTGTGTGATGCATGACTGACATTTCCGGGGAAGGAAAGTGTCCGCTTTTCCTGTGGCGTTGCTGCGCGTGCATCGTTGAGAAGATGGTCACAGTGGAGAGGGTTGGTTTTCAGTCCTGGGAGTCAGAAGCTGCTGAGACGGGACTTCAGCCTGCACGCAGCAGCTCTTGGTCCCCACATGGCGCTGGAGCGTTTTTCCATGCGGCACTTGGCCGCGTCCGTGAACTTGCAGGTGCTGGTGTGTTTCAGGCCTGTCTTCACCGTGGCCTGTTCACTGTCTCAGACCAACTAGGGATCTAGCCAGAGACTCTTTGCACACAAATACTTGTAACTTTGCAATAGTACTATTAAAATTCCGCAGGTTTATGTTGTATATGAAAGCACATCAAAATACCTCTTCTAATCTTGAGCGGGAAAATTGAAAACCATTTTTTATTGAGATAAAACATAACATAAAACACCATTTTAAACATTTTAAAGTGCATAGTTCAATGACTTTTAGTAATTCTCCAGGTTGTGCAACCATCACTGCTATCTAATTCCAGAATGTTGTCATCGCCCCAAAACCAAGCCCATGCGCTGTGAGCAATCACTCCCCCCCCCCCCCCCAGTCCCCTGGAAACCACTAACCAGAAACTATTTTTTTTAAAGGGAAGTATTTTTCTCTTGTGTTAGCAAATAGACCTGGAAGACTTAGAATATGCATAATTTAAATAAAAGTATCAGAGGTAGATTTGACCACACAGTTATATGTTTTCTTGTGACCTCTTAGCTGAAGAAAAACTGATTAAATAAAAGTGATGGAATATCTAACATCTCGTTATTGTAACTTCTGGAGAGTAGAGTCTAGAAGGAATGAAACCTGGTGTCCTGTCTGTGACCCCACTCGGAGCTGCGGGTGGGGTTGACGGGGCTGGAGGCCGTGAAGGATGGAGGCTCTTCCTGGCTGGCTCTGCTGGGAAGTAAAATCAATACAACCCTTAACTCCCCTTGGGCCTCGCAAGACTCTGAAAAAGTGCGGCCAAATCAGTCTTCTTTACAGCTCATTAATACGAAGATCAATTCACATCAAAGCGTAATTAAAGAGCGGGCACCGAGGACTCGCCGCCACTGCTCACCGGCCCTCCCCCCAAGTACGAGAGCGAGGGGGGACCCAGAATCAAATGCCAAAAACTAGGATTGGCTCAGGACCCGGCTGAGGCCTTTAGTAATCAGGAGTAAGCGCAGGTGGAATTACACAGAGCAATAAAGAGTTGCTGGGCATCCCTGAAACTGCATGAGTGTGTGTGCGTGTGTGTGTGTGTGGGGGGGGGGGGGGGCGTGTAGGGCAGATGCAGTCTCCCCGAGGAGCTGGGGTGAGGCCTCTTGTCTGTCTCTTCACTAAGCTCCCCTTACAACTTGCTCTGTGTTATCTCTCCTGGAGGAATGTCATCATTTGCAGACAAAATAGAGAATTGAAATGTTTTTTACACACAATGTTTATTCCCAGAAGTATGAAATAATGTGTCCAAAAATGGTGAGTGTGATCTTGGATGGTGAAGCTCTTTGCAAATGGAAACATAGCTGCACCCATGGGGCCTGTAGGTGTGTGTACACGGTGAGCTGGACAGAGCAGCTCTCCCCCAGGGGACAGGGGACTCGTTTTTCCTGGGGGCAGTTTGCTGGACCAGCCACTAATCATCAGTGCAGTTGTGGACAGAGTCATTTTGGTGGTAGACAGTGTGGAAATGGGCAGCCCTCACCCCATTCTGCTTTAGAGGCGTCTTCAGCTCAGAAGCCAGGTTAGCCTGTGTTTGAGTGTGGCTCTCAGAGCCCTCGCTGGGCCCTTGGTGCCTTATCGTCTCTGGGACATTGAACGCACGCGCGTCAGGAGTGTGGCGCTCACAGTGACTGGCACATTCAGGAAGAAGTTGAACAAAGTTGTGTTTCAGAAGCCCAAGTCACGTTCACGGAATGCCCTTGTTCCTTGAGCGCCCGTACCCTGTCCGCCCCCAGACACCGACGGGCAGCGTGGCCGTGTGAGCCGGCAGCACATCAGCGAGCAGATGGGAGTGGGATGCGGCTGCTCTCCCGGTCTTCACTGCTGTGCTTGCTTTGGCCTCGTTTGCCCAGATTTTTGTTGGTTTGAACAGATTCTTTCCTCTGGATAAAACATGCCACCCATTCTCTTGCGAGACCGTGGCTTCGTCACCTGTGTGGTTCTCACACTGAGCCACCCATCAAAAGCAACTGGAAGTCTTGCTGGGACACAGATGGTTGGGCCCAACCCCAGTTTCAAAACTGGGGTGCAACTGGAGAATTTTCTTTGTCCACAAGTTCCCAGGCGATGCTGCTGCTGCTGATTTGGGCACCCCCCCTCCCCCTCGCCTTGAGAACCAGTGTCTGGGCTCATGTCGGGCTGGGGCCAAGGCTCATGTGTCAAGTTCTTACCAAGCCGGTGAGTGTTGGGGGACAGTAAATTATGTGGCCAGATTTGCAGTGTCACTGGTGTGGCAATAGGCATTTGTTTGGGCCGGTGGGGCTCACGGGTGGGTGGTGGGCAGTGAGTGTGTGAAGGAACAGATGTGGCTGTGGCTGTGAGGCTCAGGGTTGTTATAAACTTGTCTCTGCTTAATTTGCTCTTTATTGGTGATCATGACATCTCCCCCACAGTCCCTCACCAGCTCTTATGGAGGAGGGAGCCGTGGGGAGCAGCCTCCCGGCAGGAGGCCTGCTGTTATCTGGGGGTATTAGTGGCTCTCCCCTTACCTTCCTCCTGCAGATCAGTCCCTTTATCAGATACATCTTGGTCTCGCCTAAGACTTGAATGGTCCCACTCTGTTCCGGGTGGGAGTTCAAAGGAGTGGCCGAAAGGTGCGCAGCTCTCGCGTCCTGTGCCGGAGTTAAAATTCAGGGCCACACCTGCCCCAACCTTCACTATTTAAGACACCCCCCCCTCGACCCCCTGCACCCCCCCAGCCTTCTGCCCCTGGGATGCTGACGTCCTGCTCTTAGAGGGTGAAGGGATGAAGGGAAAGGGGCTGAAGCCCAGGTGTTCATGGTGGGGACCGGGCTCTGCAGCACTGAGGCTGTGGGAGGTTTTCCAGCTTGTCCTGTGAAGCCACGTGAACAGACATGCCTGGGACTGGAGTCCCTGCCCTCAAGGAACTCGTCTAGAGAAAAGCCAGTAGGCGGCCTCGGTAGGCAGGCACCAGAGGAAGAGGGGCAGGCGGCCTCGGTAGGCAGGCACCAGAGGAAGAGGGGCAGGCGGCCTCGGTAGGCAGGCACCAGAGGAAGAGGGGCAGGCGGCCTCGGTAGGCAGGCACCAGAGGAAGAGGGGCAGGCGGGCCTTGGTAGGCAGGCACCAGAGGAAGAGGGGCAGGCGGCCTCGGTAGGCAGGCACCAGAGGAAGAGGGGCAGGCGGCCTTGGTAGGCAGGCACCAGAGAAAGGAGCAGGCGGCCTCGGTAGGCAGGCACCAGAGGAAGAGGGGCAGGCGGCCTCGGTAGGCAGGCACCAGAGGAAGGGGCAGGCGGCCTCGGTAGGCAGGCACCAGAGAAAGGGGCAGGCGGCCTCGGTAGGCAGGCACCAGAGGAAGGGGCAGGCGGCCTCGGTAGGCAGGCACGGGTGGGGAGTGGTGTCCGAGGGGCGCTCACCACTGTCAGGGGGAGTGAGGCGGGAGGTTCTCAGCTGCAGTGCCTTTCAGCTGAGTCTCCTTCCCAGACCTCTTTTCAAGACCCGCTTGGCCGCAAGCTGGGTGCTGGAGGGCTCCTGTGCGGGTGCTGAGGGAACACGCTGCTTCACCTTCAGCTCAGCACCCTCCACCCGGTCTCTCCCTTCTCAGGGAGCAGCACCCCTGGCTCCTCGCACTGCAGCCTCACCCAATGCTGGGCACCACCATGCGCCTCAAAGTAGAACATGGGACACGCAGTTTACCAAGTGAGCGGCTCTCTCAGGCCCTCCGCAGGGTTCAGGGTGCAGCCTGCCTCTGCCGTTTGGTGAGGTGCTCGCCTCTGGGCCGCTGCTGCGAGCGGGCCAAGGTACACAGTCCTGACTTGTCATTTCCTCCCCTTTTCTTTCCCGTCTCCCTTCTTGGAGAGTGGGGGTGGTGAGTCGGCCGAGGAGCAGCACATCTGCAAGTCATTGCTGCGAAAGTGAGGCGCACACCAGCTGAGGGCCAGGGAGCCGAGGGGGAGGGCGGGGGAAGAGGAGGTTGGCGTGGAGGTCAGGGCCTCTTTTGGAACTTGTAGTTCAGGTTCTGTTGCTGAGAGTTGGTTTTTGTCGTGTGTTTGGTTCCCCCACCTAATTTTTTTGGTGACCGTGTAAACTTTAAATAGAATCCAGATCCAGTGGGAATAGGATGCTGGTGAACCCCGCGTGGTCTGGTCTGGGAGGGCGGTGCCTCCGTGCAGCAGGATGGGGGCAGGCAGAGCTGCTGCTCAGTGCACAGTCCCTGTGAAAGGAGCTGGCCCTGCCCCATCAGCAGTCTCCTTCCCACTGGGACCACTTCCTCCCTCCCCGCCTACTTCCTGCAGGTGGCTTCTCTAATCCACTTACCTCTGGGGAAGCCTCCTGAGCGTGTGCACCTAATCCGAAAATGGCTGGCTTGACTTTGACCCGCACGGTGACCTTGGAAGAAGGCAGGGCCTGTTAAGTCTGCTCACACCTGGGAGCCATTTTCAGCTTTTATAGCCCAAGTGGAAGAAATGTGTTTGCGTTTATGCTGGGCCTTCCTCCTGTCATTGTTGGCCATCGGAGGGAGTATTAGATTCACCCTGCTTGTTCAAAGGCAAGGGTTTTCAAGGATAGAATAGTCTACTCTGTGTACTAAGTCAAGTCATAGAAAATTGCCCCTTTTTTTGTAGTTCAAAAAGGGTCAAAACATTGGTAGTCTCATATGGTTCGGTCTTTTGCTCTGAAAAATTGCGGTGGTCAGCTTGTGTGATAGATACACTGACGTGACAGGCATTGGTCCACGTGCCTCCCCGGGCCTCACTGTATCACCTCTGCAATCCCAGGAGAGACAGGTCTGTCGTTGAACACCTTTTACACAAGAGGCACCTGAGGCACAGAGAGGGCAAGAAACTTGCTGGCGGTCACACAGGAAGTGGCAGAGGTGAGTCTGGATCTCATTTCTCTGAATACTTGGAAGAATATGGTCTGGGAGTCTAGGAGGGTCTTGTTATTTCAAGTGATGAATATCAAATTGTGTTGTGGGGGTGGGAGCCTCAGGATTGTGGCCAAAAGGCTGCAGGTTGCCCTGGGCAGGGCTGAGAGGCCTAAAGGCAGCACGTGTCTCTTAAAGTTGTATGCAGCTCTGTAGGGTTGGCCTCTCGGGAACCTGCTGTGGGCGGCCTCGGTAGGGTTTCCATGAACTGATGCAGAGTGGCAGGAGGTCCTGGAGCCCCTGAGCCCTGAGCTGAGGGTTGACTGGCTGCTCCCCTCGCTCCGAATCTCACCCCCTAAGTTATTCTGAGCCGATCGTGACTGTCTCTCCAGGCACAGTGAGGAAGGTTGTCTTGCTGCGGTCTCTGCAGAGCCCAGACGGTTCGACGGTGCCCTCAGCTTTCACATGGCTACGTGCCCTGGAGACCCCGCTTCACGGGGAATTTCTCCACGTTTCCTCACTTCCTGATGTCACCCAAAGAGCTGGGGTGAAGGTGCCAATTTGTGGGCTCTTTTTTCTTCCCAACTTCTTTAACCAGTAGGGTGGCAGGGGTGTGGGACACTCTGCTCCCACTGTCTCCGTTCACCTGGCTCCTTGGAGAGTCTCTGGGGCTAAGGAATGTCCTGTGATTGGCGGGCTGCTGTGAAATTAGTTTGTGAAGAACAAGGAGCTGTAGGAAAAAGTAAGTACAAAGGAGTCTTCGCCTTACTCATTTCTACGTCATTGGTTGTATAGGGAGGGGGCGGTTCTGCAGAGTGGCTAAGAGAAGGTTCTGGATCAGACGGATCTGGGGTTGGGCTCTGCCTTCATCGCCCTTGCTGAACGCTCTTACTTGCCGATGACAGCAGACTGAGGGTTCGCTAAGTACTCTGCGCCCTCACTACAGTGTTGGTGTCTAATTAACGTGCTCCAAGCGCTAGACACTTTATTTTATCCCTGACGACTCCCGTCCCAGCACCTTCGGGGGTGGCGGGCTGGCCCTGCCGTGGCTGCTGTGTCCTGAGGGGTTTGGTGTCTCCACATGGAAGCAAGAGGCTATTGACCTCCCCTGGACATGGCCCTTCCCTGCAGACACCCCTATGGCTGGTGTGTGAGCCAGGGGAAGTTGCTAGGTGATCCCGGGGGTATGTGCACAACTCATGTTGTGGGAGCTTTGCCCAGAGCAGCGGGGTTCATTTCTCCCCTCTTTTCTCATCACCTCTACCTGGGGTAGGTGCAGCAGCAGCAAAACACCGAGCAAGTGGCTCTCATCCTTGGCTGCATCATAGAGTGACCTGGGGGTTTAAAAAACCTAGATGCCCAGGCAAATCCCATGCCAATTAGATCAAATCGGGGGGCAGGGGGGCTTTTGCAGGAGGGGCACTGGGCACCGGTCATTTCAGTGTGTAGCCAACAGTTGTATTGAGCCACAGTTGGGTGATTGCAGGTGCGAAGTGTTGTCCTCCAGTTCTTCCCTTTCCTTTCATACCTGTCACTCAGCGACCTGGCTCACCCCCTCTTCTCTCCACTGGAGGGAAGTAAACACTGAAGCTGGTCTTCTCAGCCCTGATGGGTCTGAGGGCCGCTGTAGAGGTGGTAGCTGCCTCATTCACCACTGATTTAATTGGAAGACCCCGTGAAGTTAGCCACTTAAAATGCTAGGACATCTGTAATACTATCAGCAATAAAAAGTATATATATTAAAATTTTTTTAAATCTCAAGGAGTACTGTAAAAAAATACAAGGAAACTGCTTTTGCCTTCATGGTGTTTGGTCTGATAGGACACAACCACCTCATTGGGCGATCATAGACGTGACTGTGGGTTTGTCGTCCAATCCGGGTCTTTTCTTCCCCCTGAAAGTCAGGCCCAGCTCCCCCACGCACAGTCAGTCTCCTGGGAACCAGAGAAGTCCCATCACAGTGAAACGACACAGTGAAATGACAGGCAAAACTAACTTCAGGCTCTTTAAAAAGCTTTTAAAAAAACAACTCCAAACGTGAGGTTTAGCTCTTTGAAAAAAAGAGAGTATATGTAAATATATGCTGTGGAGAGTGAAAGTCCCCTCTAATCTCACCCAAAAGTTGCATTGTAATATAGCAAAAGTCTAGTGCTAACATCGATTTAGGTAATATTGTGAGGTTTATGTTTGGAATTAGACCTTAGATGAGTCACAAAGAGTAACTAGCATTTTGGAAATGAGTAATAAAAATGCCTTTGGAAAAAAAATGCCTTTGAATGTTTTAGAATGTGACTTCTCGAAATTCAATGTGTTCTTTTTATAAGTGGAAGCACAGTGCTTACCAGCATCCATGCTGACGTTCTGCCTGGTAACTGTTGCTTGGTTCTGGCATCAGTGAGGCCGCCCTTGCCGACAGCAGGTGATAAGCCCTTTCACCACGTGGGGCTCCTTGTGGGTCAGGCTGGCCGTCCCCTGCTCCATCCTCTAGTGTTAACAAGAGCCCTGACTTGGTGATTCTCCGGCAATTACGAGGTTCCGAGGAAGAGTCTGATGCCTGTCTTCACTTCCCCTGGTCCATGAAATAAAGCTCTAGCTCCTGAGAGGTCCGGTCTGTTGTCCAGGGAAACAGATCCAGGAAACAGGGCTGCTGTACACCGGACATCATCGGGTCCATTTCCCAGATGAGGTCACGGCTCCTGCCTCGTGGCCTCGTGGGTCCCCGCTGGGAAGGCGGGAGCCTGCCTGCCTCTCACATGGCCGCTCCCTGGTGGGGTTTTAGCAGAGAATCGTGCTCCATCCTTTGCCCATGTCAAGCTGGCTGTTGGTGTGTGTAGGGGTGACTCACCGTTCTCCTCTCAGGACATCGCCCCACAAGTGCATCTACTTGTTGATCCCAGAATGTGGGTGGCTCTGAAGGGAGGAGGTGGTGCCGGGAGTGGGAGGAACCCCTGCTCCCCAGTGCGCGTGGCCTCCCCTCTCCGCACAGCAGTGTCCAGAGCGGAGCCAGGTCCGCCTCTCAGCTTCCGCCTGACACACACCCAGCGTCGGACTCTCTCCATCGCCTCTCCTGTCGCTTCTGTCTCAGCGGGAAGGACAGGGCTGGTGCCCTTCGGCCACACTTAACCAGGGTCGAGAATACCCCGGGCCCTGCCCCTCCTGTGGACCGGCAGGGCCGGGTGTTCCTTGTAACAAATTGTCCATCTCTGGCGGAGAACGCTGTTGTGGGGGACCCACTGGCTGTGAGCCCTGGGTTCCTGGTAGAGGCTTAGATGCTTGTGAGTTCTGTCTCGTGGGCCCGCTGCCCTGTGTGCACAGAGGTGAGAAGTTGGCTTACGTGACCTAAGAGTTAGCATCCTGGCAGCTCTTCTGGTTCATGACAGCCTGGGGCATGCACCCCCTCGCTAAAGGGTCCTCATGGCCTCCGCTCCGATGACGCCCCGGCTTGGCCCTGCTCTTCCTCCCCTGTGTCTCCTGGAAAACTCTGACGTCATTCCTCCACATCCAGCCCCCAGGGAAGTCCTGCCTCGTGTGGCCCCCAGCCAGTGCTTGGTGAGGAGGTGAGTGGAGGACTCCTCGGTGGCTTCCCAGCACCTGTGAGAGGAAGTCTCGGCCCTTTCAGAGGTGACTTCCATTTCCTCTTGGCCTCTCTCACCTCCTGCTTGAACTTGACATCAAACACCCAGAATGAAAGCCCATGCCTACTTGTCTCTCCATCCCAGTGCCGCTGCCTTGGTGTGGTATGGCTGTCCTAACCTGCTTCCCCACAGCATTGCCCCATCTGTCCATGTGCCCATCACATCTGTCTTTTCCTGTCTCCTTGACTCGAGCGTGCGTTTTGGGGCGTGGGGGATGAGGTGAGGGGAACGAGCGCACTGCAGAAAGTTTACTTTTCCTTACAGCAGCTGCACGTGACAGACATCCCATCCATGTTTGAATGAATAAACAAAAGCACTAAAGGAATGAATGGGTCAACCCAAGAATACGTGATAGTGGAGGAGAGGGCAGGTATTGGATAGTTTTGGACATTAATTGTCAAGGTCAGTGGACAGACTTGGGACAAGTAATAGCAGAAATGGTCTGTGGGGGGCTCCTAGAGGGCATGGCTCTTCAGACAAGAGACGGGACTTGCTTTCCTTGATTTGTTGAAAAGCTGGGCAGGTGTTTCTAGGAGAGAAAGCAGTAGAAGCTGCCCCATGTGGCTTGGGGAGGAGTGTGAGCCCTGGGGCCCCATTATCCGGGTTTGAATCCTATCCTGCTGCTTCCTCCTAGCTGCTTCCTAAGCCCTCCCCCTGGCAGAGAGGGGGAGTCGGGGAGGGGGTCCTCTGCTCGCCTGTGAGGGGCCAGCAGGTGGTTTGCAGAAGGTTTTCTTTGAAGTGAAGATGAGTAGTCATTGCAGCTCCCTCACTGAGCCCAGCTTGTTCTGACTCCTTCTCAAATGTGGTCAGACAGTTGAGAAAGCCCGGAGTTAGAGATGAGCAACCTTCTTGGTTACAGGACGTACCAGCGCCTTTAGTCATCAGGGTGAAGTCTGGTGTCCCCACGTAAAGTGAGCCTCCTGGAGCGCTCGTCTGTGCGACGTTAACCGTCTCTTCATGGAAAGGGGGCCTTGTGGTCGCGTGAGCGTGGCCAGTGCAGAGCCGAGCAGGAGGAAAGGCATTGTTACGAGTCCTCACGTTCTTTGGCTGACCTGCTTGGGCGTCCTCACGGCCCACGGGGAGGATATAGCTCTGTTGCAGAGCCTTCCCATGAACTCTGCCCGCGGCTCGTGTTCCAGGGACGGCGCTTCGGGAACCTCGTGCCCGGCAGTGCAAGCTGACCTGTGTCTGCACCATCTGTGCTTGGATGCCCCCTGCTTGGCCAGCTGCTGCTGGGCTCGGCTCCTGACCCACCAGGCGGGGCCACACCCGTCTAATAAGCTTTATCTGCAACACCGTTCTCACTTCCTGAAGGGGAGGGAAGTAGTTAAACGAGGCATGCACACCCCTAGATGGAGAACCCTCACAGAGCCCAGGGTGTTTGGTGCTCGGCCCCAACGCGGAGTCACACTGTGGCGGTGGCGGGGGCGGGGGGCGTCTGCACGTTTGAAGGAAAAGCTGGAAACCAAATGAGGCAGCAGGTTGGCTGTCCGAGTCCACGTGAATTCCACCAGGTCCTTTATTTGAGTCCACTGTGATTTCTTTGTTGTTTTAATTAAACTTTTCATTTTGAGATAATCGTAGATTCACATGCAATTATAAAAAATAATGCAGAGACCCCTGTACACTCTTAACCCAGTTTCCACAGGGAAGCATCTTGCAGAACTTTTCGTAACCAGGATATTGACGTTGATACACTCAAGATGCAGACCATTCTCTCCCCCCCCCCCCACAGAGCCCTCCTGTGGCCTTTTCCTAGCCACACCCACTTCCCCTGCCTGCACCCTTGGCAATCTCTAACGTGCTCTCCATTTATTCTTCATTTAAAGAATCTATAATAATAAAAGCCTAAGCAACCATCACAACTGAACGGACAACAAAACAGGCTGCGTGGGGCTACTAGGCTGGCAGGGGGTTAGTGAGGGATGACCAAAAGACTGAACAGCAGGCTGTGTGGGGCGATCAGGCCAGCAGGGGGGTTAGTGATGGGCGACCAAAAGACTGAACAGCAGCAGGCTGCGTGGGGCAACCAGGCCCGCAGGGGGGTTAATGATGGGCGACCAAAAGACTGAACAGCAGGCTACGTGGGGCGACCAGGCCCGTAGGGGCGGGCAATTGGGGGCAACCAGGCCAGCAGGGGGGGCAGTAAGGGGCGACCAGGCCGGCGGGGGGCAGTTAGGGGCGACCAGGCTGGCAGGGGGGCAGTAAGGGGTGACCAGGCCGGTGGGGGGGTCAGTTGGGGGTGACTAGGTCGGCAGGGGGGGCAGTTGGGGGTGACCAGGCCAGCAGGGGGGACAGTTAGGGGCGATCAGGCAGGCAGGCAGGTGAGCAATTAGGAGCCAGTGGGCCTGGATTGTGAGAGGGTGCAGGCTGGGCTGAGGGGACCAGCCCTCCCCCCACCCCTGGTGCACGAATTTCGTGCACTGGGCCTCTACTGTTATATAAATGGAGTCATATAGCATGTAACCTTTGGGGACTGGTTTTTAGGGTTGGCTTTTGGGATTGTGGTATGTATACCATTGGTTTAATCATTTGCCTGTTGACATCTGGGGTGTTTCTAGATTTTGGCTGTTACGAATAAAGCTGCTGTGAGCGATCATGTATGGGTTTTTGTGTGAATGTAAATTTTCATTTCTCTGGGATTAATGCTCTAGAGCAGTGGTCGGCAAACTCATTAGTCAACAGAGCCAAATATCAACAGTACAACGATTGAAATTTCTTTTGAGAGACAAATTTTTTAAACTTAAACTTCTCCTAAGGCCACTTCTTCAAAATAGACTCGCCCAGGCCGTGGCATTTTGTGGAAGAGCCACACTCAAGGGGCCAAAGAGCCGCATGTGGCTCGCGAGCCGCAGTTTGCCGACCATGGCTCTAGAGTGTCGTTGCTGCATTGTTGGCAGTTGTGTGTTTAGTTCTTTAAGAAACGGCCACACGTTTCCATGTGCTGTGCAGCCTCAGGTTCCCGGCGGCACTGGGTGTGTGCCTGGCTCTGGCGTCCGCAGCGCGGGTGTGGTCGGGGTTTTGCTCTTGGCCTCCCGGGAGGTGTGCATTGATGTTGCTGTGGTTTAGTCGGCCTTCCCTCGTGGCTGGTGATGCAGAGCATCTTTTTATGCCCTTTCTTGCCATTTGCATATTCTTTTTGATGAAATGTCTGTTTATGTCTTTTGCCCATTTTCTAATTGGATTGTTCCGTTTTGTAAGTCTTGAGAGTTCTCTCTTTGTATATTCTAGATACGGTTCAGTGTGGGGCATGCCATTTGAAAGTGCTGTCTTCCTGTCGGCAGCTGCTTTTTATCTTCACAGCATCTCCCACAGAGGAGGTGTTTTGAATTCATGAAGTCTGTCAAGTCTGGGACCTGGGCCTCACTTTAGAGCCCCTAAGTTTCTCCTTTGTTTTTTCTGAAAGTATGTAGTTTACATTTTATGCTTAGGCTCATGATAATATGTTTTTAAAAATCCAAAATCAAGAAAGAAGTGGAAGCTTGTTAGTTTTGAGAAACAAAGCAAGTGTTGGGTCCTTAGGAACCCAGAAAGGGCAAGCTGAGGGGAGGGTGTGGCTCTGGTGTGGGCTGGGTGCGGAGAGGGGCCCCTGGGATGTGCTAGCAGGTCTTACCCTCTTCAGGACGGATAAGAAGGACCCACTAAAGGGCCGACTCCTTAATCCCAATCATACACGTCCTCAGCTCCCAAAGTGCAGGCCGAGCGTGTGCTGCAGGCTTGGGAAGTTGCGTGGTTAAGAGATATCCTAAATCATGTGATCAGATCAAAAGTCTTCCAGATGGGACAGGAAGCAGGCCGGTTTTATTTTTAAAGGCACATCAGTGTATCTCTCCCCAGAGGGGGAGGATCTTGTCTGGGAGGCTGCAGCCAAATGCGAGCAGCTTTGTCCTCTGCTGGCATCGGAGCTGCCGGGAAACTGACCTGGGAGGTGCAGGGAGTGTGCCAGGCCCCTCCTCCCCCGGGAATATCAGGGGCACCCTGCACCCACTGTCTCGTCTCTGTCTTCGTAGCCAGTGGCCATCGGATACAGCCTCTTATGTCTCTGTCCTTCCAGAGAGGCACAGCCTAGAGTCAGGGTACCTGGGCTTGCATCCAGGTTAGCTGGGTGACCCCAGATCGGGCCTTACCCTCTGATTGTGGGTTGGCAGTGCCTTCTCTGGCTGGTAGGCAGTGAGGGGTGAACAGAGTCTTTGCTCCCTGGAGAAAGCCCAGTTCTGTTCTGTCGTACTCACGCTCTCATTCCCCTATTTGGAGACCACGCCAGTCATCTTAAATATGCGTAGGGGCGGGCAGTCTGGCTGAGCTCTGCAGCCACTGTCCGACTCCAAGAGCGTTGCTGGGCGGGGGGGGGGGGGGGGAGGGGGGCGGGGGGGGGCGGGGAGGTGCTGTCCAGAGAAGCCCTCTTTCCCAGGGGTTCTTCCTGCACTTCCGTGATGAGGCATTCCACGTCCCAAGTAGGTGTGGGGTAAGGGTTCACAGCTGGGTTCCAGCCCCAGCTGCTGCTTGCTGCTGCGTTAGCCTGCCTGGCCTCGGCGTCCCCCTCTGTGAAATGGGATGATAAGGATGCCCTCCTTGCTGGCTGTCATGAGGACCAATGAGCTGAGCCAGAGCCTGGTTGCTGGTGCACAGTGACATGTTAGATGTGAGACCACTGTTCCTGCTGTTATGGCTCCTGCTACTCCAGCTACCGTTTCTGCTAAGAGGGAAGGGGTGTGTCTCCTTGGTGGCCGAGTGGCAAGTAGAGCTTCTTGGGAGGGTCCACAGCCCATGCCACCGACTCTGGCGTGAAACTGTTCAGGCTGCGCCAGAGGCCCGGCCTCCCTTCTAGGCTCCAGCCGCGCAGGCCTCTATGTGCTCACACCTGGAGCTGGCTGTGCGGGTGCCGGGGCCCAGGAGCTTCTGGAAGCCAGCTGTCCCTGCTGTGAAGGAGTGCAGGGACTGTGGTGGCCCCGGGCCCACCTTGCGGGCAGCCCTGGAAGAAAGGCCCCTTCAGCCTTGCGACTGAACACAAGGATCCGGGCCCACAGTTCAGTATCCAAGGTTGTGCTAACTGCTTTGTAAAATAACTATTCAACGTATTTACCTAATTAACAAGCACATTAAAATAATATGCCAGACAAGGGGGGGGAAATTCCCTCTCATCGCACTGTGTCGGAGAGCTATGTTCTTGTTGTGAGCTAAGCCAGCTGGCTGCTGGTGGGCAGTGACAGCTTAGACTTGAGACCTCAGCATACCTACCTTTTCCCGCCGACGTCTGAGAGGGGCAGTCAGGTGGGCCGACCAGCCCCGCCTCCTGCCTGCGGGGGACACTCCGAGCACCCGAGTCCGAGGCTGGCCGGGGAGGAGGTTATGCTGCACAGGGAAATTTTGAGTAAGGTGGTTCCATTTATTCAAGTCCTGGTGGTTGGTCAATGAGGGGCAGGCTCCACTGGCCCTGGCGAGCCTGTTGGCCTTGGATTCCTGGGTGACCCTGCCCCACCCCGCCCTGCTCAGCTTGCCAAGAGCGTGTGGACTGGGGGAGAGAGGGTGCCTGCTGTCCTCTCTCGGTGGGGTGGGGCTCTCCCACCTGACCTGCCTGTGCAGAGTGAGGAGAACCACCCATTGCAGCTCCCTCACGCCCGCCGGAGGGCTGTGCGCACACCTGCTGACAGTGTCTGGGGGTGGAGCCAGGCCATAGGGGCTCTCCTACCCCCTGTTCCTATGGCCGCCTTCCCTCCACCTGGCCTTCCGTTCTCTGCTTGCCAGGAACAGCAGTTCAGCTCCGAGTCTGGGGCGATCTTTGCGCTAGATTGGGGTTAGGTGGGTGGGCTCTCCTTCTTGCCTCGCCTCAGAGCGGAGCGAGCAGACACAGGGCCTTGCAGACGGTCACTGAGGAGGAATCGGGAGAGTCCAGGTCAGCTGTGGGGCACCCACGGGCTGCACTGGGGCTGGGGCTCTGCTCCCCGTGATGGCCTCACAGCCTGGTGCTCTGACTCTCGGGGCCCTGAAGCGTCCGGTCTGGGTGTGCAGCCACAGGGTGCTGGGCGGCGAGGGAGGGAGGCGACAGGGATGTGCTGACGCTTCCAGGAGGAGGTCAGGGCAGGCAGCCTGCACAGGCTCTTCTGACCCCGGGCGCCCGTGGTGGGTGGAAGTTCAGGGGCAGGGGCCCCTTGCTCTGGCTTCCTATCTTCTGGTCAGACGTGGTAGCCCTCTGTCCTGCCCAGATAGATGCCAGGACAAGTTACCTCTGCCCGGTCACAGAACTGCCCCCCCCCCGACGTCCCTGCCAGTGTTACAGGGACAGCCTTCTCCCTGGAGTGTGGTCAGGCCGCCTCTGGTCCACGGTGGGGGATGGGAATGCTCCCAGCTGAGTCCTTGCGACCCTTCTCTGCCGGCCCAGCAGGAGTTGGGAGGTATCTGTGCAGATGGAGACTGGCCGAGTGCCCCGAGCTGTCGGAGGCGGGCGGGATGGAGGGACTGGGCCCACTGCCTGACCTGAGAGCTGTCGCCTTTGCCAGCCCTGGCTGATCAATGGCTGTCTGTGTTTGGGGTTAAATTGAACTTGGGAAATGTACAATTAACTTGAAAATCCATTTTATTTGACATTTTCTTTTAAACATGCAGCACTTTTTCTACCTAAAAAGTGAATTACATTACGCCTTTAGAAAAGTTAATGGGAGGTTGGTCTTGTGTCCGTGTTCCCCTGCATATCATTCTGTTTGGGTTGGTGGTAGTGAAGGTAGGAGACTGAGCTAAAGTTGTAATTCATTTGTTTAATCGGCAAATATTTATTGAGTGCCTTTTTAAGTTCTAAGCGTAATCCTAGGTGCTAAGAATATAGCAGAAAAGAAGATTGACTAAAAATCCCAGCCCTTGTGCCGTTTACATTCTGATGGTGTAATGACCTCAGGAGGTTTTGTTTTGTTCTGTTTATACTTAATAGACTTTGAGAGCAGTTTGGGGTTTACAGAAAGATGGAGTGGGAAGTACAGAGACTTCCCATACCCTTCCTAAGGCTCCACTCTCACTGACATTTTGCATAAGGGGGGTGCATTTGTCACAATTGGTGGGCCAATAGCACATTATTATTAACTAAGCCCACAGTTTACATTAGGGTTCACTGTTTGTGTTGTGCATTCTGTGGGCTTCCGCAGTGTTTACTGCCATGTGCCCTCGCTCAGGGTGTCACCCAGAGTAATGTCACTGTTCGCAGTCCCTGTGCTCTCCATCCTCTCTGTCCCCAAACCGCGGGCAGTCACTGGTCTTATGCCCCATAGTTCCGCCGCTTCCAGAATGTCACTGGTTTGGGGTCAGACAGTAGCAGCCTTTGCTGATTGCTTTCTTCACTCAGCAGTGTGCACTCTGTAAGAGGTTTGGCTGTGTTTGTTGTTTGTGCATCTGAAAACGGAATGCAGACACCGCTGGTTTGGATTGGACGCTGAGGACTTGTAGCCATTCCCAGGTTGGGTCACTCTAGACCAGGGGTCCTCAAACGTTTTAAACTGGGGGCCAGTTCACTGTCCCTCAGACTGTTGGAGGGCCGGACTATAGTTTAAAAAAAACTATGAACAAATTCCTATGCACACTGCACATATCTTATTTTGAAGTAAAAAAACAAAACGGCAAAAACACCCGCATGTGGCCGGCGGGCCGTAGTTTGAGGACGCCGGTCTAGGCTTCCAGAGCCCTGGGGCTGACCTTCCGCACACAGGTGTCCTCACTCAGGGCCTTGGGCCCAGTGGACGTGCATAAGCCGACGGTGGGAGGGCCAAGCGGGGTCTGCTGCCTGGGCTTGTGACGTCACGTTTCCCCTGCAAGGAGTTAATCAGGGCGGTTCATTGAAGACCCTCAGGGGAGGGGAGGCTAAAGGAAGGAATGGCTGGGAGGCTGGTTGACACAGCTCAGTCCTGACTTTGGAGGGGTTGACCCCGCCTGGCGCAGGCTGTTTATCCCGCCACTGGCCACTGTTGTTTTTTATCGGATCTCCACCTGAATAAACAGATCCCGACCGACCATCATCTGCAGCCAGGCTGAGAATCTGCCAGGATTCCTCAGGGAGCCAGTGATTCACCAGCAGAGTGTGTGTGTATGTGTGTGTGTGTGTGTGTGTGTGTGTGTGTGTATTGGGGGGGGGGGTTGGGAGGGCGGCGGCGCAGCAGAGTCAGAGAGAGAGAAAGAGAGAGAGACCTGCTCATTCCAATTCCCACTTCCTGTCCAGCAAATAACCCAGGCTGGGCCGGTCCTGCGAGGCACTGGTTTCTTGGAGCAAATGATGGATTTGTGCAGTAGAACAGATGGTTTTGCTTTCCTTTTTTTAAGAAGATGAATGTAAAGCAAGCTAGTGAGAGGATGATACTCTCACCTGTCATTTGGAGGAGAAACTTTTCTTGAGGTTGGCCGAGGAAAGCTCTTCTTTTTAAAACCTCCTTCCCTTCATCTTCAAGGTGCATGCGGGCACTGGTCTTCACGCCGGTACATGCACCTTATTTTTTGCCAATTTGGGACTTAGAATTCTTAATTATATATATTTCCCCCTTTTTGTCGCTCTTTAGGTCCCCAGTTATATAAAATGATTCCATTTGACAATGAACAAGATTAGGTTGAGCTTGGCCTTGCTCAGTGGCCCAGGCTTGTTCCTCATGCTCTTTGTGGGGAGGAGTGAAGGAAGAGAATGCGGTTGAATGAAGTAGCATGAGACATGGCACTTGGGTCAGATGGCTTTCGGACTCCTTTCAACTGCGGGGAATTGGCTTAAAGGAAAACAGCCAGTGTGTGCTCGGGCCGCACAGCTGCTCAGCGGCTGGGGAGCAAGGCCACGCAGCACGTTCACGCCACCAGAGTGCGTGCACATGTGCACCAAGGGCAGTGCGAGCATGTCTGTGTGCATAGCTCTGGCTTCTCCAGAAACCCGGCCTGGCACCAGCTCAGCGTCCATCCAGAGTAAAATGAAAACGAATTGCGGTGTATTCCCTCCATAAATATCACAGAACAGTGAAAAAGAAGTAACTACTGCGAATGCAGCCTCGTGGATGGATCTCACACACATCCTGTTCAATGACAGCAGGCTGGTGCAGAAGTTTATATGAACGATGCCACACGTGTAAAGTACAAAGTAGGCAGAATTAATCATTGGTGGTTAAATTAGAGGGCCCCTTAGGAATAACAATAGGGAAATGACAGGTGGGCTGCCGGGCTGCTGTACATTTTCTGTGTCTTGATCTGAGACCGTGGTCGGCAAACTGCGGCTCGCGAGCCACATTTGGCTCTTTGGACCCTTGAGTGTGGCTCTTGCACCAAATACCACGGCCTGGGTGAGTCTATTTTGAAGAAGTGGCATTAGAAGAAGTTTAAGTTTAAAAAATTTGTCTCTCAAAAGAAATTTCAATCATTGTTGATATTTGGCTCTGTTGACTAATGAGTTTGCCGACCACTGATCTGAAAGGTGGTTACATGGGGGCAAACATAGTGTAAAAATGCATGGTCTCTACTTACGATTTACACACTTCTCAGTTTGCCTGTGATACTTCAGTAGAAACGTACAGACAGAACCGCTGCCCCACTGACCATGTGGCCTGCTTGGTAGGACTTTCTTTTTTAAGGAAGGAGAAGTCATGTCTTCATGTGCTTTTGAAACGATGAACAGCTTTCGGCACTGGCAGTCGCACAGAAACGCTAGGTGGGCACCAGGGCCATTCTGCCCTGCACCGAGTTTCACACAAAATCACTCATTTCAGGGTCACAAATGGTCTTGCATTATGTGGACTCCACGCACGGGGTGTAAGTTACACTGTAGCCCCACGTGGCCTCAGGAGGCGTGTGTCCCCATTCGCTCAGGTCAGACTGTGGGCAGCCTGCTTGGCAGCGCGTGAGACCCTGTGCCACCGTAGTGAGAGCCAGGCGGCTCCAGGAGGGCGTGGGAATCGGAGCGGGAGGGGAGGGGGTGGTGGCAGGGGTGTGACCACATTGCTCAGTTCAGGGCTAGATTGAGTGACACCATTTCTTAGCCAGGGTTCCCGCAGGGGAAGAGCTGTAAGCTGAATTGTGTGGCTTTGTTAAGGAAGACGTCTTACACGTGTGATGTTGCGGTAACGTTATGGGAGATGGGTTGTTCCTGGTAAGAGTCCGTGGTTGGGGCTGACCGGACTGCGGGGCCTGCAGGCTGCGACGTTGGGTTGTGCACAGGCTCCGTGTCTGCCGGGGGGAGAGCCTGAGCGAGCAGGGCCAGCAGCCAGTGTCTCCCTGCAGGAGGCCGCTGCCGGCCATGTGGGGGCTGTGCGGAGCCTGGGTCCTCTTACGAGGAGGCTGATGGACATAAAAACAACCTTCTTCTTCCAGGAAGAGGCATGGACCCCAGGAGGACTACACTCATACCCATTTCACTGCCCGAGGGGGGAGGGACGCCAGGGGGGAGTGTGGATTGGGTGTCGGACGCGGGAACTGCAGGGAGGACGAGGGGCGGTGCGCTCTGCGATAGGAGGCGTTAAACCAGAGGCGGAAAGTGGTTCCCACACGAGTCCAAAGCTGCATCGGCCCTGGAATTGGAATCCAGGTCCCTGCCCCAGAAGTCCAAACGGGTCGCTACAGTGTGGTCCAGGGGCCAAATCTACTAGTAGCTTTTGTCAATGAAGTTTTACTGGAGCACAGCCACGCTCATTTAGGTGTTGTCTGTGGCGCTTTTTTCCTCCAACGTCAGGGGAGTAGTTGGGGTGGATACTGCAGTGACCCACAAAGCCTGGCCCACTGGAGGCTACACCTGCCGATTTCAGGAGCCAAGTACAAGCCACGTGACCCTGACCCTGCCTGCTTTGGCCCCCTCACTCTTGCTTCCTGGCTGTTGTCTGTGACCTGAGATCTCTTCCACGCTAAGGGAATATCTTGAAAAGTGGGGAACAATCACTCATGATAAAAAGTTTTAAAAGTTGGTTTTAAATGCCTCTGCCTGTCTTGCCGTCTAATTTAACGTCGGCCCAGAAAATGTAGCCAAGTGGCCAGAGCTTCCGTCTTTGAAGACTGATTTTATTTTTGAAGCCATGAGCAGGTGTTGGCTTAATAGCTTCTGCTCTATTCAGTTCTCCTCGCCCAGAGGGCAGCCCGAGGGTAAGCCTACACGAGGCAGCGTGAAGGCCATGTGCTCTGGCCACACGCTCCCCTGCCCATCACTACAGAGCCCTCGTGGTGTTGGGTGGGGGAGGCTTCTGCTCCCCGCTCCTCCCCTCCCCTCCCCCTCTTTTTTGTAAGCCTAGGCCCTCACTCTGTCCCCCTTCAGGTACAGGCGTGTGAGGACACGGTCTCGGTGGGACTGTGCTCCGTTCCCACCAGAGTGTCCGTGAAGGAGAACTGGAGCCTCACCTGCCTACGGCTGCGCAGAGCTCTGCGGACTGGCCGCTCACAGGCCTGGCGCGGGCACAGAGGCGAGGCCTGGCGGAGGCCAGTTGTGCGGACCAGTCTGGGTTGACCGGGAAGCAGTCAGCTGGCGTCCAGATCTAGGCAAGCTTTTTGGAAGGTTTAGGGGCTGGGAGCCTCTCGGATGGGCTGTGGGTGGGCCTGCTGCCCTGGCCTTGCGTGCTGGCTCCTTCACTTCCCAGCTGTGACTCCGGAAAATTCCAGCAGCCCTTGAGCCTGTTTCTCCAACGGCGAGGCTAGGGATGAGACTAGGACCCACCTCACGCGTGCGTTCGCTGGGGTTGGCCCGGGCCCGCTGCCTGCAGGGGTTCAGTTATTGGCCAGCTTTGCTGAAAGAACATGGACAAGGATTCAGAGGTTTGAAAGATGAGTGTGCACCTTCTTTGGAGCTGAGCTGTTTAGTTACAGGCGTGATGGCCTGACCCCTGTGTTGCACATGCCCAGTTTTGGAAAGTGAGTGTGGGATGAACAGGGCAGCAAACACGTCTTCACAGCCATCTACTCTGGAGCGGGGGGAGGGGAGGGGGTGGCGGAGAGGGGGTGGTCCCCTGAATACTGGCTGTTGGCTCTAACCCAGGTGGAGGGATATGGGGCCTGCCTCTCTGGGGGCAGGGTGGGGTTGGGTGGGTGGTCCGGGCGGGGCTGAGTCCTGCTGCAGGCGTGGGAAGGAAGGAGTCGGCCACCCTGAGTCCTGCAGAAGTTTTGGTCTGGGATCTGCTTTGCAGCCCTTTGTCCCGTGGCTGGTTTGACACGTGCCTTGCTTCGTGCATGAAGCTAAGAGTGAGAACTGCGCCTGCCCTTCGTTCCTCAGAGAGGCGCCAGGCCTGCCTGCTTGCATAGACGTGGCAGAGGGATAGACAGGGACCAGGCATTCATTAATTTTCTTCATTCTTTTCCCAAAGCACCTCCAACAAACTAGGTCCTGAGCCTGGCTCTGAAGCTGATACAAACGAGAGCACGTTTAATTGAGCAGCTGCTACATGCCGGTCACCTCAGCCCCGGGGGCGTAGGAGCTTCCACCCCACTTTACAGATGGGCTCTCCCGAGGTTCCCACCTGGAGGTGGTGAGCCTGGGATTTGAACGTAGGCAGGTATTGCCTGTGGCGTGTTCTTCAGCTGTGCCACGTTACAGCCCGGGAAGAACACGGGACCATGGGTCCACAGTGTGGTTCCTGCTCTGGGAGAGAAGGGAGGCAGAGTTCTGCAGGAGCACAGGGCTGTGTGCTCGGCTTTCCTCAGCCCGAGGAGTTCAGGAAGAGTTTGATCCGGGCTCTAGTCTAGAGTGTAGAGAGACCGGCTGTGAGGGAGAAGATGGCACATGTGTCCTCGGCAGCGGGAGCAGCAGTGCTCGAGCCCGAGGAACTCGGGAGCCGCGTGGGCTGGGTGGTTGGCCTCTGGGCAGCGCTGCCCCAGACCGTTGGCAGCTCCCTTCATCCTTCATGCTCCTTGATGGAATTCATCTGCTCGCGTCATTCTCTTCGGCTTAAGTGCTAGTGAGCCCTGAGCTTGTACCCAGCCTTAGTCTCTGAGTTCACTCGTCTTCTTTCTTTGTGGTTCATTCAACAAATATTCATTGAGCATCTGTTGTGTGCCTCACACTGTTCCCGTGGTTAGAGAGAGAGCAGTGGACAAAACAGACTAACACATCTGCCTTCATGGAGGCACATCTGTGGGAGATGTGTTAAACTAGAAATAAGCAAAATCCCAGGTGTCTTAGAGGGTAATTAGAGTCATAAAGTAGGTAAAGAAGTGGAGAGAGAGAGAGAGAGGAGTGTGTGTGTGAGAGAGAGGGGAGGGGGGAAGCTTGCATGTGCTGTGGTTTTAGACTGTGTGGCCAGGGAAGCCCATTGAGAAGGGGACTTGAATAAAAAGGATATGCAGGAAGTAAGGGCTGAGACCTGGGGGTCTTCGGGGGAAGAGCTGTCACGCAGTGGGACAGGTAAGTGCACAGGCCTGAGGCAGGACGGCCTGCAGTGTCTGAGGCCGTGTGGTGCGTGCAGGGGTGGAGGACTGAGGCAGCAGGGTGGGTGTGTGGCCGTCCCATGGGCCTTGGAGAACATGGTAAGGACTTGGTCCAAAATGAGACACGTGAGCCATTGTTGGAGTTCTAGGCATGGATTAACTTGTTTTTTGCTTTGTTTTGTTTTTAAATTGTGGTAAAATATACATAATATAAAATTTGCCATCTTATTCATTTTAAGTGTACGGTTCAGTACACACGTGTGTGCAAAACTCGAGCTCTTCCCATCTTGCAGACGAGCACTACACCTTTGACCAGCTCCCCATTCCTGCCCCTGGGCCTGGAGCCACAGTGGGCTTGCTGCTTCTCGACCTAATGCAAGTGGAGCCATACAGGTGTCTTTCTGTGACTGCTTATGTCACTTCGCATAGTGTCCTGAAGATCCATCTACGTCATAGCAGGGGTCAGAATTTGCCTCCCAAGGCGGAATAACGGTCCCTTGTATGTACACACCACGTTGTGCGTCTCCACCGTCCACCCACCATCCGTCCATGCACACTTGGGTTGCTTCACTGTTGACTGTTGTGAATACTGCTAGGAATACGAGTGTCAGATATCTTTCAGGTCTGCTTCCAGGTTTTTGGATATATTCCCAGAAGTAGGACTGTTGGGTCAGATGGTAATTTTGTTTGTGATTTTGAGGCCCCACCATACCACTTTCTGCAGCAGTCGCACCGGGTTTCAGTTTCTCCACGGCCCTAACGATCGTGGTGTTGATCATCTTTTCATGTGCTATTGGCCATGCTTTTCTGGGGGAAAGCATCGATTCAAGTTCTCTGCTCATTTTTTAATCAGGCTGCCTGGGTGGTGGTGAGGGCGGGGCTGTCTGTATATTCTAGCTGCAGCCACTCCGGGATAGATCGCAAGTGGGCGAAGACCCACGGGTAGCCTTCTGGCCTGCTCACCGGGTTATCTTGACGTCTGCAGACAAGCACACGGCGTCCCATTCAGTGCCCCTCTGCTGCCATCGTCTGTGGGCCCTCCCCTCCTCTCGTCTCATGTCTGCGTCTGTGTTGCCACCACCCTCACCTGGCCCTGTGACACACACGACTCCTGCTCATCAGCCTGGCCCGGGAGGCATTGCCCCGCCTGCCCTGCCAGCTCCAGGACCCCATCTGCTCTGCGCTGCTGCGTCCCTGTCTCCCCGGCGTCTGCATCCTGCCCTCACGTAGGGCTCCAGCACCCCGGTCCCCAAGCTCATCCTCCCTGCCTCTATCTCCCAGGCTCCTCTGCCCTCTCATCTCCATGGCGCCTCGCTGTTCCATGGTCAGGAGCTCTCCCAGCTCCCAGCTAGTCCACCCCAGAGCCCCTCCCGCAGCAGGCCTGGCGCGGCAGGGACGTTGGTTCGGTTCAGTGACCGGACGGGAGCTGTGTGTAAGATGAAAGGCAGAGGCAGGGACAAGTGGGGGTTCCAGCAGCTGCCCGTGGCCCCTCCACTGTGTGCGGCCCCTCTGTTCCCCTTCAGGCCCTGGCGCCCCTTCCCGTCCTTTCAGACGCGTCCTGGCTCCCACAGCTCCTAGTAAGGCTGGCTCTGCTGCCGTTTTTCCCTGCTCTTTTTTCCCATACTTTACATAATAAAGGTTCCCTTTTGTTTTATTTTACCCTTTCTTTTTCTTTTTGAGTCAGAAAACTGAAGAGACTATCTTCACTAAGACCTTAATAAAGAGCTCAAAGAGCTGGGCGGGGGCGGGCGGGGGCGGAGGGAGGGGAAGAAGCGTCTTTCATTCTAGAGGCTCCCTGTGTGTGGAGCTGTGCCTAAGCGGGCCCTGGGTTCAGAGCCTGGGAGAGCTGCGAGAAGACAAAGGAGGGGTGAGAGGCCCCGCGCTTCTGGGAAGAGGGCCTTGTTCACGCTGCTGGAGCGGACTTGGTCCAGGGTTTGTTTAAAGGAGATGCCACTTGGTAAGCAGCGCCTGGCTCGTGTGTGTTGGAGAATGTCTGATGGCTGCGCCCCGGACACTGCTGACTCCGAGCCTGGTGGGGGGCGCCGGGACTCAGAGCGGGGCTGCCCCGCCACACGGGTGTCTGAACCTCGATGAGGCTGCGGTGGTGACTGCCAGGCCGGGCCGGGCCAGGCCACGCACGGGCCGCTCCCTCCAGCCTTGCTTACCACGGGCTGTCTTTCTGCTGATTAGTAACACTGGCTCGTTGATTAGACTGTAGCTTTGTCAGAAACAGGATTAAAGGTAGTTTAAACCACTGCGGTAAGACGCCTTTCTCAGAGGGGGTGCAACACGGAATCCTTACGCTAACATCTGCGCATGCTTCCTGTGGGTCAGGGTGGATCACCGTGTCCCCAGAATGAGTAGGGGATTGGGTCACGGGCCAGGTGAGTGGTGGCGGCAACAGAGAGGCAGACAGGAGGAGAACAGGGAAGGCCCGGGTGCGAGGTGGCAGCTGCAGGGGCATCACAGGGCCCAGTGCTCTGGGCTGAGGTGCGGAGCTCACATTTCCGCATGGAAGCAGGAGCAGAGTGACCAGGGCTGGAGGCAGAGGGCGGGGAGTCAATCTCTTAGATCCAGCGCTGAGTTCCTGATCTCCCTGGGGAGATTCTGTCTTTTTTAAAAATCCCTTGTGCCTATCTCCACGCCGGGCACATGGTAGGTGTTGGTAAAACGTGAGGAGTGTAACGACGTGTTTGGGATGGATTACACTGGCTGTGGGCTGTGGTGCCTGCAGCCCTGTAAGTGGGGGACGGGGGGGAGGGTTGGACGAGGGCCTGAAGGTTCGAGGTGAGAAGCACTGGGACACTGGGAACTGGCTGGTCGCAGGGGCACTCGCTGATGGGAGGGCATGGGCGAGCCCCGGGTTCTGGTCATGCCGTGCGTTCCGCGCGTGTCTGAAGTGCCCCCGTGTTCTTGCCCTGGGGGGAGCAGCCTGGGCTCGGAACTCGGACAGACCTGCCCAGACAGACGTGGTGCTCTGTCTAGCACCCACCCAGCCGGTGACAGCTCCAGGGAAGGGAGAAGAGGGGATCGCA
Organism: Eptesicus fuscus; assembly: GCF_027574615.1. Lineage (NCBI taxonomy): Eukaryota > Metazoa > Chordata > Mammalia > Chiroptera > Vespertilionidae > Eptesicus > Eptesicus fuscus. Next base: position 53,263,783 of record NC_072490.1, on the reverse strand, counting down.
CTTGGAGTGTCACTGCATTTGTAATTTTCTGAAAGCAAAACAGGAAAAAATGTGTCTAAACGAAGTGGTGGGGAAAGTAATTGTTTCTGTGCAAAAAGACACGCTCGAGTCACCTCCCTCTGTGTGTTTCAGGCAGCACAACCAGATCCGCAGTGTGGAGGGGCGCCAGCTGAGGGCCTACCTGGCGCTGGAGGTGCTGGACCTGAGCTGGAACAACCTCACGGAGGTGCACAGCGCCTGCTTCCTGCAGGGACCGCCCTTAAAGGAGCTGTAAGTGCCTCCGCGCTGCGGGCGCCAGGGCTGGTGGCAGGGAGGGCGCTTCCTCTTCTCAGCCGAGGCCGTGCCGAGGCCATGGGCCTGGGCACACAGCTCCTTGTGCGGCCTCTGCAGGGCCCAGGGCCGGGCGCCCAGGGCTGTGTCCTCTATGGCAGAGTGTTAAAGACGGACAGGCAGCTGAGGCCGGGGAGTGTACGGGTGAGCTCAGTAGACTCACCACTAAGAGGAGATTTGAGCCTCAAATACAGGCCCGTCCTGGCTACAAAGCCTGCTCTCTTTCCCGCTTACGGGGCTGCCTCCCAGGAAGGCGGAGAGGAAAGATGCCAGCACTCGAGGAAGGACGGTGGACCTCTGCGCGGCGGGCCTGTCCTGTCCTGCGTGTCTGTCTAGCATCACGCACTATTGAAATGCGCACTTGGTGCACTTGAGAGAGCTGTGGGGTCTCAGAACCGTCTGGATTTTGCTGTCGGTCTGTTTTGCTTTTACCCACCTTGGCGTGCTCTCATACCCATCGGACGGCAGATGGGAGCAAAGTTAAAACCTGTTTAACCCACTGCCTGTTGGTGGGAAAAGGCTGCTTTGGGGAAGAAACTGAAGGCCCTGTCGGAGGAGACACGTTCTGATGACGTGTGAGTGTACTCCCGCCTGACGCCGTCCTGACGCACTGGAGACCGTCTGCCCGCGAGGCTGGATGGGGCCACGGCGGCCCAGGCTCGGCACGAGCCTTTTCCAGGGCCCGCAGGGAGATGAGAGGCTTCTCAGGCTGCACCGAGGCCCAGCAGAGCCCAGGCCCGGGCGGGCTCTGCAGAGCTGCCCCCACCTGGCACCTCCTTGCGTGGAACCAGGACACCACCCCCTGCTGAGCGGAGTGGCAGCGCCCTTCTCTCTGCGCCTGAGCGCAGGGGCGCTTCCCCGTGCACACAGCGGCAGTGTCTATCCCGGACCTCCTTTAACCCGGAGTGCTGGGAAGAGCGGTCCAGCCCCGTTGGCACAGGATCCTCCTGTGCCCTGTCCTGGCTGCTGCCTGGTGGAGCGACGAAGATGCCTGTCCCCTCCCTCCCTGTAGAAAGTTCTAAGCTTTCTCCTTTTGGCTTAAGCCACCCCAACCCGCATTTGTTTGGGGAATAGGAGAGGTATTGGTAGCGTCTCATGGGAATGTCAGTGTTACCCCTTTTCTGTCCTTTCTCCTCTCTTACTGCTCTGTCAGTGCGCACAGTGGGACCACAGAGGCGGGCTGTGGGCTGCCGTGCGCTGGGAGGGGAGGTGTCCTTACTGCGGAATCCTGGCCGTGGGTCCCATCGCTGTGCGGCTTGTGTTCTGAAGGGATTCTGGGCCAGTCTCTCTAACTGGAGTGTGTCTTTGATAGATTTAAAATGGCGACCATGAATGGGTTTGTGCACATTTATTACAGAAGCCATCCAACGAGACCCACTTCAAAATGAAAGGCTGTTTCCCCAAATGGTGACATCCACTTGGGCCTTGCCTCACAGTGACTTTCTGCTTCCTAGGGCTTCTCTCCCCTGAACCCTCACCTTGGGTTGTGGGTGCTGTGAAGGAATCCTGCAGGTGGCTCTGGAGGTGGCAGCACCCAGCAGGGCTGGAGTGTGGGGGTGTCAGGGGTGGTTGTGCTTATTTCCACTGTCACCTCGTCGGGTCACCCACTGGCCGCAGTGCTTGGGCTCCAGGCAGACACAGCTCCGTCCTGCGAGGGTGGTGCTGTCACCTCCGCACCTGGCTGTCCCGTGGGGAGTGCTGTCACCTCCTCCCCTGGCTGTCCTGTGGGGAGTGCTGTCACCTCCTCCCCTGGCTGTCCCGTGGGGAGTGCTGTCTCCTCCTCCCCTGGCTGTCCCGTGGGCGGTGCTGCCTCCTCCTCCCCTGGCTGTCCCGTGGGCAGTGCTGTCACCTCCTCACCTGGCTGTCCCGTGGGGAGTGCTGTCACCTCCTCCCCTGGCTGTCCCGTGGGCGGTGCTGTCACCTCCTCCCCTGGCTGTCCCGTGGGCGGTGCTGTCACCTCCTCCCCTGGCTGTCCCATGGGCGGTGCTGTCACCTCCTCACCTGGCTGTCCCGTGGGGAGTGCTGTCACCTCCTCCCCTGGCTGTCCCGTGGGCGGTGCTGTCACCTCCTCCCCTGGCTGTCCCGTGGGCGGTGCTGTCACCTCCTCCCCTGGCTGTCCCATGGGCGGTGCTGTCACCTCCTCACCTGCTGTCCCGTGGGCGGTGCTGTCACCTCCTCACCTGGCTGTCCTGTGGGGAGTGCTGTCACCTACTCCCCTGGCTTCCTGTGGGGAGTGCATGGGTGACAGTGTCTCAGGACACCTGTGTCTCTGGGGTGGTGGCTTCTTTTCCCAAGTTGGCAGGTCTGGTGTCCGTAACAGAAGGAGGAAGGCCTCCTGCTGACCGCTGTGTTTTCTCTCCCGGATCATTCCAGCAACCTGGCAAGCAACCGGATCGGCACCCTGGAGTCCGGAGCTTTTGATGGTCTGTCACGGTCGCTGCTGACGCTTCGCCTGAGCAAGAACAGGATCACCCAGCTTCCTGTGAAAGCATTCAAGCTGCCTAGGTTGACACAACTGTGAGTGTAGAAACCTGCATGTTAATTCAGGTCACCAAACCTGAAGGAGGCCAAACCTCCCCAAGGACCCCTCACCAAATGCAGCTCCTTCCTCGCTCCGGGCCAAGCCCTGCGTGAACGATCCGCAGTGACCCAGTGGCGACACCCATCAGCAGACTAGACGCTGGTCTGGTGCCTTCGGCCTTCAGGCTGCCGAGACCCACTGAGGATGGCGGGTGCGACCTGTGGCCACGCTCCAGAGCGCAAGGAGGACTCCTGCTCGCTAGCCACGGGCGGAGCTCAGGCCGCGTGGGCTCCTTATTGGTCGTGGAGGTTGTCTTTTTAAAGGGACTGTACAGTCTGTGCCGCGGCGTCATGGTGCCCAGCGTGTGCGCAGTGAGAGGAAGTGTAGCTGGGGGGAGTCCTGAGGAAGAGGGGCCATCGTCTTCATCTCCTAGTTTGTGGATTGATTTATCTTTTCTGAAGAAAGGATTTCTTTGTTAGTTTTTGATGACCAAGGCCCGTACCCTCTGGGAATGGTCCAGAGTTTGGAGTCCAGAAAACCTCTATTTTCAGAACCCGATGGAGTATTTGTTCCGGGTTTATTTCCTGTATCTTCTTTGCAGCAAAAGAATATATCTCAGGAAAAGAAGCCGCTATTGGGATTTGGTTTAAACAGAACAAGACGGGTGTTCAGAGCTAGGTGTGACAGTAAGATGGGGTGTACCCAGCGCTGCTTCTGCCTGGCTTCACACACGCACCCCGCCAGTGCCCGGCTTCTGCTCCCTGCATCCCAGGTCCTGTCGCTCGGCAGGTCTGTGTGAGGCAGGCCATGAGGTTCTGCCCAAGTATTTGGGGAAAACCAAGGGCTTTCTGATGAGCCTGTGTTCCCCGTCCCTCCCCCCGGTGCTGCTGATGGACCCAGCCCCCCAGATTCCTGAAATCTTCTGGTTAACTGAGGTTTATCACACGGGCCAGAAGCCAAACGCGTGCTCCGTGGCGTGTCCAGTCCCCTCGCTCCCCGTGGGCAGTGACTGCTCTCCGTGACTGGAGATGCTGCGAGAGCCTCCAGTGGGAAGTGTCCCTTCCGTTTGGTCTCGGTGGTTAGATTTTTCCTGGGTGAGGCGTCTGGTGTGGGTTTCTGTTGCCGAGCCGAGGCATCTCACCTGGGGCGTTTGCATCCTGAGTCCTGCCCCCTCCTCGCTGCAGACGGCCATCCCGGAGGAATGGGCGCCCTCGCTCAGGAGCTCGCCCCTCCTCTTTGTTCCTTAGCTGGGGCCGGGCAGTGCCCGGGGCTGCCTGGTGGGCGCCCTGCAAACCAGCTCCACCGGGACCCCCACCCGGATTTTCCCTGCTGCCTGGAAACCCAGCAGGGACTGTGTGGGAATGGCTGCAGGTGAGGGGTGCATGCCAGACGCTCTGAACCCACCGGCTTTGTCTCTTTAGGGACCTCAATCGGAATCGGATCCGGCTGATCGAGGGCCTGACGTTCCAGGGGCTGGACAGCTTGGAGGTGCTGAAGCTGCAGCGGAACAACATCAGCCGGCTGACGGACGGGGCCTTCTGGGGGCTGTCCAGGATGCACGCGCTGTGAGTGCGCGGGCCGCGCCAGGGGCCTGTGTGGTGTTTGCATCGCCCTCTGCCCAAGGGCCGCTAGGACTTCGCCGGGGCCTCACTCCGTGTTTTTGGGGACTCCAGATAAGGGTGTTTCCCTGGAAGGTTAGGACAATCTCGGGGCAGTTTAGTGGATTTGGTGAGAACATTAGGTAGTGAAGACAGGGGCCATCCTTCTGGGGCTCCCCCTACTTCGCGGCTCCCCTCCCCCACCCCACCCCACCCCCTACAGAACGTTCCTTCCCCGTTTGGGCTCTGACATCTGATGTGCGTGTGGGCCAACGTGTCCAGCTCATCCTGGGAGAGGGCTCGTTGGTGAGCTCGTCGGGCTTTGGTGCAGCTGCCCCTTTGTCCAGGGAACAGACGTGCACATCGCTGCCCGTGCCGCCGCCGCCGAGTCACGCAAAACCGCAGGAACACGCAGAGAGGGCAGAGAAGGCAGCTGCCCGCTTCTGTTTTCAGACATTTACGTTTGTGTACTGTTCGTCAGAAGGAACCTGCCTCGCAGTTGCACACGTGCTCAGACTGGGAGGAAAGCGTGGTGTCCACCTCCTGCCCGTGTCCCCTCCCCGACTTGTGCTCCCAGAGGCGGTCACGTCTCATTTCTCTGCTTGCGTTTCCCTGGCTGTCGTCCTGTGGTGGCTGTGCCACGTTAGACACTTGACCGCTGTCCGTTTGTCAGTCTGAGATGTCTTGCTTTATGGTCAGTGGTTTCACTTGTTCAAGACACTGTCCCGCTCCCTCCAGTCTCCACACACGATGTTACTGTGTTTTTTTATTAGTTTTCTTTGCAACTAAAACAACAACAATTCTAGTTCCTATTCCATCGTGCTGTCTCTCGACCATGCCTTTTACATTCATACACACATAGTCTTACACACATTCGCTTACACACACACACACACATACATACTGACACATTCACACATACACATACACTCATACATACACATACACATATACTCACACGTTCATATACACACATATACTCACATTCACATACACAGGCTGACACACTCACATACACTCAGATATACACATTCTAACATTCACACACACATAACAATTACTCTTACACACATTCCCATACATACACTAACACACATACATACTGACATACGCTCACATACATACACATACACTCATACATATACATACACATATACACATACACTCACACACATACTGACACACATATACACACACACTTATGCTCACACATTCACATACATGTGCTGACATACACTCAGATACACACACAAATACATACACATAACACACACACACATAGAAACATACACTCAGTCACATACACACATATGCCCACACACATGTTGCCTCACGCTCAATATTATAAGAACTTTGGGCAACCACATACACACACATACACTTACCCACATACATATACTTACACATACACATACACTCACACATACATGCTCACACATACACATCCACACACATACATGCACTCACACACATACATGCTCTCACATACACAGATGCACATTCACACACATACATAAACACACACATACATGCACTCACACACACTGAGGAGTGATGGCGTTAGCACTGTGGTTTTGCTTCTCCCTCTCTACCCGCCCTGGACCGGGTGTACCTGTTCTTACATATTTAAGTGCACTTTCACTTGACATCTTAAAACTGTCATTTTAGACTTTGACATGCAGGTGGTTGTGTGCTGGGTGGGCTGAGCTGAAAAGAGGATTTGACGCACACGTGGTTTTCATGTTGAACAAATCCACACACGTTGGGCGATCAGCTGCCTGAGTTAGTTGTAAGCGTCGTGCTTCCTTTTGTGCAGCAGCAGAAAGTGGGTGGTAACAGCGGAAGGTGGCTGCCCAGAGTCCTGGTAACACGAGGTGGGGCAACCTGTGGGTGACGGGCTTCTGTTCTGGGGTCAGGCCGCGCGTGGCCAGGCTGCAGGGCCAGGAAGCCGGGGCAGTGTCCTGGCTTCCTCTTGGCAGAAGCGCGAGCCCCCAGCGCCATGCTGAATTCTGACGTGTTTTCTCGTGTCCCTCTCGGCAGCCCTGTCGAGTAGGACTCTTGGGTACCTCCGTTTTCCAGACGTCCAGGTCATGCAGCTCACAGAGGAGCAAAACGGGGATTTAAATCCAAGGGGTCTGACGCCAGAGCTAAAGCTGTGTCTCTGGCGGTTTCCTCCTCTGTAAGGTTTTTCTTTCATGGGCTCTGCCCTCCGTGTGCAACTCATCTGCCCCTTTGTGTGCTTGCTTCTGAACGTGGCCTGGACACTCACCATCATCTGTTTGGGTTTGCCTGTCTTGTCCAACACGCGTGCGTACACACGCGCGCCCTCGTGTACTGTTATTGGGTCCTTGGTGCCGACCAGGGGCTCTGCGGTGTCGGGTCCTGGGCGCCACCCCTGCTCTGGCCGTGGGGCGTGGCCGGGGCCGCCGCCTCCATCACTCATGTGGCTGTCGTTGCAGGCACCTGGAGCACAACAGCCTGGTGGAGGTGAACAGCGGCTCGCTCTATGGCCTCACGGCCCTGCACCAGCTCCACCTCGGCAACAACTCCATCTCCCGCATCAACCGCGATGGCTGGAGCTTCTGCCAGAAGCTGCACGAGCTGTGAGTGTCGCCCGCTGTGCGCTGTGCCGATGAGACACTGCCTGCCTGGCGTGGCTGGAGGCCTGGCGCGTCCGCAGCTCAGTGGGCGGGGTGGGCTCAGGCGGGCAGGGCTCAGAGGAGGCACTGGCCTGTCAGCAGGGAGGCCAGGGCCCAGCACCAGGCCCGGAGCAGGACCCCGAGGCTGCAGACCTCAGAGGTTTGAGCTGGACCCTTCCTGCTCCCCTCCCTCTGTTCCCCAGGGGTAGCCTCGGCCGCCTGGGCTTGGACAGGGTCCGGGCAGCTGTTCACAGAGCTGCTGCACATTAATGGCTACAAGGAACACGGACTTCTTTCGGGAAGGGGTTACTTGGGCTCAAACATGGAAAGGATTGTGGGCCTGAGAGATGGCGACGATTTACATGCCCTCGCGGTCTCTGCTTTCCTGCGTGTAGCCAGGTCGCCGCACCGGCTCCTCCCCTTCCCCCCAGGTCCCCTGCCCCGGCCTGGCGGCGAGGCGCCTGTGCCTGTGACTGCGTTTTACTGAGACAGACGGCCCCGCGTCCCTTTGGGAGACGCCCCGACAGGCCCTGCTGGGCCCGGGAGCCCACGCTGGCGTCCAAGGTCCCTGAGACGGCGCGAGGCTTCTCTGGGCGGGCGGCTGCGGCCAAGGCGGGCGGCCGGGTGGACATGCCCCTGCCCTGCTCCTGCCCCAGCTCTGAAAGATGGTTGTCCTGGAGGAAGAAAGTGGATCCTCATTGCGTCTGTTACTTCAGCTTAATAAGTGCAAGGTTTCTCAGTTCCAGTCTTGGTTGAGGCCCCTTTCACCGGCTGCCATGGCTGATGCCCAGGAGGGGAGAGGGAACCTGGGCAACCTCAGTGACATTGCTACCGCCCCCCCCCCCCCCCCCCCCGGTCTCTCCCTCCACAGGACTCTGTCCTTCAACAACCTCACCCGGCTGGACGAGGGGAGCCTGGCCGACCTCAGTAGCTTGAGCATCCTGCGCCTCAACCACAATTCCATCAGCCACATTGCGGAAGGCGCCTTCAAGGGACTCAGAAACCTGCGTGTCTTGTACGTCTCACTGCACTGTGGGGGGTGGGTGGAGGGGCCCCCACTGGGAGGCAGGTGGGCAGCCAGCTGCTTCGTTGAGGCCCCTTTCACCAGCTGCCAGTCAGAATTGGACCCAGAACGGACCTGTTCAGTGCGCAGTCTCACACCTTTATATAATCAGCTGGAAAAGAACTGGTGGGAGTGTCGACCCATGTACTGAAAGGTTGTGGGTTCGATTCCCGGTCAGGGCAAGTACAGAAGGCAGCCAGTCGATGCTCTCTCACATAGGTGGTGCTTCTCTCTCTCAACCTTCCCCTCTCTCTAAAAGTCAATTAGCATGTCTTGGTGAGGACTAAAGAGAAAGGAAAAAGAAAAGTGTCTCTGGTTGGTGAGAGAGCAGATGGAAACCTGACTCAGTACCGGGCCAGGTGTCCGCTCTCTGGGGTGGACACAAACCAGGCTTGTCTGCAACCCTCCTTCCCGGCCCCGGCCCCGGCCCACGGGGAGATGAGGTGGGGGAGCTGCTTGCTTAACACGAGTCAGGCCTGCGGGAAGCTGGGAAAGCTGGGCCTCACCGCACGGCTCAGCGGCCGCTTCTCCCTCGAGTGTCGCAGCTGGGCGCCCAGCATACACTTCGATGTTTCAGCCTCACGGTGGCAGCTGGGGTGTCAGTCTGTCCTCCACTTCATGTGAAGACCGAGTTGAGAACTGGGTGGTGAGCTGTCTGTCTGTCTTCCCCAGGGACCTGGGCCATAACGAGATCTCGGGCACAATAGAGGACACGAGTGGCGCGTTCACGGGGCTCGACAGCCTCAGCAAGCTGTGAGTATCGCGTCCGCCGTCTCCTGGGTCCCGGCGCAGCCAGGGCGAGCTGGCCGGCGTTGGTTTGGGAAGAGAAATCTGAGGAGAGAGGGAGAAGTACTCCGTTTCTCTGGCCAGCGCTCTCCTGTGGCCCTGGGCGTGGTTTCTTTAGGGCCTGTCAGAGCGTCTCCCCCACCCCATTTAGAACTGATGTGAAAACAGCCAAGTTTTCCATTGTTCTCTGCACAAAGGAGTCTTAACCTCTTCCTCAGTTTCTAGAAATTGTGTGAAATGTGTAAAGCGAGTCTTGAATCAGTATTTTTGTTGTCGATCATAATTTTTAACAGAGCCATTTACAAGGGTAATGTAGTAGCTGTTTTTCATTCGAGGTGTCTGCTGTTTTGCTTTGTTCTTCTGAGTTCCTAGACTTGGCCAGTCATTCTGTAAGGCCGTGCGTGTTGCATCTAACAGTCCACGAGGGCAGGCAGGCTGTCGTGCGGCCTTTCTGTAGTTGAGGAAACAACTGGAGGGATTTGCCCAAGACCACGCGGCTGGTGGGTGGCAGGGTGGCACTCACCCACGTGTCTCCCCAGCACTCTCTGCAGGAGTGGGGACCGGAGCAGTTACCACTGTTCACCTGCCTCTCCGAGGGGTGTTTGGAGGAGGACAGACCGGGAGACACGCCTGCGGCCCCGAGCCTGCCCCTGACCGCAGGCGGGGGGTGGGAAGTAACATCTGGGAGCCGCGGTGCGGGCCCGGGAGCCGGGGCGGGGAGAGTGTGCAGTGAATGTTGTTTCTGATGTGTTTTGAGAAGCGGTTGTCTTACCTTCTGTCCTCAGAAGCTGTGTGGGCTGAGGACTGTGTCTCTCCTTGTATTCTGACAGCTCTTCACAAATGCCAGTCAGTCCTTTCCCCTGAAAACGCTCCCCCCACCCACAGCACAGTGGGGGGTCTGCCACATGGGCGCAGGAGCGTCCTCCTCCACAGCAGCCTTGCCTAGGGCTGTCCTCGGCCAGCCGAGCCCCGCCCCCGCCCCAGATGTCTGCGGGGAGAATGTGGGCCTTGTTTCCATCCACCAGCTGGGTGATCAGCCCTGCGTAATTGAGAACTTGAGAATTTGTTTTATTGCTATTGTCACCATTAGAAACAACAGCCTGCCCTCGCTGTAAAAGAGGTCAGTGTGCCTGGTAGTTAGTGGATGAAATAAGCACAGATTTCACCAGTCAGAACATTTGCTGGGACCTGGAGCTGAGTAATGCGAGGTGGGCGGTGCTTCGGGGCGCGGGGTTTATGCCCAGGGTGCTGTTACTGCTCCGCTGCGGGGAGGGGTGGGGTGGGGAGGGAGGCCACTGGTTAGCGTGGCCACCTGCATCTGTGTGCGTGGTTATTTGGTGTAAATTATAAGCTGCAGACTGAGAGGTGGTGGACATCGGATGAGACTTCACATCCACACAGACTGCCTCCGGGAGAAAGGAGGGCAGCGGGGTCTTGGCCTCCGTGCCCCATCACCTCGGAGGCGGCCAGCAGCTGGCTTTGTCTGAAGGCCACACTCAGTTGCTGGGGGGGAGGGGTTCTTAAGCAGAGGCCCCAGAGGAGCGTGTGTTCCTGGCAGGGCCTCGGGAAGCCCCGACAGACGCGGCTCGTGGTGGCCAGGCAGCAGGCGGAGGCAGTGCCGCCTCCGGGCTGGCGGCTGCATCTATCTCGTCTTTCTGAAGGAGCACCCTGGGGCTTGCCACGTCCCCAGGGCCCTTGCAGTTCAGCTGGAGCTGGGCCCATCAGGCTGCCCACGTCCTTGGATTTCTTCAAGGCTGTGTTTTCTGCCTTTTGTCCTTTCAGGGAGGTCTGGGCTGCGTTTTTCTTGTGGGTCCCAGTCTTCACGTAGGTTGGCAGGAGGCGCTGGCCTGAGTTGAGATCTGGCTCCTGATTCTCAGTGGACCCTGGATGAGGAACCTCCCCTTTCCCCCTGCACGAGCCAGGCCGGCTTTTGCCTTCCCCGCCCGCCCGCCCAGGCGTCGTCCCCCAGGTCGAAACTCAGATCTCTAGGGGTCGACTCCCAGCGGTCCCTCTGTAACGGGCCTGGGGCTCCCAGGTGCTCAGCAGGACCCCGTGTTCGGCAGCCAGCTCCCTGTGCGACAGGCTCTCATCAGAGCGCCTGGTGATGAGGAGGGAACCCTGAGATTGGTTCTTTTTGTCCCCTGTCCAGCATCTTCCAGGTGCTGGCCCCCCGCCCCCACCCCAGAAACAAGCTTTCCTGTGCATTGCACAGCCTTCCTGTGTCACATCGTGATTCCTAAGAAAACTCAGCCGTCACTGCTGAGTTTGGGAGGGAATTGGCTGGAAGCAGGAGCCCCCCAGCGGGTGGGCGGCCCAGGTCCGGGCAGGAGACAGGAGGCTGACCTTCGAGAACACCTCTGCTGGGACGTGGTGAGCCTGGTCCATGGGCGCCATTGACAATCTGGGTTCTTGCTCAAGAGGCCAAGGCGCTGCACCTGCAGGCCCCGAGGGCTCCGAGGCAGGTCCCAGCTCCCTGGGGCCCAGGTGCGCACTAGGGCGCCATCTCCGTGACCCTCCCCTGCCTCCTTGGGGAACCTCCATCCAGAATGCGGTTTTCGGAAGTCGGTGGCATTTGGTTCTGAGTTCATTTCCGTCTCTGACGGCTTCCTCGCTCCTCTGTGGCCACGGCTAACCTTCAGCCCCACCCTCGGGTGGTCCGTGGAGAGAGGCAGGCAGGACCAGGTGATTTCCACTTAATGTTGCGAGGGGCCTTTCTGGCAATTCCAGCCTGTCATCACCGCTGAGTTCTAATGAAGATAAAGTCTTTCCTTTCACAAAGGGGAAGCCCCGTGAGCTCAGCGCAGGTCAGGTTTCCACCTGCCTCTCCCGGACACACTTATCAGGCAGCACTGCCCTAATTGTGTTCTCTTTCTCCCGCCCCTCCTTTGTCTCCCCCCCCCCCCCCTCCCCCGTTTTGGATGTTTGGAAACTGCAGATCTCTGTCTGGAAACAAGATCAAGTCGGTGGCTAAGAGAGCATTCTCCGGGCTGGACAACCTGGAACACCTGTGAGTACCTGGACAGACCTTCCCTACCCGGCCACCAAGTGCGGCTCAGGAGCCGCTGGCCACTTAACCACAGTTATAAGCCGAGACGCAGGCGATCAGAAACGCCAGCTGCTTCCTTCTCGTTAAAAGTCAGCTTCAGCTCTGGCCTTTATTTGCCTGTGCCAGGAGCAGTTGCACTGCACACGGCCCGGGGTGAGCTCCCAGTTAATACAGTCGGCGATGGATAAGTCCCCTCCATCTCCTGCCCTGCCCCAGCCCGGCCCGGCCCCTCCACACTCCAGGGCCGGGCCCGGCCCAGCCTGGCATCTCCGCTGCAGTGGCTTCAGAGAGCTTCGCGGGAGGTTTTCTCCTCGTGGTTCCGAGGAGGGTGGCTCCAGGGCTGGATTCTCAGTGCGTCTTGCCTGTGGTCCAGGCTGACCTGTTGGAGAGGTCTGCCTGTTGGGTGGTGAGCAGGCCTCTCCTGGCTCTCGCTCCCCTGAAGGCTGGCTTGGTTCCAGAGTTAGTCCCCGTGCTCCTGCCCATCTCTGTGAAAAGAGCACGGACAGTGGAATCGGGGCCGGACACGGGTCTGCTCCCACCGAGGCTCCCTGCACAGCCAGGCTGTCCTGAAACCCCGAGCCCCTGGCTCAGATGCCTAGAAGGTGCCCGGCGCTCTCTGCCTCACTAAAGAGTGTTCTTTTGCAGGAACCTTGGCGAGAATGCGATCAGGTCTGTCCAGTTTGATGCCTTTGTGAAGATGAAGAACCTCAAAGAGCTGTGAGTACCTGGGGTTCTGGGCCCCCGTTAGCACCAGCAGTTTCAGAGCAAGAAATGCCTTATTTGGATTGTGCCTCATCTTATGTAATAGTTGTTATCACTTACCGTTGTGTTTAAGTTAAATTTCCTTTTACAAAGATTCCCTGTGGGGTTACTCTGGACCAGGGGTAAGCACACCACATTCCAGCGGTTTCCGTCTCTGGGTGCCATGGGGTCTGTCTGGGCGGTGCAGACTGGCTGTAGCGGGCGGCGGCCGTAAATAGTGTGTGAGATGGGCGGGGCCGGGTGCCAGGCAGCTGGGTTTAGAAGAGATGGCCCGGCTGTGCGTGACCAGCGCTGCTCTAAGTCACGGGACACGAGCTCTCTAGACCATGCAGTCAGCCCTTAATTAGGACAGGGACATGATTTCAACTTCTGGGTTTGCTTAAAACGAAGGGTCTGTGTCGAGCGGCTGCTTAAAGGATGTGGGCTGTGAGCAGGGCAGAGGTTACTGTGGGACGTCCGGGTCCAAGGCCCCTGGAGTTCACGGTGTGGTGCTGCGCTGTGGGCTGTCGTCGTAGGCCCATGGGTGACGGCGAGAGCTCACCTGTGTCCTGTCTGTGGCAAAGGAGCTGGTCTCGGGATCTGGGCGGCGGTTCCCACGTTCGTTCCTTCTTCCTGCGCAGAAATCTGGTGCTGTGGCCAGTAAGTCCTGGCCGCCACGTTGGTTCCCTGAGGTGTGGCTGTGGTTCTCACAGGAGGACCGCTGGGGGCCTAGATTGCAGGCGGGCAGGCAGGGGCGTAGGGAACAGAGCGGGAGCAGGCCCTGGCGACACCCTCGTGGTGTGACTTGACTGTGAGGTTCCAGTCCGTCCAGTAGGCGCTTTTCAGAGTGTCCTATGTTCGAGCGGGAGTGCGTGGGAGGATGGGCACACGGACAGAGGTGTGACGTGGCACATAGAGCCGGGCGTTGATTGTAAAGTCTAAGCCAGTGATGGCGAACCTATGACACGCGTGTCAGCACTGACACGCGTAGCCATTTCTGATGACACGCGGCCGCATGCCGAGGATGAAACATTTGCTGCTCCTGAGGATGAAACACTTGCGACTAGAGTCTTGGAGTTAGTTTTTTTCCTCAAAGTGACACACTACCCGAGTTATGCTCAGTTTTTTGGCAAAGTTTGACACACCAAGCTCAAAAGGTTGCCCATCACTGGTCTAAGCGGTGAGTACGTGAGTGTTTATGTTACATTTCTTCTAACCTTTCTGTTTTTGAAACTTTTCAACTATAATATTAAAAATATCTAAGTAAGTGGGAAGAGGATATTTGAGAGAAAGGGAAGGACAGGGAGATAAGATGTCCCTTTTGGCCTTCTAAACATCCCGGTTTCCTGAGACAGTGTTCTCGTTGGAAGCAGCTAGACCCTTCCAGGTGCGGGACGCGGCCTTCCCACCCCCGCATCTGCGGGCCGGAGGCACAGCTTGGCCCTCTGCCTGCGTTCCCATCAGTCGCTGTGTGGACCAGCTGTGCCTGGCCCTGGGCCCAGCCTTCTGCTGGGGAAACGAATTCCACTTGGTCATTTTCTTCCCCATCAGATGAAGGCAGGTTGTACTGTGCGCTTAGTCATCCTCTGGGTAAATTTCCACAGTGATGATGAGAAACACACTGAGCTGGAGTCAGGAAATGCACGAGGGAGCCGCGGAACAGAGCGTTGGGCCGGCTGGCGGCGGCCGCCGAGGACGCTGGCGAGGCTGCGCTTGGAGTTGGGGCGGTAGGCGTTCAGTGTGCAGGGCCTCGGGTCGCTGGCAGGGTCCTTGTCCAGTCTCAGCCCAGCCTTTCTTTGCAGCAACTCGTGTGTGTGGACGGAGGCCAGGGCCCAGCGCCCCGCCCCCGTCCTGTCGGTCCTTCGGAAAGCTCTCTCTCCGCCGAGCGCGGTGGTTTTTGCGGCCTGGGCTCCCGAGGGGGCTTCATTGTGGAGGATGGGGAAATCCTCGGGATGGGATGCAGGGCCAGCAAAGATGCTGAGTGTGTGGTGTGAGGCTTGACCCTTTCCACACACGTCTCTCACCCAGGACGATGTCCCAGTTCGTTCCTGTGGCTCAGATGGAATCTGTCCCGTCCCCCACGGGTGCCGAGCGCCGCACAGGGAAGGCCCAGAGTCTGGCTGGACGTTCGTGTCCGAGCACCAGGCTTTCCTGCTGCTTGAGAGGAAGGGGCGGCACCCAGATTCCCGCCCTGGGGTGACCCCTGAGCTTCTGTCAGGGAGCGCTTCCCTCTGCTCAATGCCAGGCCGTTGACTCTTCAGCAGAACAGCCCCCCGAGGTCTAAGCACAGAGCCACCTGCCCACCAAGTAAAGATCAAAGCTAATGCTGATTTGAAGGTTTGACCCGGGCAAGCGTCGCACTTATAATGGCTTTGAGGCAATTGTTCTGTCTTTAAAAAGATACTTCCCCATGTCAGCTTAGTCAGCGAAGATGCCCAGCTAACCGGGGGAGGCAGGAGCGGGCGGGAAGCGAAGGTGTAACGTGGCTTACCGGCTTCAGCGTCGCTCCCTGGCTGTGACCAGGCCCCGACTCCTCGCAGCCAGAGGGAAACAAGGGAGCACCGGCGCTGGCCTGGCTGCTTCGTGTGGCATCTGAGGAAGATGGTGGGTGAGACGGAGGCTGATGGCATGATGTTGGCCCATGTGACGCTTGGAGTTTCCAGGCACGCGTGTCCTGGGGACGGTGTGTGACCAGGAGCCCCGGCGTCTCCTGGGCCCCTGAGACCCTGGGTTGGCTTATCTTCGAGTGACTCCTCAGGAAGGAATGTCCAGAGATGGCGATTCCGATTTCTGTTTAAAAGCGGATCCTCAATTGCTGAGAAATGAAAATGAAAATATTCTCTGTTTTGGTTGGAGCCTCACAAAACCAAAGTGGCGCATTCCCATGCCCCGGCAGCGCGGTGAGCTCAGCCCTTTGGGCGCGGGGCCGGGGGCCTCCCTGGTGCTGGTGCAGAGGCGCAGGCGGACGGGAGCGTGGGCCAGGCCGCCCTCCGAGGAAACACGCAGCCCTGCCACCGACAAGGAACAGGCGTGTAGGGGTGGCGCCTCCGCAGAGTCGGTGCAGCACCGAGACCGCGGTCCCAGGCCCCCTGGCGGCTCCCTCGTTCACCAGGAGCCCTGCTCTCTGAGGCCGGAGCGTGAGCGTGGCTGTCGGGGGACGTGTCTGAACGCGGCTGGTGCTGTGCACGTGGCCCTCGGGCCCGCGTGTCAGCGTCACCCCGAGCGTGTTAGGTGCCGGGTCATGGGTCCACCCAGCCTCCGCAGCCGGAAGCTGCGTTTTATCGGCATCTCCAGGTAGATGGCCTGTGGCTGCAGAGGGACCGGGAGGGAACGGCAGAAGCTGACCAGGCGACGGGTCGCGGTTGCGCTGAGAGCATTTCTGTTTCTCTTGCAGCCGCATCAGCAGCGAGAGCTTCCTGTGTGACTGCCAGCTGCGGTGGTTGCCCCCATGGCTGCTGGGCCGGACGCTGCAGGCCTCCGTGGCCGCCACCTGCGCCCACCCGGAGGCGCTGCGGGGCCGGAGCATCTTCTCGGTGCCCCCGGAGAGTTTCGTGTGCGGTAAGCGCGGCTGCGGTCGTCTCCCGTGCCGGGCGCGGAGCCAGGAGCTCGTCAGGGCTGGTTCCTGTGACCAGAGCGAAGCCCAGCGTGGTTCCCATCGCCGCCGGGTGCTGCTTGCCTCCCACTGAAACCACACGTGGTATTTACGGCCAGGCCGCCTCCTGATGTGGTTCTTGGAGTCCACGCTTGAGGCGGAAGGGAGTGGGGTGGTTCAGTTACAAACCAGAGGAATCAGTTACAGGAAGATGGGCTGTTATTTCAGGAGGGCTCTGGTGCCCGGTGTGCTGTGGATTTGCTGTGTCTGGGGCTGGGTTTTAATGTGTTTCTTTCCAACCCCAAGAATGAAAGGTTAAATGCAGGAAGAACGAGTCCCAGGAGAACACGCGCTGTAGTAAAAATAATTCCTTAATGTTGACTTGCCCTCTTGCTGTTTCTCAAACCACTGAATCTGCACTTGTAGCTTGAAATTCTTTTTCCTTCTGATTGTTGGAACGCAGCTCTTGCCTTTGGCCCAGGGGTGGTTGGGCTCCAGCGCAGATAGGAATAATGCAGTGGCCAGGGAGACGTGGTCCGAGAATGACCACTTGTGAGCTGTTCCTGGTCTGTGCTCTGAGCAGGAGCGAGGCGAGGGGGAGGGGGGGCATCTTGGGGGGTCCCCCAGGCCTGCTTGGATCAGCTGGGCCAGCATGAGTCCAGCTGCCTCCATCGGTCCTCCCCGTCTGCCTGAGCTCTGGTCTCTGCTCTGGTGATCATAACCAGGAGCACCCCTAGTGATATGGGGGCCCCTGTGGGCTACTTCTTGGTCCTACTTTGTGCGCACAGCCATAGCCGTGTGCCTCCCCCCACCTTTCTCCCCATCAGTCCAGTACAGCCTTAAAGACCCTGCCAGCTTGGTAGCAGCTTCTCTTCCTCAGTCTTCCGAGAGCTCCCTGCAGAAGGTGGGGTGCACGTCGCTCCCTCCCCGGGGGCAGGTGGCTGTGTGCCTAGTGCTCCTCAGGGTCTGGTCCTTAGGACACCAGAATGGTCAGAGCTCTCTGCCCTCTCCCTTTCCTTTCCCTTTGTATGTCACATGTTCTGGGTTGTAGCACCTCTTACCCCTTGGGCTCCCACCCAGGCGTCATCAGGTGTGGGTGGGAGCCATGGAAACACTGGCAGGGAGCAAAGGTGCAAGCTCTGTGCTAGTCTCCCATTCCTTTTTTATACAATTGAGATGTGAGCATCACACCCACTAGAGGCATCGCAGGAATCAGTTCAGATAACAAGTGAGGGTGCGGGTGAGGAGAGGGAGCCCCCTGCATGCAGGTGGGAGGGAAGTGGTGCAGCCGCTTGGAGACGGTCTGTCGGTTCCTCAAACAACCGAACAGCAATTCTACTCTTAGCTCCCTGCTCGGGAGAGATGGAAACGGACGTCCGCACGAACACCTGTGCACGCAGGTTCACAGCAACAGTACTCGGAACAGCCGAAAAGCGGAACCAACCAGTGCCCGCCCGGGGATGGGTGGGTAGATACAATGCAGCGTAGCCACGCAGGGGAATGGCATTGGGCCATGAAAGGGAGCCACTCATACAACACAGATGAACCTCACAAAAGACCATGTGTAGGACTGTAGGATTGCAGTCACATAAATAGGAAAACCAGTACAGGTGGCAAGCAGATTAGTGGTTGCGAAGACTGGGAGGGACGGTGGGAGAAGGGATGGTAGCCAACAGGTGTGGGGTTTCTTTTGGAGGTGGTGAAAATGTGTTTAAAATGGACTGTGATGACGGTTGTACATATTTGTGAATGTACTGAAAACCATGGAATTATATACTTTAAACAGGTGAATTCCATTTCAATAAAGCTGTTTTTTAAAAGATAAATAGAATTTTTATACCATAAAGTTCACCCCTGTAAAGTGTACAATTCAGTGGTTTTTAGAATATTGAGAAGTTGTGTAACCCTCACTATTCATTCTAAAAGGTGTTCATCACCCCTAACTGTGCTCCATGTCCCCGGCCCCGCAGCCGCCGCTCTGCTTCCAGCTCTGAGTTTTATGTGTTCTTGATGTTTCATGTCAATGGAGCCTTACAACATGTGGTCTTTTGTGCCTGGCTTTTTTCATAGCATAATTTTTTAGCATGTATCAGTTCTTCATTCTTACAAATGGCTGAATAATCCATTGTATGGATATACATGTCATTTACCCATTATCAATGATGGACATTTAGGATGTTCCTCTTTTTGGTTATTGTAAATAATGCTGCTATGAATGTTTGTGTCCAAGTTTTGTGTGAATTCTTTTGGGCACGTAAGTAGGAGTGGGATTTCTGGGGCATATGGCAACTCTGTTTACTTTTTGAGGAACTGCCAGCTGTTTTCCAAAGTGGCTGCATCATTTCATAGCCACCAACAATGTGTGAGGGTTTCGATTTTTCCACATCCTTGTCAGCATTTGTTACATCTTAATTTATCTATAACTAGAGGCCCAGTGCATGATTGAATCGTGCACGTGTAGGGTCCCCTACACGCTTTCGCTTTCGATCACGGGGGAGCTGGGTGCCTATCCGCTGGTGCACCAGGCCTTTCAGAAGCCTCCGGCATGGCGAAGGCTTCTGAAAGTCCTGGTGCCTGAGCGGACAGGCACCCAGCTCCCCCGCTTTTGATGGTCCGCGGTGGGACGTGAGCTTGCTGCCCCAGAGGCCCCTTCTGTGCCGCAGCACAGCCATGGCGCAGACGCTGAGCTCGAGCCGCCGCTGGCGACGCGAGCTCAGCGTCCCACCGGCCCAATTGGCCACCCCGAGTACCGCCCCTCCCCCCCCCCGTGCCTCCTGGCCAAACATGGGCATAGCGAAGGTACGGTCAATTTGCATATTTGTCTATTATTAGGTAGGATAGTTGATGTGAAGTGAATTCTCAGTGTGGGTTTTCTTTTTTTTTTTTTTTTTGCACTATATATTTTTTTAATTCTCACTCGAGGATATGTTTTTCATTGATTTTAGAGAGGTGGGGGGTGGGGAGAAAGAAACACCGATGAGTTGCCTCCTGCACATGCCTCAACGGGGGATTGAACCCACAACCTGAGTATGTGCCCTGACCAGGAATCGAACCCACCCCCTTTCAGTGTACAGGACGATACTCCAACCAACAACCACACTGGCCAGAGCTCATTGTGGTTTTGATTTGCATTTCCCTAATGACTGATGTTGATCATGTTTTCATATGCTTATTGAACACACACATATAATCTGCTTTGGAATAATGGCTATTCAGATCCTAGGCTTATGTTTTAATTGGGCCATTTGTCTTTTTATTGAAAAGTTCTTTATATATCAAGATACTAGACCCTCATCAGATATATGATTTGCCAATATTTTATCCCAACCTGTGCATTATTTTTCATTTTTTGATGGGTGAGGCACAAAAGTTTTAAATTTTGATAAAGTCCAGTTTCTCTATTTTTTCTTCTGTCATTTCTACTTTTGATGTCATATCTAAGAAACTATTGCCTAAGACAAGGTCACAAAGACCTAAAGACTTTTATGATTTTAGTTGCCACACAGACCTCCACTTTGGTTTTTTTGAAGACTATTTTGACTATTGTGGTTCTCTTGCATTTCCCTATAAAGTTTTGGATCAGCTTGTCAATCTGCAATCGACACAACTGGCAGTTTGAAATAGGGATTCCATTGAACCTGTACATTAATTTGGGGAGTATTGCTGTCTTAATATTAATTCATGAAGATGGGATGGCTTTTCGTGTGTGGTTTTGTTGTTGTTTTGTAGCTCTTCTGTAATTTCTTCCAGTGGTGTTTTGTGGTTTTCATTGTACACTTTATAAAAATTCTTTCTGGAGCTATTTTAAATGGTATTCTTGATTTCATTTTTAAAGTTTCATTGTTAGAGCATAGAAATGCAATTGAATTTGATATGTTGATCTTGTATCCTGCAACTGTGTTGAAATAATTTATTAGTTCCAATAGTTTTTCAGTAAATTCCTTAGGTTTTCTTTATATGTGATCATCATGCCATTTGGAAAAATATAGTTTTATTTCTTTTCCAATCTGGAAGAGAAGTATTTTATTTATTTATTTTTGCCTAATTGCTCTGGCTAGAACCTCCAGTACATTACTGAGTAGAAGTGGTGAGGGTAGACATCCTTGTCTTTTTTTCTGCTCTTAGGGGAAAACATTCAGTCTTTCATCATTAAGTCTGATGTTAGCTGTGGATTTTTCTTAGATGACCTTTATCAAGTTGTGGACATTCCCTTCTAATTATAATTTGTTCATAAAAACATTTCAGCTTTTCTCATGAGAGGGTGTTGGGTTTTGCAAGATGCTTTTTTTTTTTTTTGCACCTGTTGATGCGATCAGGTGGGTTTGACCTTTATTTTTTTTGAAATGGTGTAATACCTTGATTTGTGGATGTTAAACCAACCTTGTATTTCTGGGATAAATCCAGCTTGTTCATGCTGTATGATTCTTTTTACATGTTGTGGGATTTGTTTTGCTAGTATATTTGTTGAGGATTTTGTTGTTTTCACTTGTAAAGGTCTATAGTTTTTTGTTTTTAGTGATGTTTTTGTCTGGTTTGTTAACAGATAAAATACTTGCCTCGGAGAATGGCGTTGGGAAGTGTTCCCTCCTAATACATTTCTGGGGAAGAGTTTATAAAGATCGGTGCTAATTCGCCTTTAAATGTTTGGTAAAGCTCAATAGCAGTGCCTTTTAGGCCTGGGCTTTTCTTTGTGGGAAGTTTGTAAATTATTAATCCAGTCTGTTTACTTGTTAGAACGATTCAAATTATACATTTCTTCTCCAGTCACTTTTGGTAGCTTGTGTCTTTCTCAGAATTTGTGCATTTCAAACTGGTTGTCTAATTTGTGAGCAGTTATTCATAGTAGCCCCCTGTATTCTTGTTCATTGCTGTGAAGGTGGTAGTAATGTCCCTTCTTTAATTCCAAATTCTGAGTCTTCTCTTTTCTGCTCCTACCCTTTCATCTCAGCCTGAATGATTTCCTTTTGTATTTCTTGTAAAGTAGGTCTGGTAGCAATGAATTGTCTCAGGTTTTTTGTTTTTTTCTAAACCTGAGAATGCTTTACTTTCGCCTTCATTTTTGAAAGGATGGTTTTGCCGGATGTAGGATTCTTATTTGGCATTCTCTCTTTCAGTACTTTGGCTATTCTTTCCGCTGCCTTTGACCTCCGTGGTTCTGGTGAGAGATTAGCTGTCACTGTTACTGAGGTCCCTTGTGTGTGATGAGTTGCTGTTCTTGCTGCTTTCAAGATTCTCTGTTGGCAGCTTGACTGTGATGCACCTGGGTGTGGTCTCTGAATTTATTCTATTTGGAATTTGCTGAGCTTCTTGGATGTGTAGATGCATGTTTTTCACCAACTATGGAAAGTTTGGGGCCATTATTTCTTCAAATACTCTTTCCGTTCCTTTTCTTTCTTCTTCATAAACTCCCATCATTTGCATGTTATTATGCTTCATGCTATCCCACAGGCCTCTGTGGCTCTCTTCATTCTTCCTTTGTTTACATTTCTCAGACTGGATTATCTCAATTGACCTGTTTCAAGTTTACTGACTCTTCTGCCCACTTAGCTTGGCTCTTGAGCCCTTCTAGTGAGTTTTCCATTTCAGTTATTGTACTTTTAAACTCCACACTTAGATTTGGTTCATGTTTGCAATCTATATGTCTTTATTGGTATTCTTTATTTGGTGGGAAAGTATTTGCATACTTTCCTTTAATTTTCTTAGACCTGGTTTCCTTTAGTTCTTTGAACATATTTACAAAGCCCATTTAACCCTTTGCACTCGCTTGCTTTTTTCTCGATTCCTTTATTCTACTCGGGATTTAATTTTTTAAATACCTCAAATTTTACAAAGCGCGGCAGTAGAATAAAAAACGAGTTTCTTTTCATACAAACTTATTTATTTGGATTTTTTTTATATTTCAAATTATTGATACATTCAAAGAGTAATTTTAATCTCTATACTTTTTCATGGTGTGATATTTTTTGAAACATTCACCCACATGAAGACCTGGTTTACATTCACATGTTTCGCAAATATAAATCGTCTCTCTTCTTCCTCCTTTGATTTTTCTGTTAGAACAAACAACACAATCTTTGTGTTTTTTGTTAGGGTGAGGTGTGATTATATGGAGCTTTCCATCTAAACGTTGCTCTAAGTTAGTGGATAATAATCTACCCCTGGAAGTTAGTGTACTGGTCTAACCTTTTCCACGTGACTGATGTGTCTTAGAAACAAATAGCCTTTGAAGATGCCACTGGTGAAGCTTAGGTGGTGGCATCAGTTGAGACGGCATTTACATTTTACTTGTCCTTTCATGCTAATGAAAACAAGAAAAGATACTGGAAAAATAGACAAAAACCCCCTCCCCCCCCCCCCCCCCGCGGTGAAGCTATGTGTCGAGTGTGGCTCGACATACGAGCTGTTACCGATGCTAACCGTGTCGAGTCACACTCGACATCCGAGTGCAAAAGGTTAAGGTCTTTCTTTACTAAAGCCAAGAGCTTCCTTGAGGACATTGTCTGTTGACTTTTTTCTCCTGTTTCTTTGTGTGTTTTGTAGTTTTTTGTTGAAAACCGAACATTTAAAATAATGTGAATCCGTGTTCCTCTCTCCCCCCAGGGTTTACTGTTGTCCTGTTAATTAGTTTCTTTGTTCAGTGACTTTCTGGACGGACGTTATAAAGCCTGTTCCGCAGCCACTGGAGTCTCTCCCTGGTTACATCCTTGTCACGTCAGCCAGGAAGTCTCCGCCCTTTGCGCAGCATCACTCCCTGTTTGCACGGATCCTGTTAGGGCCGGCTGCAGGCGAGGAACTGGGCCTCCAGGCACATGCGTTCTCGGTCCTCAGGAACATGGCGGGCCTCTGCAAAGCCCTGCAGCACTGCAGTCACCTGGTTTTCCATTTCCATTTCTGGCCAGCCTCTTGTTGCCCCAATGGTGTCACTGCCAGCCGGGCTGCTGCTTTCATCAGATGCCCTCAGGGTGGGGCTCCCCCTGCTGAGCACAGGGCCTCCGCCAGATAAACACACCCTGAGGGTGGGCCTAGGGGAGGCTGCAAACCATCCTGCCTCAGTGATTGCTAAGAGGCTGGGCTTCCAAGATGCCACAGGGCTGGAGAGCGGGAGAAAATGCCACAAAGCTCACTTTTCTTCTAGAGATTCATGCATTTCCTGGATCCACACCCCGTGGGTTGTTGTAGCCTCTGGTGGAGTCTTTGGGGATAAAATAACTTTTTCCCAGAATTCTGAAGCAGTTGACCTGTTGGCTAGTGCTGTCCTTGCTTTGACGCAGGTGCACATCTTCACAGGTCTGGGTTCTGACACTAACAGTGCTTTAGAGGAGAGCTTGTGGGTGAGGTCTGTGCAGTCTCACCCAGTAGTTCCTGACTCTGGTAAGTGTGTTAAATAAGGAGCCCGCTGGTTGCTTTGCGAGTGGAGCACCAGTGGACTGAGCTGTGACCAAGGCGTGCGTGATCTTGGAGGCGATCGCTGCTCGTGGATATAAAACTGGACGCGGCAGGCTCTCCAGGTGGGAGTCCCTCCGTGTCGGTGGAGCTGAGGACTTGCTGTCCCTGCTGGAAAGGCAGCTGGTGCCTCTGGGTCCTAAGTGCCTGGTGACTTACAGTGGCTCTTCTCTCCCCAGAGGACTTGCCAAAGCCACAGATCATCACCCAGCCGGAGACGACGGTGGCTGTGGTGGGCAGGGACGTCCGGCTCACATGCTCAGCAGCCAGCAGCAGCAGCTCCCCCATGACCTTTGCCTGGAAGAAGGACAGCGAGGTTCTGGCCGACGCCGACATGGAGAACTTTGCCCACGTGCGGGCACAGGACGGGGAAGTGATGGAGTACACCACCATCCTGCACCTCCGCCGAGTCACCTTCGGGCACGAGGGCCGCTACCAGTGTATCATCACCAACCACTTCGGCTCCACCTACTCACACAAGGCCAGGCTCACTGTGAACGGTACGCAGGCACCCTCTGGCCGCCCTGGTGCTCGGCTCCTGCACATCCACACGCGGCGGTTCTGTTACCGTGCGGAGGGACTGAGACGGCCTGCACGGTGTCACTGTTGCCTGGGTGGGCCTCAGGGCAAGCTTTGAAGATTCTCAGTGGAGTCTTTGTTTTGGGGATAAAATAACTTTTATCCACTCATGTTAAGTGAAATTGTGGGCCCAAGCCTTGTATTTTTATCCATTTATTATCCTCCATAAAGCAAGATGTCTGGTATCCAGATCCAAGATACCTGATTCTGGGGAAGTGGCCGCCCTCTGAGTAGATGGCACAGCCTTGGAGCCAGAGGCCAGCCCGGGACAGGTCAGCCAGCGGTGGGGCAGCCGCGCCCGCCTCCGAGGCTGTGGAGTGCAAGGCTGGTGTGAGTGCGGCCTGAGGGCAAGCGGTCCTGGGGTGTTTGACAGGGGTTTTTCACTTGGGACACAGTCTCAGAGCCTGTCAGGTTGGCTTCTTCACCACTGTTTGTTGTCGTGAGTTTAGGGCAGAGGAGGAGTTAGCCACCCAACCCCCCTTAGCCTAACGAGATGTTCCTGATGATTAAACTTCCAATTAAAAAGTGCTGGAACCAATGTGTTCTCAGGCCCTTGCAGACCACAGGAAAACATACCGTCACCACACTGGCTGCTTCTCTTGGCTCTTCTGGGGACTCTTCATTGTTTCTCAAAAACTCAGTGACCTGTTAGCCTCTCCAGCAAATAACCTTGACAGGCCCGTGGCTGGATGCTGACCGTGGGGGGGGTATTAGGGTCAACATGTGGGACAAGTGCTTTCAGCTTTGTGTGCAGGGCCTTGGCCCACACCCTCCAGACAGGACTTCAGGAGGGAGCTCTCCCCCTTCTCCAGGGGCAGGCACCTCCCCTCCCCGCATCAGCGCCTCCTGCTGGAGTAGCAGTTTGGTTTCCCAGGCTCTCCTGCCGGTACTTAAGGTGGGCAGGCACCAGGCCTGCGTTCACGGGGTGTCCTGGGACGGACTGATTACCATGCGAGCCTCGGGGTACCAGAGAGACTGATGGAAGTGCTCTGCTGTGGCCACGAGCAGCTGGCAGCCTGGGGGACCTGCGGCTGCTCATTCTGAAGCGGCCGTCCTGGGGGTGGGCAAACGTTGGCACACAGGGTGGTAAGGGGGCGAGTGACACGCAGACGGGAGGGCTGTTGCCAGAGGGTTATCCTGGCCGTGGTTCTGGCTTTGCCGTGACCTGACCTGACCTGACTGTGTTACAGTGTTGCCATCGTTCACCAAAATGCCGCACGACATCGCCATCCGGACTGGCACCACGGCCCGCCTCGAGTGCGCTGCCACCGGCCACCCGAACCCCCAGATCGCCTGGCAGAAGGACGGAGGCACCGACTTCCCCGCCGCTCGTGAGCGACGCATGCATGTCATGCCTGACGATGACGTGTTCTTCATCACGGACGTGAAGCTCGATGACATGGGGGTTTACAGCTGCACCGCCCAGAACTTGGCCGGCTCCATCTCGGCCAACGCCACCCTGACTGTCCTAGGTTCGTTTGCGGCTACGCTTGGTTGTATACGTGTGGGTGTGGGTGTGGGTGACACGTTTTCTTAAACTTCACAGATACCTAGCATCGACGTTCTTCAACCATCTGTGGAGCCTGGTGTGGGGCAGTGTGGTGGCTGTTTGTACTTTAATATTTTAGGCTGCTTTCTAAGATTTCTTTTTGAATAAGTGGTTCCATCTCTTTAAAAAAATAGGGCTTTGGTATAAAACAGTATAAAACACTCTAGGTGAGAACTGCTCTGGAAGGGACAGGGAGACACGGGCCGTCACGGGACAGCGGGGGACAGTAGATGGAGACACGGGCTGTCACAGGAGAGCTGCGGACAGTAGATGGAGACATGGGCCGTCACGGGACAGCGGGGGACAGTAGATGGAGACACGGGCTGTCACAGGAGCTGCGGACAGTAGATGGAGACACGGGCCGTCACGGGACAGCTGGGGACAGTAGATGGAGACACGGGCTGTCACGGGACAGCGGGGGACAGTAGATGGAGACACGGGCTGTCACAGGAGCTGCGGACAGTAGATGGAGACATGGGCCGTCACGGGACAGCGGGAGACAGTAGATGGAGACATGGGCCGTCACGGGACAGCGGGGGACAGTAGATGGAGACACGGGCTGTCACGGGACAGCTGGGGACAGTAGATGGAGACACGGGCTGTCACAGGAGCTGCGGACAGTAGATGGAGACACGGGCCGTCACGGGACAGCTGGGGCCAGTAGATGGAGACACGGGCCGTCACGGGACAGCGGGGGACAGTAGATGGAGACACGGGCTGTCACGGGACAGCGGGGGACAGTAGATGGAGGCATGGGCTGTCACGGGACAGCGGGGGACAGTAGATGGAGACACGGGCTGTCACGGGACAGCGGGGGACAGTAGGTGGGAGCTCGTTCTTGCTGCAGCAACCCCACCTGGGAAAGACTTGGCCACGTCAGCAGGGCCTGGAAAGTTCGCCCTGTGATGAAAGATCTGGTGCGGCCTTTGCTGATGTGTTGGATTGTCTGTCCAGGAGACCAAGACCCTCAGAGTAATGGTCCTGTCTCTGCCTTGCAGAGACCCCGTCCCTGGCGGTGCCCTTGGAAGACCGCGTGGTGTCCGCGGGGGAGACGGTGGCGCTCCAATGCAAGGCGGCGGGAAGCCCTCCGCCCCGCATCACCTGGTTCAAAGGGGACCGCCTTCTGAGCCTCACTGAGCGTCACCACTTCACCCCCGGCAACCAGCTGCTCGTTGTGCAGAACGTTGGGGCTGAGGATGCAGGCCGGTACACCTGCGAGATGTCCAATGCCCTGGGCACCGAGCGGGCGCACAGCCAGCTGAGTGTGTTGCCCAGCCCTGGCTGCAGGAAGGACGGGACTACCGTGGGCATCTTCACCATCGCTGTGGTGTGCAGCGTGGTCCTGACGTCCTTAGTCTGGGTGTGCATCATCTACCAAACCAGGCGGAAGAGGGAGGAGTACAGCGTCACCAACACAGGTACTGCTGGCGGCTGGCTTCCGGGGAGGAAAGCAGTGGCCCTGGGGAGGCCAGTGCAGGGCTTTCTGTACATGTAAACTCTAGGACCTTGGGGAACCTGGAGCCATTCTGGACAGTGAGCTTTAGTGCGCCTGGCACTGTCTTAACTCCCAGGAATGGGACGTTAGATGGGAAGACTGTCAAATGCAGCACCGTGAGCTCTGCAGGTGGCTACCTGGGGTGGCAGAGGCGTCCTGGGCGTGTGCCTCGTTGCCGTGGGGGGCCGTTACTGCGCAACTCGGTGTCTGTCAGCTCTCCCATCACTGCTTTCTCTGTGCACTCGGATATGATGGCCACACCTTTCACACCTGGGTGAGAAGTGCACTGGGGAGGCCTCCTGAGCAGGACTCCAGGTTCTGCATGGCCGGGACTGCTGCCATGGGGGGTCCTGTGTCTGTGTCCTTGTCACCACAAGGACTGGGACCTGGGGGTGACTGTCCTGTCTCCTTGCAGATGAGACCGTTGTGCCGCCGGATGTTCCGAGCTACCTGTCTTCTCAGGGGACCCTTTCTGACAGACAGGACACTGTGCTCAGGACTGAGAGTGGCCATCAGGCCAACGGGCACGTCGAGAGCAATGGTAAAGCCACAAAGTCTGATGCAACTGTTCCCATGGCGTTACCTTGAGCATGTTTGACCTGGAAGGCAGGTGACTCGAGCCTGTTGGGTTTTTGGACCTCCCTGTGCAAGTTCTGCAAAGTTTAAAACCCCGCCGCCCAGGAAGTCCCTCTGTTGGGCTCAGTGTCTCTTGCTAAGAGCCTTAGCTCCTCTCAGCAGCTCTCCCGGGTGACCGCAAGCCGCTCGTGGGGGACAGCGTGTGCTCGGCACGCTTGGCCCCCAGGGCCTCCTGTGCGGCTGTGGCAGGCCTGCTGCTGGGAAGGAGTCTCAGGATCGGGCCTGGGCCACCCCTCGAGGGGCGTTTCAGAAACACCTGTCTTCTAGCAGCAACGCCCACTCTTTTCCTCAGTGTGCCTGTGAAGTGCTGAGCCCGGCGCTTCCAACAGTGTGGGACTCTGTTGCAGGTGTCTGTCCCAGAGACGCAGGCCTCTTCCCGGAGGCCGATGGTCCCGGCATCACGTGCAGGCAGCCCCGGCTCTGTGTTGGGTACAGCAAGGAGCCATGGAGAGCGACAGAGAAAGCCGGTGGCACACCTGGTCCACAGAAGATGGGTGAGATGCTTTCTCAGGAAAAGTGTTGTGTTCTTCAGATCCCAATCAGGGTTGACCTCAGAGTGCGGCATTATGGGTCTAAGGCCATCCCAGGATTGGGTTTTCATATCTAAACAGGAAGTGGTGTGGGGCCTGGCTCTCTGAGTGTGAGTAGGATGTCTCTAAAATACTCCTGTGGCACGGACTTTCCAGATTTGTCAGCAACATCAGTAGAGCGCCAGGCCCGACCTTTCAGCAGGGCCCTGTGGAGGCTCCTTGCTGATGGGTCAGAAGCTCCTGATGCTGCGAGGAGCCATTCAGATAGGATTTCTTCCTGTGATCCCAGTTGTCTGATGAAATTAAATCTGAAATAAACACGGAAGACCCCATCCTTAGCCCCAGGGGGTTGTAGTGATCTCAGTGGGCGCTGGTGCTGAGTGTGTCCACTGTGTCTTGCAGAGCCCGGTGGCCCAGCTGTATGCAGTGACAGCCACACTGATGTGGACAGTTACTCCAAGGACCACGCCTTCTGTCCTCAGCCGATGTCCAGGGACAGTGCACAGTCAGATACACCGAGCAGCCAGGAGCCTCACAGGAGTGACCGAGAACATTCTCCACGTCCGAACAGTCTCCACAGTGGGACTGGTGATGGGTCTCGCCCCGACTGCAGGGAGTCCCTCTACCCCAGTAACCACGACAGAATGCTGCCGCCCTGGAAGAGAAAGCCAGGGGCGCCTCCAGAGGGCAAAGGTAAGCCTTCACTGCCTTCCCGTCCCCAGCAGGGGACAGCACGGAAACGCCAGGCCAGGTCTGATGGGCCCTCTCCTTTCTTGCAGGGGCCCCTCCATGGATGTTCGCAGGGGTGTGTGAGCCGGACTCCATAGACCCTCAGCCCTCAACACTGACCCCGGGCAGTTCTGAGCTCACACGAGCCGCCCTGGACTCTCCCGATGCCCCCAGTGAAGGTCGGCACTTGCTCCTGCTGAATGGACACATCCCCAAAGCAGGTGACTCTGGTCCCGAGTCCACGCCGCGGACAGGACAGCTGCCCGGGAGGCGGAGCGGGCCGCTGCTGTTTGCCCCGCGGGCCTAGGCGCTGTCTGTCTCCTGGGAGGGAGGGAGGCGTGCTGTGAGGAAGCTTGGGTTCAAGCGTCACTCTGTACAGTTTTAACTTCCATGGGGAGTGTCTGTAGTTTAAAGGACTTGCAGCTGAAGCACAGAATGCAAGAGGCTATTGTGTACATAAGAGTTTTCAGAGATTTCATATATATTATATATCTTTTACAAAGGATATTTTAATCTTCATTGCATGGTTAACAGAAAAAATCGTACAGTTTTGACAATATTATTTTTCATATCAGGTTGCTGTTTCATTTTGGAATGTGGGGATAGTTCTGGTGCCTTAATGCATGGATGGAATTTATAGACGCTAAAAACCACATTTGCTTCTGGGGTGGTGTTGGGGAGGAGGAAGCCCTCGGACTCCGTCACACATGGCAGGGCAGACCCGGATGCTTCACAGGCAGAGCTGGGTTTGCATCGGAAGTAACTTCACGTCAGTTACAGGAGCTCAGTGGGTGCTCCTCGCAGTCCTCCTCCCTGCACCCAGACCTGCGCACGTCACACACTCTGCACTGAGGGACTTTTCCTCATAGGTTCGAGCTCTTTCTTAACAAGCACGGTGGGGGCTGTTAATCACCACAGCCTTTGGTCTGAACAATGAGCCTGCCTGCCTTCTGTGATAAAAGCGAGTGTCAGGATCACTTGATTGTCATTTGAGGCTTTCTAATAAGATAGAGGTTGCTGCTGTTGGTACCTGTGGATTTTTCAATAGTGATGCTTTAGTTCTGCCAATGTAATTAGTATTATGTTGGTGTTAGGGGAGAATGAGGATCAAGTCCTTACTTTCAGGGCGAGCGGGCTTATCTCCACGGAGGATCCGGGCGCCCTGTGCGTGTCCCTCCCTTGCACAGACGAGCCCGTGCCTTGGGTTCTGGGGGATTTGCACTTGTGAGGCCTGGAGCTAACCACCTGGGAGTGCCAATGGGCATTTGAGGGAAAACTGCAAACTAACAAGGTCCTTCAGCCGGTGCGCTGAAGCACTAGTGGGTATTGACAAATGGTTACTATGTTAATTTACTGTCAGATAATCACTGTTCCAAAGGTAAGCACATTTAGAATTTTGTTCTCAACAGTTAACTGATGTTACTTCCACAACATGTGAATTTGCTGCTTCTGAGAGGCAATGTGAAAGAGGAAGTATTACTTTTATGTACAAAGTTATTTATTTATAGAAATTTTGGTACAATGTACATTGAAAAACGTGTAAAATACTGAAGTGTCTAACAAGCAGCAGTGAAGTGTCTTTAATAAAGTTCACTTATAAAGTTAAGTGTGCGGCTCGGGTCATGTGTACATTAACCAGCACTGCCTCGCCCACTGAATCCGAGAAGCGCCCTGACAAGTGCAGTCCTTGTGCCTTGACTACCTTTGGAATCAGTGCATGACGTAGCAAAGCAGGTCGCACACCGTGGCCCCCGGCAGGCGGCGCGAGGTTCCTGGGACTCCGATTTTCTGGAGCTTATCAGTCACGCTCTAAAACGGGGACTTTCCCCATCCATCCCTCTCTCCCGTGGTGAGCTCAAAACTCCAGGCAAAGCTGACTGATTGGGAACTAAGAAATGACACTGCAAAGCCAGCCCAGCTGCCTCCAGGCCCCAGCATGCCCTCCACCTTCCAGCCCTGGGGCCCACCAGTCACTGAGCTGCTACTGCTCGCTCGCTCGCTCACTTTCATAGGTCACCTGGGCCACTGGACACTTCTGTCAAATTCAACTGTATTTTCATGGGTTAAATCTGCGGGTCATCGAGAACAGCCGGGTTACCAGCTCTTAGGCACCTGTAGTCACTCTTTCTAAACAAAGCTGTGAGTCACTACCTCACATGACAGGCTCCTCCTGTCCTTGTCTAGCCATTCCTCCGAAGGTACACCCTCTGCCTGCCTGCCTTCAGTCTGCTGCCAGGTGGCAGGGAAGGAGGGGCAGACACAGTCAAATGAAAGCTCGGAGGGGCCGGCCTCAGATCACCAAACTTATTTATTAAGGGGTTCTGAGAAAATCGTTCAAAGTACTGCTCTAGGCATCGTTTTTCTCTCTTAACTTTCTGGCAAATACGTAGATGACATCATCCCAGCCGCCTGTAGCCTGGAAGTCGTGCTCCGTGTGGACCTGCGGGGACTGGGCTTCACTGCCTGCATGTTCAGAGGGCCCAGCGGCTGTGGGAGGGGGAGCTCTCACCTTGGCCCCCTGAAGGCGTGGCTGCAGGAGAGGGAGCGCTCACAGTGACCCCCTGTAGGCATGGCTGCGGGCGTGTGGTTCACGGGCTCTCTCTGCCAAGCTCCAACAGCAAGCTATGCGTTTGGTCATAAGCACCAAGAAAGATGAAACCTCCCAGGCTGATGGCTGCCATTCGTGGGAAGACCCCTGCAAATAATCTGGGGGAAAAGCAAAGGAGAGATTTTTTCTTGATTGTGTGTGTGTAAAGAAGGTGAAATTCCAATACCCACAGCTTGTTCAACTCAACACACTATGCTCATTAAACCCCACACAGTACTTAGAATGTGTGTTTTTCCTTTTAGAATAGCACCAAGTACATTCCCAAGTAGACTTGTTGATGTCTGAGCCCAGCTGTTTGTTGGTGAAAGTGGCTACATACCAAACAGCTTACTTGTGAGTGCTCACAATTAAGTCAAATAATTAGTCAAGAAATAGTAGCCCTGTCCCCACAAGAGTCCTGTTTAAACCTCCAGACCATTTTTGCCTTTTAGAGATGATGAAATTGACTTTGATAAAGGAGTCAAAGGACACACTACCCTGGAAGGCCAGGTGGTCTTGAGGGTTAGAGGAGGTTTCGGACGACTCTGTTGCTCCTCCCAGTGACTCAGGCACATTGGGTCCTGAGAGACCACAAGGAGGATGCACAGCAGGAGGCAGGAGACGCCTGCCTTTGGTGAAGGAGAAGAAAGGAAGGGGCTGGGAAGGGAGTAGAAGGTCAGCCCCCAAGCACCTCAGAAAGAGTCACTGGGACAGTTGCAACTTTGGAATAATTAAGGAAATGCAAGGTAAAAAAAACAATGTTATTAGGGATGTACACTGGGAGTAAGGGGAAGCTAACAGACATGCTCCCAAGATCAAACTGGAATTACAACTAAAATACAGAAGAACCACCCTGAAAAATCAACTGAGGACTAGGCTTGAGAGAACCCTGATAACTGAGGATGGAAAGCGGAGACTGCATAGAGACTGGTAGGAGGGGTAGAGGCGCCAAAGGGCTGGAGGGTTCCCACAGACAGCAGCTGAAGTCCCAGAGGGATATGTCAGCTGTAGGGGGTTCCCACTGAGAACTCTGGGGTCTAATCCCCAACTTGGGCTTCCCAGCAGAAGAGCACCAGAACTGAGAAGGGTACCCACATAACATCTGGCTGTGAAAAGCAGGAGGGTTGCTGCCTGCCAGGGAGAGAGGGCAGGAAATACAGGCACCCTGTATTTAGTAAAGGGCCAATGCACAAAATTCCATGTGCAGCCACTCACCTTGTGCTCCAGCAGAGGGAGAGCAGAGTGGACTGAAGCTGTATAAACATAAGCAAGGGTTGGGGGATCCTGGTATAGAGCTCTGAAGGCAGACACCTCAGTTTCCTGTGCTGAGTCATTCCCTCACACTGTGGAGGTTATACCTTTCTCAGGCAAACTTTTGTTATCCTGCTGTTGTTGCCTGGGGGGAAGACAGTTGACCCACCCTATTGGAAAGTCCCTTGTCCCACATTGTGGAGTTTCTGAGGCCTATTAAGAGACTGAGACGTCTTCCAAGGGGCTGCCTAACCGGGCAGTCCTAGACAGCGGAGCCCCGCGCACAAAGCGGACACATCTCCGCGGCTGTTGCGGACGCGGAGACCACGCCATCTTGAGAAACAGAGCTGCCTGAGACTCGGATCCTGGCTTCTGACACAAACCAGGACCCTGCAGCCACTGGGGACAGAGAACTGCTACCACAGCTTCAGACCAACAAACAACAAGAATCCAGACGTCCCGGCAGAATTCCGTGAGTCAAAGAACCTACCCCCTCCCCGCAGGCGCGCAGACAGCGCCATTTTAACTGATAGATCCGCCTCTCGCCCAAGCCGCAGAGCTTTGCGCAGGGACTCGCTCCCCCTCAGGGAATTTGGCGCGCACACAAGCGCACAGGAGAGAATCAGCTCCCTGTTGGGGAAATCTGTCAGTGCGCACAGAGGGCTCCCCTTCGGAGAATTTGGGGGAATTTGGCTTGCGGGTCACAGCTCTCCCTTCAGGGAATCTTAGTGCTTGCACAGAGGGGCTTTCCCTTTGGGGAATTTGGCGCGCAGGACAGACTCCGCCCCCCTTCCGGGACTCCGGTAGAGTGCACGGAGCCAGCTCACCTTCAGGAAATCAAGAGTGTGCGCCCTAGCCGGTTTGGCTCAGTAGAGAGAGCACACACAGGTCGCAGCTCCACTTCAGGGAATTTGGCACGCCGGACACAGCTGCCTGGGATCCCTGACTCACAGCGCATTCACACTAAGAGCCAGCGACCCCAATTGTTGGTGCATGCACACACAGGGACCCTGAGTCTCAACGAGAAACCGCACAAGGCAACAGAGACTCTGACACTCTAGTCTTGGTGCAGACACAGGGAAACTCTGACTCCTGGCACATGCTAAGGATCTCATTTTCGGCACATACCAACAGTGTGGTGCAGACAGGGCCCCTGAATCTAAGTGTGCACACGAGACCACACGGAACACTGGGGACACTGACCCTGGGCAAGTCTGGTTCCAACCAACCAAAGGCAGCCACACGTCCTAGTGTCAGAGCACTTCAGTGAAACTCGGGTGGAGCGAAGTCCCCACAGCACACGGCCCAGGTCCACGCAAACGGAAGCTTGAGCTTTCTGGTGATAGCCAGAATGGGGAAACGAAATAACTCACAGAGGAAAGAAAATGTGGAGTCGCCAAGAAAGGAAATCAGTGAAACTGAAGCTTGCAACATGACCGAAAAGGAGTTTAGAGTAATGGTCGTGGAATTTATACATCGGATGGATGAGAAAATAAACAACTTATGCAAGAATCAGGAAGAAATGAAAAGTGATATAGCTACAATCAAAAACACCATGGAAAGTTTCAACAGTAGACTACAAGAAGCAGAAGACCGAATTAGTGAGTTAGAAGATCAGGTACAGAAACAAGCTCAATCTCAACAGCAATTGGAGAAAAAAATTAAAAAGCAGGAGGAAAGCCTAAGGGAGCTTCGGGACAACATGAAACGAAGTAACATGCGTATAATAGGGCTGCCAGAAGGACAAGAAGAGCAGCAGGGATTAGAAAATCTATTTGAAGAAATAATGACAGAAAACTTCCCAGATATGGGAAAGATAAAAGTTACGCAAGTACAGAGAGTCCCAAGCAGGATCAACCCCAAAAGACCCACACCAAGACATGTCATAATTTCAATGGCAAATATAAATGATAAAGAGAGAATCTTAAAGGCGGCAAGAGAGAGACAGAGAGTTACCTACAAAGGAACACCCATCAGATTGTCAAATGATTACTCAACAGAAACACAACAAGCTAGAAGTGAATGGACGGAGGTATACAAAGTGTTGCAAAGCAAAGGACTGAATCCAAGAATACTATATCCAGCAAGACTATCAATCAAAATTGAAGGGGAAATCAGGAGCTTTGCAGATAAAAAAAGGCTTAAGGAGTTTATCACCACCAAACCAGCAATGCAAGAATTGCTAAAGGGAATACTGTAAAAGGAAGAAATAAACAGGTAAGAAGGAATATAGACACAAAAATAGATATGACCACAAACAAATACCTTTCAGTAATATCTTTAAATGTAAATGGACTAAATGCTCCAATCAAAAGATATCGAGTAGCTGAATGGATAAAAAAACACGACCCATATATATGCTGTCTACAAGAGACCCACCTCAGAATAAGAGACTCACACAGATTGAAAGTGAAGGGATGGAAAAATATCTTTCAGGCAAATGGAAATGAAAAAAAAGCTGGGGTAGCAATACTTATATCTGACAAAATAGACCTCAAAGTAAATGCCATAACAAGAGATAAAGAAGGCCACTTCATAGTACTAAAGGGAGAAATCCAACAAGAAGAAATAATTCTGGTAAACATATACGCTCCCAATATAGGAGCACCCAAATACATAAAAAAACTCCTGGAAGATTTCAAGGGAGAGATTAATAGCAATACAATCATAGTAGGAGACTTTAATACCCCACTATCACCACTGGACAAATCCTCCAAACAAAAAATCAGCAAAGAAACAGCAATCCTAAATGAATCACTAGACCAGATGGAATTAATTGACATCTTTAGAACATTTCACCCCAAAGCCACAGAATATACATTCTTCTCAAGTGCACATGGGTCATTTTCAAAGATAGACCATATGCTGGGTCACAGGCAAAGTCTCTTCAAATTCAAGAAGATAGAAATTATATCAAGCGTCTTCTCAGATCACAGTGGCATAAAACTGGAAATCAACTACAATAAATACAATCCAAAGAAATCAAACACTTGGAGACTAAACAGCATGCTATTAAACCATGACTGGGTCACCAGAGAGATCAAGGAAGAAATAAAAAACATCATGGCAACAAATGACAATGAAAACACAACAATCCAAAATCTATGGGACACAGTGAAAGCAGTCTTGAGAGGGAAGTTCATAGCTCTACAAGCCTATTGCAAAAAACAAGAATCAATGGTAATAAATTACTTAACCCTACAACTCAAAGAGCTAGAAAAAGAGCAGCAAGAAAAGCCCAGTGTAACCAGAAGGAAGGAAATAACAAAGATCAGAGCGGAGATAAATGACATAGAGACCAAAGAAACAATACAAAAGATCAACAAAACCAAGAGCTGGTTCTTTGAAAGGATAAACAAGATTGATGGACCTCTAGCCAGGCTCACCAAGAAGCAAAGAGAGAGGACCCAAATAAACAAAATCAGAAATGAAAGAGGTGAAATAACAACAGACCCCGCTGAGATACAAAGGATTGTTACAAAATACTACGAACAACTCTATTCCAACAAACTGGACAACCTGGAGGAAATGGACATATTCCTAGAAAAATATAACCTTCCAAAAATCAATCAAGAAGAATCTAAAGAGCTCAATAGGCCAATAACTATGGACGAAATTGAAGCAGTCATCAAGAAGCTTCCGGCAAACAAAAGCCCGGGGCCTGATGGCTTCACAGGAGAGTTTTACCAAACATTCAAGGAAGAACTAAAACCTATCCTCCTCAGACTATTACAAAAAATTCAAGAGGAAGGAACACTTCCAAGCTCCTTCTATGAAGCCAGCATCACCCTAATACCAAAACCAGATAAAGACAACACAATGAAAGAGAATTACAGACCAATATCCCTCATGAACATAGATGCCAAAATCCTCAACAAAATTCTAGCAAATCGGCTCCAGCAGTACATCAGAAAGATCATACACCATGACCAAGTAGGATTTATCCCAGGAATGCAAGGATGGTATAATATCCGCAAATCAATAAACGTGATACATCACATAAACAAATTGAGAGATAAAAATCACATAGTCATATCAATTGATGCAGAAAAAGCATTTGACAAAATCCAACACCCTTTCTTGATAAAAACTCTCAACAAGGTGGGAATAGAAGGCTCATACCTCAACATAATAAAAGCTATATATGATAAACCCACAGCAAACATCATACTCAATGGACAAAAACTAAAAACATTTCACCTAAGAACAGGAACAAGACAGGGATGCCCACTCTCACCACTCCTGTTTGACATAGTACTGGAAGTATTAGCCATTGCAATTAGACAAGAAGAAGAAATAAAAGGCATCCAAATTGGAAAAGAACAAGTAAAGCTGTCTTTATTTGCAGACGACATGATATTGTACATAAAAAATCCGAAAGACTCCGTCAAAAAACTAATAGACTTAATAAATGAATTTGGCAATGTAGCAGGATACAAAATTAACGCCAAGAAATCTATGGCCTTTCTATACACCAATAGTGAACTTACAGACAGAGAGACTAAAAAGGCAATTCCATTTACCATCGCACCAAAAAAATTAAGATACCTAGGAATAAACTTAACTAAGGAGGTAAAAGACCTATACACGGAAAACTACAGGACACTGAAAAAAGAGATAGAGGAAGACGTAAACAGATGGAAGAACATACCATGTTCATGGATTGGTAGAATCAACATCATTAAAATGTCCATACTACCCAAAGCAATCTATAGATTCAATGCACTCCCCATTAAAATACCAATGGCATATTTCACCGACCTTGAAAGAACTCTCCAAAAATTCATCTGAAATAAAAAAAGACCCCGAATAGCCACAGCAATCCTGCGAAAGAAGAATAAAGTAGGAGGGATCTCAATACCAGATTTCAAGCTGTATTACAAAGCCACTGTTCTCAAAACAGCCTGGTACTGGCACAAGAACAGACATATAGATCAGTGGAACAGAACAGAGAATCCAGATATTGACCCAAACCACTATGCTCAATTAATATTTGACAAAGGAGGCATGAACATACAATGGAGTCAAGACAGTCTCTTCAATAAATGGTGTTGGGAAAATTGGACAGATACATGCAAAAAAATGAAGCTTGATCACCAACTTACGCCATACACAAAAATAAACTCAAAATGGATACAGGACTTAAACATAAGACGGGAAACCATAAAAATACTAGAGCAATCCACAGGCAGCAAAATCTCAGACATATGCCAAAAGAAATTCTTCACTGACACTGCCCCTAGGGCAATGGAAGCTAAAGAGAAAATTAACAAATGGGACTACATCAAAATAAAAAGCTTTTTCACAGCAAAAGAAACCATTAACAAAACAACAAGAAGGCCTACTGCATGGGAGAACATATTTGCAAATGGCATCACCGATAAAGGTTTGATCTCCAACATCTACATGCAGCTTATACAACTTAATAAAAGGAAGATAAATGATCCAATAAAGAAATGGGCAACAGACCTAAATAGAAGCTTTTCAAAAGAAGACAGAAGGAAGGCCAAGAGACACATGAAAACATGCTCAACGTCACTAATTATCCGAGAGATGCAAATCAAAACAACAATGCGGTACCATCTCACACCTGTCAGAATGGCTATCATCAACAAATCAACAAACGACAAGTGTTGGCGAGGATGCGGAGAAAAAGGAACCCTCGTGCACTGCTTGTGGGAATGCAGACTGGTGCAGCCACTGTGGAGAACAGTATGGAGCTTCCTCAAAAAACTGAAAATGGAACTCCCATTTGACCCAGTAATCCCACTCCTGGGAATATATCCGAAGAAACTAGAAACACCAATCAGAAAGGATATATGCACCCCTATGTTCATAGCAGCACAATTCACCATAGCTAAGATTTGGAAACAGCCTAGGTGCCCGTCAGCAGATGACTGGATCAGAAAACTGTGGTACATCTACACAATGGAATACTATGCTGCCATAAAAAAGAAGGAATTCTCATCATTTGCAGCAACCTGGATGGAATTGGAGAACATTATGTTAAGTGAAATAAGTCAGTCAATGAAAGAAAAATACCACATGATCTCACTCATTTATGGGTAATAAAGAACATTATAAACTTGAACAAAAAGACAGATACAGAGACAGTAAAGCATCAAACAGACTGTCAAATTACAGGGGGAAAGTTAGGGAGAGGTGGGGGAGATACGAGATCAATCAAAGGACTTGTATGCATGCATATAAGCATAACCAATGGATGTAAAACTCTGGGGGGTGAGGGCATATATGGGTGTGGGGTGAGGGGTGGCAATGGTAATATATGTACACATATAATACCTTAATAAAAAAAATTGGAAAAAAAAAGAGACTGAGAATAACAACTAGCCTCCAGGCAGAAGCAATTGCCCCACCCTGTTGGAAAACCTCTCACCCCACCTGTGGACAATTGCATGAGGATACTCAAGACTTACTCCAATCTGTCTCCAGGCAGAGGCGAGTCTCTGGAGGCTTTGAGTCTTTGCCTGATCTAATTAGTAACAGCTATTGGGTCCCCACTGCAGACACCATCCCAGACTGTTCAGGCAGACAAAAGCCAGCAGGACCCTAAGCACCTGCAGCTGACACCTGTTGAACCAGCTCTTTGGAGGAAAGAAGCACAGAACAGGGTCAATCAAGGTGTGAGACTCAAGGCAGACCCAGGCTATGGACTAAGGAGTCCCCGAACACTGGACAGCTGGCATAACGACATTGGGGTTGAACCTCTGGCGGCAAGTTGGAGGGGAGATCCCTCCCACAAATGGGACATCAATAATCAAGTCCCAATTACAACAAGAGAACACAACACACACAAGAGGCATTCCTAGAGCATCCAGCTCAGGAGAACAAAGAAACTATACTTCTGAACCCCTCAAGACACTTTCTACATATGACCATCCCACAAAGACTTGGAGGCATAGCAGTTCTATGTAATAAATAGGAGCAAATACAAAGAGAGCTAATATAGGGAGACAGAAATCCCCAAATGAGAGAAAAGAGAGAATCTCCAGAAAAAGAACTAAATGAGATGGAGACAACCTATCAGACATAAAGTTCAAAGCCATGGTTATAAAGAACTTAAAGAACTTAGCACAAATTACAACAGCATGAAAAAGGAAATAGAGGCCATGAACAAGAACAAGACAGAAATGAGGAGTGATCCATCTGATGTGAAGAACACACTGGGATTAAAAGTAGATTGGAGGAAGCAGAGGGCCGAGTCAGCAATTTGGAAGACAAGGCAGAAATACCCAATTAGAGAAGCCAATAGAAAAAAAATATTAAATTTATATTATAGGGAAGATAGCTTAAGGGAGCTCTGGGACAACATGAAATGTAACATCCACATGACACAAATACCAGAAGGGAAAGAGGATGAGCAAGGAACAGAGAACCTGTATAAAGAAATAATGATAGAAAACTACCCCAAACAGTGAAGGAAAATGTCACACAAGTTCAGGAGGCACAGAGTCCCAATGAAGATGAAACCAAAGAGATCCACACCTAGACACATTGTAATTAAAATGGCAAATGTTGAAGACAAGGATCTTAAAGGCAGCAAGAGAGAGAAAAAATTACATAAAAAGGAGTCCCCATTAGAATGTCAACTGACTTCTCAAGAGAAACACTTGAGACCAGAGGGAGTGGCATGAAGTACTCAAAGTAATGACAAGCAAGGGCCTAAATCCAAGACCACTGTTTCCAGCGAGGCCATCATGTAAAATCTAAGGTGAAATAAAAAGCATTCCCTGCCTCTATTTCTGGGATAATTTAACTTTTTTAACCAAGAGTATTACTTTTGTAAGCAGAAAAACAAAATTACAAAATCAGCAGAAGTAAAATTACTAGTGAAAAGATCAGGTCTAGGGAAGAAAATGGACAATAGCAAAGTTATGCCAACAGCAGTTTCTCTTTCCAGAGACGGGGAAGCCACCGTGGAAAGCTAGGCGGTAGCCCCCCACACAACAGCAGAACGAGCCCTCCTGCCCGGCCACGGCTGCCCAGCTGTTTCCTGTGTGCACTGTGTTGCAGGAGGGCAACTTGCCTCCCCTTGTATGCAGAAAGTGGACTTCAGGGTAGTGTGAGCAGGTCCTTATTTTATTTCATTTATTATTTTGTTAATCCTCACCAGAGGATTCTTTTCCATTGATTTTTAGAGAGAGTGAAAGAGAGGGGGAGAGCCAGAGAGAGACATCTATGTGAGAGAGACACATCGAATGGTTACCTCCCACATGTGTCCTGACCAGGGCCAGGGATCGAGCCTGCAACCCAGGTACGTGTCCTTGACTGGAACTGAATCCAGGTCCTTAACTTTTGCACTCGGATGTCAAGATTAAAATTACTCTTTGAATGTATCAATAATTTGAAATATAAAAAAATCCAAATAAATAAGTTTGTATGAAAAGAAACTCAGTTTTTTATTCTACTGCCGCGCTTTGTAAAATCTGGGGTATTTAAAAAATTAAATCCCGAGTAGAATAAAGGAATCGAGAAAAAAGCAAGCGAGTGCAAAGGGTTAATAAGTTCTCAGGTCAATGCGCTATCCACTGAGCCAAACTGGCTAGGGCAATGGTTCCTTATTTTAATTATCTAAGTTAGGATTTAAATCATAAATTAAAATACTACAGATAAAATTAGACCTCTTTTTCTTACTTAGAAATAACCATGAAAACTCTATATGAGACCAAAATACACTTGTAAGAAAAAAGTTGTTCATCTCAGCATCATGCAAATTGTTTTTTACATGAGGTGATTGGCGAGGACAGAAACTCATAAATTACCACTTTGAGGCCACTGTGTCCCTGTGGCCTGAGCAGAGTCCCTCCCTGCCCTGCCTGCAGACACAGGTTTGAGGCCACTGTGTTCCTCTGGCCCGAGCAGAGCTACTGCCTGCAGAGGCACAGGTGGGGCAGGAAGACTGGCCGCGAGGTCTCCTCTGCTCCATTATACCTGACTCCCCTCTAACGCCAGTGTCTGGGTTCAGCTGTTGCTGCTAGTGAGCTCAGCAGCCCCTGGCCAGAGGCAGATGGAAGCAGTTCATGGTTTCTTCAGATGACATTCGAATCGTTGAACATAATTACTGCCTTAAGAGTAATTTGTCCAGTGAGTGCCCCAACCAGATTCGGAGGCAAAGACTTCAACAGGCAGGGCTGTTGGAGTGAGCAGTCGAAGGAGAGAGCAGACCTACGCTGTTCAGCAGGGAGCCGGCGGGCGAAGAAGCAGGTGATGGACAGAGGGAAGCCAGGAAGGCGCGGCGGGCTGAGCAGCTCCCAGCGCTTTCCACTGCTGGGCCAGATGAGCACGCAGTGCGGCACTTTTATTTTGGAGAAAGCACATGTGAGCCAGGACTTGGAATGAACTAACACGAGAGACCAAAGTGTCACCCTTCCCGCTTCCTGAGGTCAGCACCACGCCAGCTCGACACCAAGTCCACAGAGCTCAGGGCAAGAGGAGAGGTCTGACCGCGACTTGCATAGAATCCGATAGGAACTATATTGAAATGAATGAGTGGGATTCGGCAGCTTGACTTGATCTAGCACTGCTGCATGCCACGCCTCGGGCCCACGACCACCTGGGCCAGTGAGAATCTTACCTGCTACTAACCAAGCTGCTTCACACCTCACTTTCTCACACCAGCTGTTCAGTGTGGAACTGGTGTCCAAATGAGCCTCAGCGCTGAGCACCCAGGCCCTAATTCCCTCCCAGGGTGGTGGCCGTCGGTGGCTGAGCATGGCACAGGGCCACCGCTCTGCCCTTCCCCCTTCTGAGGGGTCCTTTCTGCTAAGCCCAGTTCTTGTCTGAAAGTCCTTGCATCCTCAGAGCTGCCACTCCACACCCATCCATCCATCCATCCATCCATCCATCCATCCATCCATCCCTGCCAGCTTGCCAGACTCCCAGCTGGGAATTCTGAGCAGAGGATGGGCCATTCTGCTGCAACCGTCTTACCTGGGACCTGGCCAGCAGGCAAATGGTCCCCGAACTACCCACTGGCTGAAACACACACCTGCCGAGTGCTCATGAACCGCAATCCAGTGGACAGTCAACACGGCCCCACCACCCTCTGCGTCTGTCCTCACCAGCCGGCCCTGTCACTAGGCTCAGTCCCGACCCTGCTCCAGACGGGACTGCTGCTTTGCTCTCAGGAAAATTCCTGCTGATGATTCCAGAGAGAAATGGCAACTTTGTATCTGTGCAGACCCCAGCGCTTGGTAACCTTGTGTGGTATGAGCAATGCTGAAACAGCACTCTGGAGAGAGAGCGCCTAAGGCTGTGATGCTGAAGGTCTGGGGTGCTCAGCTGATAGCAGCCCGGTGTGTCTCCAACGAGGGGTCAGCACGGCGGGATGCTGAAGGTACCTTGTGCAGGATCAGTTAAAGTGCCCAGACCACAGAGGCTCCCTCTGAGTGCTATGCTCGCCCCCTGGGGTCCCTGCATCACGTAGCTGGGCGCCTGTCTCCCCAGGGCACCCAGAGCGGGCAGGGCGCACGTGGCCCGCATCTCAAGTCAGGGTGGACAGGGCTGGGCCTCACCTGGCTGGGACACCGCATCCCTGGATTGAGCAACATTGTCTGACACAAGCCAAAGCAAACGCCATGTTTTGTCCAATATAAATAAAGAGACCCTGACCAGGGCATAAGCAGAAGACGGACAGGTGTGTGTCCGACGTCAGGCTGCAGGGGGACCAGCTGGTGGAGAGGAAGCCGCCGCGCACCCCTCGTGCTTACCCTGGCAGCCCCTGGGTGCGCCAGACCCCGTGCAGGGCAGAGAGGACGTTCCCGCCAGCCGCGCTGGACCCGGCCTGCATGGAAGCACAGAGAGGAGGCCGTTATCTTGTGCAAGTCCCCACCTGACGGACTTGCCTCAGAGGCAGGCACCCTGCTACCCTCATCTAGGGCGGTTCCAAACTGAGGGAGGGCTCGGGGGAGTCAGGACCCCGAGTCTCGCTCACCAGAAGGGCTCACATTAAGCCCATGGGCAGCGCTGGTGGTCCCGCTGCTCTGCTGGCGTCTCATGGCCACAGGAGGGGCAGAGCACACCAGG
Source organism: Eptesicus fuscus (assembly GCF_027574615.1). Taxonomy (NCBI): domain Eukaryota; kingdom Metazoa; phylum Chordata; class Mammalia; order Chiroptera; family Vespertilionidae; genus Eptesicus; species Eptesicus fuscus. Next base: position 53,219,622 of record NC_072490.1, on the reverse strand, counting down.
CAGTTCCCGTGCCACCCGAGCAGGAAGGTCTCCGAGAGCCGCGTCAGGTCTGAGAAGAATGGTCTGCTTAGGAAACGTACCTGAGGAGCTATCAGACACACTTACTACAGAGCCCACGCCCAGCGTGAAGCCTGGTACGTTCCTGAGTAGCTAACAGACACACTTACTACAGAGCGCCACGCCCAGCGTGAAGCCTGGTACGCTCCTGAGTAGCTAACAGACACACTTACTACAGAGCGCCACGCCCAGCGTGAAGCCTGGCACGTACCTGAGTAGCTAACAGACACACTTACTACAGAGCGCCACGCCCAGCGTGAAACCTGGTACGTACCTGAGTAGCTAACAGACACACTTACTACAGAGCGCCACGCCCAGCGTGAAACCTGGTACGTTCCTGAGTAGCTAACAGACACACTTACTACAGAGCGCCACGCCCAGCGTGAAGCCTGGTACGTTCCTGAGTAGCTAACAGACACACTTACTACAGAGCGCCACGCCCAGCGTGAAGCCTGGTACGCTCCTGAGTAGCTAACAGACACACACACTACAGAGCGCCACGCCCAGCGTGAAGCCTGGTACGCTCCTGAGTAGCTAACAGACACACTTACTACAGAGCGCCACGCCCAGCGTGAAGCCTGGCACGTTCCTGAGTAGCTAACAGACACACTTACTACAGAGCGCCACGCCCAGCGTGAAGCCTGGCACGTTCCTGAGTAGCTAACAGACACACTTACTACAGAGCGCCACGCCCAGCGTGAAGCCTGGTACGCTCCTGAGTAGCTAACAGACACACACACTACAGAGCGCCACGCCCAGCGTGAAGCCTGGTACGCTCCTGAGTAGCTAACAGACACACTTACTACAGAGCGCCACGCCCAGCGTGAAGCCTGGCACGTTCCTGAGTAGCTAACAGACACACTTACTACAGAGCGCCACGCCCAGCGTGAAGCCTGGCACGTACCTGAGTAGCTAACAGACACACTTACTACAGAGCGCCACGCCCAGCGTGAAACTTGGCACGTTCTTGAGTAGCTAACAGACACACACACTACAGAGCGCCACGCCCAGCGTGAAGCCTGGTACGCTCCTGAGTAGCTAACAGACACACTTACTACAGAGCGCCACGCCCAGCGTGAAGCCTGGTACGCTCCTGAGTAGCTAACAGACACACTTACTACAGAGCGCCACGCCCAGCGTGAAGCCTGGTACGCTCCTGAGTAGCTAACAGACACACACACTACAGAGCGCCACGCCCAGCGTGAAGCCTGGTACGCTCCTGAGTAGCTAACAGGCACACTTACTACAGAGCGCCACGCCCAGCGTGAAGCCTGGTACGCTCCTGAGTAGCTAACAGACACACACACTACAGAGCGCCACGCCCAGCGTGAAGCCTGGTACGCTCCTGAGTAGCTAACAGGCACACTTACTACAGAGCCCACGCCCAGCGTGAAGCCTGGTACGTTCCTGAGTAGCTAACAGGCACACTTACTACAGAGCGCCACGCCCAGCGTGAAACCTGGTACGTACCTGAGTAGCTAACAGACACACTTACTACAGAGCGCCACGCCCAGCGTGAAGCCTGGTACGCTCCTGAGTAGCTAACAGACACACTTACTACAGAGCGCCACGCCCAGCGTGAAGCCTGGTACGCTCCTGAGTAGCTAACAGACACACTTACTACAGAGCGCCACGCCCAGCGTGAAGCCTGGTATGTTCCTGAGTAGCTAACAGACACACTTACTACAGAGCGCCACGCCCAGCGTGAAGCCTGGTACGCTCTTGAGTAGCTAACAGACACACACACTACAGAGCGCCACGCCCAGTGTGAAGCCTGGTACGCTCCTGAGTAGCTAACAGACACACTTACTACAGAGCGCCACGCCCAGCGTGAAGCCTGGCACGTTCCTGAGTAGCTAACAGACACACTTACTACAGAGCGCCACGCCCAGCGTGAAACCTGGTACGCTCCTGAGTAGCTAACAGACACACTTACTACAGAGCGCCACGCCCAGCGTGAAGCCTGGTACGCTCCTGAGTAGCTAACAGACACACTTACTACAGAGCGCCACGCCCAGCGTGAAGCCTGGCACGTACCTGAGTAGCTAACAGACACACTTACTACAGAGCGCCACGCCCAGTGTGAAGCCTGGTACGCTCCTGAGTAGCTAACAGACACACACACTACAGAGCGCCACGCCCAGCGTGAAGCCTGGTACGTTCCTGAGTAGCTAACAGACACACTTACTACAGAGCGCCACGCCCAGCGTGAAGCCTGGTACGCTCCTGAGTAGCTAACAGACACACTTACTACAGAGCGCCACGCCCAGCGTGAAGCCTGGTACGTTCCTGAGTAGCTAACAGACACACTTACTACAGAGCGCCACGCCCAGTGTGAAGCCTGGTACGTTCCTGAGTAGCTAACAGACACACTTACTACAGAGTGCCACGCCCCGTGTGAAACCTGGTACGTTCCTGAGTAGCTAACAGACACACACACTACAGAGCGCCACGCCCAGCGTGAAGCCTGGTACGCGCCTGAGTAGCTAACAGACACACACACTACAGAGCGCCACGCCCAGCGTGAAGCCTGGTACACTCCTGAGTAGCTAACAGACACACTTACTACAGAGCGCCACGCCCAGCGTGAAGCCTGGTACGTTCCTGAGTAGCTAACAGACACACTTACTACAGAGCGCCACGCCCAGCGTGAAACCTGGTACGTTCCTGAGTAGCTAACAGACACACTTACTACAGAGCGCCACGCCCAGCGTGAAACCTGGTACGCTCTTGAGTAGCTAACAGACACACACACTACAGAGCGCCACGCCCAGCGTGAAGCCTGGTACGCTCCTGAGTAGCTAACAGACACACACACTACAGAGCGCCACGCCCAGCGTGAAGCCTGGTACGCTCCTGAGTAGCTAACAGACACACTTACTACAGAGCGCCACGCCCAGCGTGAAGCCTGGTACGCTCCTGAGTAGCTAACAGACACACTTACTACAGAGCGCCACGCCCAGCGTGAAGCCTGGTACGCTCCTGAGTAGCTAACAGACACACTTACTACAGAGCGCCACGCCCAGCGTGAAGCCTGGTACGCTCCTGAGTAGCTAACAGACACACTTACTACAGAGCGCCACGCCCAGCGTGAAGCCTGGCACGCTCCTGAGTAGCTAACAGACACACTTACTACAGAGCGCCACGCCCAGCGTGAAACCTGGTACGCTCCTGAGTAGCTAACAGACACACTTACTACAGAGCGCCACGCCCAGCGTGAAACCTGGTACGTTCCTGAGTAGCTAACAGACACACTTACTACAGAGCGCCACGCCCAGCGTGAAGCCTGGTACGTTCCTGAGTAGCTAACAGACACACTTACTACAGAGCGCCACGCCCAGCGTGAAGCCTGGTACGCTCCTGAGTAGCTAACAGACACACACACTACAGAGCGCCACGCCCAGCGTGAAGCCTGGCACGTACCTGAGTAGCTAACAGACACACACACTACAGAGCGCCACGCCCTGCGTGAAGCCTGGCACGTTCCTGAGTAGCTAACAGACACACTTACTACAGAGCGCCACGCCCAGCGTGATGCCTGGCACGTTCCTGAGTAGCTAACAGACACACTTACTACAGAGCGCCACGCCCAGCGTGAAGCCTGGTATGTTCCTGAGTAGCTAACAGACACACTTACTACAGAGCGCCACGCCCAGCGTGAAGCCTGGCACGTTCCTGAGTAGCTAACAGACACACTTACTACAGAGCGCCACGCCCAGCGTGATACCTGGCACGTTCCTGAGTAGCTAACAGACACACTTACTACAGAGCGCCACGCCCAGCGTGAAGCCTGGCACGTTCCTGAGTAGCTAACAGACACACTTACTACAGAGCGCCACGCCCAGCGTGAAGCCTGGTACGCTCCTGAGTAGCTAACAGACACACTTACTACAGAGCGCCACGCCCAGCGTGAAGCCTGGTACGCTCCTGAGTAGCTAACAGACACACTTACTACAGAGCCCACGCCCAGCGTGAAGCCTGGCTGCGCTCTCAGGTTGGCCGTCGGCCCACATGCTAGAATTCTGCTCTTGTTCATTTTTCCACAAGGGAATGACTTTATTTTTTATTGTTTTGGTCCAGATATGTTATATGTGTGGCATCCCCTGAAGTCTGTAGCTTTCTTTTTCCTGAAAAAATTTTAAGTTCTGACAACAGTCCTAATTCGCCCAGTGAAGGCCGAGCCTGGCTGCGCGCAGCCACTCACCTGCCGACGGCACGAGCAGGTCCAGGCGCTGGGCTCAGAGACCTGAGTGCGCTCACAGCAGAGGCCCGCCAGCCCTGCCTGCTCACGGGACATGGTCGGAAATGACCAGAAAGGTGGAAGGCTGTGGGCAGTGGCCGTGTGACAATGATGGACACTGTTTTGCCGGCGGCTCCCCAGGCAGCACAGCTGCTGGTACAGGGCAGTGTTCCACTTCGGTCACTCTGTGTCCATACGAGCCCTAGCGCCAGCAGGAGCAGCGGTTGTGCCTTCATTACCTCCTTCCTACCTCCTCTCCCATGCCACCCGGGACTGTCTAAAACCCACACATTTTAAATGGGGTCCAATCTTTGGACAGTTAAAAAACAACAAACAGAACCCACAGTATACGGTGCCAATATTCTATTTTACCACTTACCTTCGCCAACATGATTCTTGTCTTTGCCACGTCCAGGGGCGTGGTGACCACAGCTGCAAATCCACCTGTGCACATAAAACCCGAGCACAGGGCTGTTTATTACATGGTGCTGTATAGATTTTATTTTATATTCCCCATAACTCTGGCCAAATCAGTCCTTTATCACTACGTCCACTTGATTGGTTCAAGAACAGGACGCCACATGAAAACATGTACCCACACGCCACTGCTTCTGTGGTGAACCCGCATTGCATGGCCAGGTGACCAGGTCATGCTTTCCCTGCTCAGGCCCACGAGGCCCCAGCACAGCCTGGCTCTTCTGCGGAGCAGGAAACAGCCGTGTCCACATGGTCGCGTCTGCAGCAGACACCTGCTCGCAGTGAGACGGCCTCTCCCAGGGACCCGAGGCCAGGCCTCCTGCGGCCACTGTTCTTTATCTGACTCCAAAACGCTCCCATCGCTTCTGCTCTCAGGCAAGGTGGGCAAACATGTCTATCGCGGTGGGGATTTCTGGTATAAACTGGCTGGATGCTTTGAGGTAAAAACGTTTAAAGAGTAAAGCTTTCCGTGCGTCAGGCTTCTGGTGGCAGGCAGTGGGGGATCGATGCTGCTCAGCCCACTCTGCATCTGGGCAGAGCCAGTGTTGCCCTAATAGCCGCTACCTCGTGGCTCCTTCCTACCTCCTCTCCCATGCCACCCGGGACTGTCTAAAACCCACACATTTTAAATGGGTCCAATCTTTGGACAGTTAAAAAACAACAACAAACAGAACCCACAGTACATGGTGCCAATATTCTAATTAAGCTGATACAAAGATAGGTTTGAAACCCCGGGAGGCCCTCAGGAGGTAGGAATAATAAACTCGAAGGACTTTTACAGACGCAGCACCCATGAACTCGAGTGAAGTGGGCAGTTTTGTAAGAGGCTGCACAGAGCACACGTGTGGAGGATGCTCCAGAAATAGCACCTCTCCCTCCAGCTCTGTGGCATGTGGGCAAGAAGGGCATGTGATCTCTGCCCAATATCTTTCTAAATAAGCTGCTGAAGAGCAATCATTACATGAACCTCCTCCATCTGGTAACTTGGAGATGACAACTTTTTAAAGACGTACCCACTTATGCTTCTATGTTCCACTTTTGGTTACCCACAAATGACACACATTTAGGGCTAACGAGGACCAATAACATGAATATGAGTCTCCCTTTTTAAGCCACTTTTGTATGAGTATGTGAAACATTTTTCTGCAGATTCAAAAGTTGCCTGATAACTGAAAGTCTTGGCTACATTTCAAGTATTTTAAAATTTTGTGGACCCAGTCCTGAAATCCTACAATTTTAATATTTTAAACCACATATTCTTTACTATAATTTTAATATTTTAAACCACATATTCTTTAATATTTTAAACCACATATTCTTTAATATTTTAAACCACATATTCTTCACTAAAGAGTATATATACTTTAAGTACAGGAAAGGGTCCGGGAAGGCTTCACATCCATTTAGACAAAAATCTTAAGGAAGGAGGCGGCACTGACGCTGGGCCCCACCCCTGACTGTCTTGTTTCCCACACTGGCTGCAGGGCCTGGCTGAGAACCCTCCTTCAGGCCAGAAAGAGCCTGGCTCCCCCGCTCTCCGGGGGGCTCCCCTGCTCTCCGGGTGGCTCTCTGCTCTCCGGGTGGCTCCCTGCTCTCCGGGGGGCTCCCCTGCTCTCCGGGCTCCCCGCTCTCCGGGCTCCCCGCTCTCAGGGGGGCTCCCCTGCTCTCCGGGCTCCCTGCTCTCCGGGGGGCTCCCCTGCTCTCCGGGGGGCTCCCCTGCTCTCCGGGCTCCCTGCTCTCCGGGGGGCTCCCCTGCTCTCCGGGGGGCTCCCCTGCTCTCCGGGGGGCTCCCCTGCTCTCCGGGCTCCCCGCTCTCCGGGGGGCTCCCCTGCTCTCCGGGCTCCCTGCTCTCCGGGCTCCCCGCTCTCCGGGGGGCTCCCCTGCTCTCCGGGCGGCTCCCTGCTCTCCGGGCGGCTCCCTGCTCTCAGGGCTCCCCTGCTCTCCGGGCTCCCCGCTCTCCGGGCTCCCCGCTCTCCAGGCTCCCCGCTCTCTGGGCGGACTGGCCATGGGAAGGAGCCCTGTGGGCAGACAGGCATCTGGCTGCCCCAGACACAGGAGGGAAGCGAAGCGCGGAGAGCGTAAGTCACCGAGTTTTCCTCCTCGCAGAGCTGAGACACGGGCTTTTCTGTCTGACTCCAGATCTCAGCTCTGGCCACTGGGACTTCCAGTAGCGCCATTTTTCATCCGGGACATGCAGACAGCAAGGTGACACATGTTAAATGAGTCCACGCATGTGTCTAGAGTGGTACCTGTCGCACACTGGTGCTCAACGTAATGAGCTCTTGTCTGGGTGGGCAGAGGTTCTTCATGTCTCAGCCAGCACACATAGTAGGGCCTCAAAATGCTTCCTGGGTGCCCTGGACAAGTGTCTGTAGTTTTCACAACTGAAGATTTCAACGTGTCCTCTGAAAAGGAGGTACGGGGGAGCTCCAAGCTGCTAGCTGTGCCGGCTCTGTGCCTGGAACGCGGCCTGGCGAGGCGCTGCCGTGGAGGGTTTGAGCTTGCGGACAGCTGGCCCCGGGACCACAGATAATGGAGAGTGGGGCCTCACAGCCACGTGTGCCTCAGCTTTCTCACTACATAGACTTTGATACTGGACATTAAAATTGATCCACTTGTTAAAACTCAGAAGAGCATACACCGTTTTTTCTTGTTTGAAAATGTTCACAATCTGTCCTCAACCAACCAAGATGACTTAAAGGTTGGCAAGGACACTCCAGCTGACCGCTCAGCTTGATGAGTGGCCTGCAGTGAAGTGTCTGCTTCTAATGAAGTTGGATACTGCAAGTCAAACGGGCTTTGGCCATGAGCAAAGTTCCCGTGCCTTTACTGTGGATGCCTGCGGATTTTCTTAGAGATTTCTGTCTCATCAAGTAATGTGAAGAGATGTTAAAGACAAACGCACATATGCTTAAATAGGTCTTACTTTACTACCATGAGGAAAGCTATTTTATGGAAGTTGCTAATCAATTTGAATATCTTCAAATATCAAAGATTCTCCAAGTCACAGGCCTCGCCATTTTTTATGAGGTGGCAGGAAGGACGTGTGAAGGTCACGTACTAAAGTAACTGGTCATATGGGGGGTGGGGGGAGGACTGGCACTTTAGTTAAAACGTCCTGCTCTCCAAAGGTGAAGTGCTGGTAACAACTGAGGACACGCTAGCACGCTGGCCAGGACAGCCGTCCGCTATGGCAACCGTGGCTGCTTCAGTGCTCAGACCCCAAGGAAACCGTGTTCTCTGGGCCGCTCTGCATCGGGCTCTTTGGAAGGTCAGAACTGCTTCCAGGGGCAGATGCAGGGAACCAGATGTCGTGCGTGTGACTGCTGAGCTCTCCAGACCAAGGGGCCAGGTCCCAGGGCAGGTCTGCAGCTGCCCCTCGAGCAGCAGCTGCCAGCATGGTCCCTGCCGGCCCCTCCCTCCAAACAGGCCCAGGGCAGGGCTAGGGCTTCACCATCCAATGTGTTTGTTTTAAAGATTGTGCTGGGCCTTCCATTCACCCAGGTAAACCTTCACCCTATTCTAGAATTTCAAACCATGGGAAGACCTGTCTGTCTGTCTATATCTACATCTCTGTCACTCTCCTCTCTTAGAGAATGTAAATCGGTGTTAATTATAAGAAACTGATCAGAATACTAGAATAACAACTACCACTCTAATAGCAAATGTCACCATTACTTACGCTGAATTACGAATTTATGTTTAGATGTTAACTTGAAGCGTGGAAGTTGGCAAAGTCCTTTTTCTTCCTAGTTTAACCCCAAGGGACCTGCTGAGCATGACAAGCCATCAACACCTCCAATCTCAGGGGCCACTTCTGGATATTTATGCCAAGCAGTGCACGGGCACAGAGTGCCAGGGAGGCCCAGATGGACCAGGCACACAGGAACGAGAAACCTGGCTTCTGATTTGAGGGCCAGCTTGCCCGCTGCTTTATGGCCACGTACCACTGCAGAGTCCGAAAGTGCGCCGGCCAGCCTGTGCGATCTCAGAGGGCGGCCCGGACAGCGAGCCCTCTGCGGCTGGGAGGCAGTGCTGCAGTAACCCTTACGGAAGGTCAGCCTCACCATCGGGAGTGTTTCCTAATGCCGGTGATCTTTCAGAAAGGTCTAAAGTAGTAACTAATTCCTCAGGGTCAACACTGTACCAAGGAAACTTTCAGAACAAAAGGGGTATAAACAAGAAATGTATTTTATCTTTTGCTAAGGTGTCCTGACAATGGATTTTTGCAGACCTTGGATAAACTCCTTCACTTATCAGAACCTCAGCTGAAAAAGTAAGATGACTGTATTAGAGGAGATGACTGTGTACAGTAACTTTGTTAATACTCTTCTTTCAACGCAAGTGAAATTATTGTGACAGTTTTCATTTCCTGGGTGCTGGTTGTTCTTATTGAAATAGGAACAATTCCTTAGGTCTGTTCAGTTTTACCAATTACAAAGTATTAACACATGCTAGAGTACTGGAATCCCTGAGGGAGGGAGGGAGGGAGGAGGGAGGGAGGGAGGGCTGCTTCTACGTCACAGGTAAGAGAGCTGGAGCCCAGGACGGCCCCAAAGCCTCAATCCTTAGTCAGAGGCAGAATGGAGACTTGACAAAATTTTGTTAAGTCCTACCAGCTGGCCTGCAGGGCTGTGTGGTTCTGAGCAAGCCCTTCCTGCTCAGGTGGCGGCTTCTCTGCTGTCACTGGACACAGTGAGCCACCTTCCTCCAAGGGCCTCGCCCCCAGGATCCAAGATCAGTGGGCATCTCGTAGGTTCTTCCCCTTTCTGACTAATCTAAGTGCTTAGTGCCTGTTAGAGAGCATTATTCCGAAAAAAGGAATGGTAATGAATGCCATTTCCTTAACAGAAACAAGGCATTGTAAGCAAATACCTGAATCAGTTACTTAAGGAATGGGGCCGGAGAATAGATACTTCCTATTGGACATGAGGAGGGTTTATAGTATTGTTAACTAAAAAGTGGCCTTTCCTTATCCAGGCAACCACATTCTCAACTGCTCCCTGTGTCCCCAGGCCCAGAGGGAGTCACGCTGCCCACCCAGGGAGGGGAATGACACCTGCCTGCCCTCCAGAAAGCCAGTCCAGACCACTGACCCACTTGGCATAGCTGATGACTGTGTCACATGGAAACAAACCCCCTTCATCTCAATGTGAGCTGGCTTCATGTCTACAGGCAACATTCTTATTTTTGATGACCAATTCTACAAGTCAAGTGGGCCCAATTATTAATAAAGAATCCTATAAAATGTATGTTCCCTATTTTCCTAATCACTACAACAAAAAACCCAATCCAACAACCATTAAACAAATTGAAAAAATAATTCTTTTCTAATAAAGTTGACATCTAAACTTCATATCTATCAACGTACTACTGGCTTCACATCTACACTAGCAATTCACAGCTTTCTGGCAAACCTCCACTTTGATTTATATCAACTACAATTCTAATTTCTCTCTTAGAATGTTAAAGCTGTCACTTACTAAATTCCATACAGCCTCTGAGTTCTCATTAGAACCTCACTGGAAAAGGCCTATGACGTAGTGATGGATGACACAGGATTGCATATTGTCACTTTGCTCTTTGGTTAATGTCTAGAAAATGCCCAGATGTTTCGATGTCCCTATTTTCTACACAGCAGTTTAGCCTTCAGTACACCGGGGAACAGCCCCCCTCCTGATACCAGTTAATCTGCGGTGCTGTCAAACATGTCACGGCCGTGAGTCACTGCCTGCTGCAGGGTTCGCTTAACCCCCAGCACTGCTCAGGGCAGGCAGCTGCACAGGCAGCCCTGCCCCACAGCCAGCCTCGTCCCACACAGGACTTTATAAATCATCTTCAAGATGATCCCAGGGCCTGAGTGAAGGCTTTAATAAAGATAAAAGAAAACGAAAAATTTGTCAAAAACAAATTGGTTGTCTTTCAAGGAGACACCTTTTTAGGTTTTTCATTTTCCTAAGACACTTTCTTTTCTCAAACAACTAGTGGAACTCTCTTCATCTGAACAATCTGGAATTTCTAAAGAATGTTGTTTTTGCATAGTTAATATTTTCACATTTCCCCCCTCTTTGGTCTTTCCCAGTATAATATAATCCTTTGCACCTGCAAAAGCTCCACAGACTGCTGACTGCCAAGATTCCACCACATGATCCTGCCTCCAGGACCAGAGGGCCTGTGTTAAAGAGAAAGAAAAAGACAAGTTATTAAATATTTGAATTTATCGCAACCTCCTGTGGGTGAGCCCTAGGGATGGGAACTTAAGTGAGAAGCTATTTTGGTGGCATTCCTCACTGATGACATAAGTGATTTTCCCAAGGACTTAACTGCATTCTAAAATAAGACAAAGAAACAGGGGTGGTAGCTACATTAGAGAGCTCAAAGGAAACACTTTTGGGGGAGTATGTATGATATACAACACATATACTCACACACTGTGCACATGTGTATAAATAAAAATATATATTTTAAAAAATTTTTTTCTAAAATACATTTTTATTTATTTCAGAGAGGAAGGAAGAGGGAGAGAGATAGAAACATCGATGATGAGAGAGAGTCATTGATAAGCTGCCTCCTGCACGTCCCACATTGGGGATCAAGCCCACAACCCGAGCATGTGCCCTGACCGGGAATTGAACCATGACCTCCATGAACCACAGGTCGACGCTAAACCACTAAGCCATGCTGGCCAGGCCAAGACAATATAACATTGTAAATATTTCCCATATAATTCTGAACATATAAATGTCATAATTCACAAATTAGTCCAGAGCAGCGTATGCCAAAATTCTTCAGTTGTTTTTTTCAATCTTTATCCATGTTGCATGTTTAAGGCTGCTAATTCTGTTAATTAAGTATTAAAGTTTGTCAAAAAATTGTTTGTATTGTTCATGAAGTTGAGGATTATACAATTAAAAACCATGCCAAGTTTGAAATTAGGCGAAGTGGTGGCCGAGGCACGGTGCCTGGCTCACCAAGCATTTACAGTGTGATAGCTGAGGCAGCCTGGCCCAATCTCTGAGCGCTGACAACACCCGCGTCCTGGAAGCACAGTCAGGGAGGAGATGGGGGCAGAATAGGCAGACCTTTCTGGCACCTCCTTCCAGGGCCAGACTGGAAACAAAGCTAAAATGGGGAACATTCACCCAGAATCACCAACTGAGGAGGAGGCTTGTATCCAGGAAGGACAGAAAACACCTGGCGCCCAGTAGGCAGGGCGAGGTGGAAAGGGGCTGGCCCAGCTTCCGCGGCAGCAGGCCAAGAGTGAAGAGAGATCGCTCGGCTATGGGAGGGCTTCTTCCCTGAGAAGACTCAGGCCTGGAACCCAGGCCGGCCACCACGGCCCGGAGCACCAGCGCAGAGAACAGCAGCCCAGTAACATCCCGGTGAAGCAGCAGGGCTTCCGGCTGCTGGGGAAAGCAGAGCAGGTCTGAGATAAAGCCTCCGGCTTTTTGTTGTTGTTGATTTTTTAGCCCAGAGCACAGGATTTTCACTTGCAGCTCCTCACCCGAGGGAGGGAGGGCAGTGCGGACTCAGGGTGCCTAAGGAGAGGCTGGGGTGGGAAGCATTGGGGGGAGACATGGAATAGCAGCAGCTGGGAGTCCTGCATTCGGAAGTACGCCCCCAAAACGAAATACACATTTTTCCTGAGAGGTGCAGGCCCCTCCCAGAAGCCATAGCTCAGGAAAAGGAAGTAACTCCACCCTAGTGATACAGCCCGGCCTGCCACACCCTGCACCTCGACCTTCGCAGAGGAGACAGCAGCGGAGGCCAGGTCTACCGGTTTGAACAGTCTCCGGGAGCATCAGTGACTGGCTTGGGGGTGGTGCCATCCACCCCACTATCCCGGGAACCAGACTGGTACTTTCCCCTCACAGGAGAGCTGATAGAAACTCCCGGTAGCCAGCTGATCCCACTGGACTGAATACGAGGATCTCCACCCCGAGGGCAGGGAAATATTCTGGGTCACTCTCATAGGATTAGCTCTGGGACTCGAAACACACCCACCACTTTCCCTGAAATCTGAATGGCACCTCCCCCTCACGGGAAACCCAGAGGTCTATAATCCTCATTCTGCCTAAAGCCCTTTGCGGAAACAGACTTTTGAGTGATTAAGATGGACAGCTGGCTGCTATGCAAAAGCAGGTGTAGGCAGAGACCAGGAAGCCAGGAGAAATGTGCTGACCCATCCCTGGCCCCATGCTGCTAACAAACCGGCCTTAGAGTGCAGCTTGGGCCCTCCTGCTGCTGCCACATCCTATGGAGACAGACACAAACTGTGGAGCCCTTAAAGCTTCAAAGAGGTTGCTGAGAGTCAAGGGAAGACAGTCTCTGACAGTGGCTAGCACCTAAGGACCTCCCAGGGAAGCCCAGACTGGCAGACACAACAGTCAGCTCCAGACACCAGAGAGCAGGATCCAAGGGAGCTCCCATGAGACACTGAACTCTAAGATGACCACTTCACCGTTCTTTTCCTTAATCTTCTTTATCTTTCTTCTTTATTGATTTTCTATTCTTTTAGTCTTTATTTTTCTTTCATATATCTAATTTTTCTCTTCCCTTTTTCTTACTCTATTTTTCCTTCTGTCTCATGTTTTCCCCCCATTTCTTATTTATTCTTCCTCTATTTGTACACTGTTTTCCTTCCCCTATTCTTTATTCTTATTTTCTTTATTTCGTTTCTGCCATTTCAAATTGCTTTTTCTTTCCCCTTTTTTTCTTATACTTTTTTTCTTTCTTTTCTTCTATCATTCTTGTTCTCTTTTCTCTTTCCTAATTCTTCTTTTATGGTTGCTTTTGTTGTCATTGTAGGGTGTTTTTTGTTTGTTTGTTTGTTTTGGTGTTTTTGTTTTGTTTCTTTTGCTTCTTATTTTGATTTGTTCTGTCAGCACCTGCACAACTGCTTGCATTATATGGTCGGTGGTGAGCCTCAGTCAAGCCAGACTAAGAGGCGATTCCATCCACAAATGGGGCAACAACATTCAAAACCCAATTACAACAGAGAGCACAAATAGTTCACAATAGGGACACTCCTAGTGCACCCAGCTTGGGAGATCTAAGAGACTGCACCACTGGGTCCCACAAAACACATACTACATAAGGCCACCCCACGAAGACTGGGAGGCATAGCAGTTTGATCTAATATGTAGTAACAAATACAAAGGGACAGCAAAAATGGGGAGACAAAGAAACTCCCAAATGAAAGAAAAAGGGATCACCAGAAAATGGACTAAAAATGGAAACAAGCAATTTGTCAGATAAAGAATTCACAGTAATGGTTATAAGGTTATTCAAACAACTTAGTGAGAAATCTAAGCAACTTAATTAGAACTATGTGGGACTGAGTAAGAACTACACCAGTATGAAAAAGGGATAGTATGAATAAGAATCCACCAGAAATGAAGAATGACATAGCTGAAATAAAGAATACCCTAGAAGGAATCAACACTAGACTAGAAGAAATGGAGGACCCAATCAGCGAGTTAGAAGACAAGGTAGAAAAAACAAAAACAAAAACCCACCCATTCAGAGCAATTCAGAAAAAAAATTAAAAAGGAGGAGGAGAGTTTAAAAAAGCTTTGGGAGAATATAAAACATAACAACATCTGCATCATAGGGGTACCAGAAAAGAAGAATCTGAGCAAGGAATAGAGAATCTGTTTGAAGAAATAATGACAGAAAATTTCCCTGACTGGGTGAAGAAAAAGTCAAACAAGTCCAGGAAACAGAGAGTCCCAATCAAAAGCAACCCAAAAAGACTCCCTCACACTCACACACACACACACACACACACAAATCATAATTAAAATGTCAAATGTTAAAGACAAAGAAAGAATCTTAAAGGCTGCAAGAGACAGAGTTCCTCACAAGGGGCGCTCCCACTAGATTTCTCAACAGAAACCCATAAATACTCAAACACAAGGAGGCTAAATAGCATGTTATTAAACAATGAATGGGTTACCTATAAGATCTAAGGGAGATTAAAAAACTTTCAGGAAACAAATGAAAATGAACATACAACAATTCCAAAACTGTGGTACACAATGAAAGCAGTCCTAAGAGGGAAGTTCATAGCACTACAGGCCTACATAAAAAAACAAAAACAAAAAACAAACAAACCACAAAAAATAACAAGAAAAATTTCTAGTAAACTATATAACCCTACAACTTAAAAAAATATATAGGTGGGAGGGGGGTAAGGGGGACACAAGAAAAGCCCAGAGTAAATAAAAGGAAGGAAATAATAAAGATCAGAGTGGAAATAAATTACACAGAGACTCAAAAAGCAACACAAAAGATCAATGAAACCGTTGATAAGATAAACAGGATTTATAAAAAGATAAACAAGACTGATGAACATTTAGCTAGACTCATCAAGAAACAAAGAGAGAGGATCCAACTAAATAAGATCAGAAACAAAAGAGGTGAAGTAACAACAGACACCACAGAAATACAAAGGGTGGTAAGAAAATACTATGAACAATTATATGCCAACAAGCTGGACAATGTGGATGAAATGGACAAATTCCTAGAAAAATACAATCTCCCGAAACTGAATCAGGAAGAATCAGAAAACCAGAATAGGCCAATAACAACATATGAAATAGGAGCAGTAATCGAAAAACTCCCAGCAACCAAAAACCCTGGTCCAGATGGCTTCATAGGGGAGTTTTACCAAACACTCACAGAAGAACGAACACTTATACTCTTCAAACTATTCCAAACAATCCAAGAGGAAGGAACAATTTCAAACCCTTTATGAGGCCAGCATTATCCTAATTCCAAAACCAGATAAAGGCACTACAAAGAAAGAGAAGTATAGGCCAATACCCCTGATGATCATAGATGCTAAAATCCTCAACAAAGTATTAGCAAATCAGATCCAGCAATATATTAAAAAGATCATACACCATGACCAAGTGAAATTTATTCTGGAGATGCAAGGTTGGTACAATATTCACAAATTAATAAACATAAACAGATTGAAACAAAAATTCACATAAACAGATTGAAACAAAAATCACAATATCATATCAATAGATGCATAAAAAGCATTTGACAAAACCCAACACCCATTTTTGATAAAAATTTTCAGCAAAGTGGGAATAGAGGAATCATGCTTCAACATAATCAAGGCCATATATGACAAACCTACAGCCAACATCATACTCAATGAGCAAAAACTAAAACCATTTCCCCCAAGAACAGGAACAAGACAGGGCTGTCTGCTTTCAACACTCTCATTCAACATTAGAGGCCCGGTGCACAAAATTCGTGCACTAGGGTGGGGAGCTCCCTCAGCCCGGCCTGTGCTGTCTCACAGTCCAGGACCCCTTGGGGGATGTCCGCCTGCTGGCTTAGGCTCACTCCCCCGGGGATCAGGCCTAAGCCGGCAGTCAGACATCCTTCTCACAGTCCGGGACCACTCGCTCCTTACCGCCCGCCTACAGTGGAGGCGTGAGAGGCTCCCGCCACTGCCGTTGTGCTCGCCAGCCATGAGCCCAGCTACTGGCTGAGAGGCATTTCTCCTGTGGGAGCGCACTGACCACCAGGGGGCAGCTCCTGCTTGAGTGTGCATCATAGCGACTGGTTGTTCCTCTGTATGGTCGATTTGCATATTAGTCTTTTATTATATAGGAGAGTACTAGAAGTGCTAGCCACAGTGATCAGACAAGAAGAAATAAAAGGCATCCAAATTGGAAAGGAGGACTTAATACTGTCATTATTCACAGCTGACATGATATTGAACATAGAAAAACCTAAAGCCTTTGGCAAAAAACTACTAGATTTTGTAAATGAATTCAGCAATATAGCTGGATACAAAATTAACACTCAGAAATAGATGGCATTTTTATACACCAATAATGAAATATCAGAAAGAGAAACTAAAAAAGCAATCTCATTTATCACTGCAACAAAAAAAAATTAAGATACTTAAGAATAAACTTAACCAATGTAGTAAAAGACCTGTACTTGGCAAACTACAGAATGTTGAAAAAAGGGATAGAAGAAGATATAAACAAGTTGAAGAATATACCATGTTCATGGATCAGTAGAATTCATATCATTAAAATGGCCCCATACCGCTCAAAGCAGTCTACAAATTTAATGCAATCCCTATTAAAATACCAACAGCATATTTCACAGATTTAGAACAAATACTCCAAAAATTTATATGGAACCAAAAAAGACCCTGGATAGCCACAGCGATCTTGAGAAAGAAAAACAAAGTTGGAGGGATCACAATACTGGATATAAAACTATACTACAAAGCCACTGTAATAAAAACACTCTGGTACTGGCACAAAAACAGGCATTCAGAGCAAAGGAAGAGAACAGAGAACCCAGAAATCAACGCAAGGCATATGCTCAATTAACATTTGATAAAAGATGCAAGAGCATACAGTGGAGTAAAGACAATCTCTTCAATAAATTGTATTGAGATATTTGGACAGGTACATGGAAAAAAATGATAGAACTTACACCATACACAAAAATAAACTCAAAATGGGTAAAAGACTTAAATGTAAGCCTTGAATTCAGGAAGAAAACGTAGGCAGCAAAATATTAGACATCTCACATAGCATAATTTTCACTGATACAATGCCTAGGTCAAGAGAAACCAAGGAAAAAATAAACAAATGGGACGACATCAAACTAAAAAGTTTCTTCACAGCAAAAGAAACCATCACAAAATGAAAAAGGAACCTGCTGTATGGGAGAACATAGTTGTCAATGATATATCTGATAAGGGGTTAATTTACAAAATATATAAAGTACTCATACAACTCAACAAAAGGAAGACAATTCAATTTAAAAATGGGCAGAGGACCTAAACAGACACTTCTCTAAAGAGGACATACCAATCGCCAAGAGACATGAAAAAATGCTCAACATAGCTAATCATCAGAGAGATACAAATTAAAATTACAATGAGGTACCACTTCACACCTGCCAGAATGGCTACCACCAATAAATCAACAAATAGCAAGTGCTGACGAGGATCCACCTAATGGAGAAAAAGGAACCCTAATACACTGCTGGTGGGAATGCAGATCGGTACAATCACTATGGAAAACAGGGTGGCATTTCCTAAAAAAATTAAAAGTGGAACTGCCTATGCCCAGTAGGAGGGCGTGCAGGAGGCAGCCTATCGATGATTCTCTCTCATCATTGATGTTTCTATCTCTCTCTCCCTCTTCCTTCCTCTCTGAAATCAATAAAAATATATTTTAAAAAATGGAACTGCCATTTTACCCAATGATCCCACTTTTTGGAATATACCCTAAGAAGCCTGAAACACCAATCAGAAAGAAAATATGTACCCCAATGTTCATAGGAGCATTGTTTACAACTAGAGGCCTGGTGCACGGATTCATGCACATTGAAGTTAATTAGAAGGTGGCCGGTGGGGCGGGATTGGGCGAGACAGGCTCGACATGCCCTGGAGCCAACCTCCCGCAGTCCCTCCCTGGCTGGCCACACCTGGGCCGGCACCGGAGCTCGAAGGGCGTCTGCGGAGTGAGTGAGATCCCTCTGGCAGGTGGGGGTTCCTCGGCCTGGCCTGCGGGGATCAGGCCGAAACTGGCAGTCTGACATCCCCCAAGGAGTCCCGGAGTGCAAGAGGGCACTCTGCAAAGTTGCTGTGGATCGGCAGCTCCTGCGTTGAACATCTGCCCCCTGGTGGTCAGTGTGCATCATACCTACTGGCCAGTTGCTTAGCCTTTTATATACATAGACTAGAGGCCAGGTGCACAAAATTCGTGCATGGGGGGCCGGGGGGGTATCCCTCAGCCCAGCCTGCACCCTCTCCAATCTGGGACCCCTCAAGGTATGTCCGATTGCCCGTTTAGGCCCAATCCCACTGGGACATCCCTCTCACAATCCAGCACTGCTGGCTCCCAACTGCTTGCCTGCCTGCCTTCCTGATTGCCCCTAACCGCTTCTGCCTGCCAGCCTGATCACACCCTAACCACTCCCCTGCCAGCCTGATTGATGCCTAACTGCTCCCCTGCCAGCCTGTTTGCCCCTAACTTCCCTTCCCTGCAGGCCTGGTCACCCCTAACTGCCCTCTCCTGCAGGCCTGGTCCCCCCCAACTGCTCTCCCCTGCAGGCCTGGGTCCCCCTCAACTGCCCTTCCCTGCAGGCCCAGTTGCCCCCAACTTCCCTCCTCTGCCGGCCTGGTCACCCCTAACTGCCCTCCCCTGCAGGCTTGATCGCCCCCAACTTCCCTCCCTTACAAATCTGGTCCCTCCCAACTACCCTCCCCTGCTGGCCTGATCGCCCACAACTGCCCTCCCTTGCAGGCCTGGTTCCTCCCAACTGCCCTCCCCTGCTGGCCATCTTGTAGTGGCCATCTTGTGTCCACATGGGGGCAGTCATCTTTGACCACATGGGGGCAGTCATCTTGTGTGTTGGAGTGATGGTCAATTTGCATATTATTCTTTTATTAGACAGGATTAGATAGGATAGAGGTCTGGTGCATGTGTGGGAGCCAGCTGGTTTGCCCTGAAGGGTGTCCCAGATCAGGGTGGGGGTTCCCTTGGGGCATGGGGTGGCCTGGGCGAGGAGCCTGTAGTGGTTTGCAGGCCGGCCACGCCCCCCGGCGACCCAAGCAGAGGCCCTGGTATCTGGGGTTTATTTATCTTCTATAATTGAAACTTTGTAGCCTTGAGTGGAGCCAAGCCTCCTGCTTGCTCTGTGGCTGCAGCCATTTTTTGTTGGGATTTATTTATCTTCTATAATTGAAACTTTGTAGCCTGGAGTGGAGGCCTGGGCGGGCCAGGGCAGGCGGAAACCTTGGCTTCCTCCATCTCCAGGGGCAACTCAAGCCTCCTGCTCTCTCTAGCTCTGTGGCTGCCACCATTTTTGTTGGGATTTATTTATCTCCTACCATTGAAACTTTGTAGCATTGAGTGGAGGCCTGGGCCAGCAAGGGCAGGCGGAAAGCTTGGCTTCCTCCATTGCCGGGAAAACCCAAGCCTCCCTCTTGCTCTCTGTGGCCTCAGCCATCTTGGTTGGGTTTATTTGCATATTCGCTCCTGATTGGCTTGTGGGCATGGCTTGTGGGTGTAGCGGAGTTACGGTCTTTTTCATATTACTCTTTTATTAGATAGGATAGTTAAGATCTGGAAACAGCCCTAGTGCCCATCAGTCGATGAGTGGATAAAAAAGAATGTTACGCAGATGTAAAAAAGAAGGATCTCTTATCCTTTGAGACAACATTGAAGGTCTGGAGAGTATTATGCTAAGTGAAATAAACCAGTCAGAGAAAGACAAATATTACATGTTCTCATTTATATGTGGAATCTAATGAACAAAATTAACTGACAAACAAAATAGATCTGGAGACTTGGAAGCATACAACAGACTGATGATTCTCAGAAGAAAGGTGTGGGCGGGGGTGGTGGAGGGTGGGAAGAGATTATCTAAAGATATTATATGCATAACTCATTGACAAAGACAATAATGTGGTGAAGGCCATGGGAGGGGGAGGGAGCCGGGTGGAAGGAGTCAAAGGGGGAGAAAAAAAGGACAGATCTGTAATACTTTCAATAATAAAGATAATTTTTTTAAAATCCCACACTCCTCACAATGACCCTAAGAGTTGGGTCCTGATATTATCTATCTTTCACCTGGTCTTTCTAACAGCAGAGACTGTTCTCACTCTTCCTTTTTAGTTTTACTGAGATATAAGTGATGTCCAATAAACTACACATATTTAAAGTGTGCCACCTGACAAGTTCTGACAAATCCATACATGTGAAGTCATTGCCACAATCAAGAAAGTGAACCTATTCATCACCCCAGAGTTTTCTGTGACCCTGTCATTCCTTGCCAGCCCCTAAACAATCAGATCTGTCACTCTTGATTAGTTTGCTTTATCTAGAATTTTATATGAATGATTCATACATTCATTTTTGAAAAACTGGATTCTTTCCTTCAGAATTGTTGTATGAATTGTCTACATTATTGTGGATATCAATAGTTCATTCCCTTTTAGTTAGTAATGTTCCATGGTGTAGATGTATCATTTGTTTATGTATTCATCTGTTGATGGGCATTTAGATTTTTCCAGTTTTTTGCTATTACAAATAAAGCTGCTATGAACATTTAGACACATGTCTTTATATGGACACATTCCTTCATTTCCCTGTGGAAAAGGTAAGTGGGAAATAGCTGGATCACATGGTATGCATATGTTTAACTTGAGAAACTACCAAACTGTTTTTCAAAGCGGTTGTACCGGTTTACATTCTAACCAGATCCAGTTACTCCACATCCTTACAAACACTTGGCATTGTCAGTATTTTTTAATTTTTATCATTCTAATTGGTGTGTAGTAGTATTTCATTGAGCTTTTAATTTGTATTTACCTACTGACTAAGGATGTTGAGGTTTTCTTCCATATACTTTTTTCTATCCATGTATTTTCTTAAATCTCTATTCAAATGTTTTGCACATTTTTATTGGGTTCTCTGTTTTCTTAATTATTGAGTTTTGAGAGTTTTTATATATTCTAGATAAAAATCACTTGCAAATATTGCTTCCTATTTGTGGCTGGCCTTTTCATTCTCTTAACAACATCTATCAAAAAACAAAATTATTTAATTTTGGTGAAGACCAAATTATCCTTTTACATATTTTGCTTTTGGTAACATATCCAAGAATCTTTGCCTAACTCAGGCCACAAAGATTTTTTCACCGGTTTTTTTCTAGAAATGTTCTGTCTTTAGGTTTTACATTTAGATCTATCACCTATTTTGAGTTATTTTTTCTGTATGCTGCAACATATGGACTGAAGTTCTTTTGTTTTACATATGGGTATTTACTTGTTCCAGTAAATGGAAAAGACTCCTTTCTCCAATGAACTGCCTTCTCACTTTTATAAAAAAATCAATTGTTTGGGTCTATTTCTGGACACTCTATTTTGCTGTAATCCACATATCCATCTTGATACCAATGTGATACTTTCTTGACTACTACAGCTCTATAATAAATCTTAAGATCAGTTGTGTTAGTTCTCCAACTCCATTCTTTTTCAAAGTTGCTCTGACTATTCTAGGTTCTTTGTACATTCGTATGAATTTTAGAATCAGGTTTATCAGTTTCTACAAAACATCCTGCTGATATTTTCATCTGACTTGCACTGGACCTGTAAATCATTTTGGAGAATATGGAGGTGTTAACAATATTAAACTTTCTGACCCAAAAACATGGTAGTTTTCTCCACTTACTTAAGCCTCCATCATTTTCTCTCAACAGGATTTTATAGTTTTCAGTATATAGGTCTTGGGTTGGTTTTGTCAGATTTATCTTTTAAGTATTTCATGTTTTGATGAGACTGCAGTAGTTTTTTAATTTTAGTTTCTGTTTGTTGCTAATACCTTGTATCCAGCAACACTGCTAAAATTACCAGCTCTCATAGCTCTTTATAGATTCCATCAAATTTTCTGTATCAATGATCATATTGTCTATGAATAAAGATAGCTTTTCTTTCCAATTGGATTATTGCCTTTTATTTCTTTTTCTTACCTTTCTGCACTGGGTGGTATGAATTGCAATAATTAAGCCAATTATCATAAAAAGACTCTTAAATATATTAATTATAATGGATAGAATAGTGTAATGACCTACTGATGATGGCATAATATTTTTATGAATGATCAAATATACCACAACTGAAAGAAGAAAAGCAAAGTTGGTACTAATTTCCTACTCTCAATAATTCCCTACTGAAAATATACCTGTAAAGTTGAGAGGGTTGCTACAGAAATGGACATGTTTATTTTGTCAACTTGAACAACTTTTTTTTTGCGTGTAATTTACTGGTTCTATTTTATTTATTTTCTTTTTACTCTTGGACCCCTTTCACCAATTACTCCCATCCCCCATCCCATGCCTCTGGCAACCACCAATCTCTTCTCTGTATTTATGAGCTTCAGTTTTGTTTTGTTTTTAAGATTTACACATATAAGAGAGATCATACAGTATTTGTCTGACTTACTTCACTTAGCATAATGCCCTCAAGGTCCATCCATGTTATCACAAAAGCCAAGATTTCATTCTATTTAATGGCTGAATAATATTCAATCATCATACACACACACCACAACTTCTTTATCCATTCATCCACAGATGGACACTTAGGTTGTTTCCATATCTTAGATATTGTAAATAAAGCTGCAATGAACACAGGTGCAGATATCCTTTTGAGTTAGGTTTTTTCGTTTATTTGTTTTTCTTTTGTATAAATACCCAGAAAGGGAATTGCTGGATCGCATGGTAGTTCTATTTTGAATTTTTGAACTTCCAGACCATTTTCCACAGTGGCTACACCAATTTATACTCTCACCAACAGTGCACAAGGGCACCCTTTTCTCCATATACTTGCCAGCACAAGTTATTTCTTGTCTTTTTATATTTCTTGTATCTATACTTATAATAGGGTGATATGCAAATTAGTCAGGATGCCGTCACATAAAAACCAATCAGCAGGAGGGCGGGGCATGGAGCTATAGTGGCAAAGAGCTACAGGAGGGCGGGACATCGAGTTACCTGTGGCAGAGAGCTACAGGAGGGCGGGGCAGGGGCGGAGAGCTACAGGAGGGCGGGGCATCGAGTTACCTGTGGCAGAGAGCTACAGGAGGGTGGGGCAGGGGCGGAGAGCTACAGGAGGGCGGGGCAGGGGCGGAGAGCTACAGGAGGGCGGGGCAGGGGCGGAGAGCTACAGGAGGGCGGGGCAGGGGCGGAGAGCTACAGGAGGGTGGGGCAGGGGTGGAGAGCTACAGGAGGGCGGGGCAGGGGTGGAGAGCTACAGGAGGGCGGGGCAAGGGAGGAGAGCTACAGGAGGGCGGGGCAGGGGTGGAGAGCTACAGGAGGGCGGGGCAGGGGTGGAGAGCTACAGGAGGGCGGGGCAGGGGTGGAGAGCTACAGGAGGGTGGGGCAGGGGCGGAGAGCTACAGGAGGGCGGGGCAGGGGTGGAGAGCTACAGGAAGGTGGGGCAGTGAGCTACCTGCAGTGGAGAGCTACGAGTGGCGGTGGGCCAGGCGGCCAGCTGAGGCAAGCAGCAGCGAGCTACTCGCACACAGATTCGTGCGCAGGGCCACTAGTTGTTTATAATAGTTGTTCTAACCAGTGTGAGGTGACATCTCATTGTGGGTTTGATTTGCATTCCCCTGGTTAATGATGTTGAGCATCTTTTCATGTAAATGTTGGCCATCTGTGTGTCTTTGGAAAAATGTCTCTAAAGATCTTTTGCCCAATATTAAATTGGATTGTTGGGGGTTTTTTGCTATTGAGATGTGTGAGTTATGTATTTTGGATATTAGTCCCTTATCAGATATATGACTTGCAAACACTTTCCCCATTCAGGACGCTGTCTTTCCATTTTGTTGGTTCCCTTTGCTGTGCAGAATCTTAGTGTGATGCAGTCTCACTTATTTACTATTGCTTTTGCTTCTGGTGTGAGAGTCAATATATCATTACCAAGACCAATGCCAAGGAGATGACTGCCTATTTTCTTCTGGGAGTTTTATGGTTTTCGATCTTACTTCAAGTCTTTTAATCCATTTTAGTTCCTTTTTGTGTATTGTGTAAGACAGTGGTCAAGTTTCAGTCTTCTGCATGTGGCTGTCCAGTTATCTCAGCACCATTTATAGAAAAGCCTGTCCTTTCCCAATTGCAATGTCTCAGCTCCTTTGTCATAATAACTGACTACATATGTGTGGGTTTATTTATGGGCTGTCCGTTCTGTTCCACTGACCTATGTGTCTGTTTTTACACCAATACCAGGAACCACTTTTCTGAAGTACTAGACACCTAGCTATATACTACCTAACAAATCAGGTATACAACAATGTGTGGTGTCAGCCTCGAGCATTTTCTTCCACCTAACTAATGAGAATGGTTGCTTGAAAAGCGTATTTATTAAATTGACTGAACGAAGAGTGCAGCTATAAAATAGATATTTTTTAAATTAAAAACAGCTTTCTAAAGATAGTCTTGCCATTAAGTGTAATACTTGGTATTTCTTTAGTAAATGCGTATATTGGTGCTTCCATAGCAAACATTTTCTCCAGAGGTCTATAAGCATTGGAGACAGCACGAGAAACGAGACATGGAGCAGCCTCCGTCTACGTTTAAGGTGGCAGAATATACACTTTACCGGGAAAATTAATGCCAGTTATAACAACATTACTTACTTTGCAAGCTTTTCAGAAAAGAAATACAAAACACAAACTGGATCTTTGATGATGACTAACAGTCATCTTCAGTTCACCTAGTGGTATCTTTCAGGGTTCCAAAGAGCAGAACTTTCCTCCAAACAGACTTAACCTACCACTACTAATGCTGAGTTTATAAGCAATGATAAAGACTGAAAAATAAGATGTGAATTACATGTCATACAAGAGGAAACAATCCAAGATACTATGTAATTCACAAACTCAATACTTACTGAGTACCTACTAGGTGTCAGACACTATAGAGTCCAGGGAAAAACCACAGTCCCTACATCTACTATCTGATGGGGCACAGAGGGAGCAGAGGAGGGTTACAGCAGAGAGAAGGGAGATGACGGAGAAGGCTTCACAGAGGTGCCTACTATAATCGAGGAGAAAAACAAATTGGTTGCCAGGGGGGAAAAGTACTTCATTGAAACAGACTCAGATGGCCGAAGACAAAGTTCAAAAACAGAATCTCTATAGGTAAGCTTAATTTTCCACTATCACCTGCCAGAATAACTTAGTCTAAGAACATTAAAAAAAATCATTTTATATTTGAAAAGGTTACTAATAAATATCTTAAAAACAAAACCCAAAAAACTCTCTACAACAATATGGTTTAGAATCAAGTGAGAAACTTCAGTGGCAAACACAGAACTTGATAAAAATAACGACTATAACAGTAACCACAATAAGAACTTACATAGAACTAAACACTTTATATACATTGACTCATGCATTCCTAACCACAATCTTCTGAGGTCTGTGCCATTTTATCCTTATTTTACAGACAGGAAAGTTGAGGCTTAGAGAAGTTAAACCATAGTGAATAGCAGAACTGGGGTCTGAATGAGATAGCTTATAAAAACATTTAGACTTGAATCTGTAAGTTATAGTTGTCTTGATTGCAAATAAAATAGCATTTATGAGACACTTTACTTACACACACAGACCATAATTTTCACATGAATATTACTAAAATATTCGAGTGGGTGAACCAATTATGTAAATGCCCAAAACAACTTGCTTTAAATAGTATGAGTTTACTTGTGTTGCTGTTTTTCTCTTGTAATTCACAAACTCAAGTACAGAAACTCTGGAAAATACATTGAGACCAAGCTAAAAAGATGAATGTTATGTACAAATTATTCATTTGGGAACAACTTTAAATTCACTGAACACCACCACCAATAACAACAAGATAAAAAGTACTATATACGAATTCTGTATTTTGAAGTCACACATTTGCCCACATATGTGGAGGGTCCAGAGGATTGTGATCAACAAAAAATGGCTTGGAAGACAAGAAAGGTTACTCACTGGAACTGTAAATATTGTTTATGACTTCAAATAATTTAAGACTAGATTGGAAAATGGAATAAAAAATATAGTGTAGGCAACGGTATTAGTGATTACTATTGACAATATTAGTTACCACTTGCCGAGTAACGAGCACATGCCAGGCACTATGCTAAAGAATTTACATTTCTCATTTAATTGTTGAAAGTGTGTACCATTACCCACAAACACAGGTGTGGGCAGGTGCTAAGAGGTGTTAAGAAGCTGCCTGAGGTCACAGAGAGTAAGTAGGGGAGCTGGAGCTGGTGTTCGGTTCCCCCCAAAGCCATGGGCCTTGTAGACAGAATGGTATACATGCCACATTCTAAGATTCCTCGCGACCATACCCAGCTCCCCCGCAGTGCAGCTCCATTATAATGCAGGTTAGTAAACAGAATATTTTGATGTCAATAAAAGTTGTTTAAATAAGGTGGGTTTGTATTGGAGGATTTTTAAAGGCCTATCTGAACACCAGAGATTTTTAAATTGCCATAATTTCTCAACCTAAGTATTTCCATTGCCAAAGAGGTCTAGTGACCATCCGTGTAGAGGCAGATAAATGACCAGGGGACTTGGAGGTGAGGCATGGAGAGTGTGTCCATCTGTGAAGAATCATATGATGGAAGTTAGCACCAAAAAAAGTAAGAATAAAAAAAACAGGTGGCCATATTTGCTTATTTATCCCAATTCAATGCCCTGTTCCCTTTCTCTTTTCAACTAAAAAATAAAGTTTTGGGTGAGCCCATGAGCGTGTGCTTATATCTCATGTTAATGAGAAATGTCAAGTGCAGTAATGAGGCCGGCAGTTGGTTCTTAATTTTGCTTCTGGGTTGTTTTTTGTTTATTTGATTTTTTCTCTCTTGCCTGGGAATGTCAACTACTAAGTGACAACAGTCAAGGATGACGCTGGCTGAGCTGCAAGCCCCATCCCTGAGACCCCGCTCCGTGCTCACCTGTCCAGTGCTGCCTGGTGTCTGGTTCATAGCTTAATTCCTACGGTTTTTCTTAAGTTTCCTTAGCATAGGTTGACTGGAAAATATTCCTAAGAGCTCATAAATACAGAAAATTTCATTTCAAAATAAGTTTAAACTTGTGCAAAAATACTACAGTCCCATGGACCTTTCACACAGCTGCCCCTAATGTTGACATCTTATATAACCACTAGAGGCCCGATGCACGCAATTCGTGCAAGAAGCTCAGCCCTCACAGCCCTGGCTTCGTCCGGAAGGTCGTTCGGCTGTCCAGACTAATTAGCATATTATGCTTTTGTTATTATAGACAGTACTGTACAGTTATCAAAATAGGAGATTAAAGTGGGTACTGTTCTAAGCTACAGACCTCAGGTGAATTTCACCACACCACTGTTTTAAGCCTTTAAGGTATGGGATTTTGAAACACCAGCCTGTTTTTTTCAATTAAGGATATTCCTATTATCCATGAGGATACTGTGAGACCAACTCCTGACGACTCCGTGGTCTCACCACAAAAACAACCAGGGCATTCTAATTTCTGCACTCACTGCTCAGGCCTATCAGAGGGAGAACGGCAGGATGCAATTAGGCTGCCCTGACTCCCAGGTAACAGCTGTTAGCCCAGCATTCACTCAGAGGACGGAGAGCATACCCCAGGCACAATGCCATGAAACAGCCAGGAGCCCAAGGCTGGGTTGGGTGTTTTCTATTAAAGTACAGCATAAAGAAAAGGCTCCGTCTTCATTTTAAAAGACCCACTCAAATGTGGATTATTATCTTATCTGCAAATAACTTGTTTGGGCGGAAATACATGTTTGCAGGAAAACTTAAATTTAGGACTTCTTCACCTGCTGTATTCAGAAGTAGTTATGTATTCCCGTCTTCAAGACGATGAAGCTTACCAATGCTTTTCATGGGACAAGGAGAGGTGCAGGTACAGAATCATCTACTCAATTCCAAATGCATGACATCAGATGATACTTTAGTTAAGACAACAGAAGAGAATGTCCTGTGGAGGTCTCCCTGCTGTCGCCTACCACAGAAACTCATAGCACGCTGCAGACAGCAGGCAATGCCATGCGCACACACCCCACACACCGGGGCCCTGTCCTGTGGCTGCTGCACAGACTTTGAAAGGCAAAGCAACATCTGCCTAAGCTTTATCTTCAATTCAGTGGACGCTCTCTCTGTGAAGTGCTCATATACTAATATATTTTAAAAAGAGATTTCTGAAGCAAAGTTTTAAGCTGAAAAGAATATAAAATATAATTGGGAACCACAATTAAACTGTCATTTGTGCCATACAGTGGCTCTAGCAATATAATCAAGTGCTGAAAGGCTAAAATCGATTCTACTATTGAAATCATTTCCGTAATTAAAATCGGATATACTTAACTGATAACTACAGATCATTTAAAATACACAGGCTTATTTTGGTTATAATGGCAACTGGATCGAAACTATTCTGAGATATAAATATAGAAAATTTCATTTCAACTGCAAGTTACATAACAGCACTTGTGTGGGTTGATTTGTACCTCTTTTTTTGTTGTTGTTAAACTGCATGTTGGTTTAATACTTGCCTTCTAAGTAAGTAAGGTAGAAACGATAATGAGAATTTATAAGAAAGTCTTAATGAATGACTGCTGGTAATTAAAGGAAATTTCATTTATTATTCTTGAGAAAAAGCAAGATGAGCTCAAATGCTGAGTCTGCTCAGTAATATTTAGGTTTTATAGTTAGAAAGCAGTATTTGGGGGGACGTGTGGCCAGGTTTTACAGGAGGGGTATTTATTCTGATTAGGGGTTCTCTGAGTTTCCTGGATCTATGGTTTGATGTCTTACTAGTTTGGGTTAGGGACAAAAGGTCCCATTCATGTTAACAATATAAATATTTCACAGAGTAACAGTTACAATGAAATAGATTATCGTAATTGATATTCATGATGTTGGTTGTGAATCAACAACAAAAAGGTGTGATTACATTTAATACTTCTGCCTGCAAAGGCATACCTAGCTTGCTAAGTTTAAGTACGAAACAATCTTCTTAAGAGTTTTAATAAAAAATGGTTAAAATGAAAGAACTGAGGGACTTACACTGACAACCCCCATTTATCTAGAAACACTGACAAGCCTCTATCCTCAACGGCACTGAAACGTAAACAGTGAGCCCCTTGTTCTCGCTGACCTTCACAAGCTCTCTCCTCCTGACTCCAGGACAGACCCTCCTCCCCCAGGCCTTGCAGCGTCTCCTACACGAAGAGGGCAGCCCAGCCTCGGTGCCCACCTGAACCCTGCAATGCACGGGTGCTGATAATTTCACCCCGTGTGAACAAGGAGGGAAGACAGGCCTGGCCAAACGTCATGATCCCAGCGTTCGCTCTTGGCTCCACAGAGTGGCAAATGGGCTCCCTCCAGGACTCCGCTCAGGGGACAGCAGGGCCCTGGTGAGCTGTGCCGAGATGCCAGGTTGCATTCGGCTGGGCTGCAGCGAGTGAGGGCTGCGATCACGGTGCTGTCTGCCAAGACAGTGAGCCAGAGCCGCACCAACGCTGTCACGCCGCATACTTAAACAAAACATGTTAAACAAACACCAAAATGCTCATGAATAACCAGGAAGCAAGTCTAAAGGACAAGTAAAAATAAAGCTAAATCCTCTTCCCCATTTTTCAAAGGAGGTTACATAATATGAATAAAAAAATGAGTCCCTTGAAATAAAATACCAGCAGGATTTTAAATCAACAAAGGAACTGGGAATCAATATAGGCTTTCAAGGTGCCTTTCAATATACACTTAAGCTTCATAATCGAATTAAACTTAGGTGCCCAGCTCCCTCTTCTGTCACACTTTGTTTCACCAAAAAGTCAGTATGACTCATCTCGGGAATCCTCTGATTGATCACATTTATCTCATTTAGACACAAACTTGCATAAGTGGGAAAGAAATGCTTAAAAGAAAGAAGACAAAAACAAAAACGTGCTTTTCAGTGCTTTGTGACAGGGACCCTAACCCACTGCCCTCCAAGCGGCGGCATCCTTCAGCTGAAAGTAACAGAACCTGCAAGGAAAGGATGGGCGTCCTGGCTGGCTGCACCCCGAGGCTCCACGCAGGTGCCCTGGCGGGCTCACAGGTGTGAATGCGGAGCTGGAGAGGAAGCAGCAGAAGCCACCCGCTCTCCATGCGTCCCCTCAGGCCTTGGCTCTCATGATGCTCCCCCTTCGTTTTCACCACCTGTCTTTTCCTTTTTTAATCAGCAAAACTATCAAATGCAAGCATACTCTCAACATTTTGCTTACTGATTGAGTCTGACCTAAAAGGAGGAATTTCATATCCTTCCAGTTCTCACATTTCTTATATGGATCTCTCTCTTTCAACAGCCTTGGAAACAGGAAAATTTTACCTATTACTTTTATAAATTGAATGAAAGGACACTGTGGGACTCTAATTCCTTTTCCTTTTGCATGAAGTGTCCCATATTTTCCAGAATGCAAATTAAGAAGTCAAATGTTCTTGCAGTTTTTGAATTGTTAAAAGATGCTGGCTTCATTATGTGATTTTGCTAAAACCTTAAGCGGCATCTGAGACTCTCACTGGCGATCTGGACACATAATAAATACTTTTCTCCTATTTTCAATTGTTTTCAACAAGTTATATTTCATTTAGGGCACAGCTTAGTGAGGTGGAAATCACACACACATTTTTGCTCATTTCCTTCTCAATCTTCCATACACCTTTACAGGGACCTGTGCCCTGACCGAACTTGTCCGTGCAGACACCAGATTCTCTCAGCCTCCTGATGTGTGTGTGTCTCCGGAGGCTGAGCACCCAGCAACTTCTAAGCTGGCACTATATTATCTTGTTCATATTAGTAAAGGTTGGGAGAATTTTGTTGTGGATGGGATGGTGAGTGACATTTTAACAATTAATAAAATAGGAATCAACAATAAACAAGCTATTTACTCTTCAACTTGAAAACATAGCTTTTATAAGGTATTGGCCTTTAAAAATATTTGTAAAATGTAAATGAAAAATCTAATTATTTTATGCACTGTACTATAATTGAAATGATAACCCACCAGTCCCTGGTTTCTGTTACAAAACTATGATTTTTATCTTAGGAAATCATCAGCACAGTATTAGGCTTACATGACCAAACTGGTTTTATTTTCATTTTGCTTCAAAGTTGCATCTGAGCTTGAAGCCTGCATTTCTACTAGTCTCTGCTTTGCAAACTTGTAACACCTCGTGGCTAGAAGAAAAACTATTTAGACCTATCAGCATCCTTATCAACCCTTTCCACTGTACTGTCCACTGATTTTGAATACCTAGCCTAGACAATAGAAAAAAATGACATTCTACAAGAAATTTTATATCCATTCAAAATATGCTTATTGTTTATGTAAAGCTCAGTAAGAGTAAACCTCTATATTATAGTTTTAAATATACTTCTAAAAGAAACTAATTAGAAATAAAACAGTGTCTACACTTACCCAACTTTGCATTGAACTTGAAAAAGAATGTAACCTTCAAACAATGAGTAAGTAGTTATAAACCCTGCTGTGTAGAAGAAAGACGTAAGGAATGTAATCATAAATATAAACATTCAGAAGACAAAGCTCCTTCCTCCAATAAGCAAAGACCCCTGAGGAATTAAACAAAACACGTGGAAGAATGTGGTCTGGCTCCACTCAGGCCATAAACTCTCCGCTGCCCGTGGCAGGTCAGGAGAGCCGGCTCGCGCAGCGAACACTCCAGTCCCTGCCCACGTGCCGCAGGACCAGGCGGTTTGGGAGAGCCCATCTGAGAAATTGTGGCACGGTTTTTAAGCTTTAAATCATCAAGTTAAGAAATCAACACAATTTGCAGAAACACCTTAAATAAGCTAACGTGATATAATATGAGCTCAACTTTTTAGCAAAATTTCGGCACATGAAACAGCAAAAACATTATTAAAGACATCATGCGTGCCCTAACCGGTTTGGCTCAGTGGATAGAGCATCGGCCTGCGGACTGAAAGGTCCCAGGTTCGATTCCGGTCAAGGGCATGTACCTTGGTTGTGGGCACATCCCCAGTAGGAGGCGTGCAAGAGGCAGCTGATCGATGTTTCTCTCTCATTGATGTTTCTAGCTCTCTATCCCTCTCCCTTCCTCTCTCTAAAAAATCAAAAAAATATATTAAAAAAAAAGACATTATACCCTGTGTGCAGAATTAGGAGTAAATGATTAAGAACATCAACTCTGGAGTCAGACTGCCTGGGTTCAAATCTTGGCTGTACCCCTTAATATTTAATATCCTTCAGCCTTGGGCAAGGCACTCAGATTCTTCCTCCGTTTCAGCTACAACATGAAGACCCAATAGCACCTGCCTCACAGAGCTGCCGTGAGGATGAATAGGAGCTGACCCATGGAAAGTGCTTATCACAGTATGGCACACGGCAACGCTGAGAAACGTTAGATATTCTAGCTGTTTTCATGACTACGGTTATCACTGACGACGTATGCCTAGTAAAAGGGTGCTGGACAGGAAACCGAGGACTTCGGCTACTGGATGAAAGACAAGCTCTCTGGACCCGGTTTCCTTGTTTAGTGGGGATAACAGCAAGGCTGCGCTCCCTGGGTTGTGTGTGATGTGAATGAGGTGCTAATGAATGTACAATTGATCCTTGAACAACATGGGTTTGGACTGTGCAGGACCACTGATACGGGGATTTTTGTTAAAAGAAATATATTTTTATTGATTTCAGAGAGGAAGGGAGAGGGAGAGAGAGGTAGAAACATCAATGATGAGAGAAAATCATTGATCAACTGCCTCCTGCAAGCCCCCTACTGAGGACAAAGCCCGCAATCCAGGCATGTGCCCTGACTGGGAATCGAACCGTGACCTCCTGGTTCACAGGTCAATGTTCAACCACTGAGCCACACCAGCCGGGCTACGTGGATTGTTATAATATACAGTTGACCCTCTGTACCCCTGGATTTCCTATTCATGGATTCAACCAACCATAGATCAAAAACAGTATTTGCAATCGATGTACACGAAGGGTCAACTTAAGTTATATGCAGATATTCAACTCTCCGGGGCCGGGGCCTCTGACCCCATGCTGTTCACGGGTTAGCTGTACAGTGCTTCGCCCAGTGCCTGGCATATACTAGTAACATCTACTCAAGACACGGCTGATTTCTTAAAGTAAGTATTCAGGTGATGATACATGCATAACTAAGCTTTTATTAAAATGCTAGGCATTGTGATTATTGAGGAGGGAAGGTCCTACTCTGAAGAGGGGTGGACAAAAAATGCCTTCTGAGGTGATCTGATCTAAGGTCTGGGTAACAACAAAGAGCAGGACATGAGAAAATCTGGGGAAAGAGCTGGAATGAAAGCTCATTGAGGGGAGGGAGTTTTGTAAGTCCTCTTCATCACTGTATCTCTGGACCCTAGAACACGCCTGGCCCATAGAAGGCACTCCGTGATGAAATGCAGCAGGAATGAATAAAGTGTATTTCTGGCAGAGGGCACAACAAGTGCAAAGGCCCTGGGGTAAGTACCAGTCTGGCGTGCTCGAAAAGAAGAGAGAGGAGAGGCCCACAGGGCGTAGTGCAGTAAGTGGACACACATGGCTAGAGTGTGGCAGGTGCGTGGCCTGGGACAGTCAGTGAGGCAGGAGGGGCCAGAGGACAGAGGACCCTGTCAGTCATAGTTTAAATTCGATTTTACTCGTCTTTCACAGAGATGGCACTGAAGGGTTTTAGCAGAGAGTGGCAGACCTGGCTTATTTCCTTTAAAGATCACTGCGGCTGCTGTGAAGAGATGTTTCAGGGAAGCAGGAACGGAATCAGGCGGCCATCCGAGAGGCGATGTATAGACGCGTGGATCCGAGCGGGGGACGTCCTGAGGGCTGGGTGGTGAGGGAGAGGAGAACTGAGCAGCACTGCTCGGTTTCTACGTGGGCACGCACAGCTGTCTGTGCCGTTCACTGACAGGGGCACTGGGAGGAGCAGGGTGCGGAGGAGAACCAGCGCCAGGAGCTCTGGTTGCCTAGGCATCTGGGGGAGGATGGCTGCTAGGAAGCTGGTCAAGGCGGGCTGTAACTCCGAGGAGGGGTCCACACTAGTCCCCCGCAGGAGGTGGCGTCCAAAGTCCCGGGACGAGATCAAATAAGAAGCGACGTATGGGTCTTTATCTGCTTGTTGGGCTCCCAGAAAGGTACAAACTCAACATAAATCGAAGCAGACATTATCTTCTCGGAAGTTCTGGATACGATTATCTCCTGACGGCCCCTCCTCTTTATGGCATCTAGCATTCTGTCACCTGCAATATTTCTGAAAGTATACGTGCTATAAAAATGTCTGAGAAATGAGGAGCCTGGCGATGGCGTGTCTGTGGGTGCGAGCCCCTGGCAGACAAGAAGCTCCCAGGGCATCGCTGTGCCGTGGATGGAACAGCGTCTGGCTCAGAGCAGGCAGCACGTGGGTATGGACGGCGTGTGTCGCTCATCTGTAAATGGAAGGAGTGGAAGCCCTGTTCGAATACGCTAAGACTTCATTCTAAGATGTTTTAAACAAATTTAGTGCCTGGTTAAATACCAATCAGCAGTACAGACCAATGCTGGTTAGTAAGGGTAAGTCTTCAGATCCTGGATTCAAGGACTTCAAGCGGCAGGAAAAAGAACTGCAGAGGCTTTAAAGATGCATGATGTTTGGGCCCGCGGAAGCGATTCAGAAAGGAGGTGGCAGTGAGGCCCAGGAAAATGACTGCAGAACAATGCACAGGGGAGGGAGTTGGGGGGTGGGGGGAGGCAGGGAGAAGTGTGGACATCCTTGAAGGCAGCATCTTCACGGCTTAGAGTTCTAGAAAGTTACACATTTCAGAGAACTTCAAAGATGTTCAAGAAAGTGACCCAAATTCAATGTGTAGAATGGATGAGAAGGCAGAGCAACTGCTAACTTAGTCCAGGCACAAGGTAATAAGAATCTGATAAAAAGGAGGCCACAGGTTCCAAAAAGTCTGAGTCGACCTAACTTGGTGAGTGATACGTGGAGAAAGGTACAGATGAGACTCAGATTTTAAGTTGGGGCCTGAGACCAAGCATTCAGTATGACTGGAGGCCGTCTGGGAGAGCAGCAGAAAGGACTGGAGAGGAAAGATGGGGCCTTGGATTCCATGCCGAGTAGTCTAAGCTGAAGGTGGCCTTCCACCTCCCGACGCTACTCCTTATCGCACACCGTGCATGCAGCCGCTCAAGTCCTGGCCCAGAACAACGTGTCTGGGCGCTATTTCACATAAACATAACAGAGAAACCCTTCATATAATACAACCTCTCCATGGCTGCAAAGGCAAACTGAAATGGCTAAAATCATAAACAAAAATAAAACAAGTGCCAAAAGTTGTCTACTTCTAAAAAGCACTATGATTTCACATTTGGATGTTTTGTAAAAAAAATTACTATATGAAAAGATGCTCAACATTCTTTAGCTATGAAAGAACTGCAAATTAAACCACAATGAGATACCGGTACACAACTACTAGGATGGCTAAACGTTTTAAAGACTCTAATAAGAAGCGGTGGCATGGGCGCAGAGCAACTGGAATGCTCATGCATTGTTGCAGAATGGCACAGCCACTGCCAAACAGTTCACAGTTTCCTACAAAACAAAACTTACACTTTCCCTATGACCCAACATCCCTACTCTTGGCACTTACCCAAGAGAAACGAAAACATATGTCCATACAGATACCTACATGCAAATATTTATTGCAGCTTTATTCATAATCATCAAAAACAGGAAAACTCAAGTGTGCATAAACTAGTGAACAGATAAACAAACTACTACATCCACACCACAGAGCACTACTTAGGAACAGACTGCTGGTCCAGGCAAAACATGAATGAATTTCAACAGCTTCATTACATGGAAGAAGCCAGGCACAAAATGCAAAGTAGTGTGTAGTTCTCTTTATATGGTACTCTGGAAAAGGGAAAACTACAAATATTCTATACATATTTTGGTTATGGTGGCAGTAATAAACATTTATCAAAACTCAGAAAAATGTGGCTCAGTGGTTGAGTGC
The DNA here is from genome assembly GCF_027574615.1 of Eptesicus fuscus. Taxonomy (NCBI): domain Eukaryota; kingdom Metazoa; phylum Chordata; class Mammalia; order Chiroptera; family Vespertilionidae; genus Eptesicus; species Eptesicus fuscus. Next base: position 53,183,247 of record NC_072490.1, on the reverse strand, counting down.
CGACCCATGATCCAGGAGGTTACAGTTCAATTCCCAATTCGTCAGGGCACATGCCCAGGTTGAGAGCTTGATCCCCAGTAAGGGACGTGCAGGAGGCAGCCCATCAATGTTTCTCTCTCATCGATGTTTTCATCTCTCTATTACTCTCCCTTCCTCTCTCTCTCAAAAAAAATAAATAAAAAATCAATAAAAACATATTGAAAAAAATGTACATTTATAAAGGTTGAATCTTGCTATCTGAAAATTATTCTTCAATAAACTCAACTTAAAAAACAACTACAGCATCTTAACATTTGCTCAAAGAAAACTGTTAAAGCTCAACATTGTTATCTATGATTACTCTGAAAAATTCTAGATATTTCTTAACTAACAAGAATACTACAAATGTCCTTAATACTGAAAAGAAATAAATCCCATGCTTCCCCTCTTTGGGCATCAAAGCATTCCTATGCAGAGACAGGGAATAGGAAGTTAGAGTGCAGCGAGGGGTGAATGCCAGTTATTGAGACACTAATGAAGCGAGTCTTGTTTCTGGACAGCTGCTGGCTCCATTGTTCCTTTGTCACACGCAAAAAGGGGAGCTGTATGCTCACGGAATGCGGCCTTCTCCTGGGAGCGCTGCTACATCGTGCCCGGAAACCCCGCCTGTACTACTCCTTAAAATCAGAACTACTTCTAAATACATAATATTCCAGGGTTTATTTCTCATGATTAATGCTTTGTCTCATTTTATTGTCCTCACATTCTGAACTCCACAGAATATTTTTAAAGTCCAGATAAGTCTGCTGTTCTTCAGGGGAAGCGGCAGGAGCACGCCATGGTGACTGGCTCCCTCAGCCATAGAATAATGCCTTTACTTTCTGTGTTACCAAAGGCCTGCCTAGACACTTTGCCACTTTACAGCTTGGTCATTTATCAACCATTTTCACTTGAACAAGGGCTTTTAAAGTCTTTTCATCATTATCCACAGTGAGAAATACATGGTATCGTGCAGCCAGGACAGAGATGTGTGTGCATGCATGCACCACACCGAAGTCTTACAAAGCAGGACTCACCCTTACCCCATTGGGCGTTCTCTGTTAATAACGTCCCTCTTATCACAGTCTTCAAAAGGCTGGCAGACACCCACACAGTTCATAGCATGACCCACAATTTTTAAAATCACCGCATCAGAAGATGAAAAACACGTCTCTGCATATTTGAAAACAGGTTTTTAAAAATTTCTGTTTTTAAACAAATGAGTGACCTTCCCTGAGGCTAACTCACAACTCAGCAGACTGCTCCTTCTCAGGGGGTTCTTAGGCCTATTGGGTGACAGCAGAGGGAAGGTGATGGTCAGAGCGGCACGCCCCCTGCTGCCCACCCTCAGATGTGGGGGTGAGGGGGCTGGCCTAACAGTCAGGGCCTTGCTTCTTTCCCTTTGTTTTCCCTCATCGTCATTCCTTAACTTCTATACACACACACACAGGGAAGTGAAATAAAAGTCTATGGGTAGAGAAGACATACAAAAGAAAGTAAAGCACAGTTTCCCTTAACACCTGAGGATTCAGTTACGCCGTTATGATGATCTCTCAGTACCACAGACACTGAACAAGTTTAAAAGACTGAATTGGCATGTAAACCACATGTAAAAAATATTTTCAACTCTTTTTCTTAAAAAATATATTTTATTGATTTTTCACAGAGAGGAAGAGAGAGGGACAGAGAGTTAGAAACATTGATGAGAGAGAAACATCGATCAGCTGCCTCCTGCACACCCCCCACTGGGGACGTGCCCGCAACAAAGGTACATGCCCTTGACCGGAATCGAACCTGGGACCTTTCAGTCCGCAGGCCGACGCTCTATCCACTGAGCCAAACCGGTTTTGGCTATTTTCAACTCTTAAAAATGTTGAGCCCTAGCCAGTTTGGCTCAGTGGATAGAGTGTTGGCCTGCAGACTAAAGGGTCCTGGGATCAATTCCAGTCAGGGCACATGCCCAGGTTGTGGGCTTGATCCCCAGTGGGGGGTGTGCACAAGGCAGCCAATCAATAATTCTCTCTCATGATTGATGTTTCCATTTCTCTCTCCCTCTCCCTTCCTCTCTGAAATCAATAAAAATATATTTAAAATTTTTTTTTTGAGTTTTTAAATTACTAGTCAATATTGTATTCTACTATTACAAACTGAAACAATTGGGTATTTATGATAATTAGAAAGCAATTTTATATGAAGATTGGAAAACTTACTTTTAAGGATTCCCACAAGGGAAACTGGACCAATGAGAAGGGAATCTGAAAAGAGAAAAAAAGAATCAAATAAATTAGGCAGGAAGCTTAGACTTTGCCTAGCATGACTATACAACCCCATAATTATTACTGAGAACATTATTTCATCTTAACTATGTATATAATAAAGCTAACATTAAACAAATGCATATATTACTACATACAATATATAGGTTTAGAAAACAAGTTAACTGTAACTGCCTTTAGCGTTCCACTAACTTTCTGAGCCCATGTGAGTCAGATGATGCTGTGGTGCCCTTTGCAAGAGGAAGGGAAGCACAATATGAAGAAGCCCTGGCTACTAAAATGGCAAAATGAATATTTCTCATCACAAGTAATAAAGGCTTTAAAGACTTGGCACACTTCTGCTTAAGAGCTAGAGCTGTCTGCTCCTTAGCAGACCAAGTGTTAGAATTAAAAGAGAGGAAGGGATGGGGGGCAGTGGGAAGAGAGCTAGAGGGGGAGAAAGAGCTGGGCGTGGGGAGGCAGCAGAGAGGGAAAGTCCAAAAAATGTGGAAGAAAAGAAGGGGAAGGGGAGAAGAAAGGGGAGAGGGGCAGAGAGAGGAGAAAGGGAAAAGGAAGAGGAGGAAAGAGGAGAGAAGTTGGAGAGAGAGAAGAGTGGGGGAGGACAGAGGGTGGAGAGAGGAGGGGAGAGAGAAGGAAAGGAGAGGGAGACCAGAGGGAGATGAGTGAGGAAAGGCAGAGAGGGCAAGGCAGGTGGAGGGGAGGGAAGAGGGAAGAGGAGACAGAGCCACTGGAGGAGTAAGCTGAGGCAAGGGACCAGAGGAGCGGAGCGTGGACTGGGAGGCTGCACCCCTCAAGGAAGGAGCAGCCTATCGATGTTGGAGGAGTGGAGGGCTCCTGGATGCCCGATGTGCACACAAGAGCAGCAGGAGAAGAGTGATCTGCAGAATGACGCATGAGCGGTGGGCATAACCACCACACGTACCTAACAGGTACTGACAATTGGTTGTGTAACAAGAATTACCAGGCACTTTTCATGTGTCAGGCACTGTGCTAATAAGCACTTCATAGGTTTTATTTCACTGAATCCTCACAACCCTGTAAGACAGGTATAATTACCAACCTCGTCTTATAGATGAGGAAACGGAAGTCCAGAGAAGCTGTGTAACTCGCCTAAATCCAGGCTAGAATGAAGAAGCCAGACAATCTGACTCCAGAGCCCTGTCTACTACTCTACCTAAAAACATCTAAGTGCATTTATCTGTACAGAGTACATTCACCCTCAGTATAATCTATTTGCTTTAAATTAAACGTTCCAAAATTCTAAAAATAGAACCCACCTCCATATATCCTAAAATAAAAGTACCAGAATTCCAGTGACCCACCCACCAACCTCTTCAGATCCACTCGCAGACCCATGGGCCTGTGCCAGGGATGCTCAAGCAGACCAGGGCCCGTGTCATTATTCTGTATTCAGCTCGCCGGCAAGTGAAGAGTAAATGTGGACTTTGAACATTAACAATATGAGTGTATGTGTGTGAGTATGTGTGTGTATGTGAGTGTGTGAGACCACAGTTTTGAAGGAATTAACGGCCCATGAATTAAGGGCATTAAGTCACTTCTAAAATACTTATTCAGAAATTAAGAGTCTGACATAAGCTCTCTTATTCTGCTGGAACAAATGATGGCCTTGGGCTTGACAGTGGCCACAGAAAGAAAAATCTGTCTTCCATTCAGACAGAAAATGGCAGTGAGAAAAAAAAAAATCAATGTCAATAGATTAGTTTAAGCTGATAAACTAGAATCTCAGAGAAGTTTGTCATCTTCACCCCACCCCATACAGAGAAGTGCTACAAATAGGAGTCCAATTTAGTTTAGTTTTGTCATGAAAGCATCTGACACTGTCCATTCTGAAACTAAAGTACTCCCAATTAAATTAATTATCAAAATCCTAATTTTTTTAAGTACACAATATGTAATAAAATACCAAGAGGACAGCAGGCAGAGGGATTACAGATGATTTTAATGTTCTTTTTTGTACTCTTTCCTCCCACATGTAAATGTATCACATTTTAACAAGAATGTAAATAGTTCACATTTATAAGATGAAAAAGGTCTTATAACTTATCGTTACTGGTCATGCTAACATTCTTCCCTTGATAAAAATAACCCATTAAGTTGGTACTTAATACATAATAGAGGGTAGAGCAAACATAGGTTTACAGTTGTGAGTACACAAAATGCAGTTTAATCTTGTATTATTATTAATCATTGTATATTTTCCATATAACCAACTTTAAACCTACATTTGCCTCACCCCGTATTAGATTTTGAATTCTGAAGATGAACATTTTGCCCATTTTCCTCTGTTCAACACTATTCGTTAAACTGTTCCTTTATTTTAAAGAAGTTATTTAAAAATCACACATTTGAAACAGCCCAACTATTTCTTTGGGCATGTATTTGTAAAAGTGGGCAGATAATACACCCCAACTTTATTCTCTAAAACAAGATTAATTGACAGCCTAAAGTAATTAAATGTCCTATATGTTTAAATAATTACATTTATTTCTGGTTTCTGGTAGTGAAATAATTTCAGGTAACTTATTTAAACAATTACCTATCACCAAGTATTGGACTAGAATCATCCTTGAAGCCATTAAATCCCTTATAGGATAAACTCCCGATGAGTGAAAATTTTTCAAATATTCTTCAAGCCAGAATCTCACTGAATGCATCTTGTGGTTTAGCATGTGAAGAAACAGCAGTGAAGCGTGCTCCCACCTGGGGAAGGACGCCAGCAAACTTGGCTGCAGCGAAAACAAACACTTGTCCAGCTTCCACGGTCCCCGCACGCACGGCCTGTCAGAAAGCCAGCGAGCTCCCCAGGTCTGATGTGGAGTTACCTAACAGTGATGTTTCTTCAAAACATAAAATTTAAAACCCCAAACAGAAGTAAGCTGTTATTCTAGAGTGTGTTATAGATGAAGAAAATGCATAGCTGCACTCAGAGATCTTACATTCCAAATACAACATAACCATTTTATTGCACCAAAAGTTACAAAATGGCTCACTGTTGTGACCCTTTTAATGCCTCCATTTAAGGTGTTTTGTTTGAATATGGTTGTCAAGACCCAGGGCACTAATAGGTGAGCAGCGGTAAATCCGGCTCCATCGAAGAGGCAGATATAGAAGGGAAAAACCTGCTAAAATTGATCCTGGATTCCACTAGTAATAAACAGAGCAACAATTCTATGCAAAAGCGCATGGGCGGATAAAATGAGATCTGTGTGTGGTAAACAGAAAAGTAAGTGCTGGGTGCTGCTGAAGAAATAAGGAATGTACAGACTTGCATTATGCGCACACTTTACCTATCACCAAGTATTGGACTAGAATCATCCGTGAAGCCATTAAATCCTTATAAAGCTGTGATCTTAAAATAAATGCTGTCACCTTATAAGTTTTTTAACAAATAATGATGTGGTTGATAATATAACCAGGGGGATATGAAGATAAGACTTCTAAGGTATCATTTAGCCCTAAAATTCTGTTTGTCACTGGAAAGGTCAAGTTAAAACACCAATACACTTAAAAAAAAAAGGTTTGCCCTGGCCAGGTGGCTCAGTTTGTTGGAGCACCATCCCATACACCAAAGGGTTGTGGGTTTGATTTCCGGTCAAGGAGCATGTGGGAGGTGGATGGTCAGTTTCTCTCCCTCTCGCTGCCACCCTCCCCTTCCTCTCTCTCTCAAATCAATGAACATGCCCTTGGGTGAGGACTGAAAAGATAATAAACAAATAAACAGGACTTAATTGGAAGCTGCAACGAACACACTATGAGTGATCAAGGAAGCCTGAGGAACAAGAGAGGACATTTTAAAAGCTGTGAAAGCTACCACACTTTCAGAAATAACCCCCAAAGTTCACATTAACTGCTAAGACCTCAAATCAGAAGGGGGTGGAGGAACAGCATGGATACTGGGGTGGGCCCATGGACTGGCCCATTCCAAATTTTAAGAGGTCCCACAGGGAGTTTCCTTTTTGTTGGAGGACAGTGTCCAAATTTCTGTGCTTGGCTGAGGATTTCCCCTTCAACCCAGTGGCAACCAAGGACAAATGAAGTGGAAGAATTAAAAATCTTTTATCCCAACGTGACTTGTTATTAAATTTTTTTTAAATGAGAACCGTTCAAATCTGGTCTGCTAACATATGACATACCAAGAAAACAATAACTTTTAATATACATCATTTCAAAATGTAACACTATAATCCACTTATCTAATCTAATAATAGACAAATATGCAAATGGACCGCACCTTTGCTACACCTAAGCCACGCCCACCAGCCAAGCCACACCTACCAACCAATCAGGACGAGTATGCAAATTACCCCAACAAAGATGGCGGCTAATTTGCATATCAAGACAGCGTCGAAAGAAGCCAAGAGCTGCAGAAGGGAGTAAAGCTTCGAAGAAGCAAGCAAGCCGGGGGATGGGGGAGGGAGGGAGGAGAAGGGAGGAGCGAAGTCAGGGCCGGGGGCGAAGGGAAAAGCAGGCGGGCTGGTGGAGAAGGCGGGACGGGTGACAAAGGCGGAGTGGAGGCGGGGCGGGGGGGGGGGGGGGACGAGGGCGGGAGAGAGGCTTGAGAGAACAAAGGCTTTATAGGGGATCCAAAGCAATGGGCAGGGGGAACGTTCGTGGCCTCCATGGATTGGTCAGGGGGCAGGATCAGGGGTCTGGTTACGCAGGGGTACTGTGCAGTTTGCCTAATTTGGACTGAGTCCACTTCTCTGCATTCCTATTGGCAGATTTGTGCAACTGTTACATTCTCGCGATTTACAGGGAAGGGTAGCAGGAAGAGTTGCAGAACGGCGGGTACAGAACAAAAGAAACATTATAAAAGTAACAAAAAGAACTTCATGGAGTCAACCTAGTTTAGCTCTATCACAAACAACCTAAATTTTTAAATGGGCAAAGAATCTGAATAGACATTTCTCCTAAAAAGATATACAAGTAGCCAGCAAGCATATGAGAAGATACCCAAAATTACTAATCATTAGGGAAATACAACTCAAACCACAATGAGATATCACCCATTAGGAAACTACCATAAACCCAAACCAAAACAAAACGAAACAGAAAATAACAAGTATGGGTGGGGATGTGAAGAAATTGGTGGGAATATAAAAGGGTGCGGCCACTTGGAAAACAGCATGGAAGTTCTCAAAAAATTAAAAACAGAATTACCATATGATTCAACAGAGAGATACTTGGACATTCATGTGCATAGTACCATTATTTACAATTGCCCGAAGGTGGAAGTAACCCAAGTATCCACTGATGGATGAATGGATACACAAAATGTGGTATATGTACAATGGAAGATTATTCAGCCTTAAAAAGAAGGAAATTTTGACACGCTGCAGAATGGATGAACCTTGAATACCTTATGGTAAGCGAAACAGGTTAGTCACAAAAAGACAAATACTGTATGATTATACTTATGTGAGGTATCTAGAGTAATCAAATTCATAGAAACAAAGTAGAATGGGGACTGGGAGAAGAGGGAAATGTGGAGTTACTGTTTAATGGATAGTTTCAGTTTTGCAAAATGGAAGAGAGCTTGGGAAACTGGTTGCACAATAATGTAAAAACGCTTAATGCAACTGAATTGTACACTTAAAAATGGTTAAGTGTATTTTAGCACCATTTAAAATATTTTTTAATTTTTAAAAATATACTCTTAGTAAAAAAGCAAGCTACAGACTGGAAGTAAATATTTACAAAACTCATCTGACAAAGAATTTCTATTCAAAATATATAAAGAATGTTAGAAACTTAATAAAAAGAAAGAAAAACTAATAACTCGCTTTTTAAATGCATAAAAGACTGAACAAACATTTCATCAAAAAAGATAGACAAATCACTAATATAAACACATGAAAAAATATTCAACCTCACTAGCCATGAGGGAAATGTTAGTTAAAACACACTGAGAAAACAGTGTGGTTCTTCAAAAAGTTAAACTTGGAATAACCATATGACCTAGCTATTCCACTCCTTGTTATACAGCCAAAATAATTAAACACAGGGACTCAAAGATATACTGTACACAAATCTTCATTGCATCATTATCCACAATAACCAAACAACCCCTGTGTTCATCAGTAAGTTAATGGATAAACAAAAATGTGGTATATCCATACAATGGAATATGATTCAGCCATAAAAAGCAATGAAACTCTGATGTATGCTACAATATGGATGAACCCTGAACACATTAAACCAGAGAGAAAAGGACAAACGTTGTATGATTCCACTTATATGAAATAGCTCATTGGGGAAGAGAAACCAGCCTGAAGGCTCCTTGGGGCTCAGGGAGAGGGGAGGAAGGAGTATCGCTGAATGAGTGCAGACTTTCCGCTTGGGGTGATGAAATCGTTTCAGGAGTAGTGATGGTTGCCTTACATTGTCACTGATACTGATTACACGTAAAGTGATTAAAATGGCAAACTTTATGTTATATCTATTTTACCACTATTTCAAAATATATTTTTTTAAAAGCACACATTGAGGTGCCATTATACCAGAAGGCTGAAATGAACAAGTCTGACAAAACCAAATAACGATAAGCATGTGGAGCAACCACAACTCTCATATTTTGCTGACAGGAATTTAAAACAGAACAATTACTTTCAAAGTGGGTTTGCGAAGGCTTTATTTGATCCAGAAATTCCACCCCAGGTATGCATTCAAAAGCAATGACAATATATGTCAACGATAAGACTTGTGCATGAATGCCACAGCAGCTTTAATCACAATAGTTAGTGTCCATCAACACAAGAAGGCTATACAAGCGGTGGCATATTCACACAGTGGAATAATAGGAACAAACGGAAAAGAACTACTGATACTTGCTATACCACTGACGATTCGCACACACATTATGTAGAGCAAAAAAGTCAGACACAAAAAGAGTCTATACTGTATGGATTCCATTTCTATAGTTCTAAGAGTGGGCAGGCAGATTGGGATAAGACACCATATAGCACGTCCTAGGGATATGGAAATATTCAATATCATAATGGGGTATGGATTACATGACCATATTCATTCTTCAAAAGGGGACATCTATGACTTGTGATTCAGTGTATACAGATTTTATCTACAAATATAATTATGAAAAATACAATAGTACTCAAGGTGAAGAGTGAGTGGAGATACAGATGATAAAATGGCAGAATATTGGTAACAGCTGAAGCTCAGTGGTGGGTACTCTGGGGTGCGTTATACTATTGCTTACCTTGTTTATATTCTTATTTTTTTAATAAAAAATAAGTGTACAAGTAAAGCATGACTACATTCGCATTAAAATTCATATATAGAAGCCTGGAACTAAAGGTCAAAGTGAGCTCCCTAACTCCAGTTAACCAAAATTAATTGACGTTAATAGTTTGGGATATATCTTCTCATTTATCTCAACATATTTAGTTTTTGTAAAAATTAGGCATGAGTTAGTATACATATAGTTCCAAAATTTAATTTCCCCCCTAAATAATGTCTTGGAGATATTTCCATGTTGATTAATATAGATCTGTCTTTCTGACCACTGCATAGCATTTCATAATATTTAACTACCCCTTGAAGGTTTATTTCCAATTTTTCCTCATAAAATATTTCTTTGTTTAATTGATCATTTATAATAAATAGGAGATTCTAGATATAGCATAACGATTATAAATACATAATTCCTGAACATACCTAATAACATGGAAGGCTAAGGCCCAATATTAACCCTTCATTAGCATAATTGTCCTTAGAAATGCCCAGTGCTAACATTTAGCAATATCAGAGCATTCAATAAAATTGAAGATCAGAAAGTCACACTGGCTTTCATCTGTCAAGTGAGTGATCCTAAAACACCATTCAATGTTACCTGACTCCTAGCAAATGTTTGCATTAGTCCTATTTACACAGATCTGTAAACATTACTTATGCAGTGGAATTATGTTATCAAGAATTATCAACCTAGGCCTGACTTAGCAGAATGTAAAAATGAGCTACAAGTACATACAATTGGGGCCCTACCAAAACAACAACAACAATAACAAAAAACTATTTTTGGTAGTTGAGATTCTTAAGAAATAAAATTAGAAATATATATTTTTTAATTTTTTTATTTATTGATTTTAGAGAGAGAGAGGAAAGGAGGGAGAGAGATGTGGATTTGGTATTCCACTTATTTATGCATTCATTGGTTGATTCTTATAAGTGCCCTGACCGGGGGGTGAGGGGGCGGATAGGGGGAGCTCAAACCTGCAACCACGGTGTATCAGGGTGACACTTTAACCACCTGAGCTACCTGGCCAGGGCCAAAATTTGAAATACTTTTAAAAGTTTTCCATTTACTTTAGGAAAGGTGGGGAGGGGGGGGGGGGGAGAGACAAAAAAAACCCTATATATTTTTTTTTCCAATTACAGTTGACATACAGTATTAGTTTCAGGTGTACAACCCAGCAATTAGACATTATATAACTTACTAAATGATCACCCTGATAAATCTACTACCGATCTGACACCATGCATACTTATGACAATATTCTTGACTATATTCCCTATGCTGTACTTTACAGCCCCATGACTGTTCTGTAACAACCAATTTGTACTTCTTAATTCCTTCACCATTTTCACCCAGTCTCACCAACCATCGAGCCATCTGGCAACAGTCAAAATGTTCTCTGTAGCTATGAGTCTGAAAAAAAAAAAACACAAACCCTATCTTTATATAAATACTAGAGGCCTAGTGCACAGATTCGTGCACCTGTGGGGTCCCTCGACCTGGCCTGTGGGGATTGGGCCAAAACCAGCAGTCCTACATCCCCCAAGGCGTCCCAGATTGCAAGAGGATGCAGGCCAGGCCAAGGGACCCCACTGGTGCATGAATCTGAGCACTGGGCCTCTAGTATGCATATAAGATCTTTGGTTAATCTCTTCCCACCCTTCCCCCTAACCCCTACCCTTTGAGATTCATCAGTCTGTGCCATGTTTCCATGCCTGTGGGTTGTGCATCACAAAGCTACCAGTCGAACAGTCACTTAGGCTTTTAGATAGATAGATAGATAGATAGATAGATAGATAGATAGATAGATAGATAGATAGATACGCTC